>NW_020884883.1:2137621-2818794 GCF_003945725.1 Corapipo altera | reverse complement strand
AGATAGATAGATAGATAGATAGATAGATAGATAGATAGATAGATAGAGATACAGATGTAGATCTATTGATAAATATAGATAGATATGTGGCTGTAACTGTTCCCAGGGTTAGTCATCTGATCATTTGCACTAGCAGGGTGCCTGCAAGCAATGACATGTGTTTCTCATGGGTGCTGACTGGAGTTTCAGTTTTACACCATGAAAATTGTGTTTGGCTATTA
Organism: Corapipo altera; assembly: GCF_003945725.1. Lineage (NCBI taxonomy): Eukaryota > Metazoa > Chordata > Aves > Passeriformes > Pipridae > Corapipo > Corapipo altera. Next base: position 2,818,573 of record NW_020884883.1, on the reverse strand, counting down.
CTGGTGTGTAGGTGATGACAAGAAAAACACTCTCAACTGTCACAAAGCTATTGAAGACCAAGAGGGTCAGGACTCTGCCTCCAGTGATGGCAGCAGGGAATGCAGCTCAGGGAGGGGGAGAGCAGGCCAGTCGGGGGGGGCCACAGTCCCTGCCCATGGCTCGTGGGCAAGGTCTGGCAGATGACTTCCTGGGCTTCTTAGTACCGCTTAGTGCTTGACCTCTGAAATACTTCATTATGGAGAACAGCTGCACAGAGTTTACTCTCACATAAAAACACTAATATAGGCTCAAAAATTAACTACAGTATAGACTATGCCAGCAGAAAAGTTGTTTTACTGGTATCTTCCGCACCATGGTTGGGAGCTCTGCCGGCATAGCTACATGGTAAAGTGATCTCTAACAGGGAAACAAATAAAGGTATTAGAGAGAGTGAAAGAGCAAAGTATCACTCTTCTCTCCCCTTCCCCTTCATTCCATGAATGAATGCTGGATTTTTCCTTGCTAATCCTCTGGCTGATATTTCCACAGTACTGCAAAGGCTTTACTTAATAAGGCTGAATAGTAAAAGAAAACATAGAGTTAAATCTCTCATAATTTGGGGAGGGGGGAGGAGAGGGGGAAATAAAAACCAACAAAAAAACCCTCACAACCAATTTATTTTAGTATATTCATCAATTAATTATCCACAAAAGCTTTCTTAGGTGTTTGACCAAATATGGGTTATCCTTTAGTCAAAGAGAAATTACTGACATAATTTTCTAATGCTTTTCACAAACCTATCCTTCAAAAACTGCTGAAATTTACATTTGCAGTGTTGTGAATGACTAAAGAATGACTTAATTGTCCTGAAACAGTCTGTAAAGTCCTATAGTGTGGAATCCAAGAATTCCTCCTATCATTTCTATTGTTCTGCTGAAATTTTCTCCTCTGTGAACTCAGCTTTGTTGAAGTAAATAGCAAATTTGCAGCAAGTCCCACTTGGTGCACAGGGATTTCATTGTCCTAACTAACATCCAGAGCACTGCCAGCTGGAGGTTGTGTTGTCCTAAAATGCCATCTGAACATTATATATTTATTTTTGTGCTGACATGCTCTGTTGATAGTGAAAAAGATATTTCTAAAGATTACTAATTTAGTTTTAAAGATCAGACAAATGTCATGCCCTAATTTGAGTTAGGAGGATGAACTAACTGCCAGTTCCAATTTTTTTCTAGGCATATTTTCTTAGGTTGTTTGTGGAACAATTTATTTACAAGTAGAGGGGGAAAAATGGAATGATCAAATGCAATGAAAATTTAAATTAAAACACATCATTTAAATAAACAGTAATGAATGCCAGAAGCAGATTGATTGTTACTAGTTTCTCACTGCCAGTATAGCAGTGGCACAACTGAGCAAAGCTTTTAACCTGTCAAAAGTAGAGTTACAAAATCAGATTATAATTGGTTTCATCAATATAAACATCTACCCCCCTTACCTTTGTGATATGAAATCATTTTTGATTACAAGATTTTGTAGAATTTCTCAAGCAATTCCACACTTATATAATACTAGCAATTTTGTAACATGTTTACTTCAGGGGATAAGACACCATTGTGTTAATTGTGGAATTTACACAATCTCTAACCAAGATGTAAATCCTGAGTCTGTTTTTATTGAAGTCCTGGTCAGCATTTTGTATACATTCAGAGCAGAAGTCATACAGGACCATATAACAGAAATGGAGTGCTTCATACAGGCAGGGAGCAGAATGAAGGTTGAGTGACTCCTTCCTGACATTTGGGCAAATATAATATTATCTTAATGGTGGTAGGTATATGGATTATATGAAAATTATATCTATTTATGCATGTTGGTAGATTTTATCATCATTTATTTACAAGAAAAATCTTCTAGGCACCACCAAACATCTCAATCTCTCCAGTCTCTAACATTCATCATTCTTTCATGGAGATAATCAATCTGCACTCATCAGAATAATTCCCCAATGCATGAAATTAATAACAAGGCTTTGGATGTCTATTAATATTGTGCTAAAGATTATGAGTTGAAGTGTTTTAATACTTTAATTTAATTACAGCAAAGTAGCATGAATATTAGGGATTCTAACCTCTATGTTTTATTACGTCTGATTTACTTATTAAAATGGAAATAGAGTTAGATCTTTAGTAAATGCTAGGACTGTAATTATACATGTGTATTCAGCACTGTGACTCAGTGACACATTCAACTAGCCGAGTCTTACATCCCTGCCAGATTTGTATCACACAAAAATTCTACACTGGGCTATAAATCACTACTGCTTGTTGACATGATCTTTCAGGGTAATAAAGGTAAAATAAATCCTTATTTAATATGGGGGTTGGGGTAACTTTGAGATTCACTAGAAAATATCAGACATATATAAATTCTGTCAGGATCTACTTTTTATAGTAGGTCTACAACCAATGCCTCTTACTCAGGCTATGTGAGTATAGTTCATAGCTATTTGAGGTATGAACTATAAAATTCAGCAGAGGAAACTAAAGTTGAACTGTATTGACTATGAGATAAGCACAACCATCAGCCTATGGAATCATCTCACTTTCTGCCCAGTGAGTAGCTGAACATAGCATGAAACAGGCAATGTCAGAGACCTGCTACAGCACAATTCCTCATCCTGGAAAAGAAGGAATTCTGACCCCACACTGAGAGTTTGTGTAATGCCCTAAGCTACAGAGCGCCAAGAGAAAAAAGGAGGATACAGGATGTTTGTCACAGAACTCATCACCTTTATTAAAAGTGCTGGGAACCAAATTAAAGCAATTTGTTTCAGATCAAATGAAATATTACTTTTTTATTTAGTTTTTTGTATGTTTCTCCAGGTTTTAACACTCAAAACATTTTTTCTGTATGCCAGTAATGCCGTAGAGGAAAGTGAGGGGTTTGGTGATCAAAAAACCCAAACCAATAAAAATACTTTATTTCATCTGACTGACAAAACAAAAACAAACCCCAGTGAATTACTCATGAAGCCCTGAACCACTTAACCCTTTCATAATGGATGTCACACAGGACTGATGAATTCGGTATATTGCTGTTTAATTTAGTATTGTGGCACAGCTGTACTGTTTATCCAACAGAAAATGGAATAGAGTTTGAGAACAGCTCTACACATTAACACATGCTTTGAAAGTTACTGAGTTTATAACGGGAGCCCAAAACTTTCAAATTGTCTCTTGCTGCTACTCGTGGGTGAGCAGATGTTTCACTGGTCTAGAGAAAGCAGAATTAAAATGTAAAATCTACTACCAAGATCCTGGTTTCACATGCCGTCCTGTACTTATTCTAAATAACAACAAAATGTTAAGCCCTACTGGAGTTTAATGTTTCCTATATCATGGGCTGCAGATCAGTTCTGCTGTACTATTGTGTCTTCATTCCACCCTTTCCATTCTGTTTGAATTATCAGTTTGGTTTCCCCAAATGTAAGTAAAACACGTCAAAATAATTGCTGTCTACCCTTACTTCACCGCTCTATGTCTTTAACATTATAAAAACATTTGGAAATTCTCCAGTTAAAATCAGTCTTCCATTGAGACCACAGTTTAAAATGCTTTTTGAAGTGTTACATTTTCATCACAGAGATGGATGTGGAGGAAAGGAAGTGTAGGAAAGGATATGTAGAAAGGAGGTGTAGGAAGAGATATGTAGAAAGGAGGTGTAGGAAAGCATGGTGCTACCTATGATATATATCCCAGCAACTGTGGGAGTCAGGAGGATTTAGTTTCTTAGGGATAAGCCAGTACCCCTAGACACTACAGTCAATAGAAAGACAGAGGCATCTCCAGGAAGAAATTCAGCTCATCTGAAAATAAGTGCCTAACATGGCTAAGCTGATGAGCTCAGATCACTGATTATAGAGCATTCAGAAATTTTAATTTAGACAGATGACTCTTGGAAACAAAGTCAAGTAAAATGGTTTTGGTCCCTTTCCCCAGTGCTTATGCACTGTAAATGGACAGTGGGGAAATACCAACATATCCATGGGGGCTGATCCTGATTCAGCAAAGTCCTGAGTATCAGCTTGTGTCCCACTTTTTCTGAAGCTCCTGTGCTGAGGACTTTGTGTATTTTCCTTGGTAGACAACCTGTAACTCCTAATGTGTTTAACAAGACATCTCTCAGAGACGTAATTCCTCTGAGGATCTCATCCTTATGGTAGGAGTATGTTATATTACAGTTTAATGTATTAACTTCAGAACAGACAGGATAAAGAGAGTTCACCCGGGGATCATCCACACAACTGAGTGAAATAATTTGAGATTGCAGAACCAGAGAATATTATGTAAGGTACATGTAAAGCTCCCTTTGACATCAAGGTGCCACTGAGCTTTCTTATATCTTAGTCTTTTTAAAAAATATTTTATGTGTATAATTACAAGCAACAAACCCAAATATTTATTTCCCTTATAAAATAAACAGGGATTTCAGCTACATATTTTTGAGCTAGATTTGGCATTTACTGCCAAACCCCATTTATTGGTAATAATCTGTCTGTGTGTTTAGTTCTAGGTAAGATCCGAAGTGCTGTTGGAAGTGCTCAGCTCCTCATGTCTCAGAAATTCCAGCAATTTTATTGGCTTTGTCAGCAAAATCTGGTAAGTCACTATGCCTGGCTATTCTTCCTGAGTTTAAGGTTATTTGTCCACAGAATTTTAGAATTTATTATTTTTACTTCAAAAACAACAACAGTAGCATTCTGAAATGTTATTTTCATGTCCCACGTTTTGTCTTATTGCTCCCCTTCTTTAAACTTTATCCTTAAGTATGGTGCTAGTACATTTTTTTCAAAGCAAATATGTAATTCCAGTAATTTCAGTCTGATTATATTTTGTCTTTTTTCTTTTTGCTGTCTTTATTAAAGAAAAGAAAATGAAAAGGGAACTAATGCAAGTTTTCTGAGACATAATATTATGGCTTATTTTTGTAATACCCTAATATAGCAACAATATTTCAGGTAAGAAAGGGGAAAATTTTCACATTACATAAGTGGAGAATAGTAAAATAGAATAGTGGAGAACAGACGATCCAGCCTTCTACCTACCTGAAAACAGGACTGATCTTGGAAATGAGATATACATAATGTTCATAAAATTGGGTTGCATAATTTGCATTGCCAATTATATATAAGATGTCCTAGGGCTAAAGGAACAGATGCAGTATATTAGTTATGAGAGTTACTGCTATTGTTCTTGAAGTTCATTAGAGACTAATTCAATTCTAAATGTTATCTTCATTAATATGACAGCAGCCATCAGTGATACAAACATTGCGGCAAGATGATACTAATCAATAGAAGAATGTAATTCTTCTAGCTACAGTTGGTGGTAGAACACCTTTCTTTGAGAACACTCAAATCTCAAGTGTAACTTTCTCCTTTTGACTGTCCCCACACCTCATATATTGAAAAAGCAGAATTCTATTGTGTGCCTGGCAGCAGACATGACCTATACGTCTAGTTAGATACTTTTCTTTGTGTGTTAGCATTTGCCCCATAACTTTTAAGGCAGAACATCCATTCTGCAAAAACCTACTTGCTACTTTCCATCCATAAAGTTAAACATTCAGAATTCCTGAAACTGAAATCAAATATTTCTGAGAAAGTCGTGCCAAAAAGTCATACCTTCTGATAGAAAATAATAAGATATGTGTCCTCATTAGGAAAGAATCCAATTATATACTTCAAAGACACTGTCAAAACAAGAATTTTAACAGCTGTTACAGAATGACAGAGGAAACATACAAAGTCAGGCAAGCAGAAGACCACGTCTGTATTATCAAATACATCATGTGTGCTCTCTATCTAGTAATTTGTTTCGTATAAAAAGGAGGAAATCATCACTGTCTAAAAGTTTCTCACTGCAAATTTAAAAATGCCCTCCATTACCTGATTAAGCTATGCAAACTAAGATTTGGAGAGCCTAACCTCCACTCCACTTCATTTATTTTCAAGTGGGCCCAGCACTTGTGCTGAGAACATTACTGTAACAGCAAATGCAAGTCCTGCTCAGCACGGCTGTCAGCTATTTGGAAGTGAGAACAATTCATTACTGCAAAAGCAATAGGAGCACAAGGAGAAATCTACAGCTTTGCAGACAGCATGACCAGAAAGCTGGCAAAATTTTACATCTCTCTTTCTTATTTGGATAATAAACCTTTGAACTCCATAACAGCAACTTTATCCCACTCTGGAGATTTAGACTCTGAATATTGTTCAGTTTCATTAAACCAGCAATGGGCTCTGCAGAAAACAGCAACTGCAAGACTGGACTTTAGGTCATTCATGTTTGGAGGCTTTTCTTCCTATTCCTAATGATAGAGTTTGTTGCTAAAAAGTCACTTAGTGTATACCCACAGTAGGCTTTCCATATGCTCCTAAGGCAGCATTGAGGTGCCCCACGGGGATGTTGCCAGCCAGTGAGTTCCTTTTCTTGAAAACATCCAACAGGTACAGAGCTGCCAGAGAGCGGTTCCTATGACAGTGTTCAGCATCTATAAGCAGAAATGTAGGACAAAGAACAACAGCATTTAATTCTGCCAATTCAAAAGGCAGCAACGGTTTAAGAAGAGAAATATACTTACTCAAACTGAAATTTAGCCAGGAAACTCACCTATCTCCTGTGGACTTTTCTAAAGGGTCATGGGAACTTTAAGGGGCACATTTGATTACACTCTGGGTTAAGACCTCTTATCAAAGACCCTAATTTAAGGTAAATTTACAAAAATTTAAGCTCCGATGAAGTTTTTTTTACAAATCTGTCTGGCTATCTGCTACATGTATACTGTTCCCACTAACTACTTGGAAAAAAAACTATTACTGATTAATAACTACTCCCTTCTAGATTATTCACATTAGTTCTTGTAACTCCCAGTTTTTTTACCTTGAAGTGTCCTCCTGCATACTCTCTAGTCAGCACAGATCGTGCTCACCTAGTGAGATCCTTGCTCAGTATGTCATGGTTGCAGACAAAACCAGAGCAGCTCAAGCACCAGCTAGGTACTGGTTGCTTGGTTTAGGCTTCATTCAGAAGGAGGGCTGCAAAGCTGAATTCCAAGTACAATACAAATTAATGAGCAGCTTCTGAGAAGAAGCAGACTTAAGCCAATCTTTTCAAAACTTAGTTAGCTGTAATAGTATTCATTTGTGCCAGCATTTATTTGTGAACTGTGGATCTGTATGAAGCAGGAGGCAGCCCTCTTGTGTCCAGACCACACATGGCACAGCCCTCTGCAAAAGCCGTGCTGGAGGCCTGGTCTTAGCAAATACCATGAGCAGAGTGGGGAGCACAAAGGTACAGACCAGCAATTAGCTTTGATTCAGAAGGCAGTGTCCTTGCAATGGGTGTCATCATTTTCTAGCTGTTTGTAGGAAACTGGGGAGAGGGACTGAGGAGACCAGGCTGGAGGAACAGATTGCAAGATAAGATATACTGCTGTGGGACCATCCTGACAAATTTCGCACAAAGAGTTGGTTCTTAAAGCCTGAAATATCGACCTCTGTAGAGTAACTAACACCACTGACATAAATTTTAAACTATTTTTTAGTAAATCGGGACCTACCCAATGAAGTAGTTTTCAGTAAACACTTATCTGGAGTTGCAACCTTTCCCAAAAGTCTGGTATAATCTATATGGCCAGTTCTATTAAATCCCTGAAGCTACCTATGAAAAGGAGACTTTCTTCTAGTGAAGAAGACTTCTAAGTTGTTCTTTGCCCAGATTCCAAAAGACATCTAGGTATGGGTAACGCTACATGTTGTATTTAATAACTAAAATGCCTTTCTCCACTAGATTTGTAAAAGGTGGGGCACAGAGCCTTGCATCAGCAATAACAGCAGTGGTACTAACACAGTAAACTAGTCATTGCAGCTTTTGCCCAGGAATGGGGAGATCCAGAGTCCCCTTGGCCTGGTTTTGATTCTGTCTCTTCAGCTCCATTCTTTAGACCATCTTAGTGGCTTCTTCCTGCTCTGGAAGGAAAAGGGAATCTCTCCTCTACCTTCACAGACATATTTACCAATTAAACCCTATCTCATTAAACCGACAAAGCTATCTTCTGGTACCAATGTTCAGAAAGCACAGGGTTAAAAGTCTGCATACCACCTTGTATTGCAATTTTTATCCACAGCAGCAGCAGCTAATTAATCAAATAGAGGGTCATCCTGCTAATTGTTATGACCAGTGTTTGCTCCATTAAGTCTTGTGCACACAGAGCCGCTTAATTGCAGTACCTGGTGGCAATGCCTTCCCAGTTCCTTTGTGTGATTCAGCTCCCTGGAGAACAAAATCCTACCATCCCCATCAAAATTTCATACCTCGTGTATACATTTGAAAATGCAAGCCAATGTAAACATTGAGTTCGGCATAAGCTGACAAGTCTTTGTGGTATCGTTTTGTCTTCTAATAAGCTATCGTGAATACAATTTTTAAACAGAAAGACTTCAAGCTGCCTGGAATACAAACCACGTTCCCCTTCCCTTTAATAATCAGCAGGCAGAGGCTGTCAGCCTGTTCCGTTTTAGAAATGCAGGTCAGCACAGCATATGGTGTAAGGAACTTCCCATGCCACAAATTCAAGAAGGCTTGCATGTGACATCCAGCTCATTCATGTTTGGGTTGTGTAGGAGGCACAACTTTCCAGTCACAGCTCCCAGCTGTAAAGTGCAAAGGGCCTTAGCACTGAGCAGCGCTGCAGAAATGTAATCTGGCACGATGCCTTTCCTGCCTCAATGCACACTCTGTGAAGCCTCCTGGTCTATTCATATTCTCTCCTTTGCTCCTGACAGGACCCCAGTGCCATGCCGAGACCAACTTCCCAGGACCTAGCAGGTTTCTGGGACTTACTGCAGCTCTCAATTGAAGACGTCAGCATGAAGTTTGATGAACTGCACCAGTTGAAACTCAATGAATGGAAAATAATAGAATCACCTGAAAGGAAGGTAAGCAGACCATATACTCCCCATTTGTAGTCCTGCAGTCTCCTTGCGTTAAATATAATAATGAAACATGATAGTCTTCTAACCCTGGGAAGTATTTAATTGGCATGGCCCAATTTTTACATGAAAACTTCCATCAGATGTGAGGGGATTAGTCTTTTTAACAATGTTGAGCTGAACTGTATGAGAAATAAAATGGGGTTTGCTAAGTTAGTTCACTCCATAGCACTTTTGTTCAAAATATTTCAATTCACATTCTAAAGGCTAGAACTGAAATATGTTCTTATTAAGTCAGACTGAAGACAATAGCCCAAGAATTCAAACAAAGTAAACTTGGCACTCTGCTACATTTGGGGCAGCCCAGACCGGAGCACTTCAGTGTTTAACCCTGCCTGCACGACACAACTGATACTAGAACAGAAATGAGATGTAAGCATATGACAAAACATGGTGCAGGTCATATTAAAGCTCAGCCCACAAAAGTTTGGGGGACAAAGAGTGCTATTGGCAAACTGCCCACATTTCTGCCTTGCAACTCCACCATCTGGGAGATGCCCCACTGTGATGCTTACAAAGCAAAAGTGGCAAATTGCCCATTAAAGCAGTGTAATTCTGAAACTGCCTTTCCCCTCTCTAGAGCTCCATCCCTTACCCTGATTATCCCGCTATCCTTGCTGATTATTGTATCAGTCAGATGAAAACAGCATTTGGTTTGAGTCAGTACTGTTGGCCTCAGGTGAATACTTGTTTGGTTTGGGAGGAATTAGGAGGCATTTTGACAACTTTTTCATTTCTTCATGCTCCTCTTGGATTTTAATTTTCAGCCAACGGGTTGGTGGATGGTGAGTTTGCAACTCTTGCTTACTAGTGACAACTGGAAGTAAGAAATTATTGTAGTGACAGCAACAGTGATGTTCCTAAGAGGGAAATAATTAAAAGTGGAAAAAACCAAAAGATGGAACAAGAGGAATGGAGCCCTTATGTTCCTGGCTGAAAACAGGAAATAGAGAAAATAAAGACTGGAAGAGCTGGCTATCATGGGGAATAGCATCTTAGGCTGCTGCACTGTTCCTGTTTAATATAGAACTATGTTTTTAAATGACCTTAGTTATTTAGTCTTGGCTACTGCATTTTGGTAGTAGATTCAGAATTTTTTTTTTTTTTTTTAAAGACCAAGCAATGAAGAATCTGTAAACCATAGGTGTATCAGTTCAATTTTCGCATTATTTGAATCCTGCTGTGCATCAGATTAACTGTGTTCTCCATAAGGAACAGCCCATACTCTGTACTACTACCATTACTTTAAGAAATTACATAGCAAAAAGATCAATCACAATAACCATAAATAAACATGGGAAGTTGTGGAGTCTCCATCTTTGGGGCTATGTAGTCCAGTATTAAATATGACATTAAAAACCTGGTTTAACTTCGAAGTTGCGTCTAATTTCAAATGGGCTTTAAATAAGGATTGGATGAAATCACCTCCAGAAATCCATCTCTTCTAATCTAAGCTACTGTACAATTCCTTGATTCTACAGTATCTTTTTAAGGCCCTCATATGATATTTCACAGTCTCTAAATTGAGTAAAATATCCATTTCATACTTCAAAACAATTCTCGATTTAACTCCTGCAGGGAAATTTACAGATACTTTGGTAACAAAATCTACTGACTTTCACTTTATAATTTGATAATTCTTCAGAATAATTTTTTTAAAATGGTCTAGGCTGACAAGCAGAAGAATTAGCCCTATGTTCTCTCTCTAGTTGGAGCTTGAATGTTTCCATTTAGCAATTCATGGAGGAAACTAAACTAATAGACATGTACACACAGCTGCTATCTCATATCCAGCTGAGGCTAAACTCAGTATGATTAATTTCATCAAAAATCCTGTCCTGCTAATCTTAGAGAGTCTTTTCACTTGATCAGACCACACAGATGCGCTGAATTCTTATTGGAGAGCCAGTGTGTGTTTCTGTTTATAATGAGTGTAATAATGTGTCAGCTAAAATTAAACAAATCCATATGAAAGTGAGGTATGCAGATTGCATGTGCCGATACCTGCAAGGACAGTACAAGGAAGCGCAGTCCTTTTTCAGGCACAGGACCGCAGAATGTGTAATGGTTGTCAAAAGGGGTTTTGTCAGTGTCCCTAGTGTGGATAGCTGTTCATGTAATCCATTAGTCAGCTGATGGGCAAGCACAAATTGAGCATGCTTGATGTATGTAATCAGTATTTTGCATTTCTTGTCTTTGATGTGCATGCTCTGCTGACAAGTACCTTCTGCATACAGCTCACCCTTGGTTTTAATGCCCTATTGCAGGAAGAAAGAAAGATTCCTCCTCCTGTACCAAAGAAGCCCCCAAAAGGAAAATTCCCTATCACAAGAGAAAAATCTCTGGACCTACCCGACAGACAGCGACAAGAAGCTAGAAGACGGCTGATGGCTGCCAAGCGAGCAGCCTCTTTCCGGCAGAATTCAGCCACAGAACGTGCAGACAGCATCGAGATCTATATCCCAGAGGCTCAAACACGGCTTTAAAGACAGAATGCTGCAGAGTTCCTTTTTTAAAAAAAAATGCTTGTACAGTTTGTCACTTACCTGGTAATTTTTGTCTCATTCTCTCCACTAAATATGCCCTTGCTGTTGTGTTCTTTGTGCCATAAGCACAGTGGAATGCTTTTGATTTCCTCAGACTTTGCTGAGCTCACCGCAAGAATGACTTCTTTTTGTATTGTCTGACTTACAATCAGCTACAATGGATAGGGCTTGTCAAGACCTGACTTATCCAATATATTCTCAGAGGACAACAAGAAAAACCTCTTGAGATGGAACCCAGCTTACTTTTTTGTTATTTATATTTTTATAAAATGTGTGATAATTAGGGATAAGAATTACAAACTATAAATGGGTGCATCTCACCATTCACTAGAGGCATTAGCTAATCCAAGTAGAAGGTGCTACAAATGTAAAGAGCAGGAAAGAAAGAACCCATTTATCTCTTTGACCTCCAGTTTCTTTTCCTAGAACCCAGCTAACATATTTACCCATGTGCTCTGCCACTCTTTTCATCTTTGTTACTGCAAAATAACATTAGGCGTCTCATCTCATGTCAAGTTTCTGGAGATGAACAGGGATACCCAGCCACTAAAACTCCAAAGTTCATCAGAAACTAAGAAGCATACAAGTCTGATGGTGGTGGGAATGTCCACTAAGAAACATTTGCTGTTAGCAGCATAACGACACTCTGAAACCTAAGCAAAATTGTAATGCAAGAGGACTTGAGTGATGGGTGAAAGGAAAACAGAAGCCTTAAAAAGTTAGATCTTCTGTAGTAAGATGTGTAAAGAAAAAGTTATACTCGCTCCTTTGGAACACTCATTGCATTTTTAACAGTTCTTTTACATGTTAACATTTATTTTATAAACCTCTCATTTCAAGAGCCGTGCTACATGTACTATTTAAAACTCTCAAATTGTTATAACAATTGAGTTTCCAGGGTATCCTTGAGAACAGAAAATCTTGCTTGTTTAAAATGCCAGTTGTGATGTTGTAAACAGTTTAAGAAATATGAATGTGAGTGGTAAGTATATATAAGTTTAAATGGTTATGTTAAGGTAAAGGTGAACTGTGGTTTACAGTTGTATTTTTTTTTTTAGAACTATTTTTCTATGCAGTATCATTTATGGCAAGAATAAACTTCTTGCTTGCTTCAGACATAGAAAAAAAACATGACTCAAGAGATAAGCGATTTCTAGCCAGGAAATATAAGGAAAATAATATATTTTCAAGCCTCACATTGTCAGGAGAGAAGTGGCAACTTCCACAGTCAAGAGGCTTTAATTTAAAACAAATTAAGACAGAATTATTCCACTTCACCTACCTTCCAGAGCCAACTGAGCAATCCAGCACTTAAAAGTCTTCAGGTGAAGACGCAATAAGATGAGTAACCTGCAGCCCCCAGTTCCAAGGTTTGAATCCTACTGAACACAACTTTAGGTCAAAACAGTGTGAACCCAGTGAGACAAACAGCCCCAGCTACCGCATTCCCTGTTTACCTGCTTTAACAAATGCAATGCATTTAGCCATAGGCAGAACAACTATTTAATTATACTTGAGCACTTTGGTTCTTCACCTGATGAGCACTTTAAATACGAATCCCACATACCCTGCAGCCTGATGGATGACTGAAAACATGAAGTATTGTAGGTTATGCAGATCTGACATTGCTTCAAATCTGTTTTCTTTGGTTTGCTTTTTTCTTTTTCCTTCTCTTTTTCCTACAGTGTATGTTATTAAGCATGACTTCTGTCTTTGGAGCACAGATGATAAAGCATGCTTGGCTTCAAGATACGAATCTTTAGAGATGAAGTTTTGAGAAGTTTCTTTGAGAAGAAACTGTAAATTGAGCCTGATATCTGGTGTATACTTTACCAAATAGCCTTAAATTATATTTGGAAGCAAAAACCAAGACGAATGTATATCCTTCAAGAATGCAAAAAAAAAAAAAAAAAAAGGAAAAAAAAAAGAATAAATCCCTGAAATATTCTTCTATACATGAAAACATTATATTTCCCTTCCCTTACATTTTCAAGGCATTTTCTAGTATGGAAAGAGCTGAATCCTAGGTAGTGTACAATATTGATGCTACTTTCTATAGTTATTGTACTATTTTAAATACAAAAGTACATGCAGACACTGGCATCTTTAGTCTTGAAAATTAATATCCTAAAGTGGAGCTGCTAATTGGAAATATCCACACAAAACCAAAGTCAGTGTCTTTCCTAGACTGAAGAAATTTAAAAGAGAAACACACACACCTGTACAAATATATATATATATGACAGCTGATATGTTTTATCTAATTTTCCTGTACACTTTGAGGAGAAATCCCATTTGCCTTACTCGCTTGAACCCTCCCACCTGCAGCAACAGGTCATTCGATTAAGACAAGCTGTACCTGATCCTGCTAGTAATCAGACTTCATGAAGATAAATTGTAAACCCAAGAGATTGCAGATAAGCTGAGATCCCAGCTGGCCTAATGATGCAGACTTGGAGCATTCTGTGTTTTACATTTCCCATGCCTTTAAAAGAAAATGTTCAATGGAAGATTTAGAAATCTATGATTGCTGTTTGTTAGACCTTGGTCAGAAAAAAATTATTAAAAAACCAAACAAACAAGCAAAAAACCCCCAAAAAACAGCAACCATAAAGAATCAAAAGGAAACTAGATGCCTACTGAAAAATCTGATAATATGTTATCTGTGCACATTACATTTTGAAGTGCAATATATTAACTTATTGTTGTGGTAAAATTATATCATTTAAGGCAAATAAGCCATTTGTATTTACATACTGTACATCTGGTTAGTTTAGAAAAATAACATTATGCTTATCATACTTGTGTTGCAAATAAATCAAAGTCAGATTGCTTCACTATATGACATGAGAAACACTGCATGTAGCATCATAATAAACATTTAACCAGAACAATTTTAATCTGATCCCACATCATAAAAGTAAAATTCAGTTACAAAAACAACATAGGAGGAACATAAATAAACAGAAAGATAGGAACTGGAATACTTTCTGCTTTGAGTTCATGGTGTAGACCCACACAAAACAGCTGGATACAGCAAAATAGTCTAATGTTTAATTAAATATTAATTGGACTAATATTTATTTTAACCCATTAAAATTATAGAATGTCCCTGTTCATTTAGTCATTGCCTGTAAAACACAAGTATAATAAACAAAATTCAGAAAATTTAAATAAAGAAAAAGTCCTGACTGGTAAAATTGTTGATATTTGCCATACTTATTTTTGCTTTGTATATCTTTTTAGATTTTAAATTCTTTGCAATTTGGTGCAGTACATTATGAAGTATTTTATTATTTTATATCAACCTGATTAGAATGGCCTTTGGCAGAATGCTAAGACTAAAAATGTTGTACAGTTTAATACCAAAAAATGATATTTTAATTCATACTTAAACCTTGACACTATGTTAGATTTGAGATCAATCAGGAAGGAATTAAAGTGTGCATAGGAAAGTGTGTGGATTTCATATATATGGATAGATAAACATAAGATACATTTCATATAATGGAAATTATTTGTTTCGAAATAATGCCATGTCCTGCTGTATCAGTAAATTAGTACTCTACTTCTTCAGCACTCCATCTAGTATAAAGTGAAGGACTGTTTGGTCATTGGGAGGTTTAGTTAGGAAAAGGAGTAACTGCTACATGATGGTGCCACACGTGATGTGCCCTACGTGACCCGCAGCCTCTTTGTGCCCTGCAGGAGCGGTGCCCTTGAGAGTCTCCTGGTCCCATGGCACCTCAGGTAACACTACCACTCTGTCCCAGGCCCTCTCCATGCAAGTCCACTCTGGCCCCCTCTCCTAGAGCAATGTGCCTCCAGATCAGCCCAGCTCAGCCTTTTGCGTTCAAAGCCTTGAGCCTGCCCTGTGCAGTCGGTGGGTTTGATGTCCTCCTCAGCATCTCAGCAATGGCACCAGGGGCAGGGGGCACACTGGGGGCTCACCCATCAAGGGTTGGTTTGTGCTTTCAATTTCAGCTCTGAAGCTGGTTTGGTAGCTCCAGGTGTCAAGCTGTGAAACAGAAGCCTCAGCATTAGAGATGTAATTGTGAAGCAATGTTACTCCCATTACTGTTCCTAGAGCATCTTATGATGTAGGGATAACACCCACATTTAAGGTGAGGAATAGCAGCACATGTGTCTAGAGAGGTGCTTCCTGGTGTATGACAGGTTGACACCCGCATTTATACAGTGCCTTTCATCCAGAAGGATCTCCAAGCACTTTACTAGCCAACACACAAACTCCAAGTTGGGCTGCAGCCGGGGCAGGTAACCCAGCATGGCGGGATGCTGGGGGCTCTCCCACCTGTTCCCATGCTGCTGGGGAGTTCCCTTCCACAGCACCCTTCCAGCACCAGGGAGGACCCTCACAATCTGAGCCTGTGTTGAAGGAGAAGCAAAGACTAGCTGAACTGAGAGGAAGACCTGAGCAAAGCAGAAATGAGGGCAGTCCTCATACCATCTCTCTGGGGAGTAGGAAGGGAGTGATGAGCACCAAATTAACCTTCCAGAACAATCACTGCTTTTTCTGTTCATGATGATGGCAGTGAGGTCCCTGCAGTGGAGGAGCTCCCTGGGAGGAGACCCCTGGTCCGCACCAGGCTCAGGAGCTGATGGCGCCTGCAACTGAGCCCTCTTGGTCAGCAGTCTTGGCAAGTCTCCCCTCACAAGTGCATTTTCCCCCGCTTTCTTAGCAGGAGAGCAGGAGAGATCCATCTGGGGTACATGCTTCAAAAGCAGCCTTCCCCAAGAGCCCTGTTCTCTCCCTGGGTCTGCCCTCCAGCCCAGCTAACATGAGGGATGATGTGGGGCACAGGACTTAGGCATGATAATTGTGCTTTGGTCTGGGCAACCGCTCTTTAATGAGACTCAGCTCTAACCCTAAGGGTTCTTTATATGGCAGAGCAATGGGGACACCTCTCTCTGCATGGATAGGATCAGCAGAGGAGAAGCCACCATTTCATACTGCACAGAACAGAAAGAGAACATATACATATGTCTATATATATAAAAAATTTTCATTGCCATGGTCCCAGACAGCTGGACCCAGGAATGTTCCTGTAGATTGTATCACTTTCTTGCAGCTCATCCTCAACACTGATGGCCATGGCAGGTTCCCTGCCTACTGCAGCCCCACAGCCAATCAGCAACTATTCACCATGTTCAGCTCCAGGGACGATTTTTTGGGAACAGCTGTTTTATGGCATACTCATATGCACTCACAGAGTCCTGTCAGGAATTAAGCCCTCTGCATCCATACAATTGCTTAATTTATCTCTGAAATGCAGCTACCTCAATGGCGTAATATTGTAGCTGTTTAACTACATAATAGGCTGTTCAGGACAGCAAGTATAAAACCAAAATTGAGATGGAACATTGCCCAAAAGAAAATTTGGCCAGCATATTTAGGCTGATTTAGCTCCTCTTAATGAAATAAAATTCCAATAGCTGCAAGAGGCCATGTCATTCATAACTGAATGACTTTTCCAACATAAATGATTCTATGATTTTATATCAAAAAAATGTATTCCAGATGTCTTCTCATTAAATGCATATCACATTTCTTAAAAGATGATTGCAGAACAAGACTTCATGTTCACAGATCCACCTTTCCACACTCAGCTTTTCTCCCATTATCCTTCATTACTGAAAAAGAACTGGACTTTTGAAGTCAGATCATAGATAAAGTAAATTAGTAGGTCTACACGGCTTGCTTTTTGACTGAGCAAACACATAACAGTTTTATCAGTTGGCAGTTTAATTCTATATTTTATAAAGGCCAAATTGTTATTTTTCTAGGTTGGTTTTGTTGGACAGGATTTTTTACTTCTCTAGGTACAAAACCACAAATATTTTCACCTAAGCTTAAATGAGGGGGAGGCTTATTTGGATATATGGTCATTATTTACCAACACAGCCTGTTAGTGAGGAATTTTCTTCTCCTTCCTTTGCCATTCTTTCATTTCCCATTCCTAAAGCTCAACTGTCATACAAATTTCTTATTTGTGAGACGAATTATTGCAGAGCTTAGGGATAAGTTCTGTTCCCAGTTGTATTAGAATCAAAGCTAAGAAACTGAAACCCGAAAGAAATGTCAGATCTGAATCAGTATAATTTGGATCAATATCTGACTCAGCAAGACCTGCTGAGGTAGGAAGGACTCATCAGTTGAGCTAGTGGGTGCATCATTTCTTTGCACTATCTCGTTCTTCCTTTCACGTAGATTGCAATCAAGCAGAGGGTTCGGTAGTAGGTTCAAGTGTCTGCAGGCAGTCCTGCTAGAAATGCTAGCTTTGTTTATAATTACCCATGGAATCCACATGCTCATATCCATGCTTTGATTTACCCCTTTGGAGGTTTAACAGTATGGCCATCTTGTGTTAAAAGGGCTCAGCATGTATGTAATGTTTAGTTTAATTTATATATTAATTTCCTGACCGAAGAAAAATTCCCTTTCAAGTAGCCTGGCTTATATGCTCTAAAACTGTTCTTTCCTGAAGAAAAGCCACTATGGCTGTGCAGGATTTTCTGTACAGAGACAAAACTCATACTTTCATTTACCATGTGACATGCCAAAATAATCAAGTGTGGCCTAAGGACTAAATTAAATGCCTCCTATAGAATTTCAAGGAATGTTAGAACCAGGAAACTAGCTGTTTAGTTATCATTAAAAGTATATATAAATATATATAAATATATATATACATAAGAAATCGTATCAACAATGAGGATGAACTGAGTGCCAAATATTCACCATCTGTATAAAGCTACACTTCACTAGAATTAAACTATTTTATGTAATTCTCTTTCTCATGCTTTTATGGTTCTTTTGATAAATTCTATTTAGTAGCATGCAGGATACCTAAATTGAATGTACAGTATGTTGTTTCATTGCTACAATAATTTCTCGCTTCTCAGTAATATCTTCTTTACCAGAATGTTGTTACTTTGAAGACATATTTGAAAATTGTTTTATTATTGAGTTATTCTTTTTTCATGGTTCTATACTCACCTCCAGCTGATTGTAAGAAAATGTGCTTCACTATTTTGCCCCATGGCTCTTTTATGAAGCTGCCTCTTTCAATTGGTTTATGTATTGTTTATGTTCATCTCCTGTAAATAATTCTGCAATTAAATTTTTTGAGAAAAAATAGAGTATACTCTTTATTACATTTTAAATTTTGCATTAGTTAAAATATAACATTTCCAATCAGACAATTTGTAGACAACACTAAATTATTACTCTAGACTTGTAGCCTTTGGAGTGTGAGGAAATTAATTTTTTAAAAAATAACTTTTATAGGATTTTAGCTGAATTCAAAGGAAAACGCATAAAATCTGAAGGAAATGGCAAATAACAGAATCAGCTATGCAATGCTATTGATGACTTTTGATTTATAGTCATCAATACTATAGGTATAGAATATCATGTACTGCTTTTGAATCAGACCATTATGTGTTATTAAAAGAAAGAATAATAGTCTCTTTTCCTTCTAAAACACCCAAAACTGAATTATTTGTAAACAGTCATTAGTGAGCAGAAGTAACTGAATGGATTTGTTTTGACAAGGTGAATCCTGGAGCATCTCTCTGTGTGTTTTTACTGTTTGCAACAGAATAGCCAAAAAGAACTTCTATCCTCCTTCATTTTTTTCAGCTCCTTCCAGGGCAGACAAGTCTCCTTCTGGGAATGGCTTTAGCAACTCAGCAGAAAATTTGATCAATACTTTGCCACATTTCTTGATTAGGAAAAAGTCATGGTAGGCATGAAACAAAGATGTGTGGAGTCCTTGAATCTAAACAAAGGAGGTACCAGAAATACTATGACAAATATGAATTTGTTTGGCATACAAAAGAGCTTAACTACTTGAATCATTAGATTTTTACTGCTCATTTATTATATATACTATTGTAACACTTATAAGCTCTAGCTGTGGACCAAGACAACATTGTGCATTTACAACATGAATATATTTCCCTTAACACAAAGAGTTTACAACCCAGCCAATAGGTAAGAAACAACAGATAGGCAGACACAGGAGACAAACTGATGGAAAAAGTGAGATGCTATTAATTAAAATGAAGAGCAGCATCTCAGCATCCCATCAGTTGTCATTTGTTTTACAGACATCAGAAAAAGAGATGATAATGAAGTAGGTTGGAAGATACTCTCAGGGATGTCTTCCCATGAAGGCAGTGAATCCAAGAAAGATGTTTGTTTGAAAATTTAACACAGAGATGGTGAATTTTGGCATCCTGAGTCAACTGGAGGTGGAAGCTGACATCTTCTTATTTAATGAATGATGCTAGGTTGGGAAAGGTCTTGGCAGTAAGACCAACAAAATTCAACATTCAGTACTCTGCTGGCTCATTGCTTCTATGAAGGAATTTTCATCTTTAATACCTGTTGTGGAAGGATCAAAATTTTTCAGCTTTATGTCAGCAGTTCTAATGAGAATGAAATTTAGGGTCATTAGAGCAACTTAGTGCTTGTTTTTGTCTGTCTCCTAACACTAGATGTTAT
Source organism: Corapipo altera (assembly GCF_003945725.1). Classification (NCBI taxonomy): domain Eukaryota; kingdom Metazoa; phylum Chordata; class Aves; order Passeriformes; family Pipridae; genus Corapipo; species Corapipo altera. The sequence goes on along the minus strand of NW_020884883.1, from coordinate 2,798,462 downwards.
GACATAGAGCATCACTCATTGCAGTTCTGTACTGTTATATTTGAACAAAAGTCTTGATCACTTCCAGGCAAAATTTCAATAACCTTTTATCCTCTCTTAGCCTCCATGAGTTTCCTAAAATAGGGTGATCCTTCCTGCAATCTGGAAAGGATCTCAGAACTAACAAGCAAGCTGTCTCTTGTACAACAGCTTCACAGATGGTTGCATGTCAGCCTTAGAATTATAGGCATACCCATATAAATAAGGACAGGCACCGCCAATGAACTAGTAAGGTCAAGTAAAGTTGGAGCATAGACGTGACATATTTTATTTCAGTTGCTGAACCAAATAATCAGGTGCAGAATACAAGCTCTGGAATTAGCATATTTATTCCAGTTGAACTACATGGACACTGATAGTGGGTTTGTGGAAGGTTGTTATTGTTTTAACTGTAGCAGCACAGCTGAAGTGTAAAAATTTTGAAATGTAGACAAGTACCTTACATAACCTACTGCAGCCCTACCACAATCCCTGGACAGATTCTGTTGTGAATTTTTAAACAAGCAATTTATAAGTAGCTAGGGGATAATGCTGTGATAAAAATTAGTCAACAGAGGTTTGCCAACATCCTATCATGACAGTCAATTTAATTTTCTTCTCTAAGAGGATGTTTTTATCTAAGGAATTAGGTAAAAACAGTAAGCTGTGATAGATCTTCATTAAGGTCTTTGATACAGTTCCAGTGTAAAATTTTTATTTAAAACTAGGAAAATATTTTCTAAATAAAATTGTTGTAAAATTAAAACTGATGCAGCTGAAAATATTATTTTTAATATACATATATCCTTAACCCGTTGTGAAATCCAAAAGCCTTTTGAAGTGTGAGAGAAAGGGACAATCTTAGAAAAATCTAACCTGCTCTCAGTACTAGTCAGAAATTTCATTGATAACTTTGATGTTTACTAAAAAATATAATATTCATCAACTTGGGAGCGGTTACAGCTTCCGTAGAGGATATGATCAAAATTCACAGTGATCCCCAAAAAACTGGACACACTTTCTAAATTCAATGTGATGTAATTCAGTGAATAAAAAATGAAAAATGCTATACTGAAAGATGAGATCAAGCTCAGGTGTGACAGACTATCCCTTTGAGAAAAAGTAAAGCAAAGAAAATGTGGTCTATGGTTGATCATAAGCTAAAGGAGAGTCAACTTGATGCTAAATCAACACATGCTTAATCACATTCTCTTAAGAAAAGGGGAAATCTAATAGTGAATGTATTAGCATATCATTAAATTAGTGTGGCTTAACAGATTATTGTGCTGTGTAATCATCCATGTATATGCAATCCTAAATTGTGGCACACACACACATTATTGGACTTGACATTGCAAGCCAAGATAAAACAGATTACCCATAGAAGGAAGAAGGCATCCGATCTATAAAAATCAAACTTGTGTATCTGAGGTATGGCTCATTCTCCTCCATCCAGGCTGCTCAGTAGAAATCTCCATGACCACTGCATTTTGCTCTACGTCAAGTGTCTAAGGACTTCCAACAAGTTGAACCACTGGGTGGAGATAGTGTTTGTCTCTGTCCAAGGTATGAACAACATCAGGGCTGGGGCACAGGCCAGGATGCTTTTTGTGTGCTTGTCTTCTTGTTTAGGAACCAGACTGTCATGTTTGGGCAATGGCAGGATTCAGACTCTCTGAATCTCGCTGTCTTCAACTTAGCCACTTCCACCCACATCCTGTCTGAGATGGCAGAAATTACCCTCTGAATCTCAGACAAACACTCAAACACAAAATGTTAACAAGCGAGAGAGGGAGAAGCATTTCAGAATACGTAAAACTTACACTGAATGACTGAGTACTGAGTCATGCCACTGAGAAAGTGGCAAGTCAGATGCCAGGGATGTAGGGACATCTGTAGGCTACAGAGAGGTTCTTGTTTCACTCTGTTCAATACTGTTAAGGTTTTGGTTAGACAATTAAATCCTAATTGAGAGGAACTGAGAAGCAGTGGAGAAAATTCAGAAGAAACCAACAAGGATTACAAAATATTAGAAAGAGTGAGCTAAGTGAACAGAGTTCAGAAAATGAATCAACAAAAGACTGACTTGTTTCAATACAAAGAAGTTGTTGTGAGCTATTAATGAAATTGATTCCCCAGTCCCTGGAAGGAGGTTATTGTCATCATAAGCATAAAAGTCTAACTTTTCTTTGTTTGTTTGGATAAGGGTAGTGAATCCTGGTAAAAAACTGTTTAGCTCAAGGACAAGGTAGCAAACATGCCCTATGCAGCCTTGCAGCTGTGATCTGCACGTCAGTGCTCCCTGGAGAGTCACAGGAACCACCATCCAGCATCCTGGCTGCACACATGCTCTGAAAGGGATGTGCCTAGACCACCACTACTTTCATCTTACTTGACATACAATCCTATTTATAAGCAACTGGCCATTTATGAGTGTAAAAGAGGCATTCACCTGGCAAAGCTGCAAGTGCTGCTCAGTGAGATGTTCCTCAGCTCTTCCCAGAAGGAGAAGCTGACCAGGCAGGTGGATTTGAGAGGAAAGTGCCTTGGCTGGCCTCAGCACTTGGGGAGGTGAGTGCTCAGGATCATGGCTGAATCTCCTCTTCTTCTCCTGTGTGTTATGGGTTTGTCAGCTCAAAAAGGAATGAAACTTGGCTGTTCTTGAATAAAAGGCCGTAATACTAAATAAGGGAATTGCAGAGAATTGGTGATACTGGCTGAATCAGCAATGTTCTTTCCTCAGTGTTAGGTTCATATCCCTTTTTATTAGCAGCAGGCATTGGGCTGCTTGAGGTGTTGCAGTTAAAGGAAAAAATCTAAAGGAAGTTTCTGGTCCACATGAGGAGTAATATCACCTCAGCCTTCACCATTGAATGGAAGCCCAGATCCTGACCAGGCATAGACAATATTAACCTGCTCAGACAAAATCTCTTACAAAGTCTTTCTGTTTGTTAGGTGGCTTATGTATTCTGTGTGACCCACACTAACTCACCTGCATAGGTGTGAGCTATCAGAAACACAGAGGAGCTTGTCAGAAGGGCTGTGCACCAATCATTGCCACAGCTGGTTTCCTCCTTGCAACTGAGCCTCATCACATTCGCTGCAGAGCTTGGCACTAATATATTTGAGGAGGACAGGGCTTAGGTCAATGGAATGGAAAATAATGACAAATCAATTTAAATGCAGATCCTGGAGGAGTATATTATAATAGACTGCTTCAGACAAATCTTAAAAGGAAATTAGCTTTGGTAAAAATCAAGGATTCAGTGTATTAAAAAGTGACATAAACCCAATCATAATAGAGGTGATTAATCAGTTTTGCCAGATAGGAAATAAATCATGAGTGAACAGTAAGGGAAGCAGATGAATGTTATGCTTTGGGGTTTAAATATGTCAAAGTGAATTTTGTAAAATATTTATAAATTTATGAAGCACTGACAACATCTTAAGAAAAGCTGGTATTCAGAATTTTATGAATGTTTATATTTATATATTTGTATGAGTTTATGTGGCTTTGTATGTGTGTATGTATATATATACATATGCATATGTGTATATATAATATGTATGTATATATTTATCCATACTGAAATAAAAGAGGAGTAACTGTAAATTTTATATACATTTACTTTTTTTTTTAAAAGGCCAGAATTCATATTCAGTTTGGTTTGTGCATGTCTGTATCCAGATAAAACCATTTGGTTGTCTAAAAAAGAGGAAGCTGAAAAGAAGTATGAGGAGAATAGGGCGTAGGAAAGAGAAAACCTATAGACCAAAAGAAATGTAAATGCTATATTCTTTATTCTTTGCTTATTAGGAATACATTATTGCTTTAGCTGATTCATAATTTTACTTAGCAGTGAAAAAGCATTTTTGAGTTAATTCACAATACATATCTGTTTCTACAGCCAGATCCCAAATCAAATACACACATGTACATTGTGCCAGAAAGCAAACAGACTCTGCATGAGACAAGCTAATTCAATTTGACACCTTCTAGCCTTAATTAGGACAGGTGGTTGTATTGTTTTCAGACAAACTGGTCTATAACAAATTCAAGATCTTTTATTCCTCCACTCAGATTTACTCCACCCTCCCAAATGTTTCCAAAACACATTTTATTGTTGACTTATCTAATGTGACATGGAATAAACAAATTTTTCAAGAGTGTCCTCATTTGAAATAATTAGCGAGAAGCTGTAACACTTCATCACTTTTCACATTCTGAACATACTGACCAAAGAAGGAAAAAAAGCATAATACCAGGAAATAAATGTGAATCTCTATCCATTCAGTTAGAAGGGTCATTTAAGGCCACACATGTACCAGCTGTGACAGCACATGTGGAGGGGAGGTTCCCTGTGTGTAATATTTCCCACGTTGCTCATCTCCAAATATCGAAGTAATGTAAGTGTAATAAAAATGCTATTGTAAGTCAGAGGTTACAAAGTTCTCCCTGGAATTTACTGTGTCAGAGGAGAAGGAGGAGAAGAGGGGGTTTGTGCAGAGGAGGACCTGAGGAGCAGACGGCAGCACTTCATGGCCACTTGAAAGTCTTATCATAGGAAGCCTCTGGGGCACATTTACCATCTGTGATATGTTTCACTTCGATGGCATTTACCCTGTGAGATGCAACAGATTGTGCCCCTTGCTTGGCTTCTTTCTGGGATCAAATTTTTCTTTCCTGGAAAACAGACACAGTTGCTGGCTTGTGAGCTGCTAAGTATTTGTCTTTATCGCTACAAGTGAAATATCTGTAAAAATCTTTTGTGATGATCTGTTACGTTCAATGTCAAATGCTACATTGGGACCATTGACTTCTTTTGGACAAAGACTAATGGTTTCCGGTGAGGCTGATGTTGTATTTTCATCTGCCAAGAAAAAGGTTAGGCGAGTTCAGGAAGAAGTTGAGTCAATCCATGAAAGGGGGTAGTTTGCAAGGTAAAATATATGAGGAAAATTGTTCCTGGGGAAGTGGGTGGGAGATGTCAGAGATGGATAGGAGTGAACAATAGATGCTTTTCACACACAAGATTATTTCCAGTCGCTAAAAATGAAACATGATTATGATCAAAATAGTATCTAACATGCTGTAATTCTCCTTGCATTAACTTACATTACCTCAGGGAGATGTGGATTTCAGAAAGCATAAGAGGGGCTGATGGCGCTTTCACCCCCAGCACACCACCATACTCTCTTTGCTAATGTGCCTGTCCTGGTTTCAGCTAGGATAGAGTTAATTTCTTCTCAGTAGCTGTTACAGTGCTGTGTTTTAGATTCAGAATGAGAATGGTGTTGTTAACACACTGACGTTTTGGTTTCTTGCTAAGTTGTGTTTATCCATTTTTCTTGTCTCATGCTCTGCCAGTGAGGAGGTACACAAACAAAACTGAGAGAGAGCATAGCTAGGACAGGTGAGCCAAACTGGCTGAAGGGATATTCTGCACCACAGAATGCCATGTCCAGTATACAAACTGGGTGGAGTTACCCAGAAGTGGGGTCAGTTTGGATTCAGGAAGGGGAGTCTGGCATCAGTGAGTGGGTGGTGAGCAATTGCATTGTGCATCACTTGTTTTTCCCTTTTTATTATCACTATTGTTATAATTTACCATTGTACTGTATTTTACTCTATTTTTAATTATTAAACTATTCTTATCTCAATCTACAAGTTTGATTTTGATTCTCCTCCCCATTCCATGGGAGTGGAGGAGAAGAGGGGAGTTAAGCGAGTAGCTGCGTGGTGCTTAATTTCCAGCAGGGCTTAAACCACTATGGTGGCCCCCTTTCTGAATCTCTCTAAAGGTATAACTGTTATTTCCTTTTGCTCTAAACAAGTAGACACCTACCAGGGTCCTGGGAGTTCCCTTCTTCTCTGTTGCTGGTTAAAATCAAACCCCCTTTGACCCTTCCTGATTCATTTTACCTTATTCTGGAAGGAATCTAACTATTTCTTACATTTAGCTAAATAAACCAGTATAATCTGTATAATAAACCAGTATAAATGTCAAGAAGGAAACACAGAAACAGACTGAAGGATGCCTTTGAAAGCTGTCTGGAGGGACAGTCTGGGGAGGTGCTAAATTTTTCATTTCTTTTTGGCTGTGTCAAATGGGACAGAAGAAGCATTTAGCAGTCCCATTTTGCTAGTCTGGAAAGTGTGAGGAATGAGAGGCATAAATCACATCTCCTTCACAGCCTGCCCTCCTAGATGTCTTTCCAAAGGCAGGCAGTGTGCAGCAGAGTTGCTGCACCCTCATGTTGCACCCTGTGGTGCAGCTGGGCTGGGGGCTGCTGGCACAGGCAAAGCGCAGCTGCTGTGTCCAACAGGCGCAGTCAGCACTTCTGAACACAGCTCTCAGCATTTCAGAAGTTTATACTGCCACCCATTGCTGTATCTGAGCACATTTTCCCCGAAAGTGTTAGCAAATTCCTGAACAGACTTCATTCACAGTAACACATTTCCCTTGCTGGAGTCACGGCTTCCCATCACAGCAAACAGATATATTTGGGAATAATGGGCTCTGAAGTGTGTCTGCATAGGTTAGGGTGGAAATGCTTTCTCAAAGGCAAAGTGTGATCAGACTGTGGAGTCATTGATCTATTTTCAGTCCCTGCTTCTTCTCAGCAAAGAATACTTTGGCCCCAGGTTTGTCCCTCTGCCACAGGGGTTTTGTTCCAGATGTTGTCAGCACATTGCAGCAGTGCAGAGGAAAAAATTCAGGTCTTCATAACCTCTGAGGCTGAGCATCCATTGCCTGTCAACAAAATACATTACACCACATAATTAGAAACAACTGCACCTGCAGGGCATGTGCAACAGGAACTATGGCTCCTGTAAAATATAAGAAGGAAACTACATTTGGGAGTGTGCTGGTACATCTGAACCATCAGGTTTTGCTGCTGAAATAAAGAAATCTATGTTTTTTGTAGACAGAGCTTACAAAAAAAAAAAAAGTCATCAAACCAATATATCAGCAGTTGGTGTTATAAAAAAGCACCAAATTCAAGAATTTTCTTCAATTGTGTTGATTCACTCTTTTTCAGAGAGCTTGAGGATTTCATGTTGTCATATAGTTCTGCAAATATTTCCTTGCACCATGTTTGTGCTGTTCAGAGAACTTTTATTTCATTTCCTCCATTTGGCTTCATCTGCTATAACAACTATACACATCGGGCTGGCATCTGTGTTCACAGAGACATCCACACGTGTATGTAGATAATAAATTCCTTTGCAACAGTGCTTGTCATTAATGCAATTCAATTTAAATTTTCCATGCCATCGGTCAGGATGTGGTGAAATTATCTGGCAGGGCATTTGTAGGCAAAAGAATTCATTTCTAAAAAGTGGGACTAGGAATAAAATGCAATTTGTTTGTATTTAAAAAAAAAAAAAAAAGTTATACTTGTTTCACCAGCACCACAGCACTAAGGAACTCCATAGTATGTCTGGAGTAAAGCTCAGCTCTGCATGAGCCATGTGTAGAAACCAAAACAGAAGCCATTTTTGCATGGGCAGCTCAAGCTGGAGGGATTTTTGGAGCTTCAAGGAACAGCAGGACCCAGGACAGGACAGGATGGGAGATAAGGATTTTTCCTCTACTTGTTTCTTCCAGCTTTGAAGAGTCTGGGAAGGAACTGATACTAAGGAATTGAGAAGATACTGTTAACTGGAAGCCAGAGAATATCTCTAGGGAACTTTTATTCTTTCTTGTCTAGTGCCCAGGATGCAAAAACTTATTGAGGAAGAAATCTAGCTCATACTGAGGAAGGATGGCAGCAAGTCTGTAGAAGAGGAACAAGAGAAGATCCAGGGAGTGGGAAGGGTATGCTTCAGGAAACAAGAAGAAATACATATGAAAAAGGTGCTGAAGGTGGCCAGCTGCTGGGATGGAGAAGGACCTGCTACTCCTCGGCCCAGACTGAATGCAGGGCTACTAAACATAAATGTTCACTACTCCTAGTCAATGCCTCTGAAAAAACAGATCATTACTCAGCTATGTCTCAGCTCTCTTTAAGAGACCAGCTCACATGGAAGTCAGTAAAAGGATCTAGTCCTTTCAACCACCAAAGTGGATTTTAGTTTGGGGCTGAAGGGTTGGGAGATTTTAAAAGCTTCTTGCAGAGTGCTTATTGCGGTAAAAAAAACCCCAACCTGATCCTCATCCTATAAAGAATAGTTCCAATACAGCTTATCCTTAGGCAAAAGAGCTGGTTGGAAGCAGGATGAGAAAGCTCTCAGCCAGGGCATGGAGGGTTTCTCAGCATCCTCTCTCCATTTTCCCACTGCCAGTGCTGCCACATAATATTCAAGTGTGAGAAGCTACACATAAACACAGGGATTTATGATACAGCGAGGAGGAAAATACATAATGAAATTAAACAATGTTTCTATCTGAACATAAAAGAACTTCAATAATTTTAATTAATGGCCAGGAGACACATTATGAGGTACAAGACAAGCAAAGAGGCATAAATGAATAAATAAAAACATGAAGAATGTTGAATCACAGAATACATTCTTCTCATTTTACTCGTTGCTTTTTTCATTAAAATTACAAAAGAAAAAGGAAAAAAAAAAACACAAACCCCCAAACATTCAGAGCTGTAGGTAATATACAGATCTTGTTAATGATTTAAAAATAAATCAACAAATCAAACCCAGTACAAAGTATTGCAGATGTAATTTAATTTCAATAATGCATAATCAGCCATAGTATGCCAGTGAGGATCAGCAGTATATTCACTGAACATAAGCCAAGACAGGTATAACAGATCTTATAAAAGTACCCACTGTTGACTCTCTGTACTCACACTTGAGTAAGCTTGACCCTCACTTTAGTGGGCTGGGCTTATCCCTGACAATTCATGAACAGCACTTGAATTTTAAATTTATAACCATACATTTTCTGTATTCGTCCTCTGACAAATTTGTCCTCTAGATTAGTCCACTGAGTCAGGCAAACAGAATACCTCCTTTTATACCCCCAAATAAAATAATTTAAGATGTAACTGAAGTGCAAGCCAAGTTAGATGCCATGTAGTTTCTTCAGGGAATGTTTCAAAAGAAAAAGCAAGACTTGGTCCATGAGAGTGATATTGCTACTCTAAGATAGGCAAATTTTTTTATTCCAAAAATAATAAAATTATTATAGTTTTGTGTGAAAGTAATATATAATTCAGTTTCTTCTAAATGAAAAATGCTGCAAAAGACAGTTCTTGCCTGATTGAGCATTTGTTCAAGTAGTAATTTTAAAGGGAGTGTCTAACTGAAAATTCCATTCAGCCCATATTGGTTTACCTTTAAATTACCCTGAAATTCAGCAATAAAGGAAAGTATAATAGCTGCAGTGGTCTACACCACACTACTGACTTATATCCTTGGTAGAAAAAGATGAGTTAATGACAGCTTATGGAATAGAAATTCCTTGCTTTGCTCTAGGAGAACAAATTGTCATTTATTTGCAAGGAGTGCATGAGGATTTAAGGCATAAGGATTTAGGACATACTTCTGTATACCAGGGTGGGAAGTGGGTAGCTAAGGGAATCCCATTAATTTCATATGTAAAGAGAAAGTACAGTATGAACATGAAAATTTGGCATAAAAATCAGGATGAACTGCCACAACATGAGAACTGACATGAGAAAATATCTTCTCCAAGGATGTGATTGCCCCTCTTCCCTGATCCAACCCACCAACATAGGCAATGGCTAATTCACTTTACTCCTGGTTGGTTTCAGTCTATGCCAAGAAACTTTTCTCTAATGAGAAAAGTAACATCATTTAGTATATTTGGGGGTGGAAAGATCTTCTTTATCCATCCAGATCAGTTCAAGATTTACTTTACTGAACTACAAATTTTCAAAGCACTAATAAAGGTTCATTTACTGGAGTCTGACACTAACTGGTGGAGCATAGGTAGTTAGAGTCAAAATGGAGTAGTCAAGGTATTTGTGCACATCCTCGTTGAGGGTAGAGAAGACAAAGGATATTCCTCATCATCTGTAGATGTTATCTTCCATAACATTTTGACAGTAATTTTCTTCTAGAAGTAGACTTCTTTCGCACCATGTTGGATTAATGTAGCTCCACTGCTATTAATATTACTACTACTTTCTCTGGATAAATGCTGTCTGCACCAGAAAGAAAGAAAAAACGGAGAAAACAAAAATGAAAAAAAGCCATTCAACAATTAATTGTCCAATCCCTTACTAATTTCTACCTACCTAAAATAGCCCAGTTTTGCAAATCATCTCAGCACTAACAAATCAGAATATTCTGAAGGCATTAAAAAAATTATGAACAGGAACAGCAAGTTCAAACAAGCATTTGCATGTTAAACAGCTAAGAAAGTCAGTTCAGCTCTAATTAGGCTTAAAAACAATCCTGCCTTTATATTTTTGATGTAGAACTTATGGTCCACATATATAGTCCCTCAAAGACACCCCCAAATTTAAACACTCATGAAAGTTATATTAAACTCAAGAAAATGTCTCACAGGCGAGCATAAAAATAACCCCTTTAGTTTATAAAAAAAATCCTCCCCCACAACCCATCCTACCCCAAACTCAAAAACCTAGAATGTCATCTGATTGCAATGTATCAGTATTTTCTCAGGGAAGAAGTACTGGAATTAATAGGTTTCTTAATCTAGCAAGGAAAAGTGCAACAGGCAGCATATAAAGGGAAGTTAGAGTGCTTCAAACTTCTGAGAAGGTCTGCATTTTAAGACTGAGATTAGTCACTGGAACAAGCTGCTAATAAAAGCAGCAAATTCATTTCCTTGGCCTTCAAAAGGACAATAACTGGATTTCTGAAAATAAGCATTAGTCAAACTCAAGTGATGAAGCCTGATAAAGGAATGAATGTGTGAATGTTAATGGCTTGTGATGTGCAGGAGGCTGGATTACATGCTCTAGTGATACCATCTATCCTTAAATGCTCTGAGTAAATACAGCATTGTACTTGCTTCTGGCATAATGATCAGGATTCAGCAAATCCACCTTTTTCTTCCCCTCAATTTTATGCTTCTTTTCAGAAATCAGGGAGACAATTGCCATGTTCCTGTCTATGTCTGCTTTTCTATTTCCTACACTCCTAAACCTTGAAAAGAAGCAGAATTCACTTTATGACCCCGTGACACTAACATGGCATTATTGCAAACAAGAGCTAGGGCTATTATATTTATCACTGCTAAATCCACAGAAATGACAGGCACTCACTGGGCATGCTGTAGCCTCAGGCATGTGGGATAAATGGCAAGATTTTAGGCACTCCTTGGGAGCTTCAGTTCTCATTTCAGTCTATGAACAAATAAACACTAAAGATGTTTAAGGAACTGTTTGCTTAAAAAGCTTATTTATTTAATTGAAACAGTAATTTAAATTCTGCAGATTTGTATCATGCCTGTGCCACACCAGCCTTCTGCCTGCTGCATCTTCTCCAGAGTATTGCCCCATTTGCCTGCAAGGGAAGTTCCCACTGCATCTTCCAATTCTGAATGATTTCTACTACTAAGTTAAGTTTAAATGGGAAAACAAATTTGTTAATAGTAATGTTCTTGAAAAGTGTGGAAGAGGTATAACGAAGCAGTGCCACTGCCCATTTGCTCTGGGGAGTCGTTCTGCAGGGGAGGAGCTGTATCCCTTTTTGACAAGGTCTTTCTGAATATCCACGTGCCTCACACCGTGCTTTCCGAGTAACTCCTGATTTCACCATAGCAGCGTTGCTATTTATTTCCCTGGAATTAACATCCATGCATTCTTCCCATCATCGGGTTCTCGCTGACCCGGTGGAAGGGGGCAGCCACAGCTGCAGCCCTATTTTAGGGTGCTGGCAGAGAGCAGAAGATAGGCAGCAGCGTCCTGTTCCCGGCGGGGCTCAGGGGTCCCGCAGGGAGCGTGCTGGGGAGGAGATGGGTGACACAGTCGAAGAGACGGGCGGAAGGTGCGACAGGCGGGAATACCGCGGTCTGGAGCTTTGACTTGGCATCAAAGGGTGAGCCAGCAGTGCTGTGAGAGGTGACTGTGAACGGTGTAACAAGCCTGTGTACCATTAAGGAATAATGTCGCTGATCCCCCATCTGGGGTTGTTGTCCTTTTGGAACAGGTAACACGTAGCCTTCCCGCTCCGGGGGAGAGTGCTCCATTGTAACCCGCCAGGATTTAACGTTCAAACCCGCAGAGGGAGCATCACCTCCACACCCTGCCGACCCGCTGCCCTCCGCATAGGACCAGCAGTCGCTGCGGAAAACTGGCGGAAGCTTTAGGGCACCTGAGCTACAAACCCAGCGGTTTCTGCCCGTCTCGTGACACCACTGTGAACTGCTGCCGCATTGGAAAAGGCAGCGGGAGAAGGAGGGGAACAGGCGAGACCGATCCTGCTCGGTTCCAGCACTGTGTGCCTGTCTCCCCTGGCGCACAGCCGGACCCTCCCTGTCCCTGCCCCCTCCAGGTGGCAGCAGAGCCGCAGCGGCGGGCGGGGGGCGGGCAAGGGGCGGCTCGGAGCTAGCGCCGCACCTCGCCAGAGACTTGCAGGCTTCCTTTTTTTTTTTTTTTTTTTTTTTAATCGCAGATTTATTTTTTTTTTATATATATGTTTGCATGGTTTCAAATCAATAATAAATAAAAAGGAAAACAGTGAAAGCTTGGGACCGCAGGTGAGTCCTGCAGAATGTGACCTGGACTCCCGAGCTGCCAGGGCTGGCGGGTGCACCACGAGCATCTTCTCAGGTTCTCGGCCTGGGGACCTGCAGCTGCGGAGTCACGGCCATACGCTGTCTCTGCAGAATTTAGGGTAAGGACAATTTGACAAAGAGTGATAAATCCCATGAAGAATTGTACAAAAAGGGTCAGATCTTCGTAAAGAGAATTTTTGGAAGTTGCGGCCAAGTTCCCATCCAGAAGACAAAAATCTCATTCATTTATTTACCCCTTAACCTCTCTTTCTGTGGTGTATTATAATGTCACTCTGATGACTTAATCTTTAGTGAGACATGGCAAGAAAGGTCTTTTAAGTCAAAATTATTGTAGGAACATGCACCTAAAATCTTTCTAAGCAATGAATTCTCGAGCACTGAAACTCAGGAGTGTTTCCTCAGAAGTTCAGTGCTCAGAAGAATCTTAGACTTTCATAGGGTAGCCACAACACTTCTACTATGAAGCTCATGGAAGTTTTGATTATGAAATTTTTATTATAGAGTTCACTTCTACCTTGGGCTTGACCTTTTTCAAAATAATTATAAATCATGCATTTAACCTGTTGGTGGATAAGAATAGTAAGGCGACTATAATTTGTTGTTGTTGTTGTTGTACTATTTCTTGTAGGCTGTTCTTAGACTGTATAAAGGTATACATTTGAAATTCAGGAACTAGAGCAAGAAATTGTAGAGTTCTTTTTTACAAGAATTTAATCAGCCTGTCCCAGATAATGTTGCATCACACCTTAAAACGGCATAAGGTTGTTTCCAGGGCCATTCGGGGCCTAACAGCCCCTGTTCCACTGACTGGATATTGTGCCTCACAACCAACCACCGGGCAAAACTGCATCCCTCACACCTGCCTCAAGGCAGATGTGGATACGGACATTTAAGTTGAGGGTGAGAACACAAGCACATTCCCTGACTTATTGCTGTGCCCCCCAATTCCTGCCCCCGATGGAGGGGCAGCTACAGCCCTAAGCTAACCTTACAGCCCTGGAAAAGGCACGTAAATACCTTGCAGTATGTCCATGTCTGCTCAGGAAGTCTGTAAAGCCAAATACAGCCACAGGGGGGAGGAAGAACCGTGTAACAAAAATCGCACCCAGGAATCCAGCCTGGTCGCACCGGGGACCGCAGCCCCGGGGTTCGCAGGCCCTGTCATCCCCTAGGAACGCTGCATCCAGAAGCTGGGTGCTACCCCCCACTTTGCTTCATTAGAGGAGCCCTTGGAAGAGTTGCAAGATATATCCATGGATGTGTTCAGTTTGTGAATATACACTTATTTAGACTGTTGCCTTTCTGCAAACCTTAATTTCTGAAAGAGTTTGCTTTATTTGAGGCCACTGCAATAGTTTTTGTGAGTAATCTCCTGTTTTAATTAAAGAAAGTAAATAGAAATGTGGAAAAATAAATGTTAACTGAATCTGCTTCGTTCCCAGTACAGCCTGAATTCCAAAGCTTCAACTGTCAGTCTACCACTGTACAGTGCCTGGGTGCATACAGACAGGTGGTATGGGACCATAAAAGCCCCCTGACATTACAAAAGGCTGATCAGAAGCCTCTAGTTTAGGCACACATTGCTGATGTTGGATCCTGTTCCATGATAGGACCCAAACGTTAAGGTGTCCATGTGTGCTGTGGCTGTCTTCATCTCCCATGTAGCTAAGCCCCTGCTCAGTGGGTTAAGGTCTCCTGGAGCCCTGATGGCCACAAGGCTGGAGCTTGTCAGGATGGAGCCATGGTGGATATCCATTTCCACTGTTCCCTTCTCCACTGAAGTACTCCTTACTGAAGGTAAAAAGGAGTGTAGGTAGAGAAAGTGAGCACATTTTTGCCTCCTACATCAGAGGTATAATGCTATGCTGCTTCCTTGTTCTGTCTCTAATGGTCTGATCTGAGTAGATTAAGAACCAGCTGCTGCTTCAAGCTGTCTCTGACAAGAGCATGAAGAATCCTAGGCAACTGATGAAGTGCCAACTCCATTAGTTCTGCAGCTGACATGTTCTCACATGCTCCCAGCTAGTCTGAACAAGCATGGTGGGCTACTGGGGATGCTCAGTGGCCATGAGCTGGCACCATGGGTCAACAGCTACCTGGAGTGCTAGATGCAGGAGACATTTGTCTTCATTCTGTCTCTCAAATGGTCTTAGTATAGCAGATGATCAATGAACTGTTCCAGAAAAGTGATGAAATTCCAAAGTCCTGAGAGAGGGTGGTAAGAGGGACCTCTCTTTCTTTCTCTTCCTCAAATTTGTTGGGATGTTCTACTCCTGTCCTGTCTTGAATCTCTCCCAGCTGTTTTCATTTATACACAGAGGCTGCTCTGTACCTACAACACCCATGTGAAGTGTCATGTTTTCCCCCTAATGTGATGCGAGATCATTTCTGGGGAGCAGAGAAAAAAAAAAAAAGGAGAGAGAAAAATGCTGAATATTGTGCACTTAAGGGTCAGAAATGCACCCTCAGATCCTAGGTGGTCATTCACAAAGATGGATTGACAGGGCACAATTGCAGGTGTAGTGAATTATTGTCTGGTGTGGCTCTCAGAGCTTGTGAAACACACGAGGGAAAAGCAGAGATCACTTCTGCCATGGTAGATGGGAGTCTATGTAGAGGTTTCTCCTCTCTGCAAATACTACTGTGCTTCTTCTGTAGTGGCCTGGCTGACAGAGCTCACTGAAGTAGTAGCCGGCATCTTTTCAGTGCAAACTGATGTCCCTGCTATAATTTATTGTGACCTGAGTTGAACCTTTCTGCCTATATCACATTTATTCTGTAGTCCTTCTTGTGCTGCTTCATAGGAATGCATGGGACTGACAACCCAGAAAGAAACAACCCTAGCTGGCTGGCTCCCAGGCTTTGGCAGGCATATGTGAATCCCTGGCCCTGTCATCAAAGGCTCACTGGTACTGCCTTGCCTTCAGATCTTAAGCAGCATACTGTGCAATTGCCAAGGAGCCAAATTGTTTCCAAAAGCATACTTGTCCTTTGCAGGGGTGCACAACCTACAACCACCATTTCTTACTGCCCCGTGCAAAGCTGACCTACCCTGACTGCAGCAGTATCTTCTTACTGATGAATTTGTCTTCCTAAGAGCCAAGCCATCTAGGTTGGCTTGGTCCATCATGGTCCTAGAAGATGGTGACCAAGTCACTGATGCCCTTTGGGTCCCAGATCACTCAAAGCTCAGCTGCTGAAGAACATTCCCTAGAGAACACACTTATTTTTCATTGACTAAAGGGAAACTGGGACCCCTCGTGGTCTAGTGGTTAGGATGCAGCACTCTCACCGCTGCAGCCAAGGTTCAATTCCCAGTCAGGGAAACTCCCCCGGGCAGATGGAGCTCATCAGCCCTGTAAGGCCATCCATCTAAGAGAAGGTCACTCTAAACAAACCTATGTCCTGAGAACCTCACTGCCACTGTCCAAGCTTGCTCGGGCCCAGCAGATTAATCCTAAAAACCTTAGGATTAAAGGGTGGGCTCAGCTCAGCACACACTGTGTCTCACCTAAAAAATCCACTGCGCAGGCTCAAAGGGTAAAGACCTTTCCCAAATCTTCGTTCACAAAGACTGGCCATACAAACGGAAACTGGAGAGGTATCATTATCACAGAGAGCTAGACACCAAGAAGACCCTTTCTGAAGACCTCTAGGATTTCTTTTCTTCTTTTCTCCTCCACTTACCAGTTGCCTAAAGGCAGAGCTAACCTTTGAACATTTGTGATTTTTTTTCTCCAACAGAACTTTCCTAAATACAGTAAACATTCAAAATGCACTTCGTTCTGTTTTATAAATAAGTTGCCTGAAGGATATATTCAAATGAGAGAAATCACCAGCATGTCTACTTGTTTTTCCACATACTAAGTACACACCCAAAGCTCAGCTTAATGAAAACTCTATAATGTCAATTGATAAATGCATAAACACATGTGACAAAAATGCTGCAATGTTGAAAAGAACTGATACAATTTTTCATCTACCTAGGACAAACCACACCTTGTATCAAAGCAATCCTCTAATATATAGTCAATGCCTAATTTAGAATATACTTATTAAAATGAACTAACACATAGATTAAAGAGAACAGCTAAGAGGTATTAGGGAAACCTATGCTAGAAAAACAAGTGGTTGGCAAATAATGCTTTCACAGTGTCTAAGCAGACCTTCAACCTCCAGAAATAAATATTTTGTAATATTATCTCATTTTGTACAATTACTGAATCACAGCAAAGAAACTGAAAATTGAGGCTCCTTTAAGACATATCAATGAACATCTCAGTTTTTAACTATAATATGAAAGCAAGATTGAGTTACAAGGTATCAAAGTGCAGCACTGACAAGGATGTGAAATTTCTGTTCTAAAGTAATTTTGCACTTGTTTTCTCCCAACTGTCAGGTTTAATACGGCCAAACAAATTTCAAATATGGAAATTCTTCTTAAACTCAACAAGGAAATTTCTACTATTTTGTGTTTTTTGATGCAAGAAACATTAAATACCACAAATCTCTGCAATGAGGCAGTCCCCAATAAACATTTTTCACATATTTAAAGTTAGCATTTATTACACTCAAAATACAGTTTAGGTTTTTTTCCCAGAATCACTTTTTGTCTACTCTCTTTTTTTTCCCCACGTTTCTCCTCTGTAGAGCCTTGTAGTGTACAGAACAAACAGGATGCTTGCCTGACAGTCTGACAATTCTGCCACATTATCTGGGCTCTGCTCACTAACTGTCCTCTCAGCTACACTCTCCTCAAATATTGACACTGCTTTTAATGCACAGAAATACTTGTATTTTAAATACTGTCCAATCCAAAATGTCCTTGAATTTTAGAGGGTGTATATTCTGTCCTCTATGTCAGACAGTTGTGAAAAATGCGATTTACACAGTGATTTAAATCATGTGTCACACAACCTTCACAGTCCTCAGATGGTGCTTAATGACATTATTGCACAGGAGTTCATAAAATTGGGCACATAAATGTTTTTATGGTTATGGACTTGTATGGGCTCAATTCCATATATCTTCCTGAATTAAGGCATTTCTGCTGAATTAGCTTTTGATCTTTTTTGGCCATCCAATTGTGCATCTGGTAAGAGATCTGGGCTAAAAGCAGCTAAGGCATCAAGCCATTTGTTTCTTCAGGGTTGTCAGTCCCTGGAGAAACATCACTTGGCTGTTGAGAAACACTAAGCAAGAAATAAGTAAGGCCTCACTTGTTGTCTAGCTTAAATTTTGTTCTTTGTGTGAAGAAGGAGCTTTTCAAAGCATTAATTTTAGAAGATAGAAGATTTAGCTGCAAAAGATTCCCTTCAAGCCATCTCAAGCTGTTATCCTGTCAGCAGGAAAGCAAAGATGCTACAAAGCCTGCTCTGAGAAGTCAATCTTTAAGCCACTCTCTCTCCATCTTTTAAAGCAGTCTTACAGAAACATGACCTGTCAAGTATGAACAAGCCAAACTATAGGAAAGGAATACCAGGGGGAAAGATTAAAAGACTGAGGCATGGAGATGCTGGGAGACGGATCCCATGACTTTGGATAAAGAGCCTTGTAAGAGACAAGTTTGGTAGCCTGGCAGCAGAGGTTTAGGAATGGGGCACAGGGAAGGGAAGAGGTACAGACTGGAGGATTGTTGTGGTAGGGAAAAGAAAAGATGTTGAGGATGTCTTACTTTGCAGTAAGTAGTCAGGAGAAAGGGAAGATGAGCACTGCAATGAGGTGAGAGAGATTTGAGAACCGGGCCTGAGGGTATTGCAAAATGGAAGATGGGAGTAGACATGACAGAAGTACTTATTAGACAAGCCTGATGACACTGATCGTTGTCAGTGCCCTCCCCATGCACACACAAGCACACTCCCAATGCCTTCTTTTTGGGCAAGCAGCTGCTGACAGTGCAATGGGGCACATTAAGATATGTTTGCAGTAGCAGATTAGTTGTCCTTTCTGTTGAGTAATCACTGTTCAGCCACAGCTAAAACTGGTTTATTCCAGGATGAATGTTTTCAGTTGAGAGCCTGCTGCCCTGTAGAAGGCTGGTGTCCATGAGAGTCTAGAAGCAGTAGCCTGATGTTGGTCAGCTGAAGGCCCTCATGACCCACCTGGTTGTCTTACTGTAAATTTAGTTGTGATTTCAGGCTAAATGTCCCCCCTGCCTGGAGCCTTCTGGGCAAGATTCATACCAAGCTTGGACTAGCAGTTTGCCTCACATTTTTCAGCTCTCCCCAGCTGCTCATATATCATCACATCCCAGCTGTTTTGATATGGATCTGGCACATCACATCATCCTTGTTTTTGTGGTTCCTTCAGCTTCATTAATCTAATGTCTGTCTTTGAGCTGCTTTCCTGAAAACAAAGCATTTTCACTTAATATATTAGAGGGTAAAGTTTTTTTAAACAATTCTCCTTTTCAACAGAATAGCTATGCCATGTTCTCTTGTTTAAAAGTGTTGACAAAACTAACAACTGTAGTTGAATGACTTTATTTAAAAATATGTGCACGTACAAAACCACTTTTCTCTAAAAACGCATACCTTCTACTGCCTATTTGCATGTAGATAAGTAAGACCCTCCATATTTTGTCAGATCAAAGGTCCTTCGATAATGTTTTAAGTTCACTGTCTTGTCTTTCAGGAATAGAATAGCAGAACTGACAAAGCCAGTTACAGCTGAAGAACTGTTTAAAAATCTATCATTTCACAACTACAGCATCTCAGTTAAAACCTGTGCTGCTGTGAAGATGCTTAACACCTACTTATGAGTTCAATGTGAGTCACACAGTGAATTAGTGGAAGATCAACAGTTTGATCACACAGGGATGTCTGCACAGTTACCCTAGTCAGAAGTATGACTGACTTCAGACACAAAGAACGTAGGACATGCTTCCACAATAGTGTTTGGGAAACAGAAATGTAGAAAGAAATTTGGAGATCCTTCTGGTAATCTTTGTGTATAAACAGGGAGCTAGAAAATAGAAATAATTTCTAGAATACTGTGTCCAAAGGGGTAAGGATTCAAAATAATATAGATGAAAACTACAAAACTTGGTATAGATCACTTAATCATCCTACAACCTTGTTCTGTTTAAATGATCAAAGATTAAAGGCCCCTTGATCACAATTTATAAATGCCAAACCTAGCTGTTGAAGATATAATGAGATACAGTGGCTAGGAGATGAAGCTGAACTAATTCAGACCATAAATAATGCTCTCATTAGTTATCTGTGTGCATATTAACTCTTGAAATAATCTATCAAAGATTGCACATCACTAAAAAGAATTGTTGGTTTTTTTATTTGATAGACATGCTTTAATTCATCAACATCTATTAGACTCGAAGCAAATTACATAGTGGATGTCCAGTGAGCTGTTATACTCAAAGGGCTGGAGTAAATAATTGTAAAACCTATATTAATCACTGAGATTTTAAATTTATCCACTGCAAATAACAACCCCATAGCTTGGTTATGTGTTGCAAGCTTTATGTCTTGATTTGTTTGTCCTAATCACAGTATTAGGATGCCCTTTGCAGGGGATACTTCCTTCCTCCCAGAGCCAGTAACAACCCTAAAACTGACCACTGGGATGCATCCTGTCCTCGAGATTGTGTTGCCACCTTTGTCAGCAAGCCCTCATGGACACCACACTGGGATCAGAAAGGGACATTTTCACTGGCACTGTTGTTCAAAAGGATTAAAGAGAAGGTGACATTATTTGTGGGTGAGAGATATCCCATGACAGTTTTATTACTGTTGCACCTTTTAAAATGCATCGAAGTGCAGCCTGGGAACAGTGTGCTCATTTTTCAAGATAACAGATATCTAAATGTGCCTCTCATTAAGCTCACAGTCAGCCATTTCCGAAGCCTAATCATAGCTCTGCCTTTTTGTTTTTTGGGGTGATTCACTTACCTCCCTGTGACTGTGTGTCCAAAGACAACAATAATCTGCTTTTTGGGGGGTTTGAAGCATTAGGTACTGTTATGTAGTGTGCTGTAACTTGAAGTTACATCTCAGCATTTCACCCAGATCAGCATTGTGACTAGTCTTTCACCTATATTGGTGATGACTGAAAAATCAGTTTAAAAACTGAAGAAGAGGAGACTATGGAGTGACCTGACTGTGGCCTTTCAGTACCTAAAGAGGGCTTGCAGGAAAGCTGGAGAGGGGACTTTTTACAAGACTATGTAGAGATAGCACAAGGGGGTATGGCTTTAAACTTAAAGAGGGTAGATTTAGATTAGAAATCAGGAAGGAATTCTTTACTGTGAGGGTGGTGAAGCACTGAAACAGGTTGCCCAAAGAAGTTGTGGATGCCTCACACCTGGCAATGTTTAAGAGCAGATTAGATGGGACTTTGAGCAGCTTGGTAGTGAAAGTTGTTCCTGCCTATGGCAGAGGGGTTGGAACTAGATGATCTTTAAGGTCACTTCCAACACAAATCATTCTATGATTTCACCCAACCCTTGTATTACAGCTTGTCATTTCTCTTTCATTAGTTATTTTCTAACAGCCACTGGCCTTGCATCTGACACATACTGGTAATAAGAACTGTGTTTTCAGGGAGAAGGCTGTTTCAATTTGGTGCTAGTTTTAGCCAAGTTATACCGTATTTTGCATTTGATGCAATGTTAATTTTTGCTTTTTTTGCCAGTTATAGCCATGTTGCACAATGGCCTAAGTTAGGGTCTGTAGTGTACAGATTTGCTCATGGATTTCTCTTCTGTAAAGCCCTTACACTGCTTTGTCTACCATTGGGGGCTGATGCTTTATGAATCTTTTGCATATGAAATTGTGCCAAATGGCAGCCATGTAAGTCACCACTAGTTGTAGAGCCATAAAATGGACAGAGCTCTGTTTTCAGCTCAGGCCGTGTCAGCTGAAAGGACATTATGGCTCTCCTGCCAGACACTATAGTTCCTTCCCAGCTGTTAGCTGAGCTGTTTGCAGAATTGTTCCTTACCTACATGAAGCTAAATGTGACAGATCAGAAAAGGGTTACTGTTCAAGGTAACCCAGCTTGTGCTGACAGGAGCATAAGCAGCTCAGGGGCAGATTAGAAGGGGCAGTAAGCTGCAACATGAATAGTGAGGGAGAGGTGTTCAGCTAAAGAAAACAGCTTCTGCTAACGCAGCCAGAAATTGGAGTGAACGTGTGCCCAAGCCTTAGCTTTGCTTAATTTCTTATATCTCTAAAATAAGAAGAACAATAGAAAGTAGGATTTTCCTCTGGCATCTTCTACTTATCCCAATCTCCTATGCATACTCCCCATTAATGCTGGATTTTAATTTGCCCACCGAGCCCTCTAAAAGCTCCCTTCTTTGTTCTTATTCCCTTCCCACTCACTTCTAAAGACAGTGGCTGTGATCATATTGTGAATTCTGTTATGCAGCAGTACCACTCTAATTAGTACTTGAATTTATTCCTGACTGTTACTTTGGAAAAAGCTGGAGGTATTTTCTCATTTGCATTCTTCAGGTCATTTAAAGATAAATTTACCTTCTGCAATAGATGATGGGTTTACAAGTCACAATAACTCAACTCAGAAAAACTTAATTTAACAGATTGCACTTAAGAGAGTTGTTGCTATTGCCAATGTATTCATTCTTTCAGGCTGCTTCCAGCTACCAGTGCCAGCTCTGTATTGAATACAAAATGGAGAATGGGGAATGTATAACTGTTTAAATGGGGTAAAATAAGAAGTGTGTATCTCTATCCTTATGTTTATGCTTCAGGCAAAGTTGGAATTTTATTACTTACTGTTTTTGCAATATGTTTTTGATGATCAGGTTTCCTCAGAAACCTGTCATTCTGAAGTACTCACAGTATTTTTTTGTCTTTGAGTTTATCCTCTTCAGCAGTGGTAATGATTAATCTGATTCTTTTGGTAAGCAGTTTTAAATCCAGTTACTTCAGCAGAATGAAAACTTTAACTTTAGTGAAGGGAAATCTACTGCCTTGTCAGTACAGAGATCTTTTATATGAGCTGAAGGGCTGAATGCTCAGTAAACTCTCCTACGATGATTTCATGAGCACACCTGCTATCTCCTTGATGGTCAGTTTGATTTCTGGTAGCATAGTTAAATTCAGATTTAATTTTATAAGGAATAGTGTGCTCGGTCCTGCTAAAAGACCTTAAGGGACGTTTCATGCTGTGCAGCTATTTCTCCCCTTTCTGTGAAAAACATTTCACGGGGAACATTTTATTTCACTGAATATTCTGGGTTGGAAGGGACTCCCATGGATTTTCGAGTCTAGTTCTTAAGTAAATGGCCCATACAGAGATCAAACGTGCAACCTGGGTGATATTAGCACCATGTTCTAACCAACTGAGCTAACAGGAAACCTGGAATTACCTCAAGACCAAAGCAGAAATAGAATTACTTAGCAGCTAAAATCTAGTTTCTGATAATAGCCTATCCATTGAAGGTGCTGGAAAAGGAGAGATCCTGCACCTTGACACTGTTAAAACTGCCTCTTTTTAGCAGAGCTGTTGACTAATTAATTGCCTTCTTTTGCCTTCAGTTTGTTCTCTTTTTTAAACATTAATTTCATTTTGATTCCTTATTTATAAGATACGCCTGATGCATGGAGGCTTTGGTCTTCTTTTCCAATAACTGGTAAGGAATTAGGGCTGTTGTTTTCTATAGCTTGTGTAAGCAGGTATCACTTTACTGCAGGTCCACAAATATAGCAACTTCAATACAAAGTTCAGTCCAGACAGTCACCTTTGTAGAAAAAAATGTACTCTGATTAGAGTGAAGACCTTTACTGCAACTCTCAGTGGGACTTTGCCCTTATTAACATAGTTTATTGCAAAATTATGCATTGGAAGACATAGGAAGGCTAAGAATCAGTTAAATATTCATAGAATGAGGATTTTTTTTTTCAAGAACAAGAAAACCAGCTGACTTCACACTTAGGGAAGTTGTCAAGTTCTGTGGAAGTGAGAAGATAGCGTCTAGTAGGAACTTAATCATTATACTGGGGCCTGTTTCATTTAAGAATCTTTATTAGTGTAAAACTGCAAAATTATGCAGAATATATTCTAATTTTCTTTGTGCTGCATTTTCAAATGCTTAAGCTTTCTGAAATAAAGGGATGCAACAAACAGTAACCAACACACATCTTTGACACACTGGGCACACCTAGTGAACAAATAAAGCCTTGTGCTGTAGCATCATCATTTCCAAAGGAAGGAGGGTGGGTATGTAACTGTAGCACAGCTTAACCTTCAGAACACTAAAATCTGGCTGTTTCCATAGCCTACTGGTCACCAGCAGGGTCATCCACAGACTAGCCCTTTGAACTTGAGGAAATATTTACATATAGATTTAATAGATCACAGCCTCAGTCCACAAAGACTTACTCATGTTTTTTCACTGCAAGGAATCCCACTGAAATATTAATAAAGTTGGGTGTCAACTTTCCTGAGAACGAAGCTTGAAAAGCTTGTTCGTGCTTCTGAGCTTGTTGTGCTTTTCCAATTTACTAATTGAAAAAATCAAATTGTTTGGAGAAAAACAAGGCAAAAGAAACTTGTTTCCTTTTCCACCAAAACTTTCTCTCAAACCTCCATACCATGTTACTCCTTGTGGTCTTGCAGGGTCCTCAGCAATTTGCAGAATGAACTGCCCCTGTGTGTCTATCTGGCAACTGGCTCCTGGGTTTGGACTGCCTCTGGTAACTGATAGACCTGTAGCCAAACAGGACTGCTTTTTGTGATGCAGCCTTTGTTTTCATGGAGTATTAATTGGAAACTCCTTTCCAGTGATTTCTATGAAACTTTTAAGAACATATTTACTTTGGATGAAATCATCTAACTGGTTCAAATGCTACTATGAAAATCTCCTGTGGGCTGATGTGCAAAGGGTAAGATTACATAAAGCCTTATTTCTTTTAAATTCTATGATTTGTTGATTGTGTGTTACCCTGTAAATCTCCTTAAATACTTAAAAGGCTACTATAATGGCTTATATCCATAACCTGTTATGATTTATTTCAGTGGGGTTTTGATTAAGCTTGTAAGAATAGGAGAGAACACCTTGGCAAAGAATTTTCTGACACATTTCTCTTTCTTCTCCTCTCATGTTTGAAATATAATTTTTCCCTCTGTGGATATGGCTCGTGAATGAAAGGTCTTAAGTTTTACCCTTCACGTTAAACTACGTGATGAATCACCTGCAGTAGTGAGAGTTTATCAAAATAGTGAAAAAGACAGTTTACATTTTACTGAAAGTGAAAATTCAGGAAGGATGGAATACAAAGAAATGGGAAAATCCCAAACAGGACCTGACCACGAATTGATATAAATAAATTCAGTGGTCATGTGCTGGATGATGCCTTCTGTTTCAGCAAACCACACCAATTCATTAAACAATAGACCATAAAAGAAAACTCTAGGCTCACTTCACACTCTCACAGATTTGTGGCAGGCATCAAATGCTTTACTCTTGACCACTAAATATAAAGCTAGCTTTAGTGAGAAAAGAGGTATTAGGAAGATTTTTCAGCACCAGAGGCTTAGTTAAATTAAAAACTGTATTAAAGATTAAAAGAGACTGGATAACTGCTGTTTGCCTATATTAATACGTGCTTGTAGAATTTATTTTTAGAAATACATGCAGTAAACGGTAAGAACTTTTCTATTCCAAATAAATTTAAATAGACTAAATAAATAAAAAAAATTTACATCTTTCTCAGGTCTAGAATAACCTACCATGAAAGCAGTTCATTCTCAACTGTAGTTTTAAACACAAATTACATTTCTTCCAACTAATCCTAGAAAAATGTTGTAACAAAAAAAAATTTTCATTTAATTTTTAATATTAATTTTTGCTTTATACTGCTGTCATTGTAGCACAGTACTGCAACTTTTGAAATAACCGAATGTCTCCACCGGATCAAGCTGCAACCAGGAAAATATCTTGTCACCTTCCATTTTCTTTACTTCTTATGGGCTGCTTATTCCAAGAAGCCCTTTAAGCTGTTGAGAATCTTCTTACTGTGGTGGATTTGCTGTCATTTTACTGAAATCTCCAAAAGTAAACTTATCAGATTACTGACTGAGGCCACAGAAGTATTCCTGGTTTCTACACACCATTGCCAAACAGGAATTGTAAGGTCCTTGACTTCACCTCAGAGAGTTTTCACAGGGACTGTTGGTAGCTGTCTACAGATACAACTGAAAGATAGTCTGTGGTGATAACTTGGAATTAAACCCTTGCTAGAGACCCACTGGTAAGCCAGTCACTGCCTGCTCTAATTTGAAAAGCATCATTTTACCTCCTGGTAAAGTCCCCACTTTCTATTCAGGTGAGACCACCTGGAGCTAAATAAAACCCCAAAATTATAAGCATATATTCCACGAGACAGTCACAGGATTTTACTTTGATTCCTGAAGAGGCACTGAAGGTAACTGTGTGAAAAATGAGAAAGAAGGACTAGAGATTCTGGGTAAACCTGAAACACCAGTTAAGGCTAACCTTCATGACTACAGCTGTGAAGCAAGAGCCTAACTACTAAGGCAGAATAACTTGTTCCAGTGAACATTGTTAAGACATGTTGATGGGTAAGGGAGGAATAAAAACGTTCACCTGTGAACCCAATCTTGTATCATCACCTCATGCTAGTTACCTGAAGCCAACCAGAAGCAGCTGAGGAACTAGCGTCCAGGTCTGGATACAGTCAGTATTATTCTTATTTATTATTCGTATGTCGTAAAAGAATGGGCTAGTGTCACCAGTGATACCGGGCACCAGGAGGTGAAGATCCTCAAGGATCTTCCTCAAGGACCATAAAGAGGCACTGACTGGACAGGATTAGGGAAAAGAGGGGGAAAATTTATATTATTAAATATATTTAAGCAGTGATTCAACCCAATAGAGCTTTTTGTGTGAAACTGGGATGTATAGTACTACTCAACAATGGTTGCGTACCTCCAGCATTTTCATGAAATGTTCATAAAGAGAAATGGGAGATGATCTTGAGAGGGACTGAGCAAAGAATCTCCAGTTTTTCTACATTACATCCATTGTCTGGAAAGATTCAAACATGGAGAAACAGACAGTTTCATTGGTGTGATTTTTCCCACAACTGGTAGCTCAAAGTCTGGATGCTCAGCAAATCTGAATTGTTTAAAATTTTGAGAATATCAAGTGTTTCAAGGCAACTATTTTCAATGTCTGTTCTGAAGCATAAGGAGTTGATTACTCAATTAAAACTGACCTTAAGTGAAATACAAAAAGAGGTTGCAGAAACTAGTGTTGATCTCCAAGTACTAAGGAAAGCAAACTAGTCTGGGTGGATGAATATGTTATGCAATGTAAAGACATTCTGAATCCTTGGCACATGCGAAAGCCTTGTACTACAGGTTTCTAAAAAAAGTCAAGTATGCTTCCTGTTAGCTGAGAGGAAAAAGGCCTTAAACAAACATGTTCAAAGCGCTCCTTTGAATAACTGTGGTTTGCATCTAGGAATACTGCATAAGTACTTGCTGGACAAGAATCAGAAGAACTTTGAGAGTATGTGTAAAGCCGTAAAAAAAACCCCATATTACACATTTGGTGTTGCCTTCAAGCGTTCCTTGAAGTGGGCATTTACTAAATCTCCCAGAGACTTGAAGCAAAGCTCCCTCAACTAGTAGTAAAGCTCCCAGAGATCCGAACACAGATAGATTAGTAGGTGGCAAAGGTGTAAATTTCAGTTTAAAAAAAGAATTCAAAAAGCATGCCACTGAAAATACATGATTGTATGATAGGTCAATACAAGTTGTGCATATATGCATGAAACTGCACCTGTAAATGTGTAAGCTTTTCTAAAACTTTGGGAGCAGCAGGCTAAAACATTTTGAGAAGTCAACAAGTTCTTGATTTTTAAATTAGCAGTCTTATTTATGATCATATGACTTACTCAACTCAGGTCTTATTTATGATCATATGACTTACTTCAACATACACTAACTACAAGTGTTTGGTACTATGGAATTAAAAAAATAATTAAAATAACCTTAGGCAGTAAATTGAGTTCCTTCATATACTACTCAGAAGATGAGAAAAAGCTATAAAATGATCAGAAAATAGCCTCATCAGGCAGGAGTTCTTCCAAACTCCATCCCTTTGCTTCTGCCACAGACAACTTGTGGCCACTTTGTCATCGTGCCATGTCTCTTGCAGGGAGAAAAATCCCCTCTGCTGCCACTGCAAAAGGTAGAATTCATCATGGTTTATTGTGGACTTCTCTGCCACTACATGTCCAAGGGAAATATTTACAGGACAAACACTTGTCTGCAATGGATGGATTAATTTGATAATGGGATTGAAACTCCTTTCTCAACTCACCCCTAAAACACATTACTCAACTTACTGTCAATGGCAACAGAAGCACCAGCTGGCCATATTCTGTATTCCCACCCCACATACACACAGGCACCCCTTCACATCCAACAGGAGTCATCTTGCAGCCTCTGCACAAACAGTAGGCTCCCTTCTCACTAAAGATCTCACTTGTGTCCTCCATACACATCTCCTAAGCCTCTGCCTTTAAGGTGCTCTCACACCACCGAGTGCTAACGTAAAAGTGTTAAAACTAAAGACATTTTTAACTATCATAATCTATCTGTATATTTGTAAATAAAGCAGAGGAGCTACTGATTTGTTACCACATGCAGTCTATACTACCTGGAAGGAGTTTCACCAGTACTAACTAGTACTTGTCTAGACAGTTTCTGGTAATGGGGCATGGATCCCATTTGCAGCAGGAGTATGGTCAAAATTACGTTCTGAAGACAACATTTATGTAGATATTTTGGAAATAGTGTGTGCTGGAATCATATTCAATGGCCAGTTGGGGTGTAGCCACCTGTTTCAAAGTAAAAGGCAGCCCCCACACTGTGGAGGATGTATAGATGTAGCCACTGAGGCAACAAAAAAAAAAACTTGTTCTTTACTTCAGGCAAGCACTACTGAACCAGTATGAAGAGGCTGCAGACTGCAGGCAGGGCTCCCTGCTGGAGGTGCTCTTTACTCTTTGAGTCATGACATTCTGAAGATGCTGAGAAAGTCTTCCAAAACTGAGACAGTGTAAATAGGAAATTTAACTTTGGACAGGGCATGCTGTAGCATCCAGACAAAATAGCTGTAAACAGGAGAACTGAATATGACATAAGAGGGAAGATGAGCCTCACTGTGGAAAGCACTGCTTTGAAATACCTGGAGTGATCATAATGAGGTATCTATTAAAAAGCTGTCACTGAGTATGGTTGTAGTATCAGGAGATTCAGAAAGTAACACTGAACTATTTCAACATGGCTATAGTTGCTAGTAATCATAAAAATATGATTATGCTTGAGAAGGCAAGAAAGGCAGCAAAGACAAAGAAAATCCACAAAAAGACAACAGCCTGTGATCTTGCTTTTGACAGTATGATCACAGTTCCTATCTCCTTCTTTAAGATGTTACAGCTTAAAGGAATTATTTAAAGACAGCTATGGGAAAAACAAAATTAGGCGAAGCTAAAACACATGCCCTTGGTACATCAACCCAATCATGTTGCTTGAGAGAGCAACTTCTTCCAACTTCTTCCCTGCTTTTGCTGATCAGCTTTATTATCCTTTTCAGGTTTCCTGGGACAGGTCCAGCATCTCCTCAGGAACAGAGGTTAATAAATGAATGTTCACCACCAGCTAGGAGGCACTTTCCAAGTGACAGCTCCTTCAGAATTTCTGCTTTGCATCTCTCAAGCTACGCAGCCCTTTTTTCCCTTCAGGGTTAGTAAATGGCTCTGACCACATCCCAAAGCTTTGCAAGAAATTTACTCTCAATTTTGAGCAAAAAGTAATCCTTCTGTCTACAAGACCAATTTGCCAGTGCACGTCATTACAACCTGTATCACTCACTCGTGCTGACTGCATGAAATAGGTATTTTGGCTGAAATTTCTTGCCCTGCATTTACTGCTGAGCCTGGTCCTCCTGGTCCTGCCGAGGTTACTGGTGGTGAAGTGGCAGGTGTGCTCCTCCTGTGACTCACCTCAGTGGCACCCGGGTAGTGTCTGGGTGTGTAAGCAGGGCTTCCGCCGAGCCCTGCTGTCCCTTGGGGCTGTCTGCAGAGGAGCTCGGAGGGAAGGTGCCTCAAACCCAGCGCATTGAAAGGAGGCAGAAGCTGTAGGTTTTGTGGTCTGACTTTTCCAACAAACAGCTGTTGCTGCCTGTACCTAAACTACTGCGGTGGTGCACGGACAGATCTTCCTTCGCACTGAGCTTGGGGGTCCGCAGGGACAGGGGTATCACATTAGCAATTAAAAGCAAATCCACGAAACCCCTCCTGCCCAGTTATCCTGCTGCTGTGGCAGAATCCTGTTTTCCGCAGG
Source organism: Corapipo altera (assembly GCF_003945725.1). Taxonomy (NCBI): domain Eukaryota; kingdom Metazoa; phylum Chordata; class Aves; order Passeriformes; family Pipridae; genus Corapipo; species Corapipo altera. The sequence continues at coordinate 2,768,385 of NW_020884883.1, read as the reverse complement.
GAATGGCAGCATTTCCCTCTTCCCCGCTGGAAAGCGAGCGCGCGTCAAACTTCAGGACAGATTTCCCAGCTCTGGTCTCTCACCACCTGTAGACCCAGTTTAGGATGTCAGCTGTTGTAGGCCAGTACTCTATGTGTGAGAAGTTGTGGCTTGATTTGTCTTTTTTCGGTCCCTTTTTTGAGGAATCCCCTGGTCTGTTGTGGGACTGAGCTTTTCCCTGCCAAAACTCGCAGTCCCTGCCAGTAACTCCCGTTGAAGCCAAAGTACACCGGGGGTGCGGGGCTGGCAAACAGCCGAGGAACCCTTCCGAGGTGGATTCAGTGACCGCGGGAGATCCAGCCGGGCTGAGTCACCGGGATGACAGCGTCACTTGTCACAAGCATGGAGAAAATCATGAAGCAGAACACCACGACATCCATTTAGTAATTTGCTGCCCTTAATGAAACTGGATAATTATGGGCAAAGGTGTTGGCTATGGCATGGCTAATACTTCTTTTTTACTACTGTTCTTGCTGAGCAGGCTGGTAAGCGTTCACCTTTCCGCCGCGGTGACGTTCAGCGTTGCTGTGAGGCACAGACACGCACCTTACAAACAAAGCTCCCCCCGCCCCAGTGGTACCGCCGCGCCTCCCCGGCCCCGCTGCGCGCGGTGGTTGGTGCCGACAGCGGCGCATGCGCAGAGTGCGTGCGGCGGCGGCGGGCGGTGCTGCGGGACCGGCGGGTCGGGCAGGGTCGGGGCCTCCCCGGGCGGGTCGGGCCGGGCTGGGCCGGGCCTGGCGCTCCCCGGGCGCTCCCGGGGGCCGGAGAGGGCAGTCTCCGAGCCGGGCAGGGCCGTCCTGCCATCGCGGGCAGCGCTGTGGGTGAGGAGCGGCGGGTGCGAGCGGGGTTTGTATGCCGGGACCAGTCCTCCCGGTCTGCGTGAGGGGCTCGGCGGGGGCGGGACGGGGCCCGGGGTGTCGGTGGTGTCTGTGCCGTGTCTCTGCGGGGGCGGAGGAGCTGACACGGCCCTGCTGGAGCCTGGGCTCACGGCAGTGGGTCGCGCTGTTCAGGGGCTGGTCGTGCCGTGGGATCGGTGTGTTTTGCCCCGGTTTTCCCCCGGGAGATGAGGGAAGGAGTGCTGCTGCGACCTCAAGTCGGTCTTGCCAGGTGTGGGCGTGGGGTGGGCGAAGGGCCTTCGGGGCTCGCAGCCCGCCCCCTCCTTAGAACGGGACGCCTGAGCGAAGGGAAGGGCGAGCAGGTGCCTGCGGGATCCGGGCTGTGGTGGTGGGATTTACTGCCTGCTGAAGTAAGGCCGGAGATTCTCACTGGGTGCTGTGCCTTCGCTGCTTTTTGTAGCTTTTCCATCTGGTTCGCACCAGACTGCCAAACGCGTAGCGGTATTAAGCATTTACAGGCTGCGGTAGGTCTCGTGGTCATGCTGATGTCGCCTGTATAATTCATAAAACGAGCTGGCATTCAAATCTTTCAGTACTGCCTGGTTTTTCTCTCCCCACTTATCCTTGTTTTTGAACTACAGTGTGTTCAGGAAGTTTCAGCTAACTTGAGACACTTGGTGCTGGGCTGTTCAGTTAATTACACTGATGTTGCTAATAATATATAATAATGTTGCTTGTCTGCATTCCATAGTCTTTTTTCATTTTTGAATATGTTTTCTGTTGGAAAGTGGCTTAATGTTAAAAACTGATTGCAGAGTCTTTTTTTAAGCCATGATAATGACTGTTCCAGTGTAAGTGGTCCTGCTTACTGCATTAAGTTTCTGTAGTTTTATGTCCTGGATCTGTATTTGAGATACTGAATTGCACCTAAAGCCATAGCAAATGCTGGAAAATCAGTGAAGGAAAAGCAGGGGAGTAGTACAATAACTGCACAATACTGTTGAAATAAAAGTTTCATAAGTAACAAAACAAGATTTGCTTCTTATATTTTATCTTCCTGTTTCTTGCCTTCCTACTTGACCCTCTTCTGCTTTTGCTTCAGTGCATTGCTTTGTACTAGTACAGATTTCACAGGGTGGTTGTTAATCCGAAACACGTTGCTCAAGTTTTTTTTGTCTGTCTACCTGTCTTTGGGATGACTGCCTAATGGCAACAGGACCAAAGTCATAACTGCAGTGGATGTGAGTTCTCTGTGGTTTAGAAGCTGTGTATATGGATGACTTGAAAATTCATTAAATATTTTTCTCCTTGTTCCAGATGGAAGAGTTCAAGGTTTCTGGTTTACGTAACAGCAGAGGCTGAATAGGCATGAAGGAGACTATAGTGGGAATGAGAAGTGTCAAAAGAGAAGAAATGAGTCCTACAAATGATGATACAGTGTTTGGGACCATTTTTGACTGGGACTATCTCTTATGGGAAGTTCGTTTGACAATTATAGCTGCTGGTTTTTTAATCTACTTGGGAGTATTTCTTCTGTCTCACTGGTTGTCTTCATGGACAAGTACCACTTACCGTGCCTTGTATGCAAAGGAGAAGGTGTTTTGGAATATGGCAGTCACACGTGGTGTGTTTGGACTTCAGAGCTGTGTTGCTGGGTTATGGGCTTTGCTCATAGATCCCGTTTTTCATGCTGACAAAGTGTATTCACAGCAAAAGTGGAGTTGGTTTAACTGTTTAATAGCTGCTGGATTTTTTTTGCTTGAAAATGTAGCAGTCCATGTGTCCAACGTTGTTTTTAGAACATTTGATGTGTTCTTGGTAGTTCATCATTTGCTTGCTTTTGGTGGCTTGGCTGGTCTGGTAATTAATGTGAAATCTGGACATTATCTGCCTTTGATGGGAATGTTGCTGGAGATGAGTACTCCCGCAACGTGTATCTCCTGGATGCTTCTGAAGGTAAGAATGTGATAATTTTCAGATTATGATTGTATATCAGTTTTTGTGCATTTTACTTGTCCATATAGGTTTGTCTGGATAGCTTCTCATAAAACTGTGTTAATCCAACTGATATCCATGCTATTGCCATACCTGCTTTTGTGTAGTGATGGTATTTCTGCAGTCCTCCATGTAGGTTTCTGTGTGGTGCTGTGTGCGTGTGCACTGTGAGATGGTATAGATGTGTACTGAGTTTGGGATGCCATATATATGTGGAATATCATAGCACTATGTGGAAAAAATGCCTGAGAGCATGTGTTTGTGAAAGCTGGATATTTGCATTAGTTCTACAGATTCCTCAGTTCCTTATCTTGAAGTAACAATCTCACTTCTGCATACTTTGTGTTCTTGTTTTTCTAGGCTGGCTGTGCTAACACCTTTTTCTGGAAGGCAAACCAGTGGGTGATGATCCACCTGTTTCACTGCCGCATGATTCTTACTTACCACATGTGGTGGGTGTGTATTTTCAATTGGAATTCTGTGGTAGAAAACCTGGGACTTCTTCACTTCATTGTTTTATTCTCGGGATTATTTGCTGTTACAATAATACTTAACCCATATTGGACATACAAAAAAACTCAGCAACTCCTCAGCCCAACGGACTGGAACTTTGAAAATAAAGCAATGGAAAATGGAAAATTAAATGGTGAAACACAACAAAAGAAGAGGATATAACACTGAAGCAGCAGTTTCCTAGTGGGGTAACACAAAAGTACAATGCGATGTAATTCCTTGCATGTGAACTAGAAACTTTTTCAAGAAGCTCATTGACACAGTGATTCGTTGCTGGTAGCATTCTGTATGCATCAGAAATGTTGAAAAGCATTGTTTGTGTTTCATACGTGCATACACATTAGAACTTCACCCTGTTAGTTATGAATTACGCCAACAATTTTGTCAAATTGGGCAGTATTTCATAATTTAGTAGTGACATGCTCCCTAATGGCAGCCTTTGTCCTGATGCTTCAAAGTGACTTCACAGTTGTCTATTAAGCTCAGCTTGAATCAAGTTTAGCTTGAACTTTATTTCACATGTGGCAGAGATGCTGATACTGGAAATTATGTTGTTTATTAAGATCAATTATGACCCAAGTTAGGTATGCATAGATACCTAATTCCTGTGTGCCAGTGAATCATTCCAAGTGGCTGAGCTGGTCAGGGGAAGAATGCAGTCATAGCTTAGGTTTCAGTTTTGTTGTTCGTTGGTTTGTGGGTTTTTGTTTGGTTGGGGTTTTTTTGTTTGTTTTTTTGTTTGTTTTTGTTTTATTTTATTTTATTTTTTTTATTTCAAGTTCACTTGAGGAACAGGAAGATAATTGTTTGAGTGTTCACTGTCAAAGTGAGTTGTAATTCCAGGTTGCCCTCAGTATAGGAGGAGTTTGTATCCACCAAAACCATGCATGTGGGGATGCACACATTTGTTGTATGTGTAGACTAGCTAGATAATCATAGTAATCCCTTCTGGAATTGAAATCAATGAAATACAATTGGCAACAACAGGATGTGACTCTGCTTCGTCCTTCAAGACTGCTGCTTGATTAGTAAAATTATTTTATTTGTAGACCCCACTAGTTCCATTAATGCTGCTGTTTTGGTTCCTCTTATTTTTGGAAATGCACTTAGTTTTAGAGGATTTTAGAATCTGAGATGGCTCCTCTGTGGAGGAAAGCCCGGGTCACCTCCTGTAGAGTTCAGTTGTTTTTTTAGTGTTCTGATTTACCTTTGAAGAGCATACAAAATGACACTAACAATCTTTTGTACTTTATCTGTCACATCACAAAAAGCTGTCCTTGACTTGAGTAATTGGGTTCCTTTTTAGATAGGGACTAATGGCAATGGATGTTCTCCCACTTAAAATATTGGTCTGATGATTCCTGGGTTAAATGTTGGGAAGTGGATTAAGGGATAAAGATCATGATAGAAGAGAGTGACGCCTAGTGGCAGGAGAATGACAAAGATACTACTTTTGGTGCACAGAACTAGTAAGATAAAAAGCCTCTTAATTGGAACTGTGTGTGATACGACTGCTACACAGATTTATTTTGCAAGGCATAAGACTGGGCAAGTGCAAGCTGTGAAGAATTTTAGGTCAAGCCATGGGTTAGAGACTTAGTGTACTGATCTGTGGTGGAGCATATTGTTTTAAAAGTGTAAGGAAAGCACTCTTTGATGTAAACAGTCCCATTTTATTAAGTTTTAGTGGCAGTGTCTTTGATTTTGTTCTAAGTGAAAGGAGGAAACTAGTGGTCAGGTTGTTGTGTTCCCTGATTCACTCTGTGTGAGCACAGAATTGAATTGCTGCTCTATGAGGGAGAGGAAACATGTTTCTGTTAGGTCACAAATGTATGGCCAGATCCTGTTGATAATGATGAAGTGGTGAATATCTGAAACTGCCCATTCAAAACTATGCTGAGAGGGTGACCCTCAGTAGAGAGGGCCAGTTGTTTTATACAGCAACTCTGTCTGTTATTCTGCTTATACTCAACAGAGAACTTGGAGCTGTCTTCTTACTCCTAAACTGGGCAAAATGAGGTTGTCAAAACACTGCAATGTCACCTGTCTGGGCACCATTCTATAGTAAAAAGAGTTCTCTAAAGCTTGAAATGATATGCCTCTCCTGAGGATTTGTGTGGGGGAGAGTACTGTTAAAAGTACTTTGGAAGAAAGGAGAGAGATGAATTCCTTGGAAATGGAACTGAAAAATGTGATCTGAATGCATATGTAGCAGAAACCAAACCTCACTTCCAGGAGTTCCAGGGAGAAAGGTAGAGGGTAAGTCACCAGTGACCAGATATGGAAATGACGGTGTCCTCTATGAAGCTTAACATTTGAAGGTTTGGATTCAATAAAACAAGGTAATAATTGTAAAAGTCCCAACTACAGGATTCTGAAGAATCCTAACAGAAAATGGAAGCATCAGAAGTAGTTTGGGCCAGGTGTGTAATTCTTATAGTGGCTAGCTAAAGGAGGGGAAGTTCTATGTGCTAAAATAAAAAAATATGGAGAGTGGGAGTTAGTAGTGAATTTGTGACTGAAAAAAGGAGACAGATGGAAATTTATGCCATGGTACCTGATGTCTAAAGTTTAATATTTTGTATTATTAATTTGTTTAATTTTATTAAGTGGCTTTTACATATTTCATTAAAATTATGTTTTTATCATCATAATGCAGTCTTTTTAGTTTGCATCTTAGTGTGAGTTTTTTCATGCAAAGAGTGTTATGGAATATCTTAAATCTTTTGCATGTCTTAACTGTATAATGAATAATACCTTGGAACACCTGTTAACCTAAACACTGGTAGACCTTCTAGAACAAGAAAGCTATGCACTAAAAGAAGTAACAGCACTCATTTGTGTTGGTTTGGTGGGATTTTACAGGCCAGCTAGAAATACAACATGACAAAAATAGACAACCTTTCTTCTTCATCTTGATGTCTTAGAGTTGGAGTTACCAGTTGTGTTACACAGAGCCTCTTTTTTTATACTACAATATAAAAAGACCTTTTACAAAGGCATGTAGGGATTGGACAAGGGTGAGGGCTTTAAACTGAAAGAGGGAAGATTTAGATTAGATATTAATATGAAATTCCTCATTATGAGGGTGGTGAGGCACTGGAACAGTTTGTCCAGAGAAGCTGTGGATGCTCTGTCCCTGGAGGTGTGTTCAAGGCCAGGTTGGATGGGGCTTTGAGCAACCTAGTCTAGTGGGTGTTATCTGCCCATGGCAAAGGAGTTGAAACTAGATGATCTTGAAGGTGCCTTTCACCTCAAATAATTTTGTGATTCTTCACTGCCTTTTGGCTGCTTCCTTCAGGAGGATTTTCTGGTTTATTATTGTGAATGACTGTCTTATTGCTCTGAAACAAGCCTGAAAAAGTTCTCAAACTGAGGGTTTTGGTGTCTAATTACTCTTACAACTAAGTACTGCTTTTCAACCCAAGGGTAGACTAGCCATAGCTTGCTTGTAAATTTTGTTGATGTGAAACTAATCCCAGTCCCCTTGGGCCTCTTACATGGCCTCATCCACAATCCCATGTAGAAAAATTCACAGTCAGCTTTAGTAGTGGCTGGATCAGGTCACAAGGTTTGCTGCTGTGGATTTGGAAAACTCTTGCATAATATGATTTTGGATGAATTTTTTGTTTGCCAAGGTGACTGTTGGGGACTTGGTTCTGCTTTCTTGTTGAACAAGCTTATTTGAAGGAGTGCTGTTTGGAGCTTTTTTTTCTAAAAAAACACGACAACCCAAACCAACAAACTGTGGTGGGGGTGGGGGCGTTCGGTTGTTTGGTTTGGGGTTTTTTTAAAGAAAAATGTCTGATCTAAGACACCTTGACCAGGCATGTGGTTCTTACTGTCTTCAAACAACATTCCTAAATCACAGTTTGTGTTTTCCTCCGTTTGTGTCCTGTCATGTTTTTTTCCAAAACTTGTCATCATTTCCCCCCAGCCCCCCAATTTTTCTATAATATTTACTTGCAGCCCTCACATTACCATGGCAATATTTTTGTCCAGTAGTTTTCAGCATTTCCTGTCAGGCCCATCTTTCACTAAATAACCATGTCCAAATCTTTCAGTTTTTTTGCGTTTTCCTGAACACATTGATTAAATATTGATGTGATGTACAGTTATAAGAAACCTTTTTTAACCTCAGGGAGACTTACACTTAAAATGAATTTAGAAGTATTAACCAAACTCAAGTCTGCTCTTATACAGTGTAACATTTGCTGAATGGTACAGCATCTTTATGCTGTGTACATAAATAAAAGTATTTTATTGAATAGCTGTCTACTGTGAGTTTCATTTACTGATTAAAAAATGGTTATTATGTTTTACATGATATTTGTAGCTTAAACAGTTTTTGCAATGCATGCGCTAAAAAAAATGATTTGTTTGTTTTGAAGTGTTCTGTTAAAGTTGATAAAGATATATCGTACTTTTCAAATACCATATCTGTGGAAATGGCTATAAAACCTAGTAAACTAATGTTCCTTCACCAGCAGTTAAGATATTATTCCCATGAACTTGTTCAGAACACTAGAAGTTGTGGTATATATAAGTATGTATTAAAAAGAGTTAAAAACACATTCCTTCTGGCTTGTGTGTCTGAAGTGTGTGGTCCATTTTTGTATTAGCCTTTAACTGTGAAGACACTTCATTTGGTACCACATGACACACCATGGTTTAGTATGAACTACCAACAACAAAAACAACATAGACACAAACAAACACCAAAAACTTGTCTCATTGCAAAAAAATACAATTCTAAGCATTAAAAGTGTGTGTCTTGCATCGTGCTTTGCAGGAATTCATGATGCTTTTTCAGCATTGGTGAGTTAAAGGAACACAGCATCATTACTGGCATTTTAATTATTCTTATAAGAATGCACTGCGCAAGCAACTGGCTGGCTGCCTCTGCACTGAAGTCCCCCAGATTAATTGAAGCAGAAGCGAGACATTCATGTGTACAGCTCTGCTAACTAGAATGTGTGTGGGTACAGACTGGGATGAGAAAAACAATGTATAATAGTGTTTGTATGACTAAAGTCTCTTTTTTTTTTTTTTTTTTGGTAAAGAACCTGTAAAATTAATTTAAATGTTATTGATTTTTGCTATTCAGGTGTTTTCAATTAAAAGGTCAAATTTTACTTAGTAGTTCTTACTATATTTCCCAAAAAGTATTGGAGTACACTTAAGCTGACAGTGTTATTCAGCAATTACAATCTTCTGATCTTGTGTCATGGCACTGGTACTTAAGTTGGAACAAAAAAATACAAGCAGTGGTCATTAATTAAGTAAATTATGCCTGTTGCTGTAGTTTTCAGCCCCCAGATGGGTTTCCAGTGTTGGAAGAGATGGTTCATGCTCTGGATCTGATTGACTAATTAGTGTGTTCTGGTAGTGCCACAGAGCAGGAACAAGTGTTTTTTCAGCCTTCCTATTTTTCCCAAACTGAGCAGTTGACGACTGAGGTAGAATGGCAAAGATAGAGCAAACCTGCAAGAACATAGCTGTCCTTGTTTATAGCTCAAGATGGCAAACAGGCCAAGCTTGAAAGGAGTGTTGCCTGCTCATGTGTCCACAAATAAGAAGAAAGCATGGAAATTGGCTGTACCATTGCTTGCTGCTGTTGTGTGTATGTTCTGATGAGTCAGCTAGGGTCACTGCTGAGTCCTTAGGGATATGACCTGAGCAGAGAGTGGAAATTTAATACTAGTTTTATCAGATGCATTACTTCTGGTCTGATATATTTATTTCCTCATATGATTCCAGCTGCCTCTTCTTCCTTGACTGCTTGGCTCACATGAGTATGCTGTAAAGGCTGACAGTGTTTTCACCAATATGTCGCCTGATACTTACTGTAAAGACTTGAGAGGTTTTAGTACTGGTAATTGATTGTGGCAGCTCCAGGTACTCACTCGGCCTGACTTCTATATGGCTCTATAGATCTGCAACTTCTCTCTCCTGCTTTGCTGCTTCTGCTGCCAAAAGCAGTTTAACATGTGAACACTGCATTTTGTCACCAAAGCTGTGTTCACTGAAATTTAAGCATGGGAATTGCACAAAGCAGGCTACAAAATATAGCTGAGAAAGGACTAATTTTGTACAAGGCAGAGGGTTGACTTTGCTACATTTCTGGACCTTGCAGTTCTGTCAGGATCTTGTAAGCATAAATCAAGATTATAACCTTGATATAATACCTTAAAAAAAAAGCCATGCAGGCAAACTGTAAAAGTACATAGAGTGCTTTTGCATGGCAGTTTGCATAGAGTAGGCATAGAGCATCTAACGAGAGTTTGCTCATCTTGTTTGGTGGGTCATATTTACATGAAGAAAGTGTATCCTGGAAAGCAGCAGTAGCCTTGCTTAGGAGTCATAAAAATTAAATGCAAAAAAATAACCTAGGAGGCTTTGGGATGAGGTAGCTGGGACTGGTTGTTACGTTGTCCAACCAGGTTTCAGTTGGACATTGAATATGTAGTTTGTCCGATGCTTTAACTCTTCCTTTTTTTTTCTCAGGACCATATTGTTTTAAGGTATCATTGTGACACCAGTTGAGGCTAAGGTTAAGGAACTTGTTTTAGGACATCAAAATTCCCAAGCAATATATTGCCCAAAGCTGAAAGAACCTAAAGTCTGTTCTAATTTAAAGTAATTTATTCTTGTATTATCACTGCCTTTTTATCTTATGTAATTATTTTTACCCTGGAGACTCATTTGCATCTTCATGAGTACAAATCAATCTGCTCTTTTATTTTCCTAGCCATCCTAATACTCTTTGCTTGTCATTTTTTCCTCCTTGAATTCCTTTTTATTATAGGTTGCCAGCTTAGAGTTGTCCATAGCATTTGTTATAAAGTCTTCCCAGTATCTTGTATTACATTTGTACCTGCTTTCCACCTCTGGGAACAGCTCTGCTTCGGCCAAAGGCTGCATTTCAGGGTTGCATGACCTCAGGGCTTCATGGTTGTCTGGTGTGAGGAAATTCATTTAAGTTTTTACCTTCCTCAGCTTCAGAATGAAACAGAACCATCAAAGCACGGTGAAATAACTGAAAGTAGGAATTTTGTGTTATAGAAACAACTTGTGCATATGATTGTATGGTGCCCATGTGTGGGCAGTGGGGGCTGCATGGGCAGGGGGCTCTATGAGGAGAGGCTGGGGCTGCCCCATGCTGGACACAGATGGTTCCAGGCAGCTCTGACCTACCACAGCTGAGGAGGGACACCCTGGAGGAAACATATGTAAGAAAGGACAAAAATGCTGCACAAAAGTGAAGATCAGGGGAAAAAAGTGAGAGAAACAGCCCTGTGAGCACCCAGGTCAGTGAAGAAGGAAGGGGAGAAGTTGCTCCAGGCACCAGAGCAGAGATTCCCCTGCAGCCTGTGGAGGAGCCCTCAAAGGAGCAGGTTTATCCTGAAGGACTGCAGCCTGTGGGAAGGACCCACACTGAAGCAGCTGAAAAATGTAAGGAGGAGGAAGAAGTACAGGGAGGAGCTGTTATAGACTGACCCCAATTCCCATCCCACTGTGCCCCTCAGGGTGGTAGAGGCCAAGGACTTGGGAATGAAGGAATGATGTTGAACCTGGCAAGGAGATGGAGTGGAGGGGGAGGTGGTTTTACTTTTGTCTTTGCTACTCACCATCCCACTCTAATTTTAATTGGTAATAAATGAAATTTCCCCAAGTTGAGTCTGTTTGGCCCATGACAGTAGTTGCTAAGGAATCATTCTGACCCACACGGTTTCCATCTTATTTTCTCCCCTCATCCTGTTGACAAAGGGGAGTGAGAGAGTGTCTGGGTTGGGGTCTCTCTGCTGGTCAAGGTCAACCTATCACAAGAAGTTAATCTGTACTGGTATGCTCAGAACTGACAAACTCTCTCCCAGTAGTAGTGCTGGTGCTTCAGGGAGACCTGGAAGACAAGTCAGCAGTAGACAGCATATCAGAATATGAATAAGCAGTGCTTTTATAAAACCAAATGTTATTTTTGATGTAATAGTCTGAATTTAAGAAAATTGTGTGGCTTTTCTTTTAAAAAGTGTTGTCACTCGTCTGGTTTGGTAAAGGGAAGTAAAGGGCACCTGTAACTTTACAAGAGTCCAGCATGAATTCCGCAGATGCTCAAGTGAAACAAGGTTGTTGGATGTCCTGGCTTTGAGTGGTTTCTGAGGGATTACAGTAAGCAGATGACATACTCTCTTAATGGGGGACTCCTGAGAACAATAGGAGAAACAACTTCTGAATTTCCAATGGATAAATACTCCCTAGGAAAAAATGCCAGCTATATCAGCTGTTAAACAGAAGGAAAAACCTGAGAAGGTCTGGCTTTGCTGGAGAATGATAACCTAAGTTTTAGTTTCCTTATTCAGATTTCATGCAATGTTTTGGAAAGCAAGCCATAGGAGTGATGTCATATATCCTTAGGTGTCATAAATTTAGGTTTACATTAAACCATGCCAATTTCCATGGAGAGAGACAAAAGAGGCCCCATCTTCACAGCACTGTGTCATATGGGGCAAGGACACTGTCCAGTGTTGATGGTGTCCCTAAGATGCCCAGTACATGTACTGGAGTAGATGTATGGTATAGATGTATGGGGTAGCTGAACTATGTATAGTAGCTTGGAGGCTAGAAGTATCTTCGCTGAAGCCCCAGTAATCAGCAACGAGAATAACTAAATTCTGGTGAGGCCTCATGCAAGGATCACCAGGAAAATCAATTTAAATATCAGCTTCTTAGAATCTGGTTATAAAAAGCTTCATGCTAACAGTGGAAGCAGACATTATCTGCATTCTAATTATCAACAATTAATTATGGGTGAATAAAAATTTAATTTGTGATTGCAATTATTAGGATGCTAATTATTACTGCTAATATTACTGCCTTAGAAAATAGTAGGAAAGTGCAAGGTATTTTGGAAGTTAGTTCTTCTTTTTTGCAAGTTGATCTGCTATTGTTGGATTTGTCGAACAAGGTTTCCACAGTGACCTTTTGTTTGAATTAGAGAAGGATATTTACATATGGTCACCAGAATCAAAGAAGTGGTTGTCAAAGATCAAAAAGGTTCATAAAAGAACTCTAGGAAGGATTTGAATTTTGTCTCTCTAACAGTGAAAGGTAATTATGCAAGGGAGAATTTAATGCATGTAGTGAGCTGGCTGCCAAAAGGAGAAGGATATTGCTCGTGAATGGTATTTTTAATTACAGAATCAAACTAGTTGTACTTGGTCTAGATATGTGTCTGTTCTTTAACAGGGCCTCTAATGATAAGGAGTTATTTAACAGTGTGCTAAAGGCTGATTCCCTGTCATTTCAGCTCCTGTGAATAGCTGGCTGTGAATAAAGTGCTACACATTTAAAAAATTACAGAAACAACAGGATAGAGTGGTGTCTCTACTGGAAGCTGAACTGAATGCCATAATGGTATTCCTATCCTTAACCTTTACATATGGCCCAATGTTTTTGTTTTCTTTCTTGCATAGAACCTATATGAGAACTATTTTGAGTTCATACTGTGATGAACTACACTAAAAAGAAATAACTTTGTGAAAATGGAAACATTTTTTGAAAGTAATTCAGATTGAATGAACTTATACGAAGACAAGGATAATTGTGAATGTGTGTTGTTAAACTATAGACAAAGGAAAAATGTAGGAAAGGGTGGATTCATCAAACGTTGGATGCCATCATTGCTGAGAACACAGCTGCATTGGGCAGGACACATCTGCAGGATGAAGGACCACTGCCTCCCTAAGATCGTGCTCTATGGTGAACTTGCCACTGGCTGCTGTAAGAGAGGAGCCCCGAAGAGAAGATACAAGGACTCCCTGAAACAACATCTCAGCCTTGGCCATATTGATCACCATAACTGGTCTACTCTGGCCTCAAATCGGGAGGTCTGGAGACACGCCATCTATAACGCTGCTGATGCTTTTGAGAACGCACGCAGGATCACTCTTGAGGAGAAAAGACAACACAGAAAGAATCGTGTCTTGCAGAATATACCACCTAAGGAGTCTTTCTGCTGTGCCTTTTGCAACCGGACATGCCTGTCTCGTATTGGTCTTATTAGCCACCAGCGTGCTTGTAGCAAACATGGGTAGAGCCCTCCCCAAATCTTCGTTCATGAAGCCTAGACATGATGATGATGATGATGGATGCCATCATTTACTACTAACGTTTTCATGTGATGATAATGAATTTACGTATTTAGGTGTATTTGGCATATTTTATTACTGGCTGTAGCATTGGTGCACTGAAATAGGCAAGGATCACTGGTGGATGATGTATGGCTCTTTGAACAGCATTTAGCTCAAAGTTTTCATTCTTAAAAATAGTCCAAAGATTTCAAATAATATTTAACAATATTAAATAGTTGTAATGACTTATAATGTATTTAAGAACTTATAATATACTTAAGAGCATTTATTTTCTTCAATGTGTGGCAGATGTGTAAAGGGATACATTTTCAAAATAATTGCATCTCGTAAAGTTTTCTTTTTTATTTTAAGGAAGGGGCACGTTGTCCTGAATGTACAAGTCGTTGGTGTTACTTCCAGGATAAGCATTCCATACTTGTACAGCACATGTGCATTCCATGTGTGGGTGGCTGTGTGGTTGGCTTGGTCAGTGGTCTGCAGCAATGCTCCCTGGGAGGACCATCATACAACAAGGATGGGGAAAGAGCAAAAAGACTCGGTGCGAGGTGCCAGCGCCTCTAGACAGCCTTTAATTCTGAAAACAGGTTTTCAAGTGATAAAGAAGATTAAATTCCAGTATAGCGCTGTGGCCCAGTGTGCACCCTGGCGTGCTCAGGGGCTATTCGTGAGCGTGAGGCTGAGGGGAAAAGCAGCACCATCGCTCGTGTGCCCAGTTCTCCATCCTCGGAGAGCTCCGTTCTCCCCCGTTACACCGACGCCCCCCCTGCAGCAGGGCCCCGGGATGTGCTCCCGCCCCGAGCGGTGTCACGTGCGGCGGCAGGAATGCGGCGGGGTCCGGGGGGAACACGCTCTGCCCGGCCCGCCCCGCCCCGGCCCGCCCGGCTGCGCCAACCGGGAGCCGGCGCGCCCTGGCGGAGGCGGGGGCCGGGAGCGGCGGCGGCCCCGGGCGGGCGGTGACGGCAGCGGGGCCGCGGCGAGGCGGGGCCGGGCAGAGCCCGCTCCCCCCGGGCCCCGCCGCATTCCGGCCACTGCGAGCTCCGCGGCGGGCGAGTGACGTGTCCGGGCAGCGGGGCAGCCGCCGGAGCGGAGCGGGCCGGGCCGGGCCGGGCGGCGGCCGCCTCCGAGCGCCTGGCGGCGGCTCCGGCTGCGGCAGAGGAGGTGGGTGTCCGCTCCGGGCCGAGATCCCGCTCCGGTGTTAGTCACGGAAAGTTTGGTCCTCGGAGGGTGGGCTCGGTGTTGGGTGCGGAGACGCCCCTCGGGGGGCCGGGGCAGCCTCGCTGGGGTTGCGGGGGGCCCGTGGCTGCGGCTGGGCACGGCCCGGGGAGGAGAAGGAAACCCGGGGGGTGAGATCTGTCATTGAAGAGGTTTTGCTCGTGCAAGGCGGGTTGCTGAAACGAGGGGTCCCTAAAGCGCATCCGCGCTTTGGCCAAACTTCTCGCTCTTGAACTGGGGAAGTTTTTTCCCCCGGGTTTTCGCGAGGGGTTTCTCGCGTGTGCGCCGCCGGCTCCAGCTTCCCTCCCCTCTCCATCAGATACGGACAAGGCTATGAAAAATCCAGCTCCCATGGGAGCTGGAGTTTTTCCTTCTCCGTTTTTCAAAGCCGGTGCCGACCACAGGTTTTCAGTTGGCATCTGCAATTGAATTGGCTGTCTTAAAACAGGGGGAAATGTGCTTCACAGAGTAACAACTACCCTTTAATGTATTTTTTTTTCCAATGAGGTTTTAAAATTGTCTGTGGTTTCTTTGTAATTCACGGTGCGACTGTTGAGAGGAGAAATTATATAGTTGTTTGTGGTGATCCCAGACTCTATAGTTGCATTTGCATGATGCCCTGTGCTTACAGGGTAAGGCAAGAACAGCTTTCAGAGATTGTCTAGTCATTCACCTGGGCAAGTGAGTGAGCAGGCTGTGTCAGTAGGCAGTACCAGCTGCTTGGAAAAGCAGCTATTAATAATTTGTCCACGGCAAAGGCTTATTTTAAAGACCTTTAGGAGATGCATGTGTTTTTGACCAAAACAATTTTATCCATTCTGAATTCTGCCCTCTTTCATTTACATATTCAATCCTTTTTTTTTTTTTTCCCATTTCTTTCTTTCCCAAAGCTACTGAGATCATGGTTTTTACCTTGTGCTGGCAGGTTTGAAATTGTTCAATTGCAATGTAAAGAGCATCTTTTTTTTCAGTTGTGCAGTTTAACTGTTAATATAAAAAGGTGTAGGGTTTTTTGTTTTTCTTGCATGGGTCAAGAAATAAAAAAAGATTGGTTAAGAACTGTTCATGCTAAATAACTACAGTAAGATTACACCACCATGTGTGACTTTGTGGCTATTTTTATTGTAAAGAAAATAATTTTTTTCCCAAAGCCTTCACTCCACTTGGTGAAGCCCAGTGAGCAATCTGTTCTGCAGTAGAAGTTAAGTATTACATTTTTAAAAATTTCCTGCTGGTGCTCAGAAGACACAGATTTATTGCCTGAACATGGGACATGTTGGGTGCCTACAAGTTCAAACCTATTATTCAGGCAGGGGTTCTGGCTTTTCAAATGTTTTCTTCAATGGGCATTTCATTCTTTTCACTTGGGTGATCTGTTTGATCTTGATAATCTGTCTGACTTGCTTTGTTTAATCCATCTTGTCTTTTTTTCTTTCACCCTCTGGCACAGTAGTGCATGAACTAGTTACATGTGTTTATCTGGTTATGAACAGTAGTTCTTTAGACGTTACCTTGAAATCTGATACCTCTGAAGGCTTTACAGTGAGGTTTCAAGGTTTTTGTAATATATTCAGTGGATGTCATAGCTTACCTGTGGCACTGTACTGTGTGGGTGACGACAGGTGTCTTGTGATTGGCACTGGGTGTCCAGTGTGTGGGACTTCCGTGGCTGATACGCGCAGATGGATGTGGTGGGAGAAGAGGCCATGGAAGCAGGCAAATGCTTGAGCTTGCTGTCCATCATCTCCTGGATGAGTGCCTGGAACCAGCAGGATCCTATGTATTGGACACTGCAGGATATGGAGAGAAGCCCCAGTGCTGCATGACAGGTGTGCGTGCTGGCATCGCAGCTCTGAGACATGGAGGCCAAACGTGCAAGTCTTGTGCTATTGGCTCTGACGGGCCAGTGGTGAGTGCACCACAGCGCTGAAAAGGGCGTTGGCTCCCTCTCTCTGTGCCCAGGAGTTCTCTCTGACCCCGAGCTACGCTTATGCTCAGCAGATAGGCTGTGGTTTCACTCATCAGTAGATTGCAAAAATCCTTTCCTAGCATAGAATACTGTGAAAGTGTCTCTGACCCATGCATGGCAGAGGGATTGGAACTAGATGATCTCTAAGGTCCCTTCCAACCCAAACCATTCTATGATTCTATGAAGAAATCTCAACACCAGAGAAGTTCTTCAGTTGATTCTGAGCTATTTAGGAGTCCTTGCATAGTTTATAAACATTTGAAGAAAAATAAACTGGTCTAAAACCTGACAGGCTATTGTCAAACTTCATAATTGTTAATGGAATTTAATGCAACTGGGAATAGCATGTTACTCATTTGTAAAACAGGAAGTCTATTAACTGCTTCTATATAATGTAGAAATTATTTTTAGAATCTGTTGTTGAAAATTTATAAACTTCAGTCTATTTCTGAAGAAGCCAGGAAGCAAAATCTGCAGTCCACGAGAAGGAAGAGCAGTTTTGATTCAGACTTTCAGATTGAACTTTGTGTATTGTACAGAGCTGTACCGAGTTTATCTGTAATACTGCATCTGTAGTACTACACTGCTCTCAGTTTTGTATGGGATGGAGAAATGAGCAGTGTGTAGTACTTATTTTCTTCTTATTTTCTAGGAATTTTCTTTACACTTATGTAAAGTGACTTCTGTTTCACTTTTTTCTTTTTCTTTAATTATGTATTTCCATTTTACAATTTTAATTTACAATTGGAGAAGGAATCTCATGTGGAGTTGTCTTATGGCCTCTAAATTTAAAGGTATTTCTTTAAACAGTCTTTCTGTAAGTTCAGCTTTCTGGTGTTTTTTTGAGCTGCAAGTGCATTTATGGACTATCCTTGGATGCTTCTTGTGGGATATCTATTGCAGCAGTTGTACCTCAGAGAAACTTCTTTGGAGTTACAGTGTTAAACACTGTGAATGCAATTGTTGAGTGAGTCCTACTTTTTGAACACTTTGTATCTTATAATGGGATAATAAAGGAGGCTGCACTGATAGTGGTATGAATTAGTTTTTCATTTTGTACATGTTCTACAAGGTGTGAGGGAGGCATCTTTTGTATCCAAGAGCATATCTTGTTAAAATCAGCATTCATGGCAGATATTTTTTCCCACTCCCATTTCTATTCATACAAAGTCATTCTTGTTATTGCATCTCTTAGTGGAAAAATGATATTGGTAAATTAATTTCTGAATCTGGAGGTAGTTTGAACAAGTAGAAAAACCTGGATGCTTGGAAATTATCAGGAATTCATAAACTGAACCTTGAGAATTACTTAGGGAAGCTGCAGGTATGTTATGCTGAGGTGGTGCTCTTTATAGTAAGGAGAGGAAGCACATGAGCAAGGTAAATGAGAATTCTCATTATGGACCTATACAAGTATTTCTTAATATTCTTTCTGGTATTTTTTGTTTCAAATCTTTGTCAATAATGTCATTGTGTGTTTGCATGTGTGGCTTGCAGAGAGCAGAATCTCGGTGACTCAAGTTCTGTCATATATGCATGGAAGGAAACTGCTGCATTATTACCATCTTTTGAGATTTAAATCAGTTGGACATTTGGTGCAAGTTTTACTTGCACCAAAATATTTTGGATTATTTTGAAACCAGGAAGATGTAAAAGTGCAACTTGTTTTTAAAGGAGTGATGACAAGTAATGCTAAACAAGATTTGAAAAATATGTTTTCAGACTTGTGTTTTTAGATCAAAAACTTGATTCATGTTTTATTCTGAAATGCCTGAATCAGCAAGACTGTGGGAAGTGATGCATAACTGCACAACATCGATTCATGTCCTACATGTTCACCGCTCAGTCAGGAAGCCTGAAGCTTAATGTCAAATGCGTGGGTGAAGCAGTTAAGCAGAGCAAAATAAATTGTTCTACTTACGTGCTGCTGAATGGGGGCATTATCTTGGGAAAATCTGTTTCAGTGACTTACTGTACTGTACAATACTTGTTACTTGGGACTGAACCATGAATGTGAACTATTAGGATCCAAGGTAGAACATTCACTCTTGTTTTTGTTCTGCAATCTTTTTTTTTTCCTTGAAATGCATTAAAAAATTGCAGAAATCATATGAATATTTTTGTCCTTATTGATACAGAAACTTCAAGAAAGAGGGTAAACATTATTTCCTCATCTCTAAACTGGGATAGTAAGTTATTGGAAAGTAGATGGCAATATTTAGATATCCTGCTAGGATATCTAGCAAGACTGTGAGTTTTGAGCTTATGTCTCTCATCTTTATATTTTTCACCTTTTTGAGGCACTCACTGACTCATCCTCAGTTTTCTTTCAGAATGTTATACATAGTATTTAATATTGTCGCAAACTGTGGACTCACTTTTGAACTGTAGAAGGTTGAGAAGAAGAAGGTGTAGTAGATCATTTCCAAATTAAGAGTGAAGACTGCTGATATTAGGACTAGATGCAGAACTTACACTTCCATGGGAAACCACATTCTGTTATATATTTTTTGAAGAGAAGGGCTGTTCTTTGCAGGTGCTATTACTATTTTTCTTTTTCGCTGTAATTGATTATTTAAAAACTTCATTACCTGATTTCTGATTAATTTGAATAAAATTTTGGTGTTATAAAAAGAAAATCAAAGAAAATGTTGTTATTTTTCTAGAGCATGCATTATGATTTTATTATTATTAGATATGTATTTCCATATTTTACTCCAAATATTTTTGAAACTCAGAAATAAGACTGTACTTATATTCTTAATAACTTTATTCATCAGGTGAAATAATTTGTTCATTTTGATGCTTTTGTAATGATCAGGTGTAATGTGTTGTCCTTGATGAGAAACAGCATAGTTACTTTTCCAAGGACAGTAATACCCAAAGAGCTGAAAATGTTTAGTAGAAGTGTCTCTGTCAGGACTTAGTTTGCAGGCAGCAGTAGTAACTGAATATTCATTTCAGTGTATCCTTTCACTTGTATCATTGGAAAGACCTTGGTGGAAATTTTCATCAGTTGTCATCAGTATCTTGAAAGGCAACCTACACCTTGTAAAACTAGGATGCATGAATTTAATGCAAGTTGGAACAGGACTTTCTTTGCTTTTTTGGTGGATGTGTGACTGAAGTACAGCTGGAGGAGAAAAAAATGCTTATTGACTGTATCCATAAACAAATAACATTTCCTCCACTTTTGGTTTACATCACAATTGCAGCATGTGAGGATCTTCTCTGACTAAAAAATACAAACATTGCTGAGGATATTTCCAATTAAAGTAATACTTGATATCCAGTATAGAAAGGCACTAATCTGAATTAAGTTTAAAAAAGGAAGTTACAGAAATAAAATTACTTTTCCATAAGAAGTTACTTGATTACAATCAAATTATAGAGCAAATGCTCTTAGTATTCATACATTTTTATTTTGCTTCCATGTGCAAGATGGAAAACATTGTCTTGACCCAGTAACGCAGTTCTCTAGTTTGTGTGGCACAGAACAAAACAAATCAAATCAGTCTTGACTTAAAGCATATGATGCCATTGTTTACTTTTAATTCTTCAGATTCTTGGATTTTGTTATGGTACTCTTGGCCTCCAGGATGGCCTCCAAAACCTGGGGTGATGCCCATCTTCTTCCTTTGGGTATTAAAACAGTTACCAGGACAAAAGATGGGAGCAAGGCTCGTTCACTAAAAGTAAGTGCCCTACATACATCTTCAGGAATGTCTTCCCTTCCCTGGTTTCAATAAATTTTTGTCCATACTCCTCTCATTCCTTAAAATTTGTAGACCATGGCTTTCTTATTTGTAAAGTAAGTATATTGCTACTGAGCTTAATAAAACTATAAGCTCACGTTGGATTCAGCAAGGTCTTTTGCGGAATGTCATTCTAATCTGAGTGGGTGTTCCGCTAGATGGGTGGTAACCTGGTGGGATGGTTAGTTTTAGAGATGACTAGTTGGTTATAACTTGAGTCTGGTAACCAGTGGAGTGCCCCAGCTGTCTGTCACAGGATATGTCCTGTTTAATATTATGCATGATGTGGAAGTGTACCAGCCCTTGCTCATGAAGTTTGCAGGTGACACCAAACAGGGAAAAAGAGGTGGGCGGTGGATGTGCTTGAGATGTGGATTGTCATTCCGAAGGACCTGAGCAGGTTGAGGAGCTGGCTGGAAGGAACTCTGTGGAATTCAACAATGACGAGGGCAAGGTTGCGCACCTGGGAAGGAATGTCTTCTCTGAGGGAAGGGTTCCTCTTCATTCAGCACTTGTCAGCCCACACCTTGAGTATTGCTTCCAGTTCTGTGTCCACACCCCATCCTGCCCAAGTACAAGAGATGTGGATAAAACTGAGTAAGTTCAGCACAAGGCTGCCAGAATGTCAGAGGGTGGTAGCGCTGCGCTGGAGGAGAGTCTGACGGAGCTGAGGTTGTTTGGCCTGGAGGAGAGATGCCTCATGGGGGCCTGATGGCAGTGTGCTCCTGCCTGCTGGCAGGCTGTCAAAGTGACAGGACAACAGGCTGTGCTCCTAACTGAAGTAAGGGTGGTTCTAACTAGATATAAGGGCAATTTTTTTTTCTAGGAGGACAACAAAACAAGGAAACAGGATGCCTGGCAAGGTCATGCAGTCTGTCTTTAGAGATTTTCAGTATCTCAGTAGATAAAGCAGCCTGGTCTCATCTGGTAGCTGACCTGGCTTTGAGCAGCAGGTTTAACTACGTGACCTCCTACCAACCTGAATGAGTCTATCAAGCAGTGATTCTCTATTTTGCCTTGCAATAACAACTGTAGAGGAGAAGAACATAAATATTAAAAATTTAACAGTGCTTTCTGGTTGCACTGTGGTCAGGATCCCTTGGACAATTTTGCAGATGCAATCTGTGCTTTCTTCCTCTTTTCCCCTCCTCTAGATGATGTACTGAGCAGGAATACACTCTAGGTGAAGAAATGTTGTAAATAATAGCCTTTAGAAAGAAAGACTAGAAAACCAATCTTCAGCCATGATTTTGGGGGGGTCTCTGTAGATTGCTTCTTGTTCAGGGCTTACGGCTGCTGTGTTGTTCTCTGACTTTGACCAGGATGCTGCTTGGTGTGAGAAAAAAAAGCCAACTAGCTTTTGGGGAAGTGGATTCTCTATGCATTCTGAAAAACGTGCATCCCTACGGATCTGATCTTGTTTGGATTGCTGCGGGTAATAGAATTTCCCCCAACTTTAACTGAGCCAGAAACTGGGCTTCATATTAATTTTCTGACTAAACCTCTGTACTTCCTTTATTATTCTATGGCACATGATTTAGGTAATTTTCTTCAATAAATTTAAGAATAAAATTTGTATAGAACAGGACTGTTACCTATTAATAAAACTGAATATACATTAAAAGAAATAATGATTAAGTGTTGATATAGACTTCTTCCATCGCTTACAGCATGTGATGGGAAGCTGTCATAATATGAATGCCTGCTTCATTCATACCGACTGTAGACATCTCTTAAAAAAAATCTACAGTCTGTGTTTCATAGGCATAACTTGTATGGAAAACAAATTTTACTATTTATTTTTTGGGGTTTTTTTCTGTGTAATGGAGCCTTCTTTATATACAGGAGGAAAAAAAAGTAAATTAACCTTCTACCTTCTACATTCTTTTATCTTGTCTTTTCTCTGCACACCTGGAAGAGTCTTTATATCAAATTTCAGCAAGATTTACTTCCCAATGGGAATTCTGTAATTATAGGAAGAAGACTCAGTTGGGCGTTACATAGCAATATTCACTAAGTGATGTGGACACAAGAGGTTTTTAGACATTCATGCGCTTTGCTTTCACAGTTTCTCTTGTTTTGGTGTTGTTTTTTTGAGTTTAATTTTCAGACTTCAAGGCTTTCTCAGAGACATTGCTGCTTGGACTAAACTTTCTCCATGAGTCACAGTTCCTTGGAAACCAGTCTCCTTGATTCAGCTTTTGTTTCCTATGATAAAATGTTCATTGGCTCATTCTCTCTCCAGTGTTAAGAATGAAGAATCCTGATGTTGCTGCAGTTATAGTGCACACACATACCTAAGGAGAAGGTATGTCAATCAGCTTTACAGTTCTTAGGATGGTGGAGCTGAAAAAACTTGGCAGCATGTGCTACCTTGGGAGCTCAGTGTATGGATACTGTGCCCCCAGATCTGAATGCTGCACTGCCCCGTAATTTTGGCAGAGTTTGTGTCGGTCCCATTTCTGTTACATACTGACCTCTGCACAAGTAGCAACTTTTGGAAAATAGTTTTACTGAAGTGGAAATCCAGATGTTGATCAGTATTTGTAATCCTGTAGCTGAGAACTGATGGTCTGTTGTTTGTCCCACAATTAGAGGAAATCATTGACTGAATTGTGATGTGCAGACGTGGCTGAGAAGCCTAGTCCTGGAGGCAGAAGGAGTTACCAGAGGTTAGGAGAAGAGAAACTGAGTCGCAGAGAGGAACACTGACGTTCTTCTGTAGTCTTTGGATAAGTGTAAAGGTGCCTTTGTCTCCTTTGCTGAAACTGCCATTTACTGTGGAATCAGAATTTTAGTCTCACAGATTATGCACTCTGAGGTTGTGAGGTCTGCTGTGGAACATCACAGACTCCCAATTTTCTTCAGTGTCAGCTTTCAAAGGTACCTTCAGTACCATGGTCAAAGGTGAGTGTTCTTGGTGGAAAATTTGAAGTTAGTTGGGAGCTGTCCTTGGGGTTCATTTCACATTTGAACAACTCTGGCTTCTGCAGTGAGTGCCACTGGAAATCTGACTGTTTCAACTGTGCGGGACTTCTCTGCATCAGAAACATCCAATTTTAATGTGGTATTTTAATTCCTTTTTTTTCTTATATTGCAATTTAAAATTTAGAAATTTAATGAGGAACTCAATATATTGCAGTATAATGAGGGATTTGATTTTCTTTTTTGTTCAAAATTCATGCATTTAATATGATTATTCCCACTTTTTAATGCCAAACTTAGGAAGTTACTAGCTGGAATAAAAGCATGCTACTGTGCTACAAGTAGGGATTTTTTAACACTAGTGGTCTCTTTAGGCTTGCAATAGTTGGGGTTTGCCTAGATGAATTGGTTCAGTTATAACTGGGCAGGTAAACTGTGAACTTAAAAAATTGGTAAACTATCTTTCTTCTTTCAGTCTGTAAATATGAGTAATAATTACCTGTTCCTGCTAACAGTTTGAGAGAAGCAGACATGGGAAGTGTGGGCCAATGTTTTGACCAGAGTGGGTCAGCTGTCTTTAAAAAGAGTGTCCAGGAGATCCTTGGCCTCTCTCCTGCATCTGCTGTACATTCAGCCCAGAGGGAAATGTGGGGGAAGGAAAGGAAAGGAGGCAACCTGTAGATCACCACTGTGGTCCACACCAGTCACTGCTACCTCTACCCACATCTGAAGCACAGATGAGCACTGAGTCAGCTGAATTGGTCACGCATCTGGATGCCAATGGGAAATCTTAAACTTTGGGTTAGATAGCTTCAAGAGCTTCTTTCTGTCCTAGTGTTTCTGTGACTGCTGTGGAAGGAGCCTGGAAGGGTGTGGTTTGAGTCATGACGTAGAGGTTATACCGCATTTGAGAAAACAATTTTGTGTGGGGAAAAAAACTCCATATTTTTATAACCTCTGTGTCATGTCCAGTAGGTCAGGGCAGTTGTTCAGTTACTCAGATTCATAATTTTATAATGGAATACACATGAATATAATAGCACATGTGTTTCATATTTAATAGGGAATTTTTTTCTATTTACCGTTTTTAAATACCCTTGGAACAAAATTTTAATATTCTGTGTCTTAAAAGCACTTAGCTGTTAAAAATTTCATATAATTTTATGCTAAACCAAACAACATCTACTCAGTGGTCTCAATGTTGCATCTGGAATTTAGCATTCAGTGTGGGGCCCCATTACAAGTGAGGGACTGGCAAACTGGAGTGAGTCCAGTTAAGGCCACTGATATGGTTAGGGATGGGAATAGGTCAGAAGAGGCTGAGGGAAATGGGTTTGTGTCTTTTTGAGAAGAAAGGAGTGAAGGGTATTGAATTGCAGTCTTCTGCTTCCCAAGGTTGGAAATAAGATGGAGCCAGGCCTTTTTCAGAGGTGCACAGCAGGAGAATGAGAGGCAATGGCTGCAAGCTGCTGCAAGGGTAATTCCAGTTGGGCATACGGGGAAAACTCTTCCTGGACTGGCTCGTTAAGCACAGGAGCAGGATGCTCTGAGAGGTGGTGAAACCTCCACCTTCATGGGGTTTCATAACTTGGAGGGACAAAGGCCCTGAGCAATCTCATTTAATTTTGAAAACACCTGTCTTTAGTGTATGAGAGAACATTCAGAAGTTCCTTTCAGGTTAATTTGAGCTGTTATTTCCATGATTATTGTCTGAATGCACCTGTACAGCTGTGTGCTTGTAACTCTGTTAGCAGCAGAATCAGTGGGTAAAACCACATGAGGTACGAATGCCAATGTACCATATGATGCTAGTCAAATTAAATCATCTGCCTTAATCTTGATTTAAATATCTTTAACTTGAGTTAGTTCCCCTGCCTCTCGATAGAAGAGTGAAAATCTTCTCTTTGAAATATGATGCTATTAGAGATTCTTCATAAATGTGCTGTCCGCTACATAAAATGAGAATTATTTTATTTTTGTGGAGGGTATTAATGGAATGTATAATACACAAGCGCTCTTTGCTGCTGCAGGGCTTTTTGTAGCAGCTAAAAAGTAGAGAAAAATATGTGGAACTTCAAGATGAATTAATGCAATGTATAAATCAACCCCTGAGGCATTCTTAAGTGACAGTGTATCTTTCTTCTTGTGAATAACTGCACTGTTCAGATGGGAGCAAGCAGGTCAGTGCCTAGTACTGTAACACTGGGTCTGTGTCCTTCCTTGACACAATTCTTGTGTAATTCGAAGCATGTAACTCTGAACGAGATCAAAATGGAAATAAAACTCTATAGCTCAGCTCTGTCTTGTTAATATTTACTTGTGAGGAAGAAATTGATTTAAAAAATCATTGTTGAAGTTAACTTTCATAGACTCTTGAAAACTTGTATCATATGTTGAAATAAAAAAAAATACATCCTTAAGACCTTTTAGCTACTCTCTTAAAGATGCATTTGGAAAAGGTGCTGCGACTCACTTTCAGAGTTTTCCTGGTTATTATAGGTTTCACACTTGAAAATCTATGCTCCAGTCATGATGCAGCTTTAAGAGAATAAAGGGAAAGCCTTTTCTTTAAACCATAACTATTGCTCGTTTTGGCTGACAGTTTTGGTGTGGCAAGATGCATTCCAGACATCTGTAAGCAGGAACACGCCTTGGAGATCTGCAGACAGAAATTATAGAGAGGCTTTAGAAAGGACACTGTATAGTGAAAGCATGTAATGTAATTTTTTCTGTGTTGTAGATAGATGTTGCATATGTGGGTGAATCCTTTCAGAACCTTAGCTCTGAAACTACTTGGTTTTATCAAGGAATGGATTAAGAATTACCTAATCTTAAGACAGTTTAAAAGGCAATTTTGTATGCTTAGTTAATACAAGTTGTAATGAATTGTCTCATAACAGTAGGATCTTACTCTACCAGATTTGTTACCCTTCCTCATACGTCTGTCCTGATGATTTGCCCTTGCATACCTAGTGTTAGGGAGGTAAATTTTGTGGTACCTCCTAGGGCTGGGTCCTTTTTTTGAAGCATTTTCTTCCATTCACTGCCACTTCTTCTGTAAGTGACAATTCATTTGACCTCTGTATCCTGATCCATTTAGTCTATTATTCCTCTGCTTTACACTCTCCTTCAACTTACTCTTTTCATACTTGGGCTGAGGAGACTTTACGAGGGCTTGAGCTGTTTTGTGTGCCATTGCTGACAGAAGTGTTAGCTTCTTCAGGTTAACATCTATGGCCTACTCAAGAGTAGGACATAAAATTCAGCATTAGCTCTTCCACTGTCCTGTGGGGCTTTTCGAAACTTACTTTTCCTCCTCAACCTTGTTCTGAAATCTGTCTTTTTGACATGTCTTTTGAGTTAGAGTGAAAATGGTTTTGGGGCAGAGTATATGCATTGCTTAGCACAAGAGGTTTTCCTTCTAGATGATACTAGAATGTCACTATTAAGTAGTGTTATGGGGAGGGAATGAAAATGTCTCTCATGGGTTCTGGGCTTTGCTCTCTCCCAGTGTGTATTCAGGACCAAAGTATGGGAACGCTTTGTGAGGTTATTCTTTTCCTTAAAACATGAGATCAATGGTATTTGAGAAGAGAGGAGGAAAGAGAAGGTGCTCGGGAATCTGCTTGCTGGTATTTCATTCTTCTCAGGAAAGGTGAAAGTAAAGGGGCTCAAGCAGAATTTTTTAAGATTGGAAAAAAAAAAAAGAGGAAGGAAGTGGTGTACAAAGTGCATAATTAAAACTTATTTCTGATTGCCAGGTGGAGAAAAGCATCATCAAAACTGAGGAGCTTTCTAGAATTTTTATCCTTGTCCACTTCATGAAGATTTTGAAACAGAATATGTGCGCCAAACATTGAAATAACATGTTTTAGTAATCTGCTTGTGATTGTCACAATGGGAGCTGCAGAGTACCAAATAGTTTAAAAACTTCATCTTTCTTCAGCTGGCTTACTGAGGTCATTAAAGGAATTGGCTCCAATACTGAGGGCTGTATACATAAAAATTTGGACTGGATTCATATTGAAGAAGCCAGGCACATTTCCTCTCTTCCATAATGGTATTAGCTAATAGGTATGAGCTTAGCCAAATTGAAAAGGAGTGTCTCAGTATTTGGAAATTATGTTCATCTACAAAACATGTTCCCTTCATTTTTGCAGGGTTTTACAGTCCGCTAAAGTTGCGGTGGATACGTTAGGATGGACACAGAGGATTTCCCTCCCCCACCACCAGAAGGTAATGGAAATAGTTTGGAGTTTAAATCCAATTTTGTTGTAACAATTTCATTATCTTTCCAAAACTGTTTTTCCTTCTCCAACACTCCCTTTCCCCATATCACCCTAAGGCTTGGTCCCAGTGGTATTCTGCTGAAATATGAACTCCTGTCATCTACCCAGTCTTGTTCTTGAACTTTGCTTGCTGGTGTAGTTAGAGCATGATGGGAAGAAAGCTGGGGAGCAATTGGTTCTTGCAGTCCAAATCTGCAAATATGTGTTTTCTAAAACAAATCTGTGTAGTCAGAGCACAGGGGGTTACGGAAGAGTACTGTGAATGCTGGACTACGGGGCTCATTGTGTAAAGTTAACACCCAGTGCCTGTGTGCTGGCAACTGAATGGCCACTGCTGTAGCCCAAGCTTCTGAGGGCACAAAGGTAGGATCTACAAAGACACCATGTCATTGCCTTCTGTGTTTATGGTCTAAGAGAACATTACATGCAGCTGTTTTTTTGTTCTGTTTGATTTTCTGTAAGCACACCATTGTGTAGTGCTTGTTATTACGTATTTTAAGTCTTAATAGGATTTGGCTTTTGGTAGTTGGATTCTTCATAAAAGTGTCATGTATTTGTACTGATCATCCCAAAGCATCAGTTTACGGAAACATGGGCTATGGAGACCTGTCGTTGAACTCGGTACAGCTGCTTTTATTTTGGTGAAGTTGCAAGTATAGTTTTTATAGATAGTGATTTTTCCATAAAGATTTTATCTGTTCCTTATATAGGACAACATTACTTATGGACTTGTACTCTATTATGTACATTGATATATGTATATGTTAATATACGTATAAATAATATACATTATTACTTATAGGACATTTCAGTTATTGTTCACACAGAACTCAGATGAAGCCATTTAAGTATGAAAGAGGACTTAATCTTAGTTTTGTTCAGTTGTAACTCTTTAGGAATTTGGGAATTGCCATCCTAGATCTTTTGCTCTTAGACACTTTTGCATCTTAGACACTGCCACAGATAGAGGTCTATTACTAGGTGCTAACTAGGGAATTGGGAATGTGAAAGAAGCAGAAACTTGTGAAATCAACTTTTAATGGGTTAGACTACTGGCCAGCATTATGGGCAGTTTCATTGATGCTCTGAGATGTTACTGAGGTTATCGTTGGCAAAACCACTTTTGGCTGTCCTTGTCCTAATCCATGTGGTCAGGACCCCGAATTTAGCTCAGTTTTGTTTAGTGACAGTTACTGTGAAACTCCCTTTACTGGATAATCCATCTCCAAATCAATGCAGTGCTGTGAGGGAAGAGTCATCCCTAAGGAATCAATATTTCCACTTGAGCAGGGGCTGCTGTTTTTCAAAGACAGACAGTAATTGGGGAAAGAGCTCCAACTTTCTGCAGCATGTCAGTTTGTGGGATACTCTGACAAGATTTCAGGGTAATGTAGTTCAGCATGATTCCAGAATTCAGAATTTAATATAAATTGAGATTCTGCTCTACCTGATCTTGTGTCAATTGATGCTTTTTTTTTTTTGCTTTTTTTTTTTTTATTGGCAACAAACTCCCCAGGGGGCAACATCAAGCCTGACAGAGTTCAGGAAGCATTTGGTCAACATTCTCAGGCACATGGTGTGATTCTTGGGGGTGTCCTGTGCAGGGCCATGGGTCAAACTTTGATGATCCTTGTGGGTCCCTTCCAAAGCAGAATATTCTGTGATATTCCTTTCCTCTCATCTCAAAAATCTTGATTGGAAACTAATGGAACTTGTATATTCTTTTTACTTTACCATTGCTGATCCTCTTAAAAAAACATATATAAGGATTATCAGTGAAGATAAATTTTAATTACACTAAAAGACACTTTAGTTCACTTTCTAGATAATTCTCATGACCCATTTTGCAAGTGGAACAGAAGTGAGGATTTTAGGGTCAAGTACAACTGCAAATACATATAACAACCAGAGGAAGAAAACATATGGTATTTTTTGTAATAATTGGGGGGTTATTTTGGATACATATACACATGGCCTGTTCAGAAGGGATGAGCAGCACCTGTCACTGCCTTCAGACAGTGGGCACATTGGGTGGGTTATTGTAACTTGTAGTGAGGATGAGGCTGGGTGCGGAACCCTTTGTTACATCATAAAAGAATATTTTTAGCATGTGCGTAATGGTTATAAAATCCTACACTGGTGCCGCAGATGAAATCAATTGCTTTTATTTTTTAAAAAAAAGTTCTTATAACATTATGGAAATTTTTTCCTTTACCTATTTGTTGTCCTAACAAAGATTGCTGTAGTGCTGAAAGTCATGTGGATACCTTTCCATTTACAAGTGTATACCATGCACTACAAATCTCAATTTCATTCTTGTCAAGTAGGTTTTCTATGGTTTTGACAAGTAAATTCCACAAGTTTATTTGTATCAATCCTAATGTATACAAAGGAGAAAAATAATAGTAAACTTTTATCTTTTTCATGGGGATGTTGTGAGAATGTATATGAAAGCAAAGCAATTATTTAAAATTAAATTCATGTCTTTTCATTAGCCACAACCATCTGAATCTATACCTTGTTTAAGGTAAGATACAGCTAAGGTCAGTAGTGGAGTTGCATCTGCCCCTACTTGATAAGGAAAAACTGCATGCTATAAAAGAATGGAATATAATGTATTTATTTAGTTTATTATGCTTATGTAACGTATCTGTTCATTGGTGTTTGGACATTCCATTCATGCATTGCTAATTAGGCAGTGGCAAGTCTGTGCTAGTTAATTTCCCTACTTCCGAGCAAATTCAAGTACTGAGTAACTTGGAAAAATTACAGCCTGTGTTTCTGTTCTCTAGACTGCTTTTCTTCTTCTAACCATTATTAAAAATTTCCCAGTATTTTTCTCTGTATATGTTGAGTGAATGTCTTTGTTAGCAACCAGGGAGCAGTTGGAGTGGGCTAGATGGAAAGGCTTCTTTGGGTAAGAGCAAAATCCAAAAAAAATACTTCCAAAATGGACACTTGAGATAATAGGGCTAGCTTGTGTTCCCTTCTTTAGTGTGTGTCTGCATATGAATTTATGTGTGAAGCATGAGTATTTAAGATTTCAGACATGAAAGATTTCCATGGGTATTTTGTGAGACAAAATAGAGGATGATTCTTGTTCTGTCAAAAAAAAAAAAATCCTTTTTTAAAAAGCTAAATGGAAAAAGCAAGTTTTATCATGGCTGTGAGTTATAATTATGCTCTTAATTGGTTGCTGTAATGGAGTGTCCTTAACCAAGCCCGTTTAGACAAGAAAAGGGTCTACTGCAGACTGTGTGGGAAGGAGTTACAAAGCTGGTAGTTCTGAGAATCGAGAATCACATCTTGTCTTTCTTGTAGAGGACTTAACTTCACGCTGACCAGGTAGGACAGGAGATTGGATGTTTAATGCTAGGGTGGTGTTTATGTATGATAACCTGTGCTTGTGCTATTACTACTTTATTAGGAGATGTCGTCTCTGGCTGTTTTTCATTCCTCTGCTTGGAAAACATTTGGTGATCTTTCAAAGTGGAAGTCCTTCTCTTTAAATGAGGACTTGAGGGGTGTTTATCAGGGCCTGTTTCCAAAGGAAAGCCAGCTTTGTTTGCTTGGCAGGATGGATATCTGACAAACAACTTCTTGCCCAAGGGAAGGTGGGGCAGGGAGCAGGGTGTACTTTGTTAAGTAGGTTTAGTTTTGCATCTCTGAATATGTCTGTCTCTCACTGTTTCTGGTACATGGCACTATGCCTTATATAATTTCTCTGTGAAAACTATTAGAAAGCATTGGGTGTATTTCCTTATGCTTGCCAACAATTCTCCCAGTTGTCGTATATTCAGTTGCCTTTTACAACAGTTGTAAGACCTAAAATAAGTTTTAAGCTCTTTTCCATAATTAGTTGAGTCTATCAAGGTAGGTGAATATATAGTGATGAGATTTGAAGTGTGGCTGCATTGCAGTACAGTTCTTGAATCATGAACAGTGGTATATTTTGTTTCATATTTACAGAAAATTAACATGATTTATGTTAAAATTTTAAAGTGAAATACTGAAATTTTAATGTCTGTACAAGAACATTATGAGAATTAATTTGAATTCATAGCCTTCATATTACTGCCAAATACACTCTTTACCTGAGAGAGAATCAATTTTAACTCTTTATTTCAGAAAGGTGAGGTGCCCTTTAAGACAAAGTGTAGTGGAGAGTTGGATGCTCACTCACATACACCACTGCCCCCAGTACCTTGGGTAAAGCTAGGTGAAAAACCTTGTTATGCCAAAGTTTGGGATTTAAGATGTTCTTCAATGAAATTAAGTTTGGGTTTTTTTAAACTGAAAATAGAATGAGGATATCTCCTAGACACCGATTGTAAAAGCATTTTTTACACATTTTTATACAATCAGCTCTCTAGAGCTGGGATATTTTTTTGTTCCTGATATGGAAACACAGAGCAAAGAGGCCAAGGACTTAAATCTGGATATCCTGAATGCAATTGCGTGCTGTGATTGTGTCTTTCCGCAGTTATTTTTTGTCATTTGCCTGCCAGTGCTGAAACACTGAAATAGTCCTAGTTCCTCTATCCATGAGAAGGAAGTCTGGCTTGAGTCTGCAGGTAAGAGTGAAGTAGAAACAACTGTACTCTCATAAAAGTTTCCATTGAGATGACTTCACAAGAAAAAAACCTTATAAAAAATTTTTGATTAACTCTAGTAAGGAGCTGCTGAACCGGTGCTGTGTTTTGCTGTAGAGATGACTGTATTTTTCTGCTTTGAGAGCTGCTTTTTATTCTGCATCCTATATGTATTTCTTTCAGATTGTTTAGTTAACTTTTGTGCTGTTTTTGAATAATTTTGGAGTCTATTTAAGTTTAAACTGTTTTAAAAAGCTAATTTTGTGACTGAGACAAGTGGTGGTTAAATTTGGGCTTTTATAATATTGACAAAATGTTTTATGATTTAATTGATGAAAGTAGAGAACAGTGATGGCCTTATAGTTGTATTTCCTTACTCTAATTGGGGGATTGAAATAAGAACATTGCTTAAATTAAACTGTAGCTGTAAAGGGAGTTGGTCTTGTGCTAAACAACATTGTTAGGTATCTATTTTCAGCATACAGACAGTTACAAATGATGCTAAAAGGGGAGCCAAGATTTCAGAAGAATGAGAACAGAATATGAATTGTAGTTATGAATGGTTCCTTGTTTTTGAAGCTGGCAATAGCTTGCTGGTGTCCGCCATCCCATCTGTAAAAGAACAATTTATTTATTTCTAAAGGTCACATTTCTCTCAGTAAATGCAGGAAAATGCATTGTTTAAGGTAAGGATCAATTATTCTTTGTGACAGTTCAGACAAGTTGTGTAACAAAGAAAATTCCCATTGCAAAAAAAAAGTTATGGTGTCACATGTCACTCCTAATTATGTGTTTTTTCTTCTAGCCAAGTATATTTGAGTGTTGGGAAAAACAAAAAATTATTATTTTGAAGAAAACCAGTAAAAAACTCTACTAGGTGTTTATAATGTATAAAATGATCAAATGTGATTTACCATTATGGATTTCTTGGAGATTGACTTTATTATTTTATAATTTTTGGTATTTTCTTTCTGATTAAGAAGTTATATTTTGGGGGTTTTTTTCTGTTTACTCAACTGCTCTGTAAGGTGACTTTACTGCTGGCCTCAACTTGCTGACAAGGCCCAGGCATGTTGATCAGAAAGAGTACTTGATGATGAGATAAAGGCCTTTCGAAGGATTGGACAAGACTTGATCATTGGTCTGGGGTAACTAGTACTGATTGCTTAAAAAACAAACAAAAAAATTGTAAAGAAATTTGTGCTGATTTTTGGGTATTTTTTCTATGAATGGTTGTGTAAACTAAGCTCCAAAATTTTAAATTCAAACAGTGAGCCAAGATACAGGGAGAAGGATATTTTTTTCTTCACTTCTTTTGCCTATTTAGGACTTGTATCTATCATTAACTGGCTGGGATAAATTTACTGGCAAAGAACTGAAGGATTTTTTGATTTTTTTTGATTTTTTTAATTCTGTTTCACTGATCCCAATAAATATTCACTAACCATACCTCAAGCCTCTGTAATGATTCTACTCTATAGTTTACAGAAAGAAAAACTTTTTTTATACATTGTTATAATTCTCTTATCTTGTGTATGAACATAGATAAAAGCTTGTTTGCATTATGATAATTTAAATGAAGTGTCTGAATTATTGAATGAAACATTTATTAGGTGCTACTTGTTTTTGCTGCAGAGAGGAACGGAAACTATGCCTAGCAATCTAAGGAAAACATACTTGATAAACATTTTTGGGAGAAAACTTCTCCCACCCCATATATAGATTTTCTTTTTTCTTCCTCATTGAAATAATCTTTCCAGGAAATGTGACCTTGTCATAATTTTGTTAAAATGGATACAGAAGATGACTTAGTCTGACAGAGAAGGATTGTTGCAGGAATATGTGTCATTGTTAAATAGTCTGTTGTTGAGCTCAGTAACTTGGTTTAGGTGAAAGCGTGATAGATTCTGAATAATCTTCTGTTACACAGGTACAAGTTTCTCCAGGGGTAGTGTGGGGAACAAAGCAGAGCTTCCTTCCCACTCCATGGCTAACTGGAAGGAGGCAGTGAGAATGGCTCTGAAGCTCATGGACTGAAAGGTCCCAAGCAAACGCCATTGTTGCGCAGCTCAAGCCAGTGTCCACTGAGAGGAAAGAATTTCTGGTAGAATCTGTGCTGAAAGGGTATTGTAAAACAAGATTTTGGAGAGTTCAGTCGTGTAAGAATTACTGTTTTCACAAGTTTACTTGAATTCCACAGGCATCTTTTTTTGAGCTGTAAGAGGACCTTAGTATGTTAGGGCAAAGAAGAGCAAGATGTATTCAAACAATAATTAAAAAAAATACTAAAAAAGGGAATGCTATTAAACTCCCTTCCCATTTGTTGTTGAGATAATGGATTTGTAAAATTTTGCATATATTACGCTTTGTTTACAAATCAATCTATCTGAATAGTTCTCTTTAGGCTAGGTGAAGTGGTAACAATAGAAAGGAGTAGGTGAGAAGCCAGCTGAAACCCAAAATATTTCCAGTATTGTCCTGGATTTACTAAACAAAACCATTCTGTTCTAGTGTATACATTTTTGTATAGTAAAAGATACAGTAAGTTTCTGTAAATTTTAATTTCTAGCTTGTTTCCTTGTCCAGGATACATCAAGGAGAAAACACAAATAGTTGAATCTAAGTTATTTTTAAGCATGTGAACAGGTTGCATGTGGTGCTTTGGGTGTTAGATGGAGTTATTGTTGGGGAAAAAGGAATTTTGCCAGCGTGTCCAAAGAGAGAAATGGATCCCTGAAGCCACGTGCGTCTTGTGGGCCCCCCTGGGCCGCTGCTGCAGAAGGAGGCTGAATGTATGAACAATCCATGTCAGCATCTGTTGGAAATCAAATGCTTTCAGGTGTTCCAAGTTCTGATTTTGGGGAGTACCAGCAAGTGCTTCAGTTCTGACATTGCTAGATAAAGGGTTGTTCAGCCTGGGCCAATGACCCAGAATTTAGGCATCCCTTTGCCTAAATCATCTGAAAGTTGAATCTAGGAAGTATGTACAGTTGCTGTTAAGGTAGAGGAAGAAACATGATCCAAAAATGAAGTCAAATCCCTTGCTACTTCAGCAAGATCACAATTTCATTAAAATTAATACAGAGGATGACTTGGTCTGACAAAGAAGGGTCGTTGCAGGAATACATACTACTCATTGTTATATAGTTTGTTGTTAAGCTTAGCTCTTGGATCATGTCTAGCTACATCTTTCTACCAGGCAGACACCCTGGAGACCTGAAACAGGGAGCTACTTCATATCTAGAATGTGTCAGCCTCGTTTTATTTCAGCTTTTTTTTTTTAGTATGATGATCAGTTTGTGTACCTGAACTGTATGTTTTCTTTCTGTAGAAATGGGATCTCCTGCTCCCTGTTTCAGGTCTCCAGGGTGTCTTTCTGCTGCTTTCTGCTTCATGGGACTCCCAATTACTCTTGAAGAGCTTTGAGGCCAAGGTATTATCAGATGATACAGCAGTTTTATATTGCTAATTAGAATTAATCAGACTGTATGCCTCAAACCATTAAATGGTAATTGCTTTAAAGTAAAAGTAACTATTTGGAAAAGTAGATATTAATAGATAATATCTGATAGGAAAAAAAGTGTAGAAATAAATAACAAGACAGGCCCTCACTAGTGGAAATTTCCTTAAAATTAGTTACTTTTTCACAAATATATTAACTACGTGGTCAAAACTACATTTCCTAGAAAATTTTTCTTTTTTTTTTCTCACATGGTATTTGTATCCTGTGGTTAGCCAACATGCTCTACCCTTTCACTGCCAGAGCTGGATACTTCATTTTCTCAATGACTTTGTAGTCTTCTGCTGTTTGATTTCTGTTTTATTAAAGCTCTCTGGTTTTCCTGTTCCCTGTGTGGATTGTCCATTTGGACAGCATGTTATAGGTGAGTTGAGTGGTTCATGTTCACAGGAGTTTAGCGTGAGCTCAGCTGTGCACCCATCAGCAGCACCAGCCTCACCAACAAACATGTCAGGTGGCAACATGGCTTTTGTGATGTGACTGCTGTGCCTCATATCAGGTGCCTGGTGGCATTTATAGCAATTCCGGCTTCAGTATTGTTAAGTGTATTACTATTTCTTTAATACTGACGGAAAGCTAGTAACCTTTAATATGGATAGATGCCTTTTAGCACAGAGAGGGATCTCCCATGTATTCATGCAGATTTCCAAATAGCATCTGTACATGCTTTCTGTACAGAATCAGCAAAATTTCTCGGTGAAATTTGAATATCAGAAACTACTAATAAGGTGCTGAGGTGGAAGATACCTGCTCGGGGTCAGGCTCAGTCTATGGTTCTGACTGTGGCCGGCAATACCAGTGTCACCAGTGTGCTGAGTGTAGAGGCAGTTAAAGTAAATGGGCAGAAAATGCTGATTTTACATAGTGGCCTTTCTGGTTATAGCACAGACATCACTGAAAAGCATCTTAAGGAGTACAGGTCTGGTGGTGTTGCTGGCACTACTTTCTGGACAGTCTGGTTCATGTCTAGTGTTTTCATTTTAGACTTTTGATTTTTTGCAACTTGATTCTTTTAAATTTTAGCTAGCTAAAGCTTACATTTTTAACATGCGAGTAGTTTGTCAATTTCAGGGTTTTTTGCTATTTATAAATCTTTCCTAACATCCAGAGGTCTGGGCTATATTTCAAGGAATGCAATTTTTTTTAGCATTAGGCATGCTGTTGTGAGCAGTCTCTCTGAAACTTGAGCAGGCAGATTCGTTGCTCTTTTGACTCTGGTTTTGAGTTACTTTCTCCAGAAGAATAATATTTGTTGTGCATGCTTGACAACATAATTAGTATGTAATGTGTGTATTTGCAAAATACTAAAGAGGCATTTTACTTATTTCTTTGTAGTGTATTTGGAGGGAAAACCTGTTAATTCATGTGGTTTTCTTTTGTTTCCATCACTGGAAACACTTTTTGCATGAATGTGTACTGTTTAGTTTGGTTTGGGGTTTTCTTGTAACTCTTTTCCGCAGTGACTTGTAACGCTGACTGACGTTGTGGTCATGCTTTGGATGTGTGTGTGAACTGTGTGTAATCAGCAGTGTGCCTGCACTGCAGGGACCTGGGTTTCCTGCAACACCAGCTTAGCACAACTGCAAGTGAAAGGGGAAAGAAAGTCCTTGGCTCTGATCTGCTTCGCATAGGAAGGAGTGCTCGCTCATGTGTTTATGTATACACAGTTTTGTTTTAGATATTTCTTTTCCCCCAGCAAAATAGACACTTTCCACCTGCATGGCTGTGTGAGGAGCTGAGTTATGGGTGCCAGTAGTGTGCTCGTGGATGTCACACCTGACTTGGAAGTGTCAGTGAAGGGCAATGTTTGCAGAAGCACTTGCTCCTAAAAGCCAGCCTTTCTCCTTCGGGGTCTCTCCTGCCCTGCAACTTGCCCTTCTCCCTGCCCAGGTGTCCATAGAGGTGTCGTCCTTTTGGGAAGGGCAGAAGGGCGAAGTGTCAACTGGGTACCAGAGTGAAGGAATATTTAACTTTAGTTTTCTCTCCTGATCCTGAAGAACTAGTGGTCATGAGTGGGAAATGAAAATAGCCATAGGAATGCAGCCTAATCAGTGCTTACAAGCTGGGAGAAACCAGAGGCTGTCCAATGACAATTGAAATTCTTAAAATCTGTCTGCAAGTTCCTGCTGAATATGAAACAACTCTCATTTTCCAAAGGTTTACAAGTTGGCCAAATTGGGAACTTCTGTAGGCATGAGTGTTTCCTAACACAAGCTTCACCTTCCTGACAAATGCCAAACCTCTGCTATGAAACTTGACCTGAAATAAAAAGTGAACAATTTGAGATCCTGTTCATCCTGGAGGACAGTCAGCATGGTGTATTTGGGCCCAAATGGTTAGTTGTACAAAATTAATGATAACTTTAAAAATTCAGTTATTTCCTGGTATCTGCATGCTTCCAATTCTTTTTTCTGTCTAGTGCCTTGTACACTTACATAAGGAGCTGGGCAGATTTTAGTTGTCTAGAAATATGAGTCTGTAAAGGAAAGTGTATCTTATCAGAGAAATCTCTGGAATGTATCAAGGTTAAATAATAAGTACTCAGATTGCTATACCTAGTAGTTTGTTTTGACTTGATAACGTACACAGGTTACAAATTTTATAATACCAAAAAATATTCTGAGATAATGAACTTTTAAAATATTTTTCTTTAACTGAAAAGTTTTGTGTATTTCTAGATGCTCAAGTATTTGTAGGAAGTTGAAACATTTGGGGAATTCATTTTGAAGGAAGGTGTGTCTTTGCAGTCCTAAGTGTCTTGTTGCAATCCAAAGTAACACAAGTAAAAAAGATAAATGTTTTAAAACTGCACATTGGAACAAGAGCGAGCAGCTCTTGCCAGCCTGCTTTAGGTCCATTTGTATTCATATTTTTTCACTAAATAATAGCTAGATACTTTCCATTCGAAGCTTTGTATGCTTATTTCCTTCATTGTTCTATATAAGGTGGTCATATTGTAGAAGTGAATAAAAATGTTTATTGAGTCTTTTAAATATAATAGATGCATTTCATCTTTTGTTCCATAGTTCCCTGCTTACTTTAATTAAAAAAAAGGGTACAGCTGATTGCAAGGATGACATTCCTGATTATACAGAAGCCTTACTTATATTTCTAAAAATATTTTTCAAACCCTAAAACATAGGCTAAAGTATTCATATTTCTTGATGGCAGTGTGCCTGTCTACATCCAGTGTTCCAGGTCTCTTGTTACTGGGCTCCAGACTGCTAAAGTGTTCATGCTTGGGTTTCTATTTCATTCTTTCTTTGTCATGGTTTTTCATTGAAGTAATCAGTTGACTTCTTCAGGATCATCTCTGATTTATGCAGTTGCAAGGGGGGATAGAGATTTGAGGTGCCTTTTTTTTCCCCTGGGTGTTCTCATTGTCTTGAAAGTGCACTTGATAGTAAGCGCAGAACTTTTGTTTTAGTTCTGTGTCTCTAAAATAAACCGTTTAATAAAATTGTTAATGAAGCTTCACTAGCTTAGTCTGGGCTTTAAAATTAATGTCACTCCTTTAACTCCTTAGCTATATTACATTGAACTATAAATAATCTAAGGATAATGAATGGGAAAGCAGATGATGCCAGGAATACTTTGCAATTGGCAGAGTGACCAAAATTTGTTTAAATTTGTTTATGCTGCGGCAGATCTCTGTAAACACAGTCTAAGTGAGCTTGTCTGTGAAGTGACCTTTAAGAAAAGTCATTTCACTGAGTAACATACCTCAGAAAAAAGTCATAAATCTGTGTGTTGTGCTAACAACTATGAGAGTATGTATTCCTTTTTCTAATTCTAAATTAACCCTTTCACACTGAATTTAACTTGAAGACAGTTTTTCCATTATATCAGATTTATTTTTTTCATGCTTTAAAACTCCAAATAGAGATTTTTAGAAATGCGAGAATTTCCCTGAAGCATTTGCAGAGCTTCAGAGTGGTATTGGCATAAGATGAAAAATTTTAATCAATTATTGTATTCTCATTGTTCTGGTTGGCACGCATAAAATTATGAATGTGAGTAGTGGTGAAGGGACAAATTGGATTTTTAGTAACTAATTTAATAATTTGAAGTAATTCCAGACAGACTCCGTCATGCTAAGCAGTCTGTGATTATTTCTTTGAGGAAAAAAAAAAAGCATTTTAAAATTATGTTTAAAAAAAAAAAAAAAAGAGAGAAAAGGAAGTAGTTGTCCTCTGTGTTTTTTAGAGAGGAGGGTGTCTTTGAAAATTCCACCCTCACGCATCCCCACCCACACTTTTTTCTGCAACCACCGTTGCCTGGAAATGCACTTTTTGGCTTGATCCTTTTGACTTGCAGGTAGAGGGTAGGAGGAACTGGGGCTTTCTTCATAAGCATGAAATTTGGCCAGATTTGTGGTGGTTTTTAGTAGCCAGGTTCAGCCCGAGTCTAACTCCGCTGTGTCTTCCTAATTGTAGCATTTCACAAGTGCTTTTGTCTGTGTGTTGTTGTGACAAAACACAAAGAACTGTGGAAAAAGTATATATTTTCAAAAGAGGAGTTTGTCATTTTTTGTATGAAATAATCTGTATTTATCTGCTGTACTGAACAGCTCTTAATTTGAAGCAAAAAGCCCCCACCCTCTTTTTGTTTTTGTTAAAATACTTTTTCCATCAAATGAAATAGTATACCCTGGAGATTAAAAGCTTAAAGGAGAATATTTTTATAAAGTGTAAGGTGGAAGGGATCTGTAAATTTAGAAAGTTAAAGTTTGTACCTGCAGAATTAATTAAATGCGGAAGAGATGTAAAGCTGAAATAAAGTTTTAAACCTTTCTGAAGTGAGGATATTTGTCTCAGTCTGCCCTTTCTAAAGGACATGTAATCTGAGAAAGGAGTTTCTCTCTTTTTTTCTTTTTTGTCTCTTTTGTAATCTTTACCTGCTGTCCCATCAGTGATGCAATTAGGGGATCTTTCCAGTTGCAGTGCTCAATTATGGGATTCAGTGCCTTGTTTATTTATGATGCAAAGTAAGTGTTTTGAAATTAATGAAACAGGAAGGTGTTAACAGCCATAACAAGAAAAAATTAGGTGGCACCTCCAATATTTTTTTTTACTCAAGTTGAGAAAATCAATTCCTATGTAAGATTCTTCCCACAATTAAATAATATGGGTCGGTTGCTTTTTTTAGAGGAAATAGGGGGGCACATCGAAGGGAAATTATGCATCAGTTTAGCAGGTTTTGCTCCTGGGTCCTGAGTCGTTCCTTTTGCTTGCAGTGTCTCAAATTACCTTTTTTTGCTAGTGGCAGATCTTGACTATCTGACAAATGGCACTGTGCTGGACTTGGGTGTGTGGGGAATTGCAACAAAGTGTTGGAGTAGAGAGTTACCAGGCACCTGACACCTAAGTTACCTGTATGTGGACAGCGGAAGTATTAGGATCCAGAAGCTCCCTAACCTCACAGCCACAAAACTCAGAGGTGCTTGCTGCTCCTGCAGTGTTTCCCTGCCTGGCTTGGATGTTTTGTCAGCATACACACTTTTTCTTTTGCCGATGTCTAGAATTCACCTCCACTGAGCAGGTGTGTTCATGGCTCTCAGCTGAGCCTTTCTCCAACAGTGCCCCAGTTTTCTGAGTGGCCTAATCCTGCAGATATGATCAACTCATTCCAGTAACCTCATCTTCCCCCTTCTCCCACCATACAAAACATAGACAGAGCTACCTTGTATGCTGGAAGTGGTTATTGCTGTGGTTCACTTACACAGTACAGTGAGAGGAGTGGCAGACAGCAGCGCGTGTACCTCCGGATGGGTTGTCAAGCACTGGAACAGGCTGCTTATGGAAGTGGTTGAGTTGCCATCCCTAGAGGTATTTAGTAGGTGTGTAGATGTGATGCTTAGGGACATGGTTTAGTAGTGGACTTTGTAGTGCTAGGTTAATGTTTGGATTTGATCTTAAGGGTCTTTTCCAACCTAAATGATTCTATGCAAAACTGTGTTTTTGTGGCTCTTACCTGCTTGTATCTGTCATCTACTTGTTTATCTGCCTAGCCTGAGTGAGTAACCAACACTTCACATGCTGGTAATGACAGAAACCACTCTACTTGGTATTTCATGTGTTTTTGTTTTCCAAATTTGAAGTATGCAGGCATACTGAAAACATAAAAAAACTGAAAAAAAAATGCTGGAGATAAAACAACATCTCCCCTCTTTTCTTTCTTTTCTCCATTACAAACAAGCAACAAGTAGTACAATCTAGTCAAATGGATGCTGAATCAGGAAGAATGCTGTGTTTGTCTTTAATCACTTGGAAGAGCTCTGCAGGATTTCTTGTGTCTTTCAGGGTAAAATAGAATTGCTGATGAACAAAAGCAAAAAATGAGAACCCTTAATCCAAAGGCTGAGTTCATCCAGAAGGATTTTTAAAAGGCATCAAAATGAAATTAAATGTCATGCTGCCTCAGCCATAAACTGTGACAATAAATGTAGGAAAACCCCTTTTTTTGTTCCTTACTATTTTTGCAATTAGTTCACTTTTTCTTCTGCAGAGAGGCTGCATGAAAGATCTTGTTATTCCTGGCTCTGGTAAAATATGCTGGCTCAGCCTGCCTGAAGAAACAGAAGCCTTGGCAGGAATGCTGATTACCATGACAATCTAAGCAGTCTAGAGCTTAGGTGTGTGGGGGTTTTATCATAAAGACAAAAAATGTTTTCTGGATGGTAGAAGAGCTGATAATATCATTATGACTGGAGATTCAATTGCCCTTGCAAAACTTTATTTTTCATTTTGTGTTACCTGAAAGAGGAGGCAGGGAGAACCTTATTGACTTCAGGTATATTTTTATAAAATATTGGTGTTTACATCTTTGTCTATTTTAGTGTATAGTTTTATGCTATAGATACATGAGGGGGCTTAATCCTTGTGGGTTTTCCACAATGGCATGGAGGGAAACTGCCCTCCACTTCCACCTGTTCCTGCTCCCCAGACCCACGTACAGTGCCAAATCTGTGCTACGGTGTCTTCACAAGCAAACACAAAAACCCCCCACATTCACACTTCCTATCCATATTAGGGTGTAATCATTTCAGCCATTACTTCTTTAAAGGTAAGAACTGAAAAGTCAACCCTCCCCACCTCCACCAGAGTGCACCTTGTGTGTGGTAGTAGGGCTAATGATATGTTGCATAAATTCTTTGGTTTAAAACTGTCACAGACTGGAGGAGTAAAACCAATCTGCTTGGTCTCATTAAGTGTGGGAAGAAAGTTTACCATGACTGGCATTTGGACACTGTTAAAGAATAGATTTAGGAATTTGAGTTAGAAAGGAAAAATGACTTGAAGTTATAAAGTCCCAAAGTCCCTGTACAAATAAATTGACCTGTGAACTTTTCTCATTTAAAGAACTGGCCGTTAAAGGATTTTTCTA
This sequence comes from Corapipo altera, assembly GCF_003945725.1. Lineage (NCBI taxonomy): Eukaryota > Metazoa > Chordata > Aves > Passeriformes > Pipridae > Corapipo > Corapipo altera. The sequence continues at coordinate 2,725,203 of NW_020884883.1, read as the reverse complement.
AAAATGTTTTGGGTCATTATGACAAAACCAAAGGTACTTGCATTATCACGTCTTAATTGCTTTCCAAGTAATTTCCTTGTTTACACTGAAGGATTTATTGAAAACTGCATGGGGTTATCACCATGTCAAGGAGCTTTTGTTCTGTTCCAGTAACCCTAAAATCTAAGGGTTCATTGTATAAGCTTCATTTGTAATGTGGAACACTCACTGGTCCCATGAAATCATTACTAAGAATAAACAACGAAAGGCATGTCTTTCTGCACAGTTCTAGAGCGTGAACCGAAAGCCGCGGGTACGAACCATGAGGAGGAGGACGAGGGAGAACAGTTTGACTTTGATAGTGGAGATGAGATACCAGAAGCAGACAGGCAAGCCATTGTGCCACCTCCTGCTGATCCTGGAAATAACACAGAGCACCAAGAGACTGATGCCACAGGTAAGTCAGCCTGTCGCTCTGTGCCTCCACTAGGCTAAATAATCAAGACTGATCGTAGGATACCTTTTTTTGACAGTGCAATAAAATTACTGTAAAAAGAGGTTTCCATGGAAATACCATTAAAGTGTTCTGAATATTCCTGCCAGTTACAGTCATGGTAGATTTGACAAGGAAAATGGCCATCACATGTAATTCCTGTGAGGTTTTCCATCCAAGTGACATTCGAACCAATGGATTGGGCATGGTCACAGTGTCATACTGCGGGTAAACATTGTCCTTACAGATTTTGTGTCATGTGGATAGCTTGAGATAAGCTGTCTCGCAGCTGAGCTTGCTGGTTGCTGGTCTTAAGATATGCATAAAGCTAAGTGGAGTTTGAATGTATGAATTTTGTTCGTAAACAGAAGTCTTACTAAACATTAAAATATTTGTTATAATATTTGTAGATGTTCCCAGTGCTGAGGTGTAGTCTGGAAATTGCTGTATTCTGCTCAAATTGCTAACAGCTGATTTTGTTTACTTTGATCCAGTTTCCTTTTGTAAGCAGAGTTGTTGTGCTCATGGCAATTAAAGATAATTAACTCTTCAGATGACTATGCAGTTTGACAACCTGAAACTTAAACACCATCTTTCCCTGAAAATTTGTGGCTTGCTAATCCATCTGTGAAGTTGTGCTTATAGCTCAGAACTATTTGATTGCTTGGGATGCAGTTCTGCAGCTCACTTCAGAGGGGCCTTTGGTCCTACTGTGTCTCAACTTGTCTCAAAAAATACCGAGAACTTTACATAAATGAAAACAATATATTTTCAAAGAGAAAAACTGGGAAAGTTATTTTGCCTTTTCTTAACAGGGCATTTTCAGGACTGTTAGAGGAATGTCCTCCAGTGAACTTTTTCTGTCCTCATGCCTATTCCTAAAATATTGCTTATATTTGTGTTTATAAGATTCAGATAATCTATAATCCAGATTTTAACCTTCAGGGTTTAAGAGTGTTTTGAGCCATGTGCTTATGAGAAGAAAAAGAGGAGCCTGGCTACTTTTCAAGATACCCTCCTATTCAAGATTTGTAATCCAGTTACTCTTTTTCCATAGGCATCCTTGTAACTCATCTTGTTTTGCTACTGTTGCACTACTCATCTGTAAAATATGGAAGATGGTACTACTGTTTGGGAATTTTGAGTCATAGATTGTAACTATAAAACTTTACTATAGAACTTGTATAGTAAGTGTCAGCGTTTAGAATGCTTGCAAAGAGTGATATTAGAGCAGCTTGAAGAGGTATGAAAAATAAAACATTATATTTTTGTTTGATTTTTCAACTAAAGGAACTGATAATTTAGAAAACAGTGAGAAACTGCAAACATCAGAACCTGCTGTGGAAGGCGCTCCAGCCAAAGTAAATCCCTACTCAGTCATAAATATTTCACCAATCCAAGACAAGGATCCATCCTCATCACCAGAACCAAGTCCTCAAGATGAATGTGCAAGTCCAAACTTGTCTGGTGGATATTCTGTTCCTGTCCCTTGTGGATATGCTGTGCCATCTAACTTACCTTTGATACTGCCAGCGTACTCCAGCCCTGTCATAATTCGCAGTGTTTCTGTAGACGAAGAAGGTATTGTATCTACGCACCTTACTTTTTTTTAAGGGGGATCGTTGTTTAATTTCAGGTACCTGTGTTCTTTTGTTAATGCCTGGATAGCACTCAGCCTGGACAAGTGTGGGAATGATTAATGCTAATTCCTTTTTAATGTAACGAAATAATTTCCAGAGCCATAGTTCAGTGTCCAAGCCAAATGGCTTCTTCTCATACCTTATATTGCTTTCTCTAGGTTTCGGCAAAGTTCTCTGCCTTTTAACTTTTCTGTGTGCGCTTCTCCTTGTTTATTTTCCAATCCTTGTGGATTTAGAGTTGCTGTAGGATTTTCTCCCATGATGATTTGATGAATTCTGTTTGTCTTTTAGTACAATTTTAAGACTGAACAGGAAACTAGAAAGGGAAATAACTATGGATTATTATAGAAACAGGAGATCCCCCATTTTGTAACCAGAGTTGGCCAAGCTGACAGTTTAATGTCAAGAGAGTACTAGGAAGAGAAAGCTCCCCATATATTCCTGCCTTTTCCTTTTTCTTGTATTTTGAGTATGTTTTCTCTAGCTAGGTGGCAGTTCTACTATAATTTCAACCTTTTTGCCAGCCTTTGTTTCCTACCATCATAAGGAATACCGTCAAGTAATAGCTAATATTTGTGTGGTTGTTATTACCTATAGATGAATATGTTTGAGAGATTAGAATTAAACACATCAGATAATTGTAATTTTCTTCTTAACAGCTCTTATAATAAATGACTGTGTCTTTGAATTATTATTATTATGGATAGTGTGAAGAAACGTCTAAATGTTTTTAGACACATTTAAGAATAAAGGTATTGCATAGAAGTAGATTATTCATTAGCAAGGAACTAGTAAAATCAGTTTTTTATGCTAAATGTGCCATTTGAACCAAACTGACATGTTATTCTAAGCATTTTCATAACTTTTTTTTTCTCCTTGGCAGGTATACAGTCAGCAACTGAAGAATGTCATAATTTTATAAACTCAGAGGAGCCTCAAAATAGGTGATTGCCAGTTTAGCATGTTTTAATGATTTGTAAAACCTTAATTTCTAGGGAAGCTTGCATTTGATAAATATTTTATTTTTCTTGTGTGATGCTTCCATGTTTTGTTTTTTCTTTTTTTCTTTTTTTTTTCACTTTCCTAACTGTATCTCTGGTTGTGTAGCAATATCAGCACTGATTGAGGTATTGTATGTGTAACCATGCATGACATTTTCAAAGAAACTGGGTTTTAATTTTTATAGAGTGATAGCAATGTCAGCTGCAACAGACTGTTGTAGTCTTCCCTGCTGTACAATATTTTTTCCTCTAATGTCCAAACCACATCTTCCTGTGGCCACTTTGACTATTCCCTCTTCATCTGGCACTGAGAAAACAATGACCCCCAAAAACTCTGAAGCAAATGCAAACAAAGAAAAAATAACCCTGATTCCATCACTTCTCTAGTTCTCTTTCAGATAGGTGTAGCTGCTGTTGGATCACCCCATAGCATTCTTTTCACCAGACTAAGTAAAGCTCCATGTCTTTCCTCTTCTTCTTTGTAAGCCATGTGGTTTAGTCCCTGACTTCAGTTTCTCCGCACCTCTCTAGAAGTAGTTTCTAGAAGGGGGGTGCTGGGAAGCCTAAATTGATCATGCTGCTGCAGGTTCAGCCTCACCAGCACCAACCAGAGGAGAGTAACAACCTTGCCAAGCCTGCTGCCTCCTGATGTAGCCCACAATGTCTTTAGTCCTATTTACCACGAAAAAGCATTTATAAGACAGTTTTCTGTGTTCTGATAGAAGAACTCAAAAGTGAAGTGTTTTCAATTTCCTGACTAAAATTTTCAGACTATTAAATAGAATAGATTATTAATCTCCTAACTACATACTGAAGCAATATTTTTGAGTAATCAGCAGCCTTGTAGTGGGAACTGGAAGGCAAGAAGATATTTATTGTCTTGTCTTTGCAGCTGTTTAAAAACATTGTAGTGTAACTTTTAATGCTTCTATTTTATCACCTTTTTTTCAAGTGAAGATAATCAGCCCAATAGAGAGGATGATACCCTGGCCAAATGGGTTGCAGATCCTGCAAATACAGCATGGATGGAAAGTAAGTATCAGTGACCATTAAAGTACAAATATAGAAAAAGGTCAGTATTAAGTTGTGATTCACAGATGTGTGTATCTGTATGTACAAGTATATTTTACAGGAATGTCCATATTCACTTTCATGGTGTTTTTTTCAGATATGTTCCAGAACCAAGTTGTACCAGTTAAAACATTCAACAGTGTAATAAAACTGTATACTTTAGAATAAAGTTAATGTTCACTTTTCCATGGAGCACCTTTTGGAGTCTGTGGAATGATTCATCATTGTCCTGTGGAAGTCATTTGGCTCCATCAGTGTGTGTATAGAGGAAATATGCTCTAGTTCAGTCGGCTCTGTGGCTGTATATGAAATTGCTCTTCTCATGTAATAATTGGCAAATAAGTACTTGGAGAATGTGGAAGGGAAGGAATTGCTGCTTTTTCTTGGTGTGTGCCGTTGACTCTTGGCTGGCAACTGCATTTTAAACCAGAACAGAGACTGTGTAGTTTGAGGAAAGGTAATCCTGCCTGTTCTCAGCTGTTCCTGCTGGTCTGGAGGTTTATCTTATGTGTCATTCAAAGTGACTGCAGATTTGCATCCTTATTCTGTTCTGCCTCTTAATGTACTACAATGTATTACAATTACATTATTTAGTTTTGGTTCTTTTTAAAAAATTCAGTACGGCTTCTCTACAGCCATTTAGTAAGACAATGAGCAGCCTTTGACAGGCATAGAAAATACTGTACTGCTGTAAAAAGGAGAGAGAAATGTTGACTGTGGAAGTGGGTTTTTGTTTTCAGACTACCAAAGGTCATCATAAACAATGCAGATAAAATTGTTTGAAATTTCACAAATACTATGTACTGCTTTGTGCATTATTGTGTTATTTGAACGATTAGATGTACAAGCAAAGTACTAGTGGAGAATGAGTCATATCTCCATTGTAATCATATGTTCCAGTATAACCAAAATTCTTTAGAATAGAATTTTCAGAATATTTCAGTTGGAGGGGACCTACAGCGTCTCAACTGCCTGACAATTTCAGGGCTGATGAAAAGCTAAAGCATGTTAAGGACTTTGTCCAAATGCCTCTTAAACACTGTTAGTTCAATTCAAATTTAAGGAAGTTTCTAATTTGTTTTTTTTTCTGTTTTGATTTTAGACCCGGATGAGGTAATTTATGATGACGTGCCAAGAGAAGATTCAGAGTCTGAACCAGGTTTGAGGTCTTTGTAATACAGCTCATGTTGAAAGCAATGTGATATAGAATTATGTGAATGTATACTGAACACATATGTTCATTAAGTACCTAAAATATATGTAAATAAAATTAACATTTTGTCAATAATTGGTAGGTCTTACAAAGTTTGAAATTAAACTGACACTTCAAAGACGTTATCTCAGCAGATCTCCTACTCTTCTCAGAAGCTGAATTCTACTTTATTCTATAGATACTGTCCCAAATGCTGGACTATTCCACATATTAGAGAATTATTTGATTGGGTGTTGTAGCTATAGGACCTAAACAAGGCAAGGTAGGTAGGAAAAGGGTGTTTTAAATGCTTAAATGATGTATGATGATGGATCAACATGGCTATAGAAAGGACTGCTTTTTTCTTCTAAGTTCCCTTTAGCATAAAAATGCCTGATAGATGGAAGAGGAGATTCAGAGAGGCTGTACCATCCTGACTGTGACTCTACACAAATGCTTTATTTCAACCTTGGAGTCGTCCGCTCCTGATGGTGTGACCATGTTTGGAGGGGTCAGAATAGATCTCAAAGTAATTGCTGGAACGAAGATTTTACCTTTACTGGGACTGATGGAACTAGGTCTCAAGAAGCTTATTTCAATGAGTTCTTGCTCAGATTTGTTGTACAGTTTTTGATTATAGTGAAGTCTGCTTAAAAATTGGTTGCTACTAACTGATTTTGTGTTTGAGTGGATTGGCTCATTAGGCACTCAGCATCTACTCATCATGGCTCTCTGAGGGTGTAGGTGTTTGATACTGAAGTTGTTAATAACTCAAGAAACCACTTAAGCTTTCTTGTGTGAAAACTGCATTAATATTTAAAGCTGTAATATTTTAATTTCTTGTCCTTAGTGGTGTTCAGGCAAGATGTTTTACAGATTAATAATGAATTTTTTTCATTTATTATTGGAAAGTTTTGTGTTGCGTTCATGACTTGAATACTTATATTACTGGAAGGTCCCTTAGTGGACTGTGCTACTCTTAGCAGGGACATCTTTGCACTGTTGCTGCTCAGTCAGGAAACACTTGCACCAGGCCCAGGAGGCTGAGCTGGGTGGGATATGGAGCAAAGCTCTGCTGAGCATCTCAGTCAGAATTTTCAGCTTAATGCAGAAGACATTAATAAAATTTCAGCTTTCATTTTGTCTCCAAAGACATTGAAAGATTCTGAGAAAATAGGTAGTAAGAGAAGTTTCATCTTTGTACATTCATGATCTTGGTGTTTATTATTTTTATATTTTGTCAGGGAGGCACAACTATTCCAGACAAGTTGCAGTCAGAGCTCAGGCTACATTAGCACATGGACAAGATAAGTTCACCAAATCATTGGGTAAATCCTGCCCCAATACTGACAACACAGAAGTTAGACTTGTATAAGTCTTGACTTATTTTGACTTACTATGGTGATTCTTTTAAATTATTCATTATGCTAGATTACCACTAAGATATCTTCTTAAGTAAGTATATACTAAGGACAATCTTGATATGCATGGGGGTTTAAAAAAAATTAAAATCTGAATCTTCCAAATAAGAGTAGAATCCTCTGTATGAAGAATTTAATTAATGTCAATATTAAAATATTGGCCAAAATAGTTTTTAAATCATAGAATCCAGGGTTTAGATGGATATGTGAAACATGTCAACTTTTCTTTTGAGTACATATTTTTTCTGTATTTAAATGAAAGTTCAATCTTAAAATGAAAGCACAGCTTTTGTTTCCTGAATTTAATGAGATAGTTTTAAATACTGTGTCATAACCTCTAACAATAGTGAATCCTGGCAGAAGTGTCCACACTTCTCTACTTGTAATGACAAATGATACTGCACGTGAAGCACTTACCTGTTTGCTGATAAGCAATTGGCACTAAATTTTCCATTTTATTTTGAGTCAGTTTGTTGTACTTGACATCTGTGCTAGTGAGAAGACCTGTGTCTTTAACAGAAAGTACTTTGGTCAGCCTTTGCACTATAGCTTTCCATATCTTGAAAAGGTTAAAACTTCAAGTTCTTAGACTAGATTATGAGTGAGGTAACCCACAGATATGGGTTCTAGTGACTGGCGGAATTGCAAGAGTCATAAAATATCATAGTGTAATATGTTTCTTGCTACTTTGGTCTGATCTGTTCTGCTTGAAGTAGTGATGTTTTTGTTTGATTCTTGCTATGTTTTAGCATTTGCCGTTTGAGCTGATGATGTTCCAAGGGACAAATGGCAAGCTTGCAAATGGAAAGATGATGCTTCTTAGTGCAGATGTGTGTTCATAGCTACAGTTCAAACTTCCTTTGAAGTTCTTCTAAAACATGTTGTGGGATTTGGACATAACAGTGATGTTTGAATAGTGCATACTTTTAAAAGGATTGTGGTGTGTACCCTTAACATTGTCCTCTTTTAGTACTCTGTTTCAGCAAAGACAACCCACTTTGGCTGTTTGAATATTGGTTTTAACTCAGAATTTTTCATGTGCATACAAAAGTCTGTACAGTTCTTTATAGTACATCCTGAACAAGTGTTTCAGTGTTGAAACAAACATAAATTTCAGTGTAGCATTTTTTATTTTGGTTTAATTCTTGCAGAGGAAATGATTTATGATGATGTTGAAAATGGTGATGATGGTGGAAACAGCTCACTGGAATATGGTTGGAGTTCAAGTGAGTTTGAAAGCTATGAAGAACAGAGTGATTCTGAGTGTAAAAATGGAATTCCCAGCTCCTTTTTGCGAGGCAACCACAAGAGACATGTATGTATCCCACAGTGCTGCTCAATCGCTGAGGTTATCCTGGTTTCCAACACTTGTAATTCTTATCTGTATTTCTCCTTTCCTCAATTCAGTTTCAAATAGCAACAGCATCTTTTGAAAGGAGATGTGAATTAGTGTGGAAGTGACAGTACACAACAAAATGTAACAGGGAAATGAAAAGATGAAAATGTTTAACAGAAGCTTCTTACAAAAGAGGAAAAAACTCATATTGGATAAAAGTGAAACTAAAAATGAGATTATTTTTGCTTGTGGATGGTTACTCACCATTTCTTCTATTCCAGCTGCTGGGTTAGTGTAAGTGGTAAATAAGTGTGGAAAATAATGTGAAGGACAAATGGATATAAGCCTGGCAAGAATTGAAGGTTTGGGATCTTTAAGTGCTCTAATGTCACAGGACTGTTCACCAGTGTTCCCTACCTTTCTGTCTTAGATCTGTATCACTTTGATTGTTTGAAGGTGTCTGAGCTGAAAAAAACTCGAAAATAAAAGATTTTTGTAATTAAAGATAACTCTGTACCATTTTTTAAGGAGAGAAGAGAGGTGGCATAATTAAAATGATCCATCTATGACAGTTCCCTGGTCTGATATCTTTGGCTACATCTGTTCTCCAGGAGGCAGGAAGACAGAGGGGACATGGGTGTCTGCCCTTGCTGCACCTCTCCTGTTGCACACTGGGAGGACCCCTGGATTGCCACACTCTTGCTGCCTTGACTCCTCTCCTTCTGCCCTTGTGTGCCCTCTCTGTGAGAGGAAAGTCTTCCCTGGCACCTGGGCAGCCTTCTGCTCCCTGCCCTGAGTGCTTGGAGGATGGAGTGTGGGGCACAGAGGGGACAAGCAGGGCTGGACTTGGTGCTCAGAGTCCCTGCGAAACCCTCAGGGCTCTCCAGTGTGTGCTGACTAGGGACAGATCCCCAAGAGCCACTCTGCAACTGTGCAGTGTGAGCTGTGTCAGCTGGAAAGTGTAGGGGTTGTGGACAGGGTGTTATTTCTTGGGACCCTTATTTTTATTTTGCAGACTTCTTATCTTGGTCAGAATAAAAGCCTTGCTGTCTGTATTTCCCTCCAGCACATATTATCTGTACTCCCTTCACCTCTGTCCTTGCTACTTGCTCTTTGGAAATCAGAGAGTGAGCAATTAACTGCAAGACTTTAGCCCACCCAAATATGCTCTTTGTTAGCTAAGTGCTCATCCTCTGTTTTTATCTTGGTTTTGTTCTGACTAGAACAAGATTAAGCTACTGCAGCTCTTTGTTTCTGGGGAGTTTTTTTAACAAGACTGAAGAAACTGAGTTTGGTAATTTTTTTATTTTAAATACCTTGGAAGAGAGTAGGAAATCACTTTGCATGTGAGTGTATAAGTCTTAACATGGCTGCTGGCTTGTTCTTTTTTAAAAAATCTTTTCCTGTTATCTGTAGCTTCAGCTTTGGTATCAGTCATAAGAATATATTTTCACATGTGTACAAAGCTAGGTTTTAAACCAATTTTTTTAAACAGTTAAAACTATACTTGATCTGTCACAGGAAACTGTTGGCAGTGGCTGGGCATGATAGTACCAGGATCAGGCACAAAGTGTCTGAGCAAGAGACTGAAGAGTGGTGGGAGGACAAAGGTGTGCTCCTGGGTACTGCCCTGCCACTGGCTTTTTCAGACCTGTGACAAAAGGTTTTGGGGATTGCCTTGTGAGGATGGGCATGAGGAGCTTAGGAACACTTTAGTTGGTCGATGGAGAAGTCAGAGATGCTCCTGGATGGTTTACTGGGAGGTGGAGAAATCAGGAAAGTAGAGGTTTTTGACAGAGAATGAAGAAAGACAGAAACTTTAGGATTGCTGAGAAAAATCCTAACAACTAAAAAAAGTCAATATATTCACAGCACATTGCATTCTCTAGCCTTTCAGAACCTGTGAGAGACATGCCTTATTATTTTTAGTGTTGGTTGAAAAATATGGAGGTGGGATTTTTAATTTTAAGTGCTGGTATGACTTCACTCAAAGTAATTTTTTCATTATGATTCTTATTATTTTAGTTATTTACTAATTTATTTTAAGATGGGAACGTTGTTGTGCTATTAAATATTTCTAGTCTGTGAACCAGATGCTATTCTTCGTTATACTGCTGTAATGCCAGAATCTTCATGTCAGATGTAATTGCATCCTGACCCAATCTTGTAGAGCTACGTGCTGGACCCGTCCCTTTGTTTTCAGCTCAGCGACCTTGTCTTTCCTGAGGCTTTGATCTCTTGCCAAATAACTCTGTTGACATCAGGCCGATGGGTTTTCCAGTGGACTTCTATTATAGAGCACACCAAATATTTTCCTTTTTTTCCTTTCCTGGTTGCATTTTAATCTTTTTTATCTAGCTTTCTCAAAATGATTAACAAATGTTGATTAGTGTTCCACAGAAGCCAATGGATATATTCATGTACGAGGTGGTTACACCCATGGTCATACAATGAGGCTATGGTAGATGCATGTGAAAATTACAAGACCATGCATCCTGTTAGTGTCTCCTTACTTGACTCAATGCATTGTCAATCTCCACCTTCCCGGGTGCCAGCAGGCTCCACAGGTTCTTCAGTCTCTGAGAATTCTTCCAATTCACTGTTTTGAAGGATAGTCCAAAACACACTGGCTAGGGTTTGTGCTTCAGTGAATAATGCTCATGGTTAAAGCTGATGCATTGTTTCCGTGCACTTGTTAAGAGATACACACAATATAGTTAATATATATAACAATATAGTTAGCTTAGCCTGAGTGTCTTTGCCCCTGCCTTTACATAGTTGCCAGCATAGCAGAAAAGCACCTGTCTGAGTTCAGCAGCGCACGGGAGCGATGGTCCATTTGTCAGACTGGAGCTTCCCTAAGTGATAGATTTCCCTCAGTTGTCTGTGTACCAGTAGGCAGATGGGCAACATGCATGATTTATGTGAGCGCTTTAGTGTGAAGTTTGCACTACAGCTTTTTGAAAAGATTGTGTCTTTTTATACACTTTAGCTTTCTCATGACCTAACGCGTTTAAAGGAGCATTATGAAAAAAAGATGAAAGATTTGATGGCAAACACTGTGGGAGCAGTAGAGATTCAGCAACTAAAGCAAAAACATGAGCTGAAGGTAGTGTAGTTGACTTTTGTAACTAGCTACATTTAAATAATTGCTTTTCCAACACAGACAATGTTGTCTTTTAATAATAACTTGAAGATGTGGACAATAATTTGTATAAAAGGAATTATAAATTAACTGAATTGTTAATATGCAGTCTTAAAGACTATAAAATTGCTATATTCTTAAAAGTACTTGGTCAAGGACCTTTTCTCATGCTTACTTTTAATGTTTACAGAAGATCGCAGAAGATAAGATAGGGCATTGTCTTTCCCTGCTGACTAGTGCCCTTGTCTCAGAGTGTGAGACAGGTGTACAACCCCAGTGCCTCTCTGAGATCCAGATGAGCTCCAAGAGTCTAGCCTGACCCTGGCTCTCCAGCCACATGGAATCAAGTTGTGGGAGTCAGAATCTCCCTGCTCTCCATTCTGAATGGAGCCACTATGAAAAGGCTGGGGTTTTTTTAAACGCTTCATCTCAAACTGTGAAATTGCCTGATTGCATCAAGACAGCTTTGTTTGTGTTCTGACAGTAGTGGTGATTTTCTGCTGTGGTGGCATTTTGGAAAAGCAAAAGTACAAAGCAGATTTTTAACAAACATTTTCTAGCAAAACAATACTTCAGTGGCTTGTTTTTTAGTTTTTGCATGAAATTTAATTAGGTTCTAGTAGTGTACTAGAACGCAATTCTTAGTTAAATCAACCTATTTCTTCAATGAATGTGATTATTAGTTGTAACATTTTCTGCATAACAGTGTTTATTTAAGAATACAGTTAATATAGAACCTAGTATTGAGGATTATCTTTTGGTCAGAAATACCTTGAAAGTGTTATCGGGACATGGAAAATGGACAAGACTCCTGGGCGTTAATGACTTATGAGTAGTAGGTATTTGTTACATAATGTAAGCTGAGCATTTGAGACTATTTTGAGTTCATAGGTTTGATGCAGAAGGGTTCTTAAGCATTTCTGCTATTTTACACTTGCATACAGTATTGCCATGAAGTAAGTCCCTGTCTCCGGGTTTTATTTTGTTAAGAAATACAGATGCTCAGACCTAAGCTTTGATGGTTCTGTCTACTTATTATATATTCCTTTGAATTTTGACTGTATTTATAGTCTAAGCTACTTGACAGTGTTCTTCTTAAAGATATTTTGATCAAAAATATTCTGCATCATGTGCTGGCTCAAATGTGTTCCTATTATTCACTGAACATGTAGACTGTATTTTTTATCTTACAGATGCAAAAGCTTATGAGAGCTGCTAGAGAAGGTACAAAAGATGGACTTGAAAAGACAAAAGCAGCTGTGAAGAAGGGTCGTAGCTTCATTAGAACAAAATCTTTTATTTCTCAAGGTATATGCCAATTATAGTGTGTCTCTTTGTTACTCTCTCCAGTAATTTCTGACAAAGAAAATGAATGGCCTAGCAGATTTTTGTACTAGAAACTGAGAACTAGATGCGAGAAATCAGATTTGTATCAAAAATGTCTGGTATAATATGATGATGAGTAACAGTATGGTCAGTACATCGTGTTGTTTTATATTTGGAGCAAGAACCTGAGTGACTTGAGAAACCTGAGGACCACAGAGAAGGGTCAACTGAAACACAACAAAAAATCCAACCAAACAACGTCACAGATGCTGTGTTGGTATTGGTAGATGGGAGTATGGAAATTATGTTAAGTTACTGTCATGGTTTAACCCCAACCATCAATCAAGCCCCACACAGCCACTCGTTTACTCCCCCACCAGTAGGATTGGGAAGAGAACTGAAAGGGTAAAAGCTGGAAAACTTGTGGGTTGAGATTAAAAGAGTTTAATAGGGAAAGCAAAAGCTGTGCACACAAGCAAAGCAAAACAAGGAATTAGTTCACTGCTTCCCATGTGCAGGCAGGTATTCAGCCATCTCCAGGAGAGCAGGGCCCCATCACGCATAACTGTTACTTGGGAAGACAGACACCATCACTCCGAAGGTCTCCCCCTTCTTTCTTCTTTTCCTAACTTTACGTACTGAGCATGATGCCATATGGTCTGGAATATCCCTTTGGTCAGTTTGGGTCACCTGTCTTGGCCGTATCTCCTCCCATCCTCCCACACACCCTTTATGTCTCTTGCCAGCTTGGCAGTACAAAAAGCAGAAAAGGCCTTGGCTCTGTGTAAGCCCTGCTCAGCAATAACAAAAACATCTCTATATTATCAACCCTGTGTTCAGCACAAATCCAAAACACAGCCCCATATCAACCACTGTGAACACAATTCTATGACAGCCAAAACCAGCCCAGTTACTAAGTCTGTTCGGTTCTCTCCATCAAATAACTCCTGAATGTCATGAAAATAAGCTGTTAGGACATGGTTTTCAGTGGAGGGATAGCTAACTTTTTAAAAAGTTCATCATTGTCAAGAAATACCTCTGTGCTTAAGACTGTTCTTTGTCAGTTTGATTTTTGATGAAAACTGAATTTGGACTGGGGAAACAGAAAGTGGTCTAAAATCAAAGCGAGAAGTATTCATGTCCTTTCTGTAATTAAGAGCAAGTGACAGCCCTTTGAGCCTCAGAAGCAGCTGTCCACAGGTAATTTTTTCAGAAGGCAGGGGGTAGTAAAAGAAACTAATTTCTTCTTCAAGATAAATCTGAGAGGTAGTATGTCTTTCTGCTCAAGTTTCTGCCCAAATAATTGAATAGTAGTAATTTCAGAGTTGATAAAACTAGAGTTTTAGGAAGCTAAAACCAGAAGACGGGAACAAGACATTTTTAGTGAGTGAGCTAACAAAAAACTGTGTCCTATCTGTAAGGATCAGCACAGACCTTATATCCCTGTTGTGGCCTCTAACTGCTTCTGAATTTACTTAATTCAGAATTCAGATAAAGTATAGACAGGTATTTACGCAAACTTTAGGTATCAAAAATGTATCCTCAACTTCTTGCAGTTGCACAGACAAAAATGATCTACAGAGCAGTGTTACAGTGGACCTAGCACTCCTTATATTTCTAGAGTTTAGGTGGCAGACACAGTGTATCTGGGAATGGTTTAATCCTATAACCACTTACCAAATCAGCAGGGAGCTAGGGACAAATCTGTTGAATGAACTGATAAATTTCTCTCAACCATCAGATCTGCTTCCCTTACTTCCCTTTTTGTTCTATGAAAGTTTCTCATACTGTCTTTCTCTCTCCTTTCCTCATGTCTGCTTGTTTGGCTGGCTATGTACTGCCACCTATCACTGCACTTTGGTGGTGCTTTTTTAGTAAAATTTGTTCCTACAGAGCAGTGCAGAATCCCTTACTCTTGTTTCTGATGAAAGCAAACACTGGTAAATCTGGCTACTTACTTTAGTCCGGTTATGAAAGAGTGTATGGAACATTTTTAGCTGGATCATATATAATATGGGTGTGTTTAATTTCTTCCCAAAGTTCACTTACTTTGAAAGTGCTGACTCTGGAGCTGCAGTTGTCATGTTCTGCACTCTGCACAGCCCTGTTCTCCTGGCTGTGAGGAGGGAGTAGAGATCAAGCAAAAGATGCAAAGGCTTGCTGTGTGGATTTTAAGATGCCTTTGAAAGATGTTCTGTACTAGAGCACATATTAGTGGTGGTATTTATATGATTTCACAGATGACACAGAAGTGCTGGGAAATTTGTTTGGTAAGTGAACATGTATGACTGCTGTGTTTGGATGATAGGACCTTTGCTTTCTTTGGTTTTGCTTTTTTTTCCTTCTTTCAATCTACATGTTGTGGAAGTTGACATTTTGGTTATTTAATTGTTTGTAGATCATAGATCATCATGTCTGGAAGAAGAAGAGCTAAATTTATTTATTGATGTGGACTGTATGCATACAGAAGCAATTATGACTCCTATGCCTGAAGGATTATCACAGCAACAGGTAATAGGCTTTGGGAAATATGGTACTCTGCCTCTTTTTCCTCCTCTTCTCTCTACATCAATGGCTCTTAGGTGCCTCTGCTCTTCAAACATATTGACATTTTACTTAAGTGGACATCTAATTCAGAGTTAAATAAGTAGTTTTTTGAAAATTGGTATGTGTGCATGTAAGTTGCATCAGTCCTGAATTCAGCCATAGATGCAAAATGCTGTTATGCATTCTAAAATTATCTATAATAATTCTACTGTTTCACTACTTGAACACTTACACTAAATGTGATGGTTTTGAGTGCAAAAGAAGAGAGTTAAAGCAGTTTTATTGAGTCAGAAGACATTGCTCCAGGTGCTGTAGGATTTCCATTTTAAAAGTAGAGAATATCCTAAATGCTCTCTGAATCTTAAGGTTTTTCTTAGTTGAAAAAAACTTGTCCCTAGTAAAGTCATGTTTGGAGAAGAATATATTTTGCTGTTCTCCACCTCAAACTGTATAGTCACTGTAGAAACCACTTCGAAAACACTGAAATCAATGTCAGTTAGAAATTTTGGCTGAAAATAAATCCAGTGGATTCATGTTACTGTATTGTTATGGCACCTAGTAACTATATGAGAGTTTTTAACTTTTTGTAGTCTCGAGTCATGAGTTAGTTGGTCAGTACTTTCAGAAAATGAGAAAAAACCAAACTAAGGGGCAGTTGAGGAGAGTGAGATACGTTTTCTGCTTTGTTTGGTGAGGTTTACTTTTCTTGTGCGTTTAACACAGTGAAGTGCTAATCTTGTAACAATGCAACTACCTAATGTGAGATTTCAGCATCAGTCTGAATGCTGTCTTTTCCTTCTTTCAAAATAGGAATTTCAGTTTCACTGGGATTTTTTTGTAGGTAGTTAAGAATAAATTTACCCTCCTTTCCAGAAAAAGTGCTTCTAGTTTGGAAAAAAACAGTAATATTTGCATAAGTCATGTTATCTGTTCCATATCTACCAATGAGGAACTGTCCAAGTGGGCAGGAATGGAGTCAGGAAAGTCAAAGCTCAGCTGAAGCTGGTGAGGTGTGAAAGACAACACTGAAGGGTTTCTTATATGTGCATTGTACAACAAAAGGAAGCTGAGAAAAAGATGAGTAAGCTGCTTAGTGAGGCAGGGTCCTGGTGAGAAAGGGTCGAAGACCGAGATACTCTGTGCCACTTTTGCCTCAGCTTTTACTGGTGAGGTTTGTCCTCAGGACTCAGCCCATGAGCCTAGAGGCAAGTCCTGCTGGGGTGAAGCCTAATCTACAGTTGGGGCGACCAAGGCCAGTTGGACATAGAGTTATCTGTGGGATCAGATGGGATGGATTCAAGGGTACTGAATTCAAGGGTAATGTCTTTCTCAGTCATCTAACATCACAGTGATCAGAAGACTGGGAAAAAGTAAGGGTCATACTCTGACCAACAAGAAGGAAGATCAAGTTTGGCCTCACAGTCCCAGGGAAGGTGATGGAGCAAATGCTCTTGGAAACTGTGTCTAGGTTTGGTAGGACAGGAGTGTGAGTGGGAACGGTCAGCGCAGATAGACCAGACTTGAGCCCCTTTGATGTGACTGGCTTGTGGGCAGAGGGAAGCAGGGGATATCACTTACCTCTGCTTTAGCAGGGCTTTTGGCAGTCTCCTGGAGTACCCTTGTACCCTTAGGTGAGATACAGTTTGTGTGAGTGGACTAGAAGGTGGGAGGAAAACGGGTGAGGATGCCATGCTCAAAGGTTGTAGTCCATGCTACCAAGTCCAGCAGGTGGTCAGTGTTAGTTGTGTCTCTCAGGAGTGGATACAGACCTGTGGCATTTAATGCCTGTGTTAGTGATCCGGATGTCAGCTGCAGTGCACATCTGGAGGGACACCAAACTGGTGAGGTGCAGCAGGCCATGTGTGGGAGTGGGACTGCTGGTCAGAAGGGCTCTGGTGGGCTGGGATGGACAGAAACACTGGAGCAGCTCAGTGGAGGCCAGCACAAATCCTGGCTGCAGGAGGGAGTCACAGCCCTAGGCACTCTGGGCAGGGAGGGCCAGTGCCAGGACCCCCTTCCCGCCCGGCTTCCCTGTAGCAGTGGAGCTGCTCTGTGGATGTGCTGGCTTCAAACAGCAGGTGGCATGATGGCTTCTGTTTAAATCCTGGTGCCAGTAAATGCTGTCTGGAGCTGGGTCTCATGTCTGTTGCAATAATTTAGAGGCAGTATTAAATATCCATTCTGTGTATTATAGAGCCTGAAATTTTTATTTCTACAGATGTTTATTTAGTTCAGAAGAATGAACTGTAACTAAAAGTAGAGTTAGTATCTGTCACCAGAGCAGCTGATACATTATAAGACAACGCTAAATCTGTTATAAACAGAGATTATACACAACTAATTTTACTGTATATATCTTTGGGCAAAGCCTCAGTAATTTTGAAGTCCGCCTTTGAAATACCAGTACTTGAAAGAAAATTCTTATTTAACCTGCACTTAATAAAGCAAAATACAAGTGTGGAGAATCAAAGGCAGCCATGGTGGAGAACGTGGGAGGCTGTGGGGTTCAGGAGCAGAGAGAGAAGCAAGCCTGAGACTTGAGTTTCATGGTCATTTAGACTAGCTTAAAATAGTAAAAGAAGTACTTTCACCTTCTCTCGTAGTTGTGGAAAGTGGCTTGATCTTGCCCTTGTGCTGTCTTCTCCCTCAGAGTCCCACTTTTGAAAGCTGTGGAATGAGCTGGATTAGGAAACGGATTTGGGTAAAACCAAATCCATATAACCAGCAAGAAATCTAATCAATGACAGTAAGAAGTTTAAATTTTAAACCAGATCAGTTTCCCAGTCCTTCCTGTCCTGTCATGTCACACACACGTGCATACAAAGTGTGTTTCAGCTGAATTACAGAAGCAGAAAGTGGAGAAGGAGGTGTGATAAATAGCCTGTAATTTGTAAACATGAAATATGGTAGCATTTCCTGAAGCTCTTACAATGTCAATTAATGTAGATATAGATGAGATAGGGTTATCACTTATACATAATAATGCCCAAAAGAGAACGCATGACTTACTTGGATACTTTCTTAATACAGGTACATTTTATATAGCCTTACCTTAAAAAGGCAATTAATATTTGCTTGTTTGTCCTTCATGTTACTGCTAATAAATTTATAAAACATATTAAAAAAAATTGAAGACTGATTTTTAAAACTGGTTACTATTTTATCGCAGCAATGTACTGAAGTAACCAACATCAACCTGTGCCTATGATTATTTCCATTAATGTCTACATTTATACATCTAAAGGTCATAGGATCATAGAATATCCTGAGTTGGAAGGGATGTACAAGGATCATCAAAGTCCAAGTCCCGGCTCTGCACGGGGCAGCCCAAAGAATTGCACCATGTACCTGAGAGCATTGTCTAAATGCTGAACTTAAAACACAAGTTTCGAAAGTAAAGCTCGGAATTGCAACAGTCAGAAAAAAATTCTTGTGTTCTTTAAAATAAATAGTTTTAGAATAATACTAAATTTAATTACTTTTGAAGGGTATAGTATTCTTGTATTGCAATTCCAGTATTGAAATTGCTTCGTATTTTTGTGTTTTATTGATGTGAGAATTTTATCATCACCATTTCTAATTCTGATGATGGTGCTACCTGATTAGAGCTTTGACAAAACTTTGTTGTTTTAACAGGTTGTGAGAAGGTATATTTTGGGCTCTGTAGTTGACAGTGAGAAGAATTACGTGGATGCCCTCAAAAGAATCCTGGAGGTACCTTAATATCCTTTGCATTTTTTTAACTTGGAAAATTTGAACAATAATAAGATCCTTAAAGAATCTGTCATATGACTTGCACAGATTTAGCTACAGATGCTTCATGCCAAATGTTCAGTGATTTTGTGTGTGTACTGTTAAATAAGTTGGTTTTTCTGCTTGTAGAAGTCCATTTTTTTGTTTGTTTAAATCTATTTACTTTTTGTTTTCCTCCACAGCAATATGAGAAACCCCTTTCAGATATGGAACCAAAATTATTGAGTGAAAGAAAACTTAAAATGGTCTTTTATCGAATTAAGGAAATTCTTCAGTGCCATTCAATGTTTCAGATTGCGCTGGCGAGTCGTGTGTCTGAGTGGGACTCTGTTGAAATGATCGGTGATGTCTTTGTTGCTTCAGTAAGCAAATGTGTCAGAACAGATAATCTCTTTTTATTTTTGTCTTTTTATTCCATCTCTGTATCTTTTTTTCTAATTTGACTGCTTTATTACCGTATTCACCAATGCCTGCGGGAACTGCCAGAATATGTATGTACCATCCTGGTAAGGAAACTGACACCAAATGTCTTTGGCTTGGTTGGCAGATGAGAAAGGATTGTGGGTAGAATTTTCAGGCTTTGGTCAAGCTTTCAGACATTTAAGTAAATAGTTTCTTTTTCTGAGAATTTAGAGATTCATAAACCCACAAAAATTAAAGTGCAATAGAGGCTCAGCATCTCTTACAAAGTAAATAGTCATACATAGTAGTCTGTGAGTGTTAAAAAACCACAGTAGATGATGTCCTGAGTTCCTGAGGTCTAACCGAGCCTGGGGCACAGGTAGAGAGTATTTGTAAAACATGCCATTCTGAAGTCCATTCAGTAAAGGGCTGAATTACTTACTGTTTTAAGGTAGAGAAAACAAGTAGTGGCCTTGGTTGGTAGAAGGACATTATTCCCAGTGTGAAGGTGATGGGCAATGATCTTACCATTCATGCAACTGCTTGCAGGCCACGCAATTTGTCTGCTTTCTTGGTAAGTCCTGACTAGCTGAGGTTAGCAAAGGAAGGCCCTGGGACTTCCCTGAGTCACCTAGTCTGGAAGACAGACAACAGTGAGATGATCAGGGGATCTCAGCTACCACTTTGAATCTCAGAGGATGCTTTTGATTGCCCATAGTCCTCAGGTTGTGCCCTAGTGTTGTGGCCAAGATGAAGCAATTTCTGTGAATACATATCTTGTAATTCACAGCTCTTACATCTGTATGTTTCCAACCTGTCTTCTACAGAAAGATTATTTTGGGTATCACCAGTATTTCTGTAGATCCAGCAGTAGGAGAAGCAAAGATCTTAGGTCCAGTCAAGGTGAATCCTTAATGGTCAGATAGCTATGCTTTCAGAGGTCTTTTGTATTTATAGTTAAGGCTTACCCTTTTGTCTTTCCAGTTTTCTAAATCTATGGTGTTGGATGCGTACAGCGAATATGTGAACAACTTCAGTACAGCGGTAGGGATTCTCAAGAAATCATGTGCCACCAAACCTGCCTTTTTAGACTTCTTAAAGGTGAGTTCATTCAATCTTAAAACAGCTGTGCATATGTATAAATAAGAAAGTATAAGTTATAACTAAGGTATAAGTATACAGCTGGACTTGAGTTTATGTTTTATGGGTTTGGCACAAAAAATCCATTAAATTCACTTCCACTGCTGTGTTTTCAGGATAATAACATTATATCTAGGATGTATTCTGAAGTACAGAGTAGTTTTGCAGTTGTTCAAATCAGTTTATTGGTGTTTGCATTCCTGTGCTTGGCAAAATATTGGGATTCTTCTATATCTGATGAGCTTCAAATAATAGTTCAACATATGAAGCCTCTTTTCATTTGGGATTTATTTTATTTCTAATTTCTTTATTGTATTGTGAAGAGTGTAGTGCAACTATATTTCTGTTCCACAACACTTCCCTAGTATTTTGAAAATCATGTTTCTGATTTGGGGTTGAAATTGATAATTTTTGTGCAGAATGCATACTACCCTGATGCATATAATGCTTGTAACAATGTGTTTAGAAAGCCTGGTACATGCAGTTGAAGTGCTGTGAATCCCTAGGGTTGATACTTTACAAAGAGTACACAGAATCCATTGAAAGGCTTTTAGGTTGTCTGTGACATTGCTGAGAGCCTGAAAGCTCTGCATGTCCCATTCCCTGAGAGTCATGGATTGAGTTGTACCTCTCAAAGCTGCTGCCCTGTCAGTTCCATTGCAATGGTCCACTGAAATTGGGTACCCCAGGCAAACGAGAGCAGTACTTAGGTTGCCTAGAGAAGGGTGGCAGGGGTTTGTGTTCAGATTTTAAAAATAACTAACAACTTTTTGGAGTGTGGCCAACACTATGCAGGATCATACTCTGGCAACCTTAGGCACAATGAAGTTGAGACTCTCTAGTGCGTGTAGTCACTTCATACTTCTCACATGGTTAAAAGCCTGTTGTTGCAATAGAGACATAACCTGCACCTCTCATCACTGCTTGTCAGTGCCACTCTGGTGCTGCTGGGAGCTGGGGACTCATGGCCAAACTCTGGTGACAGAAGACATTTTTGTACCTTCCTTTTTTTGTTTGCCCACCAGCAGTGAAGGCCAGAATCTTCACTACTGTTTGGGCAAAAGAATTTGTGGATATAATTATGGAAATAAATTCTTGTGAAGCTGATAGTTGTAGCAATAAAGAGAAATTTAAGCACCCCTCCAGTTTAATATTGTTTAGGTTTGCTTTGTTTTTAATATTGAGTATTTCCTCTAGTGTTATTATTTTGTGTTAGCTTTGATTCTGGTCAAAGTATTTTTAAATGTCTTATACAAACAAGGCTTTCCTATACATGCAAATGAAATTTGTTTGGTTTTACCTGCCATTTCTGATAACTAAAGTAATGGATTTTTACATTTTTATTTCTAAACATAAATCAATGTTCTTTTCCTTAGTTTCTTTTAATAAAGAAGATGAAAAATCTCTGTTTGCATAGCACTGAGATTATGATGTTTTCCTTAGATTTCCTTTTAAAACCCATAGGTAAAAACTCATAGGTAGTTAAAGTCTCTTAGCCCCAAGGAACAGAACAGCAATAGTAGATTAGGAACTATAAATCAACAGATCACTTAAATTTTTTACATTTAAGGCAGGTGTTTCAGTGCACTGCTTATGTAAGGAACATGACTGTGCTCTACTGATACATACATGAGTGCTGCATTGCTGGTGTGTCTTTAGCTCAACTGTATTTATTTAAGGAGATTTCAGTTCAGTGACAAGCCATCATTTTAATAGTGGTGGGGTTTTTTTTAAGATTTAATATTTTAAAATCAAATCTTTGCAGTAAATGGAATTTTTACAGCCCTACTATTACAGTCAATGTAAGTGATGTAGAAAACCTTTAGGAAATGTTTTCTTTAATTCTGTAACTGGTGGAAAGGCACTCACGGTTGTGGCTTTCTTGCATTGCAGCAGTGCCAGGAATCAAGCCCTGATCGCATTACACTGTATGGTTTGATGATGAAACCTATCCAGCGTTTTCCACAGTTCATTCTACTATTGCAGGTAAATAATGTTTACCAAAAGGATGCTCTTGTTGCATTCTTGTGGGGTTTACCTTTGGGATTACATGATAGCTGTCTTCTGCTGGAGGAGCTTACTGCAGTGCAAGTGACCACTATAACATGAGGAAATAACAAAGAAAAGATTTCGGTGCATTAAACGTGCTGATCTCATTGCAGCGACAGGCAGTAAGCACACTGCAGAAAAATCTTAGCAAACTAGACTTACTCTAGATTACTTGCCGAGTTAGATGTATCTTATGAGTCACTTTGTAGTAAAGCTGTAGGTCAAATGTGCTACTTGTTCATATCAATTTGTTAGCTAATAACACTACGAAATATGACTAAGAACTTGGTGGCATTAATTTCCACTTAAGAGCAATTCAAGAGGATTTAATTCATACCTTGGAGAGTTCAGAATATATGGCATGCGGAACAACAGCACTCTCTCTCCCTGACTACAGAACCTGCTAGAGTGTGTTGCAGCTTCCTTCTGACCTGCAACATCTTCTGTTTCTTCCCATGGAAACTGGGGATTTGACTGGGAGTCCTTGAGTCTCATCTCAGCAGGCAGTCAAACTGCAGGAAGAGCACAGTTCCCCAGTATAGACGTCCTTCGGACCAATTTACACTGTTTGTAACTCCTTGCAGACCACAGCAGGCCCACCCCAGTGAGGACTGCGTGCTGCTTGTGTTTTGAGGTGCCACAGAGCAGGGCAGGCTTTGGGATGCAGGTCTGTGAATTATTGTGGGTGAAGGAGCTGGGGTAGTTGTTGGGGAAGCATGTAGGCTGGAAGTTATGGTGAGAGTTTTTTAGGTAGCGGGAGTGATGAAGTTTATTCTGGCAGGAAGATGGAGTGAATATGTAGAGATTTTTAAGTGCTGTGGGAAAGGAGAAAAAGTATTAATTCACATTGTTCCCACTGTGTGCCTGCAAAAGTAAAAGACTTCGAGAAGCTGTTGTGATCTTCGTGAAGTAAGGTCTCCTACTTTAGGATGAGCACACTGTCCATTTAGTGAGGAATAACAATGATAATAAAGACAATGCAGTATTATTACAGCAGGAAGTTTCGGGAAAGTTTCATTTTAAATAATTGTTAACAGACACTGACATTGTACTATAACTGATTTTCAAATTGTTTAATATTATGTTCCTTTTCTGTACTTTCATCCTTTAAATAAGCTGTATTCAGTATCTTTTTTAAGAATTATTAAGATATTCAGGAAGGTAAGGACTATGCTGTCTGAATATTCATTAGGTGTTTATTAGTCTCATTCTTTAATAGTACTCAGGTAAAGAATGTATTTGTAACTTTACCTCATGTAATCTTTTGAACTTGGCTTTGAAATTAAATCTGATTTTTGTTTTGTTTTGTAATTTCCCCTCAGGATATGTTGAAGAACACTAATAAGGGACATCCTGACAGATTACCTCTACAGATGGCTCTGACAGAACTTGAAACACTGGCAGAGAAGTTAAACGAAAGAAAAAGGGATGCAGATCAGCGCTGTGAAATAAAACAAATAGCAAAAGCAATGAATGAACGTTATCTGAACAAGGTAAGGAAAGTAGGAGAGTATGATGGAAGAGTCACTTTCTGGGCCTTGAACAATCTCTGAAACAGACCAAAGAGACACATATGGTTTTTTCTGTAGAGCTCAACCACCTGGCGTTGTTCTAGTGGTAGATATGAGATGTGACCTACCTCTGGGACTGAACAGGCTCGCTGGTTAAACCACGTACTGGAGTGGTTAACAAGCTGAAATAGCAGCAGCAGTATTGGTGTTCTGTGGCAGTGTAGGAAATTATGCTATATAGTAAAGTCTCCTGCACATTTTCTGCATGGGAAAATTCAACTTTAAATTAATTCAAGAACTGAGGAATTACTCCTGTATAAAGGAAGGAACCAGGTCCTTTTGCTGCAGTACTTCCAACTATGGAGCAGTTCAAGATGTGCTGTTGAATGGGTCCAACATCTTCCTTGTTTTAAGGAGCATCCAACTCTATGCATTTGCATCATACAGTAGAAATGTCTTAAAAGAAGTACAGAAGACATTTACTAAGAAGGAAAGAACTTTCTTCAAATGAATTTGTTAGTAACTGTCTGTACTGTGGATATATGCATGCTTGTCTTATTTGTATCATAAATAATTCCTCCTTTCCCATGAAATGGGACATAAATCCTTGAGTTATTGCTTTTGTGAAGTTGCAGATTTTTATGCTTTGGACTCTTTCTGGGATGAAGTAATAGGGACATACTGAAGGGATGGGGGGTTTTTTTGGTGATAAAAGCATAGCCTTTAGGAAAACCAGAATAGTCAATGTGCTTGTTTTAAACTATTTATCAGGAATGGAATACTGAATTTATTTTCATACTGGAGCAGTATTTCCATTCTAAGTGCATTAGAAGATGGATTCAAACATTTTACTTCCTTTTCTAGTTCTCATACTCCTGCTTCTTGAAGCAGCTACAATTCATCTACAGATAGTTAAAGGAGTTCAAGACACAGAATGTGCTTTTGAAGAGGTAGCCCAGGTTTCCTTTTTTCAGTCAATATTGACTGCAAAATTTTGTGTGTTATGCACCAGAGGATAAATTGATATGTATGTGTATAATCACTCCAAATCTCACAGGACCCTCCGTGCTTTGTGGGTTAATGTCTGCCTGTACCATTTTGGAACAGTGCCAGGCAGGGGGAAATAAATGATGAAGGAACTGGATGGATAGGAAGTGAGTTGTGGACTGTTTTATTCTCTTGGACACTACAGAGGTGTGTTACACCTGTAAGGTTTTAGTTCACGCTTGCACATGGTGCTGATCCTCAGCCTCTGAAGGCAATTGTCAGGAACAATTTACATGCCATGTATGTCTTGGACATGCCATCTTGTCTGCAGTCTCTGGCACCCTGCCAACTGTGCTTCTCGGTTAGCTCTGTGAGCCTGGGGGGACAGCAGGCTGAGCACCTTCCTCCTCCAACCCTGGCTTCCCGCTTTGGCAGCTGGAACCATGTGTTGCTCTTCAGTAGGCTGTGAAAGAAACGACGAGGGAAGGAAACCACAGAAATTGTGGAAGCTATAATTTTTTTCACCAGGGAGCCTTTATCAGTGTGGAAGATTCCCAGAGCAATTATGGTCTGCATTAAGACCCAAAACCCCTGCAGGCCATATTGGTGGCAGCAGAAATTACTGTTTCTCTACATGAAAAGCAAATTAAAGAAGAGGCTTAATTCCCTTAGCAAGTCTACCTGCGATCACTTGTGCTAGGATGGCAAGTGATAACCTGTTGTATTTTCTTTTGCTTTTTACACTGAATGTTAGATGTACCATGTATAATATACGATGCTGATTGTTTTCAAAATCTAGCTACTCAGCAGTGGAAACAGATACCTCATACGGACTGATGATATGGTTGAGACGGTTTACAATGACAAAGGAGAAATTATCAAAACCAAAGAACGACGTCTTTTCATGTTAAATGATGTGCTGATGTGTGCAACAGTAAATATTCGGTAAGACTTGATTCATATTTTTTAGATGATCCTTCAAGTTTCAGTTTGAAAAAAGACAATGAAATTTTTCTTATTGTTCTGTCTGCTATGGCTAATGACTTGTAGGAGTAGTCATAATAAATGCATAACTAGCTTTGTTACAGTCCTCTAAATTGCCAGCTGATATTTGGAGGTTCTAGAGTACCTTTGTAAGGAGACTATATCAGTTGGAGATTACAAATAGAAATGCTTTGTAGTGTCTAGTTATTGCTGTGTATTAGTGCTTAGTGAAGTACAGGCAAGCCAAGGTAGGACTTTTTTCTCTTCTTCCTTACATTCATATTGTTACACACACACAAATCTGTAACTTAATAGAATTTGCAAATAAAAAAATCAAAACAAGGCTAATGCATGCAGCAAGAACAAACCTGGAACTCACTAACAAAGTTCCAGATGGAGAAGGGTTTTTATCTCTTGAGACCTAACATTTAAGGATTAAAGTGAAGGTGCTTTGAAGAAAGGATTTTTCCTAGTGCTTTCTCTGCTTTTGTTGGCTGTAATTATTCTGTTAGTAAACTTCTGTGTATGCCAAAGTCACCCTCAAATTCAAATGCTGCCTGTATTGTAATTTGCTTTATGTGATAGTGCATTCTGACAAAGAAAATCTGGATCATTAAAATTTTCCAAGAACAGATTTTCTTAAGCATAACGTGAGTTGATATCTTATTATGAATAGAGAACATATTTTTTTAACTAGGTGAATGCTTTGTGCATTCACCATGTTAATGAATGAGAATGCCACGTAATAACTGCACTTCAGAAAATGAATATCTTATGTCAGTTATCCTGTGATTCTTTTACTTTAAAAATTCTTCAGTTTCTTAGTAACACTTGGGTATTTTCTCATGGTTTTTTTGCAAGAACATTGCTTTTGACCATTCATCTTTTCTCTTGTTCCATACCATCATAGTCTTAGATTTTCTGTATTTGTCCTTGAAGTGGCAATGTACAGTCTGTTTTCAATTTCCATGTGAGAAATTCATGATTATGCCAAATCTCTGTGTTCCTCATTAAGTCAAGAGTTCTGGTTATCACAGCACTATTCCCATGGGCATTAACTGGTGCTGAGCAACCTCCTTTGGGATGGCAGTTGGGCATGCATGTGTCATGGGGGTTTGATAACACTGAAAAAGTTTAATTAGGGCTTCCTGTAGCAGCTAAGGTTTGCTTTCGAACCTGTTATTGAAATAACAGTGGGTTTTTAGAATAGTTGAATGCACTTCTAGCTTTATTCACTAGCAGTGGAAAGGTTTTGTGACTTCCTTGGGGTGTTCAGTTGAGGGTTGGTCCACCTGCAAACTGTGTGTGTGGATTTAAAATTCCTGCATGATTTCGTGGACTACTCTTAGTTTTTTACTGCAAAAGGAGCTACCTTTGCATGCAAGATAGTTAGGGACTGAAGAAAATTGTCTGCCAGACTTCACATATGACACCTGTATAGTCCAAAAGTTTTTGTTCAAAATGAGAATATGCTGTAGAATATACCACTTGCCTGTTCAGGTCACACGAGATGAGCTTTATTTCTCTTCATTTTAACTGCATAGATGTTACTCACCTAAGCTAGACTTCTGTTACAGCACTGGTTATCAGCGTACATGTCCGCAGATTCACCCTGGAGATGTACACCACTTCAGAAGGTTTACACGTACACATAGCTGTGCAGTATCTATCAGCTCATTTTTCTCAACCCCCTTTTGTCCAGCCTTTACAGGAATACTCAGACATCCCAGAAGCCTGGAGACCATTAGTTCCAAATGAATTTTTTATGGCTTGCAAAAGATACATATTTTTAGAGAGGACATGACCCTCAGAAGGTCTTTCTTCACATGTAGTCCAGATGACTGGCTTGAGCTGGAGGCCTATCTTTGAAGTACCAGCAGTTGGACAGGGTGGATGCTATCCCTAGTGACTGAACAACTGTGTACTGCCTAGTCTTGTTTTTTCTTCTAAGCTAGATGAAGAATGTATAAATATTTGCTTACGCTGTGGCACTTGTTTTTTTTGTTCGTACTTGCTTCTTCATTGAATCAAGTATGACTGTGTTGTGAATAGGTAGGTGACTAGCTGAACATCGGCATTTAGATAAATGCATTTTTCTGATTTCTCCCAAGCATTTAACTTCTGTATTTCGGTCGTGCTTTCTGTGAAGTAAACGTTTTATATTCACTTTAACCTCTCTTTGGTCCTTTATAATAAATATTTGATACTTGTACTTGAATGTGCATAAGGGAATGAGGGAAATAATGTACAATAAGTATTAATGTAATTTCTCTTCCTAGTGAGCTTCCTCAGTGAGCTCTTTCCACATAGATGTGTGTTGATACACACTTCCTTTAGCAGCAGCTCATGTGGGATTACTCTTGGAAGCCACAGCAGTTGCAGAGGTCTCCTGCACAGAACATTCTGGACTGCGTGGCTTGGCAGAAATGTTAGCCTTTCAGCCCTTGGGAGGTTACAATGTCCTTCCCGTTGCCAGTAGTGAATCAAAGATCCCATCATCCATACTTCCTTAAATATAACAGTAACCTTTTTTGAGTACTGTTTCAAAAGAGTCAGGAAAATACAGAACCAAAGTGTAATCCCAAACACTTGTGTTAGGATGTCAAAGTGCACATTAGTCTTAAAAGATGGTCATTTATACAAATGTATATATGCTATAGAAATGTAAGCACTGCTGTTGGTGGTCCTACAGTGTTTGTAAACAAGATTATCTACACCTGCATAGCTGCTCTTTGCACCTCAGAAAAGGTATGTCACAAAAGTCAGCCTGAGGCATGTATTTTTTCAAGTTGTGCACTGTACTCAAGCTGACAAACAGCAGATTTTAGAAGCTGGAATATTAAATGGGATATCATGAAACATAGTTGCTTGTCACAGCAATAATTTGTGCATCTTCCAGGTCTTCCTATGAAAGCAGTGGCACCATGACAACTGGCCAGAGGTATTTATTGAAGTGGAGTGTACCACTGGGACAAGTGGAAGTCATAGAGTATGGCAGCAGTGAGAGCCAAGGAGAAAACTGCAGGTTTCCACCCCAGCACTCTGCTGAAAACATCATCATTAACTCTAAGCCAAGTAAGTGACAGGAGTTACTGACTTTTACAGACTACTTTGTTAAAATCCATATTTGAAGTCCAATGGGCTACTGCAAACAAAGGAAAGTATTTTGTGCATGACGATTTCTGTAACATGAAGAGAATACAACCTCTTTCTTTGGAAACTGAGTGATAAAGTGATAACCAGGCTTCTACCTTGCAATATGAATTACTTGTGTTTGTCCTAGTTTAGAATTTTCTACATGAATGCATAAAGAGTTTTTAAAGCATGAGAGTGTGTGGACATGCAAAAAGGTTGTTTTGGTGTGGCATGTCAGTGGTCCCGTGGTAGCTGGTTCTGTGTATGTTCTTTATGCCATAGTTAAAGCAAATAAGTTTCTCTCAATAAAAATGACCAGGCACTCTGTTGCTGTGGAGTAAGAGTCTGAACACAAGTGGTTATTGCAGGGTAGAAGTTACTCACTTATTTCAAGCCCATAGTATCTTGCCCTTTAAACTAATGCTTCATAAAAAAACTTTAATGAATAATTTTGAAAAAATACACTAATAGGTAATTTCCTCCTGTTCTCTCTCCAAAAATGACCTCAAGCTCTTAAGTTTGCAAGTTCTTTCCATGCTTGTTAATCCCTCCTACAAGTCTGCCAACTGCCCTCAAGAGATGTATGAATTTTAAGAGTTTACTCAGTAGCTAGACTTTCATACATGAGAAGTTTTTTATATCCTGTGTTTTGCCTATATATTGTAATATGAAATGCGTTTAAAAAATCTAGATTGTGATCTGTATTAATGGACTATAATTTACATGTATTTCAGTGCTAGCTGTAGGCACTACTTCACACTACATTTATTTAATATTACACCCTTGGCTTCATGAATTTTCCCAAATTTGTGCTGTAAGGAGGCATAAATGCTACAGGTCAGAGTGATCTGAGGTGCAGCTGCAATATTTAATACCCCCTGTATTCTACACGGTGGTTATTGTCAGGTCTTCTTACTCCTCCCTTTGTAAATAGCCACAGAAAATGTTACAGGTACTTACGTCTCAATTTCAAGAGTGACTTCATTCTTCTAGCTCCTTTTAAGCATTACTGGGCTGCTTAGACAACAAGACTGAAGCCTTTTTATTATAATTTACGAGCTGCTGTATGCATAACCCTTGGGAGGAATGTATATAAAGAAGTGCATTACTTAGAGTTGGGGGGCCCTTTTGTAGGTGAGTGTGGTAGAAACACCTTGTTAAAAGTTCCAGCTATGACTTTGTTCAGTAGCCTCACAGCTGATTAGACCAAATCCTTGCATAGCAGCAAGGTCAGATGGGGAAGAGAAATGCGAGGGGAGAAGCAAAAATTCTTGACTAAACAGTCCTGTAGAACCTTCTGAACCCTTCTTGGCTTAGAGGTTTCTCAGCTTCATCATGTTTGGTGACAGTAGCAACACACAAACTAATTTTTCTTTTGGTAAGCTCTGTTGTATTAATTCAGTCTTCTAATAAAAAGGATCAAAAGATAAGAAATAAAAAGGATGTGAAGGATGCTGGCTATACTGAAAAAATCCTCCCTCAGCTTTAATCAAACATTTCTGCCAAATGATCCAATGAACCAAAAAAGAGGAAGAGCATAGCCTTGTTATTTGCACATAGTGCTGTGTCTGCACTAGTGCTACTCTGAATGCAGACTTGTTCAAACTGACCGGTACAGGCGAGTTTGAA
Organism: Corapipo altera; assembly: GCF_003945725.1. NCBI lineage: Eukaryota > Metazoa > Chordata > Aves > Passeriformes > Pipridae > Corapipo > Corapipo altera. The sequence continues at coordinate 2,694,462 of NW_020884883.1, read as the reverse complement.
TACACACTTAATTCTGTTAGTTATTTTGTAGAGTTGCCCCCTTAGTTCCAGTTTTGGCTGCTAAAGATTACAGAAGCTCAGATACAGAAGCTCTGCCTTCCTGCAGAGGGAAAGGACTGGTAAGACTTTGTGCAATGTTTCGCAGTTGCTTTTTCATTTGCACTCACCAAGTTGCTGCATTTTATAGTTGATGATAACAAAATCTTTATTATTGTAGTAGCACATCATTGGTGAGACTGCTAGTTTCATGAAATCCCAGTGGCCTTATAGTATGTGGTTTTAACAACATCTAATGGTCAAAACAATTTGAGATGCTATAGGCAAAATCCTGAGACATATAAAACCACGTCTCAGACCTGATTTTCAGCTTGCATTTCTAGTTTGTGGGTACTGGAGAGATACAGAATAATGGTGATTCTGTGTAAAAGCATTAAGTAGTAGAGGGGTCACCTCTTCCATTTCTGGAGGACTGAGAGAAGTTGGTTTCTATCTGCCACATGCCAGGTTAAGTACTTGCCCCCTGTAAGTTTAGTATTCTCACATTACTGCTGTGGTTAGCAAGGATTCTTGATGGATTCAGTGTTTTGGTGAGGATTACGGGTTATTAGTCACGTTTCTCTTATCATGGCACTTTTTCTCCACCAAAATCTTCTTTATGAGAAGGCAGTTCTCATAATCGTATCTTACTTTTTTTTTAATTGGCTAAATGCAATTAGTGCTTTCTGTTTTCTATGATGTTGCAAGAAAGGATAGTATAGTTTAAAGATGCAAACTTTACGTTTGGTGCTACGAAGAAATTAATGACTGAGTTTGAATTAATCTTGTACAGGCTGTACTATGCAACTGCTGAAGGGTTGAAAGATTTTATGTGTACATATAAATTAAAGGCATGCTTTTAGTGCTTTTAGTACTTTCCACCTTAGTACTGTTCTAAGGTGGAAAGCAAGGGCTGTGTGAACTTGGTTTTCACTTGGCAAAATCATCAATGTGCAGTTTTCTACCCCACTGAGCTTTGCATAGCAGTCTTTTGTCTCTGAATTGTAGAGGAGAACACATTTAGAGGCTGTTATTTTCGTGTCTTTGATCTAAACCCTTTGTATTTTGGCAGGAGAAACTGTGTGGCTTGAGGGAGTGTGGGGGAAAGCAGGAAAACTTTCCTAGAGTACATTCTGCTATGCTGCCCCATCCTTGATGTGCTCTTACCTTGTTCCTGTCGTTCTCCTCTAGTATGAACAGTAGACTGAATTCTTTTAGTTATGAATGTGGAGGATTGAAGTCTCAGCTGTTTGGTGGAGTCCTGTATCTGTACGATTCTGATATTGTTTCCTAGTGGAGTGCGATTATAACTTATGTTTGCTTCCTGCAATAATATTTAAACCAGAAAACATTTGACATTCTCAGTCTTCATGAAAAAACAGCATGTTTATCAGATCACATTTCTCTCAACAAATTAGTCAAAGTCCTTGACTAATTCATGTTTTGGAGTTAGTCTTGCTTGAAAGTCTGTGAGTATGAGTCTCTGGTATCCCAACTGGACAGTTCCTGTGGAAGTAGTTATCTTAATCATGTGTGCCAAAAGCTTAATGTTTTCATTTCCTTTCCAAATGTAGAACTGTTTGCAGAAAGATGCAAGATAGAGATTTTTCACTAGTAAATCCATGTACTGTTTCTAGTAGGCTATTGGTGTTCTCTTCTTCCAATTAGTCCATCTACAGAAGTACAGACACATTCATTTTATGGAAAAGTGGAATTAATATAGGAACAGAGGAATATTTTCAGTGTGAACAGGAAGTTGTATATTGTTGGTTTTTATTTACTTGTGTTGGTAGGAAGTTCGCCTTTCTCGACTGGCTGGTGATGCTTTGCCTGATGCCCCCCAGGATACAGTTGGCCCTCCTGGCTGCCAGGGCACTGCTGACTCATATTCAACTTGCTGTTAACCAGGACCCCCAGACCTCTTTCCTTTTCATTGTCTCCTTCCCCAATCTGTACATACATCTGGAGTTGCCCCATCCTGGGTGCAGAATCAGGCACTTCCCGTTGTTAAACTTCCTACTGTTGGCAATTGCCCAGTCCTCTGATTTCTTGAGGTCTCCCTGCAGGGCCTTTCTGCCTTTGAGGGAGTCAACAGCTCCTCCCAGTTTAGTATCATTGGTAAACTTACTTAGTATACCTTGGAGTCATCTGTGAAGACATTGGAGAGAACTGGCTGTAAGATAGAGCCCTGCAGAACCCCACTAGTGACTGGATGCCAGTCTGATGTTACCTCATTCACTATAAGTCTCTATGCTCAACCCATAAGTCAGTTGCTCACCCACCACATGATGTGTTTACCCAGCTGTGTGCTAGACATTTTGCTCAGAAGGGTAATGTAAGAGACAGTATCAAAAGGTTTACTGAAATCCAAAAAGTTTATATCAGCTGGCTTTCCTTGATCAACCTGATCCCTTGTCATAAAAGGAAATAAGGTTTGTTAAGCAGGACTTTTCCCTCATAAACCTGTTCTGGCTGGGACTGATGATTGTGTTGTCTTTCATGTGTTTTTCACTAGCCCCCAGAATAATCTTCATAATTTTACCAGGCACTGAAGTGAGACTGACAGGCCTGTAGTTAGCATGGCCATCCTTCTTGCCATTCTTGAAAACTGGGACAGTATTTGCCAGTTGACTGGGACCTCTTCAGATTCACAGTTGGATTGAATATATGAAAAGAGGGCATCAAGAAAGTTAAATGCTACCCATACTCTTCTGATAAAAAAAAAGAGGATGAGTGAACACACAATGGATACAACTTGGTTTTTAATATGTCATATTGGTATAATATATTTTAAATATACCTTCTAAAAATATAAAAAATACAATCAAAGGCAAATTTGTAACTTCTTCCCAAAATGTTCAGTATTTCCCCTTAGAAGAATAAGAAGTCAACCTTCCCTTGCAAGTCATCCGTGTTTGTAAAATCACTGCAAATACATGTATTTCTCTGCCCTTTAAATGGGAATATAGGAGCAAAAGTCAAATATACTGTCCAGAGTTTCAGTTTCTCAGACTTCTGGCACATGTTATGAGTTTGCAGCACTTGATGCAAACTGTTGGTGTGTTATGATATGTAGTTTGTGCCGAGACAAAAGCCAGTTTGGTGCTGCAGTGACAACGACCACCCCCAGTTTCCTGTTCTCAGGTTCCTAAGAATGAACAGGGTGAGCTGTAGAAGTTTTACACAGTGCTTTTATTTAAGACCAAACTATGGAGACTTTGTAGAATCAAAGGGAGAGAGCTAAGTATCCTGGCATTTCTAGGTGGGAAATCAGTGCCTGTCAGCAGTGTTCTGATGCTGATCATGTTGATTAAGAGATATAGACAACATGGACTATTCCTTAAGCAAAGACACATTTAATTTGAGCCATATATCTTAAAACTGGAAGAGAAAATGAGCCAGACCCATCTGTACTATATATATCTATGCAGTGATGAGTGCAGGAGATAACAGTAAAGTGAAAAAAACAGGTTAGCACATTTATGGCTGTGTTTTAGTGTTATTTTTTTCTTTCACAGGTTTAGAGTTTGTCACTGAGATCGAGCCTGAGCACTGCTAAACCATGACTCCTCCCCTTTCCAGCTCAGACTTCCAGGGATACATTTGTACTCTGTTTCCACTCAGTTGTGGTTTTGATCTCTGTGAGGTTTGTTTATTGTCGAATGTAGTAGTGACACGATGCTGGAGTGTAGAAATGATTCCTCTCTTCTGAGTTTCCTTCTGCTTGATGGAGTCACTTTGTGTGGCCTCTGAGTGTTGCCAGGGAAACAGAGGGGGATGTTTGATGGGCTACAACGTGTACGCTTGTGTTTCTGTCAATGTCTTACTCAGTTAAAGAGCAGCCCTTTTCAAGAGCTACTGTGATAGCCATTGCTGTTTTTTTGGTGGTTTGTCTAATGAGAAATACAGAATTGGAGAAGAAAAAAAAGTCAGCTTTATCATCACTCTGAGGCTCATTAATGGTAATCCAATGTCCAGAAAAAGCAAGTGGCATATCAACTCTAGCACTGGTGATAAGATTTTAGAAAGAATGATGTGGCATGAATTGCTAATTGAATTAGTTTTCATCTCTGTTAAATATAGAAGATTAATAACATAATTCTCTATTTTAAAGCTATTGAAAACAATACTGTACACTAAAGGAGATGTAATATGTTCATAAATGTAAACTGTCACTGATATATGTAAACAAAAGACTGGAGATTTTAAATAAATCTAGTGCCAAACAGCTTGTTCATCTGAGCAAACTTGGTGACATTAAATAGTTCATTTGTTAAGTGGATATAAGTTTCTAGCTGGTAGATTAGGCAAGGAATAAATTAGGTGTTACATGTTTGTCTCACCCTCTTAGGATGAGATTCTTCTCTTTGCCTTTCATATTTGTTATAGTTGTTATAGGACTTGTAATCCACCTCTGAAAAACCATGTTCTGTCTTACCAAGGTTCTCATCTACATCATGACACAGAGTAGTAAAATGAATAGAAATCTAGCTATAAGCAAGTGAGTATGAAAGAAGGAAGTGAGCTCCTCAGAGTACAATTTCCAGGAGTTGCTGTAGTCTGGTGGGAGCTCCAGTGTAAACCTCAGGCAGTTTACAATTGCCTCCAAGCCTGTCTTGACATCCCTGCAGTACTCTCATTGTTTGAGTGTCTTCGCAGATGTACTTTCATTGTCTGTTTATGTCAATGTGGTGGGTTGACCTTGGCTGGATGCCAAGTACCCACCCAGCTGTTCTATCACTTCCCTTCCCAGCCGGACAGGGGAGAGACTAAGGTGGGAAACAGCTCGTGGTTTGGGATAAGGCAGTTTATCTAAAGCAAAAGCAAAGCGGAAGCTTGTGCACACAAAAAGTGAAGCAAAGTGGAAGATAGCAGGGTTTGTTCTCTACTTCCCATGAACAGCGATGGTCGGCCATGCACGAGAAGCAGGGCTTCAGTATGCATGAAGATTCCTCAGCAGGCAGCCATTGGAGACAATGAATACCTGCCTTCCTGCTCCTTGACTTAGCTTTTATATCTGAGCTGATATCATATGGTATGGAACATCCCTTTGGTCAGTTTGGACCAGCTGGCCTACTTGTGTCCCCTCCCAGGATCTTGCGCTCGATTGAGGAAGGAATGTTACAGTGCTGATACTGTGCTCAGCAGTAGCCAAAACACCAGTGTGTTATCAACACCATTCTAGCTACCTATGCAAAGCACAGCACTGTGAGGGCTACTATGGGGAAATGAACTCCAATACAGTCAATGTTTACCCTCTTGCACCCAGTTCTTCTCTTGCCTTTTGTGGCCATGCAGGTGCATCCAAGAGGTCCTGTATAATTCCTAGCCCTCCTAGGAGGGCAAGGGCTTCCAGGTCCCGTGCTGCCCTCAGCCTTCCCCTTCAGGCCTTGTTAGAGAAAGGGACATGGCACTTCTTTTCTTTCACTCTAAAGTCTTCGCTTCCAGCATTTTTCTTCTTCATGGGAACAGAGCCAGAAACTGCAGTCAGTACATTGTCCAGGAAGACACCTGACCATTGTCGAGGCTAGTGTGACGTTGAGGAGGTGGGCTATGGGGTACTCTCTTGTCAGCGTATCAGGGTTCCAATGTTTCTCCCTCATGTTCCCTTCTGCTTTGATCTCTGACACAGCACAGCTGCTTCTGTCAGCAGGAAAAATATTTATGGCCTTTTATCTCTGAAATTCCCTCTGTGGTCAGGATTAGCCAGAGTTTAATATAATCCTGAAGCCGTGCTCTCAATGTATGAACTACTTCTCATGATCTCCGAGGCTTTGTGTTTCCTTGGTGGTTTTGCATAATTTTATTCACCAGTGTATACTAGGACTATGAATTTAATACCTTACTCAATATTTGCAATTGCAAGCTGTTGATTTTATCTCCCCACTGCTCAAGCTGTGTGAATAAGCAGTTTTGTGATTGCACAGTAGTTTTTGTGCAACCTGTTTCTTTCAGGTTCAGATTTGTTACAATTAGCAAGACAGGTCTCAGCATTCATACAATTACCAGTTGAGAGCCAGGTATTAACAGCTGACAGGGGGGTGAAACATGTTAAAAATACTTCTGTCAGAGTTGAAACTTGCGAGGTTTGTTTCCCAGCTCTGCTCTATGTGTACTGGGTGACCTGTAGTGTTTGGTTCTTTGTCTGTGATTAGGAGTTGAAGAACTCCCCTGTCTTGCATGGCAGTGAGAATAAATACATTAAAGAATTTCAGAGGCTCGGATTAGCAGTTTCAATAATCAAGCTCATAAGATTATGTTTAGGTGCTTACATTATTAAAATATGATTAGAATGATGTCATTTCTTGTTTTTGATAATGCTCTTCATGTTGGTTGATGATGATGATGGGTCCTATATTGTTAGTTAGGCTTGTTTACCCCATGTCTGAACTGAATAGTTTGCATTCTAGTAATCTCAGGGGGTTTATTGCTTATCACTTAATACTATATATGTGCTTGCACTAGGTTAGTAAGCCTAAATTAGGATTATACTGTAAAACCGTGTGTGAGTAGTGTTTCTTTGATGGCTGCTCTTGTTTTCTGAGATCATTCCTGATTTCCAAACCCTGGAGACTGATACCACTGTAAATACTTGTGTAATTTGGATCTGAGAATGTGATGTAATCTCACAAGACCTACAGTTGAGTTAAGGTGGCTCAGATTTTTCAGGTGCATACAACTGTGAAGATCATGAGTTGGATTTAGTTTGAAAGAGCAAACCGGGGGAAGGCAGAAAGTTTCCTTTTCTGTTATGAACTCTAAATTGACCCATGGACTTGCTTAGGTCATAAACCGGGATTTTGGAGTCCCAAGACTACCTTTTTTTTTTATTACTATTTTAGTGAAATTTCAATTGGCTGTTAAAATACTCTCATAAAGGAGAAACAAGAAAGCTGAATCCACCCACATCCTTCTGTGATGCGTCTGTGGAAACAGGAGCAGCATGAGTGAGCAAGTGAAAAAACACAAATAGGAGTGTGTGTGGGGGGGTCTGTCAGGGACTTTACTCACATAACACAATGTGCATGAAGTTTGTAGTTCAATATCATTTGCTTTGTCGCTAGCTTTAACACTCCTAACAGAATTTCTAGGGAGAAAGGATCAGAGGTATGGATGTGCCTCTTGTATGTATAACTCGTCAAGTTCTGTGGAAGACAAAGTTTTAGAGCAGAAGGGGACCCTCATCACTGGCCTTCCAGCAAAAGCTAGGTGTTCTGGGACGAGAGTTTGCAAAGGGAAAGGGAATAATACTTAAGGAATAATTGGCATCGGTATCAACTGCTAAATGAATTACACTGTTTCTGGTGTTCCCAATATTCAGAATCTTTTTGCTAACTTTATTGCTGAAATAACTTGGTATGATAATGCCACATAACGGTCTTCTTTTCTATTTGCACTGAGAAAAGTAGTTCCACTAGACCTACCAAAGGAAAGTGTTTTTCCTCTATTTGACAAGTTCTCTTCCCAGAGCAGCTATAAGGCATTCATCCTGTGTGTTTTGCATTCCAGTGTATCTGTAGGAGCAGGATTCAGTACCAAGTATAGGGGAAGAATTCCTCAATTGAAGTAGTTGAATCTTGGGCCTCAATTGAAGTAATTGAATTTTGGGCCTTCTTAATGGCTTCTGGTTTTCCTTTACAATTATCAAGGTCTTCAGTGAACAGGAAACTATTTTGCTTCAGGTATAACATTGTCTCTCACAGTCTCCATTCTTGTCCTTCCTAAAGTTGGGCATCATAAACTAAGCAGTGGGATGCTATCTGCCTATCATTACTTAATAAAAAAAAAAAATCAGTAACACTTTTCTAGGACAATCAAAGTCACATTTAAATTAAAACAACTGCACAGTTCTGACTGCAGTAAAGTAGTTTTAAATGTATTACTGCTATGTCATCATAGTTTAACCTAAATAGGTTAACAATCTTATGAAATCTGTCCAGTTTATTATGAACTGATGAAGAATTCATCTAGTATCATGGTGCTTTCATTTCCAGAACACTGTACAAGCTTCTCAGGTTTAAATATAGATTTAAATGTTGCAGAAGAGGCCTGTATGTGTTTATTTGTTCCAAGTGTGTAATTCTATACAAGTATCAGTTTGTTATGCCTTCTGCGGACCCAGCAACTTTTAAAGTTACCTCCCACATACGTAACTTCTTCCCCAATCCCAGGTGATTTTTGTGCTCAAGATGAGGATTGAATCTTTTCCAAATCTCTTCCTTTCATAACACTTGATGTTTCAGTATGCTGCCTGGATGCACACAGATGGCTCAGTGGGAGGAAGCAATACAAATGTTCTCAGCCTCGAAATCAGATTGCAAATGGCAAGTCAAATGATGGATCTACCAGCCTTACAGCGTGGTCCTCAAATCTGGCATGTTCTTCAAATGTATCATTAGTTTTGTGTTACCCTTCAGGAACATCGGAACTATAGTCAGGAAAAGCGCCTTTCTCTGTTTCGATTGAGGTTTTTGCATGGGAGCATTCGTGAGCTTCCATTTCATGAAACACCTAGTCTGACTTTGGGGCTCCGTATCTCTCAGAAGCAGAGTAAAAAAAGGACCTTGAATTTTCATGATACATAAGTTCTCACTTCGTATTGATATGGTTTCTCTCAAAGTAATTTATATTGACATATTGTGGGTTTGAACCATGTGGGGAACAGGCCGTTACTATGATTATACTCAAGGCAGATGTTGTCAGTATTAGTTACTTTGCAGTAAAAGAGATACCCAGCAGCACATCTATTAATAGTCTTTGGTTTCAACATGATAGATAATACAGAAATGTTTGCAAAAGTAGTTGCAGTATTGAACGTATACTGACTGAGGCTTTTAATTTATTTGTATGACATTTGGATTTATATGTAATAGTATTACTTGGCAAAAATCCTCCTAATTGGGAATAAACAGGAGTTTAGTATGGGAATGGACCACCTGAGTCGTCATGTTTGCTTACCCAGGAGTAGATGTTTAAATTATGGGTGACTGCATCTACTCTGAGCATTGCAACCCTTTCTTCTTGTTTAGTAGCATAAATATGTGCTAAAATGGTAATTCACAAATGAGAATCAGAACACACAGCAAGAGGTAGTAGTATATGTCTACTGGTAATAAATCACCACGGTAAATAAATGTGCCCCTTAGAAGAATAGGGCGTGATCAGTTCAGGATTATAATGTCCAATATGCTTGAGGTGCCCATGAAAATTTAGAGGAACCGGATGGACAAGAATCCCAAGGGAGCAGCTTCTGTGCCAATGCCTATTAAAGCAGCTGCTGCTGTGCTGGCTGTGCAGGGAGAGAGCTGTGGCTGCTGGCTGTGCTCCCTAGCAATGCAGCTTTCTGCCGGAGGTGGGAATTCTCCCTCTCTGCCCACACACAGGCACTAGCACACAAACACTTCTCTTGCATGTGTGTATTTATGCACAACCTTCCAAATTCTACTTTTGCCTGAGCCAAGTTAAACTGACTTTAACCACACCCAGGGAGTTTCCTGCAGGCCTTGAAAATGCGTGGATGTAAATGTGGTAAAATTGCTTCTATTTCAATTACAAAAATTACTTCAAACCAGGCAAAATTGATTAATTTAAAGCTGTGGTGCTGAGAGTTACTCTGGGAAACGTGTAAGGTAAAATAAATGTTTAGTATTATATTCAAATGTGTCTCAGCTAAGATTGATTTTACAGAAAGCATAATCTTGCCACCTCAATTTTACATAGCAGCAAAAATCAATTTAAATTTTAACCTCCTTTCTTCCCTCTAAAGCAAGTGACAATTTTTTTCTTTTTTAACCTTGGGTATATTTCATTTAAATGCTGAGCAAGGAATTAGGTGTTTTGCATGAATTACTGATTGTTGGCAGTAAACTTGCCCGTTGCAGGGAGGCATGAATTCCTTTGGTAAAATCTTAGCAACAAAGGAGTTGATGAAACAAATTCTTGCCAAATTACATGTGACCAGGATTTCACCCTTAATCTGTAGGTGGAACGCAAAAAGCATTGCCTTCAAAGCCACACATGTGGTTATTGGTTACAGCATGCTGACTTCTCTCCTGCCCAGACACACTGTCCTCTGTAACATGTAGTTACAGAGTTGGGAAGAACATTCTTTAAACTCATGAAGGGTTTTCTTTAAACTCATGAAGGGTTTTTTCACATTGGAAAAATAAGTTGTTTTGGAGCTTGATAATTAGCAAGAGTGGCTTAGAAATGAGAAGGAAATGGCTTTATCATTTGTGAAACATTTCATAGTACAAAAGAAATCAACCACGTATCTGCTTTGGAGTGAAGCCAAGAGTTTTTCAGTGCTCTCTATGGATAAAAGAAAGAGTGAACACCCTCCCAGCAATAGCCAGCAATTGAACGGTCAGGGAACATGCGTGGGCTCTAACAGCCAGTCTTTGACTGTGAGCTGAGAAACACATCTGATGAACAGAGTAGTGTGCTCCCCCACCACCTCCACACTAGAAAAACCCTCCGTCAGACAATTTTCAGTCAGATCAACTGGTAGGCAATGTTTTGTTAACCACTGAGAAACTAATTTTATTTTAAAAGACATTGTGAGTAGGTCTTACAGGACCCAGTACAGAGATGAAGTTGCTATAACTTGTAACTCATTATCCAGATACAATCCAAGTGGTCAGTTCTCAGAGAACTCTCTTCTGATGAGTCCATCATTGTTGATGTCTGAAGGCCCCTTACTTTTCTGTATTTCACTTTGTGTCCACTAAGGACCTCCATGAAGGACTGATATTTGTTGTGACTATTGATCTAGTCCTTGATTGACTATTAAATTGGCCGTTTGCCTTTTCTAGAACATCAGAGGATGGAAGCAGGTTCTCATTAATTATTTATTGTTTTGCTTTTTGGCTTCCTTTCCTGAGCTAAGAATGTGGTCTTTAATAAATGAGCCTGAAATTACTTTCATTTGTTTTTTCTGTGTGACAGACTTTCAGATGCCAGGTTAGTTTATTTGCTTTGATGTTCTTATTGCATCCTTTTTATCTTGATTTTTTGATAGCTTATAAAATACACGATGCAGAAAAAATAGACTCAGGTGACAATTGCTGAATGAAATTCAAGATTTATGCCTTATTCCCAAGGCTGGAACAAGGATATTTGTAAACTATTTGAAGTTCCAGGAAGAGGATTACAGAGGACAGCTCTTTTCAGGCACAGTAGATGTATATATAGTGCACAGGGCAAGTTCATCTTTGCAAGCAGTTAAAGCTCGCTTTATGACCTCAGTTGAAGACCATGGCATAAAGTCCTCCAACATCTAAGACTTGCCTGAGTGCTGCGTGTTTATGTTGCACTAATGTCTATTCTCCAGACAATAATAAACAAAATGGCTGGTAACTGTCTTTATCAAGCGTCAGAGTGACCCTGGCCTTTAAAATTTAAGAATAATGTAATTCACTTGAGTGAAAATATCCATCTTATACAAGTGAAACCTCATAAACTTTCAGCTTTTCACAGCCTGATAGTTGTAAATTTTCTCTTGGTTCAAACCCATAAGGTGAAATTTCAGGAATATTTGTACTACGTTTTTTTCAGTGCAGCTGTTTGTTTTGTTTGGTAGTGGAGTTTATAAATTACAGGTAAGTGCCTGGACTTCTACCAAAAACTTAATAAACTGACAATTATTTCTAATCAATATAAATTTTGTTTTGCAGAAGTTATCTTTTTGTTACAGAAATTTGAAGCAAGAATTACTTCACTTGTGTTCTTTGCAGTGCCAGACACATTATGATGGCTTCTGTCTAGGTTTCACCAGATCTCTGTTAACACTGACCTGCTCCTTTCTTTGCAAGTAGCCCCATCAAAATCAACAATTTGGTGTGTCTAGGAACTAGCAATTCTGGTGCATAACAGCTGTTGTAGACATTAGTTTACAGTTACTGTAGACATTACTAAGAAAAAATTAAGCCAGTAGAAGAGGGATGCAAGGAGAGAAGTGTTTACATCTTTGAGTTGCTGATATTTCAAGTGTTTGGATTGAAAAAAGTGAAAATACAGCTTAATGAAAATAGAGTCTGCAGTTCCAGAACTACTGAGCATAATCTCAAAATTCTTCCTCTTAGATCTATTTTGCAGTAATTTCTTTTCATTGTGTACAATAAATGTAATTATCTTTTCTTATGGACTGATTTGGTTTTTAGGGTAAGAAAGGCTAGATTGTTCTTTTAATTAACATTCAGAACAGGCAAGGAAGGGTGGATGAAAGTTGCATTTTATTATCTGGATGGGTAAACAATAGTAAGTGCAGTCATTCCCCTGTTGGGTGCTCAAGTGCAATGCACAGAAATCCTTTCATTGATTCAACTTACCAGAAGATTTAAAGGCAAGACAGTAATTTGAAATTTTTTGGGAATGTATAATATCTCAGGTTTATGTTGCATTTTCCTACAGTGAAATGCAGAATTCAGAAATAAAGTAGACATTAATATTTTCTTTAAGATTGGAAATTTTATGCTTTTCAAGATTAAAGGCAGACTCCAAGCTTAATATAGTGAATTGTGTTAGAGCAAAACATCCAGTCATGGCCTCTGCCAGTATGATGTCTCCAAATACAAAATAGCTGAAAATATACTAATGGTTTAAATAGAATTGTTTCATATGTGTTTATTCTGACTTAGGCTATTTTGACAGCTTTGTGCTTGGTTTGACACGTTTTGGTTTGTACGCTGGTCCCTCAGTCTGAGGGAAGGGAGGTGCCAGTGGTGTGTGGTTTGGCAGCCAGGCCAGGTGGCACAGCTCGCGCCCGTGCTCCTGATCCGTGTGCAGAGCCAGTAGCCGGCCCTGTGTTTAGGTTGTGTTCTTGCCAACATACAGTTGAAATCGTTATGTTCCAGGGGCATTTGCTGCCCACAGACTAGTTTCCAAAGCTGTAGTAAGGATGAAGGATCCATAGTTTGGATACTACACTGCGTTAGCTAAATAATCTGCAGGAGTTTCCTGTAAAGATAATTCAGCCCTTTTCCTGTCATTCAGCCAAAGGGAAACATGCTGACTCTGTATGAGACAGGGTGGGTACTTTTAATGGGAGAGTGAGTGTTGTTTCCATAAGAATTACACAGCCATTCTGCTCCTAATATCATGTCTGGGAGTCAGAGTATATTGTCAGGGTTCTGCAAGCTTTTTGCATTTAGATAGACACCTTATCCTACTAATCAGTGTATTTTTCTTAGTTAGTGTTACCTTATGAACTTATATTCTTATTGATGATTAGAGCAAAATATTTCTGCTGCTGATCTCAGTGCAGATCCTTTTTTGACTTAACTGTAATCGTAATAAAATTTCAAGTGGTTCAGTGAAATTGCAGGCTTGTGTTAGAGTTAGGATATGGATATATGATTCAGAAATGTCTTGCGATTGATTAAGCAAATTTTGAGCTTTAAAACAGCATAGGGATAGCTACAAATATATTTTTTGTGTTGTCATGTAACCAAAAAACAACCTCCAGGAAAGATGTTTAAATTAGCAAGTCTGTTGTTTGCTGCTAAGCAAAACTTCCATGTAAGTGAGAAATTTTGGGGCCAGTGAAGCTTTGATATTTGTTACAGATCTAGTGTGTGGTATTAAAACTGCACAAAATGCTCCCTGTCATACTAGATGAACAAGCTTGAATCTTAATTGTAGCTAAAAAGGCAATGATAAGGTGAGCTAAAAGGAAATGCCAATGGTAAGGCCTGTATGTGCAAAGCTAATATGTGATGCTAACTACTGCCTATAATTTCAAGGGATGCATTTCACAATTATCTGTCTGCAGGAATATTAGAAGTAGCTGGAGCAGCAAGGTGAAATAATGATGATATATGTACAAATAAACCACTGCTTTTCAGACATAATGTATGTCACTATTATCTTTGTCATGCTTTCCTCCTTCAACTGAGAACTGCATCTTTTATTATTTATAACCTTATGTTTTTATTCATTTTAGACAAGCTCTATATGGGACCAGGGCAACTGTACCATGATCTGCAGAACCTTTTACATGACTTGAATGTACTTGGTCAAATTAGTCAATTAATAAGCAGCCTTAAAGGAAACTATCAGGTAATAAACAAAGCTGGATTTATCTTTCAAGTCTATTCCTGTTGTAAAGTAGCATAATTGTCTCTCCCTAGGGTCTGTGCTAGACATTCTTTAGTTCTCTCTGCAAAGAGTGGAATAATTTTTACCTCTGGTAATGCATTTATTGTTAACTGTTTAGTATTATAAATAGATTAGAGCCGTCCTTCTAATCTTGTTTTTCTTTATTGTTTTTAAGTGTAGGTGGATAATACAAATGTTTGCATTTGTTCAGTAGCTGATAAGCTTATATGGAAACAGAATTACTTTTTTATGTTAAGAAATTGTATTCTTGCTGTTAGACAAGGCAGTAGGACGATGGTTGTTTGGAGGAAGCTCTTGATGCCCATCCAAGTTCATAATCCTGGCTTTTGGGAAACTCCTTAAAACTGAGTGTAAATCACAAAAAGTATTTTTAGGGGAATTTTGAAAGTATTTTGCTTTGGCTTTGTTCACAACCCTTTGATTTAGCTTGTATTCTGGCAAACAAATATAGTACTTAACACCACATTTCAGAATGAGTTGTCCACAGTCTTGAGACTTATAAAAATTACTTTTTTGTCTGTTTTGGATATTTTATGTATGCTCACACACAATTTTTAACTCCTACCTGCTACCACAGGTTGTAAATATGTATATGTGTGTATGAATATGCAAAAGCTGAGCTTCTCTTGGAATATCTTGGCTTCAGAGTCAAGGCATTAAATAAAATATAGCAGTTTGTGAAAATAAGTAGTCTGAAGGAAGTTTGTGGAAACACTGTTTTTGGACAAAGCTTCAGAAGTATTTGAAGGTGAATTTTGTCTCCTTAATTGGGAATATGTATACCACAGGTACCATAAGACATTCACCTATTAACATATACAAAACCTTTCTGCCAGTCAGAGCCAACTACATTTTGAAAACTTAAAATTAAGCCAGTGTTTTCAGATAGAGGTGTGTAAGATAATTACAATGACAAGTTGAGGAATGAGGTCAGCTTCTCTATTTTTAAAAAAATTTAAATTTTCATACAATTCTGCCTTTGGAACGTGTGTACTTTTGTGTACTTGTTAGTCTTGATGCTTAAAGTGTCACTCAGGTGTGCTTTTACCCTCTGTGACAGAACACTCAGCTTGCAGTAGGTCATTGTTGAAGCAGCTTAAACAGATATTTAGACCACACAGACCGCTTTCATGATGACTCTGTAAACATTTTGGCTCAAAGATATGAACAAAAACATATTGTCAGTATGATTCGTACATGTTTTCATGAGATTTTCTTTAGAAGCAGAATTTGAGTGTTCTGGAATAAGTAAAAGGCTTGTGGGGACACCTGATGCAAATTTACATTTTTTAATCTGGTGAATGCTTGGGAATGTCATTTGTGTATCATCAAACTGAGCAATGTGAGATTAAGTCATCCGATAAAATATGTTAGCAAAAGTTTTACAGATATTTTTGAAATATGTTTACAAATATGGCTAAATTATCCATGATTAGAATGTGGACTCATTGAAGCCCAGGTGCCAGGAATTTTGTTATATGCAGAGATCACCTTAGCTAGCCTGTTGGAAATAGACTATTAGGCTGGTGTTGAATCTTAGCTTTTTTAATTTTGCAGAACTTAAACCAATCTGTAGCCCATGACTGGACCTCAGGTTTACAAAAACTGATTTTGAAAAAAGAAGATGAAATCAGAGCAGCAGATCGCTGTAGAATTCAGCTGCAACTTCCAGGAAAACAGGACAAGTCAGTAGAAATCATGATTATGAACTTTTCTAAATGGGCTTATGTATTAGGCATAGATGTACTAGTTCTTCCCTCTCTTTTATCTCTGTAGTTAGCCCCTGACTTTTGCTCTTTTGCCATGATATTGGGAGCTTGAATGTTCCAGAGCAGTTTTTCTCCTGTTCCTCAACTCAGCATTCCAGATGCAAGAAGCAAAAGGGGAACCGTGGCAGTGACAGCTAATAGAGAGCAGCCACTTTGGTATTCCTTTGCCAGGGAGGGTGTTCCTCTCATATTGTTTCATGTAAAGAGTAGAAAAATGGATGTATAGTGTATCAAAGCCTTTATGCTTATATCAGAACTGTGTCTTTGTTTAAGTATTAGAAAATAATGAACTTTCATCATGCTCAACATTTCTAGATTTGGCTGTATCTCATAATAAATGCATTTGGTGGCTATTTTTTTTTTTAATTGCAGGTCTGGGAGGCCAACTTTCTTTACAGCTGTATTCAATACATTTACCCCTGCCATCAAACAGGCTTGGATCAACAATTTACAAATGGCTAAACTGGCCCTTGGTAATTTTTAGTTACTCAAATTTCCTATCAAGTTAAAATAGCTCTAAATGTATAGTCTATTTTTTTTTATTTTTATTTTTAAAAGATTATTTATTTTGGTGAAAATTGGTCTCCAGATATTTTAAAACACAGTACAGTAACAGTGATTGTGTATCACTATAAAATAATAACATTATAGATAAGATGAGGCCTTCATTATGAAGCAAAGTATTTCAATGAGGTCTGGTGATCATTACTAATTGTTACATTTAAATCAAAAAGAAAGAGATATACTACAGGACAGACAGATGAGGATTATAAACATATTTCTTAGGATCTTATGAACTTTTTATACTTTGAACTTCAGGTTCAAATTTCTCAGTTTTAGCTCAGAATTATTCTAGCTAGGAATTGTCAGTTAAGGTTGTTGGGTTCATGTGTTTAGCTTTTTAAGTGCATTATAAACTTATGGGTGTAGTTTTATTAATGCAAAATTTCTATAGCTTAATATGTAAAACTCAAATTAAAACAATGTAAAAACCAACTCAGGGAATTGGTTTTTTGTTCAGTTTTTTCTTTTTCTTTTTTTTTTTTTTAACATAACACTGTAGTTTTCACACCAACAGGCCTGATCTTAGTGGGAGCAGTAAAAAATGTGCTGTCCAGTGATGTTATTAATCTCTTCTGTTTGCACAGAGCTGTAGGTTTTCAAAGATACCTGGCATTTTGAATGTCTAAATTCAGAAACATTAACTTGCTACAAAGCAAGTTTCACCAGTGTATCATTAAAATAGAGTGCTTTTATGGTGTCTCACTGAAGGCAGGCAAAGTAACAAAAATGAAGAGAGAACGGATGTCTCCATCATTCCAGGAGGAGGATCCTTACAATTATGATAAAGAGTAGAGAGGAGTTACAGAATATTCTGAATTGGAAGGGAGCCACAAGGATCATCAAGTCCAACTCTTAAGTGAATGACCCATACAAACCCACAACCTTGGTGTTCTTAGCACCATGCTGGTTGGTGCTCTTACACAGGCAGAGAAATGCTATTTGCCAAACAAATTTTCTAGAGTCTAAGAAGAAATTCGATGTGTGTTTTTCTCTTTCAATAACCAATTGACAAGATCATTAAGAAACTACCATTTTGCTAATGTAAGGTGTTCTTTTTTTTTCTTTTTTTTTTTTCATAACCAGTATGTATGTAATCTACTCAATGGAATTTTTGGTCATGGTTTAATGTTGTCATTTAAGCATATATAGCATAAGAACAGCCTGATCAGTATTGACGAGTCCTAAGAGAGTTCTTTTCTGTTCCTGTGGAAAGTTGAAAATGATTATTCAGTGAAAGTATTGCAGGATGTTTGTTGTTTGTTCTTCCCATTGCAGTGGAAGATAACCTATTAGGTTGGTTCTGCATAGAAGATGATGGAAATCAAATAAAAAAAGAGAAACATCCTCTCCTTGTTAGACATATGCCAGTGATGATGGCCAAGCAACAGGAATTTAAGGTGAACAGTATTTTTATATGAGATTACAATTGCTTTTTTGTGTGATATAACTGCTAAAGAATACCATATTGTAAATACAGCTACTAGTTCTCTTGAGTTACTACCTTGGTGTAAGACCAGTAGCAGTGAAAGATCCAAGAGGGTCAGAGGAATACTGCAGTCTTTGAGGCACTGAGGAACATCATGTTTACTTTTATATAGTGTGACATTGGCTTTCAGATGTAAGCTCATCACTCAGTGTAAACAGAACTGCTGGGAATTTTTAATTTGTCTTGAGTTTTCCAAGTGTATGTTGGGGGCTTGGAAGTAACCTAAAGTTTATAAAGTACAGGAATCTGATCTCCATGATAGCTGTCCTTTACTGGTGTAATTGTGTTGAATCCTCCTCAAATTTCTGATTTTCATTAGTGCACAGAGAACAATAGTTTTAAAATAGTTTTAAAATTATTTTTTATGGGATCATATAAAAAATGTAGTTCTGTTCTGAACAGTGATACAGAAATTGTCTTAATAGTTGACTTCCTAAAGTAACACGTCAGTTTGAAGTCATACCGACCACTGGCTTTAATGAGGAAAATAAATACAGCATGTCCAGGCCAATAGATGGAAGGGAAGGGTACAGGATACTGTTTTTTTCCTGTGTATCAGCAGGATTTCTTGTTGACCATCAGTCAGTTAGGCTTGTGCAAAGACACTAATGGAAATAAAATTGGGTATGTATGGCCAGAATCCCAATATTAAATTAACATTATTGCATGGACACTGCTTAAAGAGGTAAGTCTGCAAGTCCTCTCTGTAGAACAGCCTACAGAAGGGAAGTGCAGCTGGCAGCTTCACTCCAACTGTGAGTATACAGGCCTGGATGTTGGGGGAAAATAATTGCTAGTTAGAAATGCGGCTGAAATGTGTAATAGTGTTGAACCATTCCTATGATACTGGTTTTCAGAGCAGAGCTGTGGTTTAGACTACTGAAACTCTCTACTTTCTCACACAACCATAGTCATTCTTGTCTTATTAAACAGTTATTTTTTTCTATATTGAATACTTTATAAAGTCACCATTGGTGAAAAAGTCAGGTAATTTGTTTGCAGAAACCTAAAATGTATGTTTCCTTAGAGCTTAAGTATTTGTAAGTCTTGGAGATCCATGCCAGAAGCCATGAAGGGCCATGCTCGACTTGTGTAATCAAGTTAGAACAGGATCTTTGTTTTGAACAGAAGGAGGAGTCTGTTGCCTTGATACCTCAGGAGAATGTGACAGCATTTGCCTGAGCTCTGGGTCAACTTTGCCAGTTTTGCACCTCCTAAAGATAATGTGGGTGTGAGCCGTCATGTCTTGTTCTTCCAAGTCCTCAATATTACTAGAAAACTGGTGGTTTGTTAGGGTGTCAGGCCAGGTCTTGGGATGGAAAGAGAGCCTTTACTTGGCTAATCCTCCTTGATAGCTCTCTCTATGCTGCTCAGGCTGCCCAGTGGTGTAAGGAGCTTGTAAGAACTTCTCCCATCAGAGCAAGTTTACACCCCAGGCTTCTGTTAAGATTGAGAGCTAAACTAGCAGGGTTTAACTGTGAAAAAATATCATCAGTTTTGACTAAGATGCAAAGGGGTAGAGAGATGCAACAAGCAGCCTGGAAATACACAGCATGCAGGCTGTCTTGTTTTTCACTAGGGATGTATTTCATTGTCACAGCTACTGTGACACAGCTACTGTAAGTCACCATTATGAATAGATAGCTTCAGCATGTGTTAAATGAGACATGTCAAGACTGGCATGGATAGCTCTATTTTTTTTTTTTTATTTTTCTCATCTATTGATTTCAGTCTTTTATCTGTATAGTGAATTGCGTTGGTGAAAAAATAACATTGTTTTTACTAAGGATAATCACTTTTTACACAGGCTAATCACCTGAAGCCTGCTGACTAAAGGGAGATTTGTGAAATTCTTTGCGCTTTGGAAAATTAAGTAAACTTGGAATTTACAACTCTTAACTTTTGCCTGCTTCTTTCTTTCTTTTTTTTTTTTTTTAATTATTCACTGTTGAGAAGTGATGTTGCAGGTTATGGTGAAGTTGTCTTAAGTTCATACTAACCAAGTTGTTTCTAGTACTGCAATATAATCACAACGATGTCCGAGGTGAGAACATTAGTGGGAATTATAAAGAACCTTGTGTAAAAATGTTGTATCCCACCTCATTAGAAACCTTTTGATTACATAAACAGTTACAAATTTATATATTTTGAATTGTTTCACTAAGCGTTAGGGAAGTCTGCCATGGATATTAGGGAAATTAGAAATTCATGACTGGTCATAAAAATGTCTTCTTCAGATCCTTGATGCTTGAATAATCTGCAAAGTTGGGATGGACTTAAATATAGATCTTGAGTCTGATGTAGCTTTCATGTTTTTTTTAAATGGTCTGCATGATAAAATCATGAGTATGGTTATTAATTTACTGACAGTAATATGATGACATGAGGTTGGGATGGAGTAAGGGTATTATGGAAGATAGCATTAGCATTCAAAATGAGTAAAACACCTGGAAAAATAATCTGAGAGGAAAAAAAAAATAAAAGGACTGACAGTCAGCAGGACAGACACATGGTATACTCAGGGAGAAATTAAGAGCTTCACAAGTACAGATTGAAGAGGTGGTTGAGTGGAAGGGTCTGTTAAAGTCATTTTAATAGACCAGCAAGCTAAAGATTGGTTAGGAATGTAATACTGTTACAAAGCACAATCAATCAATGGGATTTGTAGAAACAGGTTCAGAAGTGGTAGCCATGGTGTAGTGCTGCTCACAGCTCTGCTAGAATGATATGTTCAGATGAGAAAGTTCTGTGCTCTCAGATATACGAGGCTGATACATCAACTGGAGAGATCCCAGTTTGAGAAGTGATGATAATAATTTTAAAAACAAGAATATAAAAAATCAATTATTTGTAAAAAAAATAATTAATTGATTAAGTGATAATGTTAATTTAGCCTAATGAAGAAGAGTCTCAGACAAGATCATGACATGTAAAAGCCTTATGTGTAAAAGGACACTGCAGAAAAAGAAGTACCTGGTGGCTGAGATGAGAGGTAACAGGCTAATGATTATAACAAGGATGGCATTAGGTTGGGTATTTGGAAAAACTTAATAAAAATCATGAAGCATTTGAGCAGATCAGCTGGAGAGTTTGTATTCTTTGGCTTCGAACGTCTTTAAGAGTAGATAAGGAATATGTCGGGAACAATACCGATGCAGCTGACCCTGCCCATGGGAAGCAGGACGGACTAAAGTGACTCCCTGCCTTTTGGGATTTTTTGATATCTTTAAACATTTTAGTTAATTGCAACCTAAAATAGACAGAAACAGGCATATCTTTCTGATGTGGTAACAGCTCTCTTTTCTTCTCTTTGAAGGTTGAATGTGCAGCTTATAATCCGGAGCCATACCTCTCTGGAGAAACAGAGTCAGATTCCTGTGCCATGGAACATGGTTTTCTTTGGGTAAGCATAATCTTTAAAAGCTGAAGGGTTGTCTCCTGTTTTTCTCCGTTGCTTTTTGTGACTCTCGGCAACACAGAGATCTGAAAAAAAAACTAGGTGGTTTTTTTTCTTTGTTTGTTTAAAGATAGACTTCTATAAAGGATAGCTAGTAATTTGTCCATGTGATCTTGCTGTTCTCTGTAGGCAGTTAGTTACGTGTGTGTGATTTGTTAGTGCGGCACAGAACAAATTCCAGACAGCTGAGCACATTCATGAGGGAGTTATGTGCTAATTTATAATGAGGGCTGCTAAAACCCATATGAGCTCACGCTGTCCTACTGTCTGTTTTCATAGTTTAAGAATGTTTTAGCCATTAATAATCTGTTTAAACCTGTACATAGGAAAAAAATTACTCTAGCAGATTGTTATGACCCCAAATATACAGATATTCCAGCAGACAAAATGAGGTAGTCAATGTGGTTTTGGGTTTTTTTTAAAAAAGCAGACTAATGATTTCAGGAACCTTTCTTATTACTATAGTACTGAAATTTTAGGCTAGTCTTGTGAATTAAAAGTTAGAAACAGCTTTTGTTGGTGATCTTTTTCAAGGTGACCCATATAATTTCTTTGTCTTTGCTATTTGTAAATATATGACAATTAAAACTTTCTACTGCCACAAAATATCCTTTCTGTCTGTTTCCTGTGTTTTTTCATTTTTTACAAACACAAAGTATTACTACATAGAAACATTTACTTCTGTTTGTGTAGGGTTTCTTTGTTTTGTTTTGTTTTGTTTTGTTTTACTTCTCTCTGATCTCTAAAATATACAAATTTGTGTACATATTAATGATACTTATTTCTGGATCAGATTGAAATTTAGGATCCCGTATCAGCAAGTTTACAAAAGGGATTATATTATATAATCCCTCTTTCTGTTGGCACAGAGCATTTCTTTGTAGACCTGTTATGGTGCAAAGGACAAGCCTCAGGTGCATTACCTGAGGTAATGCATTTAAGAGAACCTGAAATAACTTAGAACACCTGTTATTAAAATAACATATTACACAGATACTTATTTTAATTGCATTACATAAAGTATATACTTTTGAGTCAGACATCAGAATAGGCCATAATATTATTCCTACTTTCAAAAAATAAAGAACTGGTTTTGTGAGTGTATAAGGCAATTTTGCGTACATAATGTTTTGACATCTCTTTTATTTGTGCTGAATTATTTTCTTACGTCTTAATGCATGAAAATTCATATTCACACATATAACTTGAGATACACTCTTCAGTTAACATTCCAGTCATTCCTGCTTGTAAATGCTGATCTTCCTGGAGACGGCTCAGTCTTGGTATATTTCTTTTTATTTTCCTTTTTCCAATTCAGATTGGCAGTTGTACTAATCAGATGGGCCAGATTGCAATAGTCTCATTTCAAAGCTCCAGCCCCAAGGTTATTGAGTGCTTCAATGTGGAATCACGGATTCTCTGCATGGTCTACATACCAGAGGAGGAGAAGCTGAAAGAACAAAACAAAGCTTTAGACTCTGAAAATGTTCTTGCAACAACTTCTAATGTGCCTACTATTTGCCTTGGCATGGAAGAAGGAAGGTGATTCTTGTTTTTGGTGTAATGCGTATGATTTATTCATTAGGTTTACTATTCTATAGCAAAATTGTGTGATACATTTCACAGACAGTGAATATTCTGAGTTGGAAGGGACACACGAGGATCATCGAGTCCAACTCTTATGTGAATGGCTAGTGTGGGGATTGAACCTGCAACCGTGGTGTTATCAACACCATGCTCTAACCAACTAAGCTAATCTCAGGGTCGATTCCAAGAAAATATTTACTTTTTTAAGAAGTATCCATGTGTTATCCCAGTGACCTCAACGTAGCCTTTCCACTTAAATCAAGGAAAAAATACACTCTACATTTTTTTAAAATATACTGTGTAGTATTTAAAATTAAAGCAATGCATCTCTCTGATGAAAGAGGATTAATTAATTGTGCATCATATCTGAAAAATATAAATATTACTTTTGTAATGTTACAACGTAATCTTCAGGTATTGGAAAACTTTCAGAATGGCGAAGAGGAATCCATTAACCTTCTATGCTGTGATATATTATGCAGGATTTGCCATGTGAATGGATAATATTACTGTTTAGTATTGACATGCATTATTTTACTCTATTTGAACTGATGGCCTACTGACTCATCACTTGATTTATATTGAAGAACAAGGCTACATTTTCTGAACTTTTAGGTCTGTAACCAAAGAGATCTGGTTATAGCTAGTGAGGGCATAACTGCGTAACTACATGTTATTTCGGAAGATATTTCTAACTAGTCTAAGAGAAGAACAAAATTCCCCAAGGAAAATGCCATGTTTCCAGAAATTAGTGCAATTAATTCCAGATTTAACAATATTCCTAACATACCCATGGTAATAATCAGTAGGAATGGTGTAAATTTTAAGTATAATTGGCATCTGGTAGCGAGTTTTTCTTGTCCCTAGTTCTCCAGGTAATACTTTTTTTTTTTTTAATTAATAAATATTTTGGATAGACTCATAATGAGGACTTTGAGCAGAATTTCTATTATGCCTCTTCGTTGAATAAATGTTTCTTCAGACAAGGTAATATGAAAGTGTTGTCATATGTCAGTGTTAAGTAATTGCAAATTGTCTACATAGACATTCTGGAGTGTCAAGAATAAAGGAGAAAACCTTCCCCCCCAATATTTTATTCTAAACCTCTCATTTGCATATTCTATTAAGAACTCCATAATGCATAATATCACAGGTCTGTTTTTTCTTGCTTCTTTTTATAGCATTTCTATTTACAAAAGTTGCCAAGGCTCAAAGAAAATTCGACTTCAGCACTTCTTCACTCCTGAAAAATCAACTGTTATGAGCTTAACATATAGGTCTCAATACTTGTTTGCTGGCTTAGTAAATGGAAACATCTCAATCTACACAAAAGCAGAAGGTAATGTAGTGATATGATTTAATGGCATCCTGAGGAACTCACATGTCAGTGTATTTTGGCAGAAGTAGTTTTCCACTACTATATTTTCCGAAAATTCTTTGTAAAACTGCGGAACTAAGGTTACTGGACTTTCCGGTACATCTGAAGAGACTTGTTTTCTCTTTTTGAAGGATGGTAGAGACTTTGATACTGTTCCCACTTTCACCATATGTGCATGTGAAAACTAATTTTTTCCCCTTAGCTTAAACCCTGAGATCTTCAGTGTTGCAAGAATCCAGAAGTTTATGCACTAACAAGCAGTATACTGTACTTTACACAACACAATGCTAATTCTACTCAACTACCCAGTATTGGTGTTTATGAAAGACAAAAATTCCCTATTGATAGAGATTTCTGTATATCTCATTTAAAAGGACAACCCCATTCTTTCTGTACAGATAGGATAAGTCTTTCCTATGTGTGCAGTTCATGTATTTCATGGTAGGACTCCTTTTTCTATTAGCATCACAGTTGGTTGTTTTGTATCTAGCTGAATAATTGGCTAAAATAATTTGAATAAAGGAGAATCCCAGGTAATTCTTCTAAACCAGAACAGTCTTCTCCAGAAATGGTTCAGGTTCTTGTCTGTATACTCCAGTATATCTCACTAACTCTCCTGCAGTACTGTATACATATCTAGTTAATTCAGTTCAAAGACAGCAAGACTCAAGGTTTGAAATCTGAATTTTTAATTGAGATGTTAGCAGAGACTCCTAACCTTGCCAAGTGCAGAGCCAGCAGAGATCTGGTCTGCCTTATTTGTGCGAGCTGCATAACGGTGGTTGTCACGCTTCACTAATGAGATGGGCCCTGTAAACAGTTCAGCTGTATTCCTTTGGCAGTGTAGCTAAGAAAAGTTGCATGAGTTACACATCTACTACAGAAAATGTTAAGGATGGGGCAGAGCTGTTAACCAGACTGAATTACATTACGAGCTGGAGGTTCTTGCATCGACCAGGATCACAGCATTCCCTGTTTATTTTCTGTCTTTTGAAGACACGGGTTTTGTGCAGCTCAGTACTAACAGAACCTGTCGGAGTCTAGGTCAGGATCGCTGAAGCTTTGGCATGGGAAATAATCATATTTTTCTGACTCATCCTGTGGTCCCTTTTCTTACATCTTGGTCAGTGTGTGTTGTTTCAGTTCTCCATACCCCATAGAAGTTGTGGGATTCAGCTGCTCCTGTCTTCCTTATAGTTGGCTGCTATGGTTATGTGAGACAGTCTGCCCTGGAGGGGTGTTTTTATGAGCGCTGACCTATTTTACCAAACAAAGGAATCCAAGCAGTGGAATGGGAGGGAGGGGGAATGCAGCCTCTGAGGAGCTTTGTGCAATTCATCAGGGTCGCCTTCTGTTCTGCAGAGGGGGTTACTTTCCAGCCATGCACTTCACCTTGTGTTTTGGTCTGTCATCATTAAGGAGATTAAGAAAAGATTTAAAGCAAATGTGAATATGTCAGTGCATTACAATATATCTTGATTTGAAGCCTGAGGACAAATGCTATGATATGCACAGATAAAGTGGTTGTGCAGCCTGTTGTGCAACTCCATGAATGAAAAAGGATAATCTTTCTTCTAGGATAAAAATCTACCTCACAATTTCTGATAGAGTTGTGATCCTTTTCTTTTCCTCCCTGGGCAGAAAGTGTGGCAGATCAGTTCAGTCACTGAAGCCTGATGCCTTACTCTAGGTAGTCAAAGACCCATGACTTGTGTAATTTGGTTTTCGGTACCCAAACAGCTCTAATTTCTCCTGTTGTTTTCAGGTGGCTCAATGCATGTAAATATCCAGCTTGTTTACAAACAGCAAGTGCTCTCTTCTGACTTTCTTCACTAGAAAGCTTTGTCAGATCAACAGAATCCAGAACGCTCTCTGGCTGCAGAAAATCTTGTCTTGAAGTAATATAAAAGGGAAACTGAGAAGTATGTACAGTAAACCGAGGAACAAGTGCCATTAGTGAGAGGTTGGAGGTGTGCAGTGAGGTTTCTTCCTTTCTGGAGGGTAGCCGTGTTTTGCGGAGACATCTCTGTATCTGTGTGTTTTCACATATGAGGTAAAAAGTACTTAAGCCTCATTTATGTATTTGAACATAAATTAAAAGCAGAGTCAATGAGGCACTGGTATCATAAAATCTACTCAGCTCTTAAATATGAACTAACATGGTGATCTGTGAAAATGTCACAGGAAAGTAGGATATAGGTCAGCTAATATGTTAATTCTAAAAATAATAATTAATTATTATAAATAATCCTTAATTTCATGTGAGTGAGAAAACTACTTTGGGGAACTGTGAAATAGCTAATGCATTAAATGCTGTTGTATATAGGACTGGGAGCAATGCAGATTGCAAAATTTCTGACACCTCATCTGTCGGGACTTTGTTTTACAGGGCAATTAACTTTTGCATAGTTATCAGTCTGAAAAATTCTGCATTTAATGTTTGCCTCAGGTTGAATTATTAGGAATATTTCCAGACAAAGCACTTTTCTAGAAGAGGTTAAGGGAAAAGTACATTGTATTGTCTTTGTTAAAAAAAACAAACAAAACCCCTTTTGTGATGATTGCAGACAGCCCAGCAGATGTGTTTTCTGAGTGATGTAATAGCAAAAAAGGTCAATGCCTGTTTGACTTCCATTCACAAAAGTGTCTTAGGAAAGGGAAATCACAATCTTTATGTAATATAGGTGTATTGTTCCTGATATACTGTACTCCGTTCCAGCTACTTCCTTTCTGCTAGGCACTGATACACATTTCCTTTCCATAAAGTCCTGTAAAGAATATGGAGAGAAACAGGAAAAAGAAAGTAAAAACTCAGTGATTGTGGCAGAGAGTAGAAGAATTAATATATTAGTAGTTTCAGAAAGAGTTTGGTTAGGATGAGAGAGCAGATGCATAAAACAGATGTGCTGCTTTGATTGCAATGATTGGTATGTGCAGCCTCTCACTGCTGTGTAGAGCACACAGTGAGTTCTTGTATGCTCACTCCCAGAATTAAATTCATACCATTAGGCATGTTTGGTGATCCACCTCTCTGCAGGTGCCATCTGAACATCAGGGAACACAGGTTGTGGAGTCTCTATCCTTGGAGATATTCAAAGGCATATGGACACAGTTCTGGGCAGCCAGCATGAGGTGACTCAGCTTGAGCAGGCAGGTTGGAACAAGTAACTTCCAGAAGTCCCTTCTAAGCTCAGCCATTCTGTGACACTGAGTAGAGAGATGTCCAAAGAAAGCTTTAAGAAATTGAAACTAGGCATTTCTAAACATCGTCCTACTTCCAGGTGCTGCTGAGCTAGAGAAGTGCTACTTGTGTTTCACAGAGGAGAGCTTGCAGCTATGGTGAGTTTCTCAAGCTGAGGATGAATCATGCTGTTTTGTTTTTAAAAGAGGCTAGGAGAAAAAGGACATAGAATTTCTCATATAGTATCTTCATGGGTA
Organism: Corapipo altera; assembly: GCF_003945725.1. NCBI lineage: Eukaryota > Metazoa > Chordata > Aves > Passeriformes > Pipridae > Corapipo > Corapipo altera. The sequence continues at coordinate 2,666,629 of NW_020884883.1, read as the reverse complement.
AGGCACTAGGTTTTCTGTTGAAGAGACCTCTATTTTATCAAATGTTTCTTTAATATATAAACTTTTGCACTGTTGCCTCTCACCCAGTCTTTAATTCTTTTTTTTCCAAGAGCATGGAGAAGGGATGCCAATGCTACCATTGCCACTCCAAGTATCTTTCACCTGGGTGGCTAGAGGTCTCTTCTGGAAGCCTGAAGATACTGATGAGAGTCATCTTTTGCCATAGAGAGAACTGAGCCCGCACACCCATAAGAGAAAACTCTTGCGTGTTTTAACAAAAGCTGTATTTTCTAACAGGTTTTTGTGAAGCCTGTACCTGTAGGTGTATGCTGCTAGGTTCTGGCCCTGAGATTTATGAAAAGAAGAAAGGCTCAGCTTTGAGGATTGCAATTGAATGTGAAACAGTCAACAGCTGAGGCAATTCTGGCCATGCACAGAACAGAAGTTTATATTCTTCAAAGAGACTTCACCAGTAAAAACTTAGGGATCTCTGAAGATGACTTACCTGTCCAAAGAGGCCTCATGACACTAAGCAGTGAGCATTTTCAGAGGATTAGTATCAAGGAAAATGATCAAAACTTGAAGGAAATACAAGAGTAAGGGGAGACAGTTACAACAGTGAAGGAGTAGCAAGTCAGTTTATTGGCAAGATTCCTTGATTCATTTGGTAAGACACTTGTCCTTTGTTGGAGGACAAAAATTGAGGAAAGGAGGAATATGTGGAATGTAAAGTACTGATGTCAAAATGTAAAGCACTGATTTCAGAGCTTGAGTGTATTGATGTACTGTTCCAGCTTGTCTGAAGAGTGCATTTCTGGCATGCGATTGCCACTTAGAGTAGACGTGGTGAGAGGTATTGCTGTGAAAAGTAAGAAGTGGCATTAAGCTGTTAGAGAGAGGACTAGAGCAGTGATATTGAAATAAATACTGTTGTCTTGACTGCATTGTCACTGTTAGCAGTAACACATAATAATTGTTACCAGGAATACACTGACATTGCTGTGGCTCTTACTTGTATATCTCCTGCCGGGACCTCCAGCACCACTCTCTCTATAACACTAGATAGAGCTCTGTCAGCTATTTAGCATGAAGAATTTGATGCATATGTGGAAAAAATGATTATGCATGTATAGCATAGGACACTCCTAGTTATATGTTATTTAGAAGAACAGACCTGACTCTCTCGTCTTATTTCCAACTGGTAAGGAATGTGCTAAACTTTTTACTTCTGTAGCTACCATTTTACTCCTCCACAGTGCTGGTTTATGTACCATGTGATGGAAAAAATGTTTGTGCTCCACTGCACTAATTAACCAAGAACTGCTGTTCCCAGGGCTGTGTTGGCAGCTCTGTTGAAATCATCAATAGTGCTGCTAAGCAAGAGAGGAAGCTGTCAACAAAAAAGCACGTTTGGTTCAGCTCGACTGAAAGTGTGAAAGAAGAGAAAACTGCTACAAACTTTGAGAAGACTTTCTGAGGAAATAAACTATATGTTTACGTTAATAAGTTATCTCATATGAAGACTTGAGCTTGCCAACTAATTATAATTATGAAATACTAAATATTAAGAAATTATTTATAAATTAAATAATAAGAGACTTGTAAATTACTGTAAAATAATATTACTTTCCTTCACTGGGTTTTATGGAAACAAACCGCAGAAAGATAAAATAGCCAACATTCTGTTCTATAAAATGAACATTGTTTTAAGCCTTCCTATCTGATTAAATGTGAGTGAATAGAAAGATAACTAATTTTCCAAAATTCATAAAAATCAAAAGACTCACAACAAAATTAACTAGAGGAAATGTCCTTATACATTAAAATCTTTGAAATATTTCATGATCATGAGATATCTTTGATGCAGCTAAACTGCCTGATAAAAGCACTGCAAGGTACTGTTCAACATTGGGATGTAAACTATGGCACATAACTACTTGAGAAGTATAACTTACAGAGAGTATTAAAAATAATGGCACAAAACAAATCTATTAGTATAAAAACTGTCTTCTATTTTTTTAAATATTCATCTAATATGTAAATATCAGACTGTTTATATATAACATAAATATTCAACATCTAATTCCCAGAAGCCCCTAGATTCGTTTCTGTATTTACCCCTGTTCTCAGATTTTGTAGATGCCTCTCATTCCTGCAAATAGCTGTACCTGCAGTTCATATAGATGCTTATATTCTATTAACAATAATGTTATTGAAACTAACAGAGGCTGTCATATCCTGAGTATCAAGCATTTGGTGTACTTATATTAAGAGTCTACACCTGCTTTGATAAGGCCAGTTTAAGATCCAAGTCAAATAAAACTTGCAAATCGTACAGTAGTCTTTGTGTTGTTAATACTTGTCTGGACTTTTCTTACAAAGCAGAAGGAAAATCACTCTCTCTTCTTCCACAGTTTCCTTCATGTTACCACAAGTGTCAGGCTTTGGTCTTGTATTTGCTCAGGGTGCAGGTATCTGATTTACACAGAAGACTGACCTCTGGTTATAGGATATATGTACTGCATATCACATCTCATTTGGTTCCATGTATTTACCTCACAGGTAGAAGAAAAGTTTAGTTTATTTTGTGTGGCTTTTCATCATTCTATAGACAATAGTGACCATAAAATCTTCCTGAAATTAAAATTATGCTTATTTAGAGAACAGAAGCAAGGCATTGATTGAGCAGAATTCTAAGACAAGCCACATTTCTGTGAGCACTCCTTCAGGTAATGTCCAGCCAGGTCTCCAGGACCCACGCTGTATACATCTCCACTGTTTGTTTTTCTGTTGTTCAATTCCTACTTTTCAGACAATAGTTTGCTGGGGTCCTTGCACTGGTGTTGTCCTATTGTATTCGTTGAGATTTTCCTGGCAAAAGTTTTATCTCGGCTACTATTTCTTGCTTCTTTTCTTTTTTCTTAGCAAAAAAATAAATTTGTTCAGTCAGTAACTAACCAAGGATTTTACAGCATCAAACAAGGCTGTTCCTTATCTTTTTGAAAGTGCTGGGCCTAATTTTAAGTACATGGATAGTTCCAGTTGTTGGAACTGCTTACATAAGTCTGTCTTGGATCTGCAGGTGTTTACACAAATAGAATAGAAATAATGCTTCTTTTCACTTAGATTTTAGAAGCAATGAACGTTGGATCAGGCAGATAAGATGAAACAGCCAGCATCAAACATGAAGTCTGTGCAGGCAGGTGTTGAATAGGGTCTGCTGAGATCTGGAGAGAGAGGCAGGGGAGAGTATTATGTTTTTCTGAAAGTGTGATTTTGATAGTCTTAAAACAACTTGTGAACTAGACACAGACTTGCTGAGTAATTTTGCAGATGGGTGATAAAATTCTTGGTCAGCATAGTGATGTTGTGATCTTTCTTTTAGCCAGCAGCCTGTGGATAAAGCCTTTACACAAGTGTGTTGGATTACCAGACTTAATCCCTTGCCTTGCTTGAGAGGATTTTTACCCATGCTTCCCACTCTCAACAGATTTCCCTGGCTGCCACCAAATAAGAGGAGAGAGATGCACAGTGCTTAATTTCTCCTCCTGCTGTCGTTCCAATTTGTATAATTATTTAATCATTCACTGAGGCAGGGAGCAGAACACAGATGACCCATCCTTTAAATACTGCCTAATTACCAGACTAGAGAGTCTCCCCCTACCCTGTTTTTCCCCTCATCTGTCTCAGATGCTGTCTGATCTGGAAGTTCCATTAATTTTTTTCTGTACATTGTGTTGTTCAGTGTGAAAATATAACTACAAAAGAAAAGATAGCTTTTTGTTCTGCATATCTGCACTTTGCCCAAATTCACAGTCTTTATCTTTCAGGAAAGGTAGCAAGAACGTACTAGAATTATGTTGGGCTTATCCCAAAAAAGGGTGCTACTTACAGGATGCTGTTACAACTTCTGCAGTCAGCATCCCTTACACAATGAAAGTTGGGCCACACACGTGTGCAGTTTCACTCTCTGAAGGCTTTGCACTGCCCACAGTGGTTACAGCATTAATAGAGTATGGGCAGCCTTCACTTTAGAATTTAATTTGAGGATAATGTGGTTGCTAGCGAATGAAAACTTCTCAAGAAGTTTGTTTATTACTAATAGTTCATATGAGTCACAAAGAACACAATGACTTTGACATTGCTGGGAGAGTTTGCACGCTAATAACTGGAGGCACTCTTCTCAATGCAAACTAAAATAATGAAAATTGTTTTGACAGTCTGAAACTAAATGTCACTTTTACAAAAATGCTTTCAGAAGAGAGCCACATCCTGAATATGACTCAGCAAAGGTTGTATCATACAGATGACAGAAGTATTGAGAAGTACTCCAGAAATGAGGCTTCTCATTTTCATTGCTGCTGTTACTGGTGAAGAAGGAAATATTTTACCCCCTTTACCTAAGAAAATAATAAAAGATACACTTGTTTTCAGGATGGAAAAGAAAAACTTAAATGCTTCTCTAAAGATGTGTTTTCCTTGGTCTCATCAATCAAAATTGAAGTGGTTACTGAGTTGAAACCAGTGTGAATAGACAACTTTTCTGCAGCTTGTACAGAAAGAAAACTTTAAAATGAGGAAATGGTGCTTTTAAATATGTATTTTATCTTAGTGTAAAAAACCAGATACTGTAACAGATTTTTATATTATTAATAAATCATAATATATAGAAATGTGATCTTTGAGACTATGTTCAGCGAGCACTTACAATATATAAACTAACATGAAAGCATTAAAATATTAATTATGATATTTGGTATGTCAATTTGTATGTATAAAAGATAGAGCTACAATTATTTCAAGAAGCATATGTTTCTGGCTTTTAATTTAGGGGATAAATAATCTCCTAATCCTTGTTTCAAAGAGATGGCAAGTGAGAATGACCAGAGCAGGAAGTAGTGACATGGATTTCTTATCAGAAGCTTGCTGAATAACTGATTGTGCCACATACACATGCAAAATGTAATTTTGATCTGATAAATGCAGTCCAAAGAAAACACTTCGGGTTTTATAGTTAGGGGAAAAAATAAGAAAAGTGAAGATATGGCACAAGACTAAGTTTTAATTTCTTTTTTTTTTTTTAATTTCCTTCTTAAATGAAGCATCTAGTAGCAGGAAGGTCCATTCTGTCAATACGCTCTTAGAGAGTCATCTGAACTTGTTAGAGCCTACCATAAGAATCTGGATGGCAACTTTTCACATGAAAGATGAATCTGTCCTAGTTGGAAATTTATTCATCTTGAAATAAGTTGATTATGAGCTCCTCCTGAGTTGAAGACAATTGTGTCTGCCATGGCTTTCTCACTGTATTTCTTCTGGAAAGAAAGCAGTTGTATCAGAACGGCAATTTGAGATTCTTGGATTATCATTTAATCTAATCTAGATAAAATTTATTCAATTGACAGATATATGAGTGCTTGGTTTTGAGTTTTCCCTGTAATGTTATATTATCCTTACAGACCTACCCTGGAAGCTAAAATTAATCATACATAAATCACAGCATAGCTTGAAGTGGCAGAAATTCAAACAGTAGGCTTTTCAGAACTGTTTTAAAGCAAAAATCACCATTTGGTTGTGTATAACCTTTCTTCTTCTTTTTTACTGAAGATGGGACATGGAACACGGAACCTCAGAAGATAGTTAAATTGGGGGTTCTGCCTGTTAGAAGTCTGCTTGTGATGGAGGAGACCATTTGGGCTGCATGTGGTGGACAAATTTTTGTAATCAGCACTGTGACGCACTCCATAGAGGTAAACACTTTTAAAAGCATTGCTCAAGTATTATGCTACAGGCTATAAGAGGTGAAACTTTAAAGATTAAAATCTGTTTAGGAAACTTCATGATTTAAGAAGCGTTTTATTAAACATGGTCTCAGTTCTCTGCCGATGTCTCATTATACCTTGCTTCTTTTTGCCTGCTGGTTTCCATAAGGTGCTTGAACTCAGAATATTTGGGGCAAGAGATTTTCTTAAAAACAAAATCTGAGGAAAGGCAGCAAAGGAATGAGTGTCTGTAGGAATTTCCTTTTAATTACAGAAGACAGTTTAATTAAGGGACTGCCTCTATATAGTTAGATGTTACTTTTACATTGTGGTGATATCATAATACAGTAATACAGTACAATATAATGAAACTCTGAAAACATTCAGAGTTTTGCTTCTCAGTAGCCTACAAAAATTTGATTTGCATAAGAGCACTTTCCAATGAATAGCCATACAAAAGCCATCTTTTCTGGAATGAGAGAAGAGTGTTAAGGATTCAAACTCATATTTGTGACCACATTTGCCAGAAAGTGTTAAGTTGTGGAAGTGTTAAGCTCTTATTTTTGTCAAAATTGCAACTTCCACCAAAAGAACGTCTTAGTGGTTCAAAGTTAAGAGCTGATAAAACATTAGGAATTAAACTTCTCCTTCAATTTACAGTACAGTGTCACTGAATTGCATGATGTTTACAGCCATAAAGTTCTTTCAAACAGGAGTTGTGATGAGCTCACAGCCTCCTTCTTTGTGTGCTTTGTTGCTGCTTTTTTGTTTCATTGATGATCGTGTTTTCTCCCAACAATTGTCTATTTGGTACAATTGATTCTGTGAGTCACTGTCATGGGTTTGCAGGGAAATAGCTAACGTCCTAATTTCCTCCGGTTTTTTCTGTGGTTTTTGGGTGATTTGTTTCATCCAAGAAGATGCTTGGATCACATATTTTTCTACTTTGTTTTTCTTTAAGGCTTGTTTGGTTGATGGTTTGAATGGTATGATTAGGGAAAGATTTCTGAAGAGTGATTTGGAGAGGTGCTTAGAATGGACTTTATTTAGTTTTACAGCCTCTTGGACACATGGTTACTGTTCGAGAGACTTTGATGACAAATCTCTCTGACTCCCACCGGGAAATGCATAGCAATGGTAAGAGATCACTGATGGATTGTTCCTGTGTAGGGCTGAATATTCACAGCCAGATCTTGGTAAATGTTTGGCAATTCTGGCTTAATTCTATCACAAAGCTCTCCCTAGATCAGACGGTATGGCTGCAGTCTGGGCTATTCTGGGCTGTTTTGGCAGAGGAGAACAAACCCAGAATTAAATAAGCTTTGAGGATTAAAGAATGTTTAAAGCTTCCTCTGTCATAATGCAGTACAGCACCATGGATTGCAGTGTTGAAAACAGAAGATCGGAGAGATAAAATTACAAATATTCTATCAATCTGTCTTAGACATGGCAGTTTCATTTTTCAGCTGTTACTACAGGTTTTTCTACAAAAGCATCACAGGAGGTTTTTTCTCATTTCTGGGATGCTTTGTAAACTAACCCCTCCATTGTATTCAGAGCTCACGTTATTACAGGTCTACTGATTCTTATAGCTATAATTAATATAAACACAATGAATGCTGCAACAAACAACATATAAGAAATGGTGCAACTGGAAATGGTGTGTATGGGTTGAGTAATGTTTTTTCAACACAAATAATTTTGTTCAAGAACATGATAGTTTTTTCTGTGTCTGGCTGATGATCAGTCACACAAATACCCATGCCATAGCATGTGATCTTCCTCATAGAACTGTGAGCAAATGATGATTTTTTGTTGCTTCTTTATATGCAAGTACTGATCTTATTCTCCTCAACTCACCAGACTGAACAGCTCACTGTTTTCATTATTGCTGCCTGCTCAGTTGCCTGACTTGTTTTGATAACTTCCTGAGTTTATATTTCCAAAAGTGATCTGCTACGATATCTTTGCCATGTTTATTGGCAATATTATTTCAATATTATATGATACAAGGCAATTTAAACTCTGTCTATATTGAATATTTATTATTAAATATTTAATAATATTAAAATATTATATTAAAATGTTTATAGAATATAATAATTATATATATATTCTATATTGTATATACATCTGAGCTGCCTCTTCCTTACTGTGAAGAGTAAAAGCTTTGCTCCATGAAGGGAAGCAGCAACAAGGAAATGTTTGTTTTCCCTCTGTGCTCTCTCTTGTTGACCGTTAGTAGTAATGATTTGACTCAAGATCTTTTGCATAAACTTAAATCTTTGCTCTATCAGCAGGAATTCAGGGCTCAACTGTTATTATTCCCTCTTTACTGAACTTCTTTATATCTCCATTTGCTTAATGTGGAGATACTCCATAAATACTCCAATACAGATGCTTGTTGGTTCATTGCTTCCTGCTATCATGCATACATACTCTGTGCTCTGTGTTATGTACATTATCTATAAAGGCCCCTGACTAGTTTTTAAGGCTGTATTTGTGCAAGCCCATATTCGAGACCATTTTTTAAACTTTGTGCTTGTGAGGCACTCTTTACTTCATAGGTATCTTTTGTTTAACTGTGCACTCACCAAGTGCAAAGTACATTATCCTTGAAAACAATCTCATTCCATGTCTTCTTGCTTTTCTAAGATTTTTATTTAAGATTTTTTCTTTATTTAATGATTGTTAATAAATGAGCAGGTTTGGCATCCTGTATATTGGGTTTGAATATTATTCTCTTTTCCTGCCTTCTTCTGCACCCTGCCCCCACACCTCTGATATGGATAAGACTCTCAATTCACTTGTTCTAATGATATGTTATTGCCTAATGATATGTTACTGTAATAAAATGTTTTAGGTATTGTATTTTATTGGCACAGTGCCCCAAACTGGCACAATGCCTCAAGATCCTTGGCAAGGCACATGTGAGAAATGCATCAGTTGCTATTATATATTAATTACATACTCTGATACTCTATCTATGAGGAAGAACTTTGTTACTTAGTTTTGACCCTAAATCTGACAGTTGTATTGCTGTTGGGTATAGACCTACATCCCATATTTTTCACTGTTCCTGTAGCCCCTTGCACTCTGAAAAGGCAGTTCGTGTTTGTTTAAAACCTTCAAAAAATGCGAGAGTATTTAATAGAATAAAGTCACTAGCTGAAGTCATTCCATCCTGGTCTATTTTGTCATGTTTTTAAAACTTGGCTGACTATACAGGAGTTACACTGAAACATTCAGCTGAATAAACCAAATTAAAATCCCTATACATATATTTTGCCTGAGTACTATAACTTCTTTAAAGTAGTGCCATTATGCATTTCTCATGAAGCTTGAGAAGTTGTGGTTCAGCTCTTGGTGCAGCTGTTTGGTGTAAGTGAGCACCCCTCAAAGAAATGCTCCAGCTATGCCCCACACTGCTGGAACACAGTGAGCTGCATCGAGGTCAGGCAGCCACTATGTCTTCTACAGCTCCTGTGTTGCTATAGAGTTAGAAGAAGAGAGCCTGAGGGGGAAAAAGCCAGGCTTTGAATAGAGAGGAATGTAGGTATGAAAACTAAGAGAAAAAATTAAGTTCATTTTTTTTTGATAACACAGAGAATAAGACGTTTGTTCCTTTGTATCTGTATTTCTTGTTATGAAAAAAAATAGAAGAAAAAGACCAGCTATTAGTCTTCAGATAGACATGTTATTGAAACAGATGTCAAAGCTATCCTTTATAAAAAAACTTATGCATAAGAAGGTACACGTTTGGGATATGTTCCTTCTCTCTGTTTGAAGACCCTTTCAATGAGAAGAATAGTTCTTTTTACAGGTTTCTTGTGGTGTTTGCATTATTATGGTTTTACTTTAAATATGTCTGTGTTTCAGCAGACAGCTGCACAAATGGCAGGGTAGACTAAGTGGGAGTATAGTGAATTGGCTGGTAAAATGGAATGTGACAAAAATGCATGTGTAAGTTGTTTTCAGTGGCACCAACAGAGTTTTCAGCTGTGGTCAGACCACTCCAGAGACAATTAATTTTTTACAATCCGCTTTATTTTTCTTCTAATTTCAAACAGTGCAAGATTCATTTCAAACAGGTCAGATTCACTTCAGTGGCCTTGGATCTGTCCCTGAGAAGTTCTCAAAAGCCAATCAGTGTAGGGATGTATGAGTCTATAAAGAAAAGTTAATATTTGAAAATCCTATTTGCAGTGAAACATGCATGATGAGTATTTCAGAAAATCTAGTCATAAAGAGCTGTTTCTGACTTTGAAAGGTGGGTTTTTTTAATAAATTCTTCTGTTGAATAAATTGTATGATTTTGAAATTGTATTTATCCTCTGGTAAAGAATGAATGGAGGTTACTTGAGGAAAACAGTGAATATAAATGTGTCTGCCAGAGTTGCTTACCTTGCATTCTATAGTGTTGTTATTCAAAGAGTCAAAAGGTAATACATTAACACTCAAAATTGAGATGCTGTCTAGCTGAAGAAAAACTTCTCTTTTCATTTACTAAAAACTGAACATTTGAAGAATAGGGTTAACAAATGAAAACACTTAAAAGATCATTCCCATTATTTTTAAATCGCAAATTCCTCAGTGAAAATACTAATTTATGTAGCAATAAAGTATGAAAAGAAAATTAAGTGCTTACTAAGCATAATACAAAGTTATGCTCTGTGGAAGCCTAAACTTTTATCCTTTGTCTCTGATCTTAGCCTGTTTGTTTAATTTGGATGGAAAATTTGAACTATGTATCTATAACCCTGCTATATTTAGATTTTGATGAAAAATTACCAAAATGTAAGTCTTAATTGTAATGCTTGGAAAATTAGTGTACTTTACACGGAGGAACAGACTACTTCTGTATTTTATCTGCAAATATGATGAAGAGTATATAATATGTTAAGTGAATATTAGAACAGTTACTTACTTCCATATTCTTCATAGAGAGATTTTTATCCAAAGAACACTTTGTCATTTATTTAGCCAAGTAAGTTTTATGTTTATCAGACTAGCTTTGTGATAATAGCTGGCACAACAATAAAAGGCTGTGTTTAACTTCAGAGACAGTCTTACTTAGAAGGCAAAACTGGAAGAAAAAAAATTTCCTTCTTGTTAATGATTAAAAAACTTCACTACAGCTTTATCTTGCATGTTAACAGGGACATGTAGAGAGGTTTCAGCCTTCCGGAGCCATGTAGAAGTTGTAACTATGAAGGCTCTAGATCAAGGAAAACAGTCTGTCTTCAAACTGTTGTGTTACTTATCTTTAGAAAGAGGATTTTGGCTTTTATAATAAAAAGCATCGATATTTTGAAATATGGGAAAACAAATACTTATACAATAGCTAATACTTGTGAAATTCAGAATCATCAAAAAACAAGCCACAATATTAAGGCGTACATTGTTATGTGTGGAGCAAATAATTGTGTGTTTGTATTCTTAAACAATCTACTTTCTAAAGATGACTTTTTATTTGATTCTCTGATTTTTGTTCTGAAAAGACCCCTAACAGAACAGAAGAAAAGTATTTTTTATTTGTTGAAAGAGAAGTTCTGCTGTAGATAAAAGTACATCTGCGGTAGTTTTCCCAAAGGAGTATTGATAAAGAAATACAAAATCCTTTTATGTCTGAGCTCTTTTGGGCTTGCTAGCCCCTATCATATGATATTTCTAATAAACAGAAAATCTGAGTTACTCTGTCATTAGGTGGAATTTTGGCTCAAGAGTTGAGAATCCTTCCATACTAATGATGATGTATTTTTAAAAAAAATCTCCCAGGAAAATTAATGTCATATGCAGTTGTCAGAACATATCCTGAGCAAGGCAGAAGAAGCTAGCTTTGTCCTTGTCAGAGGATGAAGATAAAGTGCCTATGCTGAATAGCATTTGAACATTCTTCAACATTTGAACATTCTTCAAATGTTCAGTTCTTAGTAAATTATAAGAAAGGTTGAATGATGTCTTTGAGTTGCATCTCCCCACAGAGTACTTATTTTTCTTGCAGAACCATTTTGAAGCCCACCAAGAGGAAGGGATGGTAATCTCTCACATGGCTGTTGCTGGTGTGGGAGTCTGGATTGCCTTCACATCTGGATCTACGCTTCGCCTGTTCCACACTGAGACACTGAAACACCTCCAGGATGTTAACATTGCCACACCAGTTCACAATATGTTGCCAGGTAGTTGAATTGCATTGTATGATAACATTTTGTTTTGTCTTTATCACCGTCGTTCTCCAGTGTTCTAGACTAGGCCAGAGTCAGAAGGTTCATCTCGGACTTTGAGTCTGATAATGGTTTAGTGACTATTTGCTTTAGTAAGTCGCAGTCCATCTCCTGCCCAGGCAACCAATGTGTGCAGTGAGCTGGTTGAGTCACAGCTCTCCTCCTTACAGGTTATAAATGTAATTATATAGATAAGCAGGTGGATTCTTCTGTTGAGTCACATTTTTTGTGTGACTGTAAAGCAGTTGGACAATGTAATCTGCCAGGAAAATGTGTTTACTCTGCAGAGATTAGCATTTGCTTCTGGGACTTAGTATCAAGTACATGATGGTGTCAATTTGCCTAAGGGTCAGACGAAAAAACCACTTGCTTAATTTTAGTTACCTCAGTAGTCCCAGTGAACTCAGCTGAACCACTCACTCACAAGCTGTCATTTCGGAGTGTGTTCAGTGTTTTGCTGACTGGAGCTTTAATTTGTTGAATTAAATAATTAGTCTTATAAGTTAAGATGAAACCTGTGGTTGTTAGGATAAAGTTTTACAGCTCTTTAACTGTTTTAAGACAGAAGATTTTCAATCACCCCCAGTGTCACAGGCAGTTGCTCTGGCCTGTAAAAGTTTAACAAGTGAGGGACAAGGACCTCAGCGTTAGCAAGCGTGTCAGGTGGGAGCTGTGGCAGTGCTGGGAGAAGAGATGGAGAGCAAAGTGATACTGGCAGGGCTGAGCATGAGGCATCCAATAGGCAACCATTCTTTCTGTCTTTCCCTGTTTGTAGACTGGAATAGACCAAGCTTCTGCAGTTTTTATGGGCGACGTGGGTGCCAGCTTTATTGCTTAGTTTTTCTAGCAGAAGCCAGTTCTTCCCACACTGAGATTATATTTGTATTCTCACAGGAGTTAGGCATAAATCTTACATGAAAAATGTTTCACTTCTTCAGACTCTGTCTTCTTACCATGTTTTCTTTCAGATGATATTAGCTTTGCAATAAAGCTCTATTATAAATTGTGTCTATTTATATCATGTTCTGGACAGGGTGTTTTTTAAATGTGGTATTTGACTGTAGATCCAGCACTGAACAGCAGCAAATAACCTGCCTCTAAATAGATTATTTGATTTAATTTATCACAGTTATACAAAGAAATCAAGATCAGTTGTAAAAAGATTAACTTTTAACATGTTCTGCTGTTTATAGTGGGAGAAAAAAGGGAAGTACAGCCTATCTTATATGTATTATCTGCATATAAAACTCTTCAAAAATTTGTGTTCATTGCCATGGTAATAAAACTGCTGATGTAACATACCATTATTTTTGGAAAAGAGTTTTAGCTAATTATATCTCTTTGGTGTCATTCTTACCCATTTTAGTTCCTTTTTTTTTTTTTTTTTTCCCCAGAGTCTTCACAAAAAAGCACAGCAGTGAATGTAAATGGAAATTTATTTTGGGAGTAGAATATTATTACAGCAGATGTTCCAAGGGGGAATCCATTCTAAAAAAATGAAATGAATTTCAATTATTTAGCAGTAGCTCTTGGGCCTGTTTATATGATCTCAAAAATGCTGCAACAACAAAAGCTGAAAGACAGAGTAGTAGGAGGTTTACATAATAAAGCAGCTAAATAATAAATCAAGTTCTGCGTAGTATATACTGAGATTAAAAACCAAAAAAAAACAACCCCAGAGTGAAACAGTGAAGTACAACACGGTGAAATAGCTGTGTATTTACAATATATGTATTTACCTTCACTGGGGATTTTTAGGGCTTCTAGTTTTAAAGGAAACATCTCTGTTAGTTTTCTGAAATCCAAAAGGAGTTCCTTAATATGCAAAAATAAGAGATAGGTAATAATTCAAAATATTGAAGTGAGAGAGAAGAAATAGGTGTAAAAATATTGCTAAGAGTCTTAAGAATAGAGATTAAAAAGGCAAGATCTCTGTATAACTCTGAAGAAGCTGGACTTCTTTTCCCAGGATTTTAGTAGGAACAATATGTACTAGTTGCCCAATAGATTGCCTGGAGATGTCATCTGCATCTTTACTTCAAGTAAGGTAAATGCAGTGAATGTCTCTCCATGAAGTTAATGAAATTATTTTGTTGTTATACAGTAGAAGAAAAGCTTAGTCAGGAATGGTTACTGTGAGTTACAGTGCTGTAGTAAAACACTTAAAAGACAGCTGTAGTAACTAATTAAGACAGAGGAGTAGGAGAGTCTCATAACCTCAATAATGAGTTCTCATAGCATTAGATTTTCCCAATTTTGTTCTTGGGAAGAGATGCTTTAAACATCACTGGTTGCTCTCCCCATTGTAAAGGATGTGCCTTCTGTACTTTGGGGAAGACAACCCTGTGGCACAGTTGGCAGGACAGAATCACAGAGGATTGAAATGGCACAGGAGGTGATTGTCCCTATGATATGGCAAAGTTTAGTAATGTAAAAAAGCAGACTGTGTCTGGTAGAATCTTTTATTTGCTGCATGTAATTTTAAATCTGTGGCAGTCTACTTATAAGGAATAGAGCTGAGAGGGCTCTCGCTTTCTGGAATTATGGGAAATTTGTGTCTAGGAGCACAGGACTGGCAATTAAACCAGGGGCACAGAGGCAACCGTGGGATAGACATTTAGTCCAGGCTGATCTGCAGTACCTGTACTTCACATATCTTCAGAAATACTTCTTAATACGGTATAACAAGATTGTGTTCTATAACAAAAGATCAAGTGCCATGTGAGAAAGGTAGAGAATGGCTGAGGAAAAGAACATCTTCATTGTTTTAGCTACTTGGACCTATTTATTTCGCTGTCTTGTAATCCACAGTACAGCTGAATTGCTTTTAGGGGGCCAAAGGCCAGCTCTGTTAGCTGAACAGAGGGCATACTGAGCAGCAGAAAAAATAATCTATTAACATTTAAAGACAAATATACGCACTTCACTAGTGTAATGCACTTCATTTGTAGAGGAAATTTATGCTTAATTTTTATGATCTGTAGTTGAAATATCAACAAAGGCAGTTTTTCACCAGCCTTTATCACAACTCACACCAAAAAAATCATACTGTATGTGAGCAGACAGCCCACTTGTTTTTTCATAATCACAGTCAGTATTTTCATTATTTAAGAACATCCTTAAACATGTTTCTGCTTTCAGCTCTCTAAGAGTTTGTCCTTTTTAAAGGGATTGCTGTGACCTTGATACTTCATTGATCATATGGACAATGACAGGTTACCTGTTCAACAAAGAGATGATTTCTGCTTAAGTTGCTATATTCTGTTTATATCCATATATCCTCTAATGGCATGTGTATTTCCTGGAAACAGATGAGAAAAGCAAAAGAAAAAAAATTTATCACTTCCTCCTTGCAGAAAACAAGCTCTACTTTGAGGCTTTAGAGCTTTCTTTCGTCCCCACCAGGTGACAGACCATTAAATGCAGATGCTTTATGATCGTACTGCTGGGAAATTATAAAGAGAATGGGGAAAATTTCAGGTGGGCCCAACAGATCTGTAGAGTGGACTAGTTTTTTACATAGCAAAAGCAGCATGGCCAAGGATATGCAGCAATGTCCTTACACCTACCTGGGGCTGACTTCAGAAGATCTTAGAGGATTTACCCAGGTCTGGTTCTTGTTGGAATGGAGACCTGAGAAGGGTGAACACAGAAGGACAAAGGCAATAAAATAATTTGTCCATGTATAAGCTTAATGGTTGACTTCAGTTCTTTTTAAAGTCAAGACCTTGGTCAGATTATTTTACAGGTTTCAACAGTTTTATCTGCATTGGACAGTGTGATCTAAATGTTGGCATTTAAAGATGAGTATTTTATTGGTTTTGGCATTTATGTTTATCATTTTCCCTTCTTAATTTGTTAATTTCTGTGCTTACTGCATAATGCATTCTGGAGAATTGGTTTGACTTTTTTTTTCCCTCTAAATTTGAAATCTATCAAAACAAAAAGTCAGAAAATAACAAAGAAAAGTATGATTTCAAACTGTAAGAAGATAAATTAATATTTTATATTACTATTTTTTTTAATCTATATGTAATTTTTTTTAGTTGATTCTTGTTATTTCAAAGTATCTTTTCAGTTGCAGATGTTTCCTGCTTTTCCGAGATTTCACAGCAAGGGATTTTCCTTTTGACCTCCCTATAGTTGGTTTATGCTTTAGGTTATGCTCAGTGTTTAAGATTCTAAATTGCTGGGTGATAATTTGCTGTTCTCACCTATGGAAACTGTAATGGGTATTGCCAGTTTTCCCAGGTAAAAATTACTGTTTAAAACTTGCTTCACGTTTGAAGTATGAAATTAGTCATATAATTTTACATTTTAAATGCTTAAAAAAAATCATTAAAGATCTATTGTTTAAAACTGTGAGCATCTTGCTTCTGCAAGGGATTTGAGAGACAACCATGCACTTAAGAGTTTTTGATAATTTTAAAAATTAAAAAATTGTATTTAAGTATTTCTGTAGTTGATAAAACAAGCTCTAAGGGAAATGGAGTGAGGTTAAGGGAACCTGTTATTACCTTGCACTTGCTGTGGCACCAGTTATGTATAATTTGAACGAGCCTGAATCTAAATCACGGAATTCAAATACCCATTTTTGAAAACTCCAAAACACAGAGGTGTTTGGGCATTACTGTTTGAACTGCGTTTCTGCTGAAGGAGTGCCTTTGTTTGCTTTGTTTTGGAAACTAAATTAATCCCATTAATATCTAAAAAAAAAGCCAAAACAAACAAAAAGAAATCCTAACACCAAATCAACTGAACAAGAAACCCATAAAAAATGCAAACACCAAGCTTCAAAAGACTTGTAATTTGTCTACAACATAGACCATCCATGCTTATTTAGCTGAGGAGGGATGATGCAGTCCTACCACCATAAACACCTATGGAAGTTTATGGAAGTTTATGGAAAACACCATGGGAGTCTCTAAAGGTCTGCACAAGTAGATGGAGCCTTTTAAACTTACTTATCCTTGCTACACTTGCCGAGGATGACCTAGACATTGTGCCTTCAGAGTGTTTTAGAATGTGCTTTTAGGTGGACAGAGCTTGGATGACAGATCTGACCCCCTCTGTGCACCTCTCAAAACCCACCATTGCTGGGTTAATACTTTGTTTCTCTAAAGTTCTGTGAGGAAAGACTTGAACTGTGTTCTGCCTCCTGCTTTCCAGTCGAGTGGTTTGGGCTACAGTCTAGCTGCTCCTTCCCTGCTTTCCCAGTGATTCTGCAATTTATATATTCTCAGATGCAAGCTTCAAGGGACTAAACAGAAAACACGTTCATTTGTGATAAAGGTCCTTTTCCAAAGTGTGGAACGTGTGGGTTCATTCAAGTTACATCAGATGTGAAATCCAAATTCCTGATTTACTAATGAATTGAGAGCTTGAACTTGAGAGCTACGATGAAGGTGGAATGACTTCTCTACATATAAAGTTAATAATAAATTGAAGAATATGTATGTTTTGAACCTGAAGGCTTTGAGCAGAGTTTAAATGCCCCTCCTCATAAACTTTGGCAAAATTTTGGGCAGGCCATAGTTTCCATTTCTGAAACTTGTCAAGACCATTTTGAAAATCCATCTAAACTGAACCAAACATATTTAGTGAGCATTACAAGCAAAACTTACTTTGTTTTCATTAGAAAAATAGCAGTCTCATAAATAATATTGTAGAAAATCATAGAATCACAGTCAATTTGATTGGAAGCTACCCTGGAGGTCGTCTTGTCCATCATTCTTGAAGCAAGCCTGATTAGACCTGGTTGTTCAAGGTCTTGTCCAGCCAAATTTTTAATATTTTTTTATAGGATGAAGATTTCACAACCTGTCTGAGCAACCCATTGGAGTTTTTTATCACCTTAATGATGAAGCAGTTTTTCCCTACTTAGAATACAATTTCTCCACGCACCAAATTTGAATTTCCTCATGCTCCAAATTTGATCCACTGTGTATTATCATATCACTGTGCACATCTGAATAGAGCCTGACTCTGTCTTCTGTGCATCTTTTCATCAGATACATGTAGATAGCACTTATTTTAATCTCTCCAGTCTCCTAATCATCTTGGTCTCCTTCTGCCGGACTTCTTCCAATATGCCAATGCCATTCTTGTATGGAGGGGACCAAAACTCAAACAAGGGGACACAGCACTTCTAATACAGTTTCACAGAATAAAAACTAGGAGAAAAATGTAATGCGAGCAGGTTTGAGTCCTGAGTATATTGTGTTGCAGCAATATAATTGTGAGTATTGTGAAGTGAAATGCCTTTCAGTTTTATTATTGGGAATATACAAACATAGCCTATTCATAAAAGCATGTTTGTAAAGACAGTTTATGTCTACCTTTAGATACTATGATTTAGAGATTTAAAGCAGAATGTTTCAAAAGTTTAATAGTATTTAAATTGTCATGTATGTAAAGTGTAATCCATAATCCAGCAGAATATTTGCCTTTGTGCTGAGTGCTTTGCTGAATGAGGCAGTACAGCTGATTGTGTTTGCCTGAAGTTACTCTGATCTAGGCAAAGGTCATCACTCTTCAGTAATGGAGCACTTCCTAAATTTCACAGGGCAGCAGCGTGTCTCTGTGACCAGCCTCCTGGTGTGCCATGGTTTATTGCTGGTGGGAACAAACCTGGGTATAATAGTAGCGTTACCAGTGCCTCGCTTGCAGGGGATTCCCAAAGTAACTGGTGAGTGAAATTTCTCAAATGCCTCATGTACTGAAGAAGCCATTTCTCTGCTGTCAGTAACTTGAGTGGACCTGGAAAATTGTATGTATTGTTTAGATAAATGACAGAGCTTTGTGATGAAATTACACTTGCTGCTCTTCATAAGCTTTACAGTATATCCAAGTACTTGACTAGTTGTGTCTCAGTTGTTTGAGCTGGGACAATGTTTTTTCTTTAAGGTATAAGAACAGGATAGGCATTAATCTTGTAAGAGTACAGTCAAATACATGGAGATGAGAAGATAATGCAGTTTTTCTTTCAAATTTGGGGAAAATACATGCATTAGGTATATAGACATAGACACTGAAAATTCAGCATGTTGTCTGATTAGTTTCCCCCAATCAGGAGACTTGGAATACATGAGAGTAAAAATATTTCATTTTTTTGGACCATGATCAAGGTTTTTACATTTTGGAGAGGTATATTTATTGACTTGCTTTCATATTACCCCATTTGAAATACAAATGCATGAATGCTGCTGTATCACTTTACTAATGTTTAAGCTACTAGCAGAAGCAAGATTTTAAAAGTATGTTTAAAAGGGGCTTTTCCCCAATGTTTTGGGTTCAGAATTCTGTTCGAGCTTCTGTGCTGTGGAGGGAAGCTGGCAGATTTTATGAGGCAAACTGTTTGCAGCTTCCTTCAGGGAAAAAAAAATGCTTATGTAACTTTGCAAAATGAAAATGAAATCCTCTGTGTTCAGCAAAACATGCAGTAATAATGTGGTATGACACAGGATAAATGCTCCATAAAAATCTGGAACCTATGTTAGATGAAAATAAATGCAAAACAACAAAATGCATAGTTTCAGAATAAAAAAATCTCTCATTCTTCCATTTCCTGTTTTTATTATTGTGGTTCATGTCATGTATTCTTGCATTTATTTGGGGTCAAGACTTTTCAGATTTCACAGATCTAGTAACATTACATTTAGAAACCTGTTTTTTAGTCTTTGATAACTGTATTTTGAACTCAAAAATTGTGGCTTTTGGTGTTGTGCTTCCAATATTGATAATTCATCTTTTTATGATTGTGCTTTCTGTAAAAGAATGTGTTCTCTTATAACCTGGAATCATCAGGGAATTAGGGATTGACATAGTGATTTATAGGGTTTGTGGGCTTTTCCCCTTGATAGCCTAGCTCTTTTTCATATTGTAGATTATTTTGTAGAATCCTAATTTTTTTTCTTCCTTTTTTACTGTAAAAGCTACATATAATATTACAGCTTCTGAATTTGGCCATATGCAATTTGTTTTTCATACGTTCTAATGATTTGCACAGCCTAAATCTTCCTTGTACTCCCAGTATCCCACAGGATATTTAAATATTTAAATATTTAAAAAAAAAAAAGGAGGAAGAAATAATAATTGTTCAATCATTTCCTTATGAATCCATCATGGTAACCAGACAACCATCCAGAAGGATGAGTTTTAGTTCCTGCTGTATAGTATGGAAGGGTCTGTTCTAATGCTTTTCTGAAGATGTACAGGGCTAGTACAGGATTGTTTGTGGATTACTGGAGAAAATTGAGTATTAAATTTGTGTCAATGCCAACAAAGAGAAGTTGGCAGTGTTTCTGTGCTCACACTGTTGTGAGGGTAAAACATAAAAGTATGTCAACTAAAATTCATAATGCCATGTTTCATCTGATTTATTAGTACAGTTCTAAAACACTTGTGGTATAACACATTACTTCTGTGTACTTCTTTTTTTCCTCTAAATAGTGTACACACGAGGGGAAAAACAGACTGGATACATATAATAGGGTTTTAAGAGTTATGCTTTTCTGAGCAAATTTCATGAACTAATTATGGTGGAACACTGTGGCCAAATAAATAATGTTCTTTAATTGCATCTTTTCTTTTGGCTCCAGGAAGAGGAATGGTGTCATACCATGCACACAATAGCCCAGTCAAGTTTCTTGTAACAGCTACATCTATAAACAAGAAGAACAGAAACAAATTGAGGAACAGCCTGCCTCCTGGCTCAGAACCTAAGGACGAGGACCAGAAGAACATTCTGCTCACTGAAAGACCAGGCTCTTCCCTTAGTAACACCCATGACACTGCAATTTGGCTGGGGGGTTCAGCAGGGTCCATTGCACAAAGAAGTGACTTGTCATCATCTTCTGGATCCCTTACTTTGTCTCATGGATCAAGTTCCCTAGAACACAGACCAGAGGACAGTAACATTTATGAGCTTTTGAAGGATCAAAATATCTCATTTAAAAGTAAAAGACAGAAATCTAAGAAAATGAAAGCAAGTTCAGTATTAGTGATTTCTGGTGGCCAGGGACACAGAAGAGTGAACAAGAAGACCAAGCAGCAGCGACAAGATGAACTAGTGTCTTCAGTGATGGTTTGGCAAATCCCACTCTTAAATATATAACTGAACTAAATCCAGGATCCTTTCTGCTATTAAAAAAGTCTGTTATCCTAGCAGCTTAGGACCAAAACAGTTAGAATTTATACACCTGGAAGCAATTTCAGTAGGCTTGGATCACAGGATTAAGGGTGCAAGACAGTCTTCACATACTTAGAACATTCTGCAGTGTTAGAGTACTGGAAAATGTTTAGCCATTGGTGCTGTCCTTTATACTTAGAACGAAAAGCAACTGTTAGGCACCTTTAAATGGTTTTAGAATCTCTTACTTTATTTATATTCACATTTATAAATATAATAATTATGTTCTGTAGCACTTAGGGAAGGCAAGTAAGACATGCCATGTCTCATGCTGATTTCTGCTTATGTAAATTAGCTATTCTTTCTTTTTCCGAAGTAACATATTGCATGGACTGTAGATTTTAACAAACTAGCAAATAGTTTTAAACAATTAGTAGTCTAATGCAAGCTAATATTAATTTGGAAATAACTATGATAGTTTATAATATCATTCTGCAAACCCAAGTTTGGCTGGGACAAAACCATCTATGTTAATTGATTGGTATTTGTTTATTTCAATATATAAAATAGATTTTTAAAATATTAATTTCTAAAGCTCAGTTTTATTAAAAATGTTGCAGTACAAAAAGCACATTAATTTTCTTGGTAGGTGCAATCTGTCTGCGACTTGCCTTTGTTATACAGAGAAAGTTGCAAAGACTCAATGGCCTTGGGCAAATAGAAAACACAGATACAGGACAGCTGTGCATTGTAGAGCTCCTAACACATTCTCCCCCTGGCAACTCGCTATCAAAGCTAAACATGGACTGTACCACTTTTAAGGAGGCATGCACATCCAGTACATTAATAATGAAATTATTAATTAAGTCATTAATTGGGAAGAAATAGACTAATATTGGAATATCTATAGGAATTGCAAGTAATCACTATAGGTCCAACAGCATTTGAGTTGTGCTGTGCCCTCAGGCAAACATCAATCAAATAATGTCACAGGGCAACAGCAGAGATATAGTCATGTCTGAGTGGTGGACATCTCTTTTCACCCAGTTTCATCAAAGCATGGTCATGTAAATGGGTGTTGGGAAAACAGCATGCACAGCTTCATTCAATGAGACAGACAGGCGGTGACTTTGGCAGTGTTAGAGGGCTGTAAGTAGAGATCTAACTGATGTTTTATTAATGAATTGATGTATTTTCAAAGGAATCATTGAATTCGAGATTCCTACTGAAATTGCCTTTTGCACTGGTCTCTGCACATGTGAAATATAAGACGAAGGCTTCAACCTCATAAAGACATTGCCAAAACTGGTGATGAGGCACATCCTTAAGTCAAAATCTGTTTAATACAGATAACATGTTGAATGGAGTCCATGGGAACATGCTTTTCCCTCATCAATAGACTGAAATACAGAGAAATTAGGATGATTAAATTTCAGTTGAGTATGTTAAGAACTCTAATACTACCCATTTGTTCAGTGAAATGCAAACTAAGTATATCTGAAGTCAAATATTTGTCAATAAATCAAATAAAACTTCAGGCTACTTTGGTACCATTCTTATCCCAATAAGGGTGTGGTTTGCCCTGAAATTACTTCTGCAACATCTAATACAAACTGCTTGATTCCACCATGTTTTGTTTCAATCTGCTTGGTTTAAACCAATATCAACCATAATGGCAATGTTTCCTAGCACATACCATTTCAAGGTCAACAGTACTAGAGACTGAAATATTTTGTTTGATACAGCAGTAGGGTTGGGGTTTGTAAAATGCTGCTGAAATTTATTTTCTTAATTTTGCAGCATATTTGTGTATGTCTTAAATTTTCAGTCTGTCTGCTTTAAAAAGCAAACGTCTATCAAGGTAACCCCAGAATCGGTGGGTAGGTTGACTTGCCAAGTTTGACAGAACACTGGAATAACATCAGGTCTTCCCTGCTGCCTGACCACCAGTGTGTGGGGCAGAGGGAATGCCGATGCAGTCAGTCTTTGCCTACGAGGTGGCACTGAAATAGGCACTTGAAAATCAGGTACGCATCCTGATTTCTTTTTAGAGGCTTTGCCCACATCCTACATTCCTGATTAGAACAAGATTCTTGAGTCATAATAGCATAGACTTCCATGAGTCACAAAGGACCCTTGTTACAGATGGGATTGTAGGCTTGGGATCTTCATTACTGTTTTGTGCTTTTGTTCTGTGTCTTTTGCTGTGTATCTTGCAACTTCAGTTGGGTATTGTCAGTGTTGGCATGGGCTTAGTGTTGGCATGACTCCTGGTAGGGAAAAAAAAGAAAAAAATCAGAGTGCCTCTAAGCTAGGCAGCTGGTAACATTTTCCCAAACTTTTTCTCCTCTGCCTGGCCTACTGGCTAGGCTCACCTGGCTTGAGAGATCAAGCCAGTTGCATTTTCTATGCTCTTCCATAGCTATGGCCCTGGGAGCTGCTCTTTTCCCACTGTGTGGAAGTACTACATTGTACAGTTTACTGTAAGTATATTGAAAAAAAGTTAAAAGATTCCTCTGTGTATTAAGCATACATAATCTTGTATCCCTTTTCTAGACTGCAGTAAAAATTCTCCTTGAATGTAGGATTCCATATCCGTGCCTTTGGGACCGGAGGACTATGTATGCTCTCTCATGGGTCTTTATCAGTAGGAGCAGTAAGCAGAGTCCACCAATTCAATTGGAAATCCATGCATGGTGTTATTACAGGATCTGCTATCTGTAATGAATGAGAGTTGTAAAGTGAAATTCATCCTATCTTTCAGCTGAAATGTAATTTTCTTCAATTATATCAATAAAACAGTAGAAACAAAGTACCACTCTGCTCTTCTGAAAGTACATTGGGGTTTTGCCAATGACTTCCATTAGAAACGAACTGAGTCCCTCATTTACATTCTTCTATTTTGAAAATACCTATCTATTTATCTTACTGAGCTGTAAAGAAAAAGAGAAGCTGTATGTCTGCCTTGAAAAATATATATTGTCATGAACTAGATTTTTAGTAACTAACTGAGCACAAGGTGCAGTGTTTCTTCCTGACATGCAACTTACTGGTGTATTACCTTACCATAACAACAGGCGAGAACCAAAGTTTCTCTCACAAACAGCCTTTATAGATGTTGTAGATTGTGCTGCTAGGAGGTTGGATTTTGCTTTCTGATACTGCTTGTCTAAATTAATAGAAGTTATGAAAATAAAAGGAAAAGAGGGGAGCAAATGTAACCACTACAATATATTCTGTATATGTTTTCTAACACGTAGTGTCTTTTGTAACATGAGCCATAAAATTTGTGTATTTATGTTCAAACTATAAATTGAGAAAAATGTTTAATAAAAAATATGATAAAAATTCACTTCAGAAGAACATCTCGGGCTGTCATTTTTACTAGAAAGCTAGAATTTGGGGCATGCATTAATGAATAATATATATATTCATGGACTCATGAAGGGGAAAATAGGATATGTGATTAGGATGACAGAGATGTATATTTTTTTAGTTTTATAATTTCTACAGTTGAAACACCAGCAAATACAGTTTCTGAAAATGAGACAGTCATTTATTATAAAGTTTGACTCCTGTATCAATGGACCCAAACAGTGTTTAAGCAATAGAATTTCTACTATGCTATGTGGAGCATGCATCAGCACTTGCGCAGCATGCATGCTGCATAAAACCGAGAAGCATTAATATTCAAAGTACTGCAGAGCAAAGCATTAACAGAGGAAATTAATTTTCAGTTGCTAATGGGCAATTCTTTCTAATTAATCTGCCCTAAAGGATATATACATAATCCCATGATTGTGTTTAAATACCGAGACTTGTATTCATCAGACTCAGCAATAGCCTTTTTGGGTGTACCTGCGCTATTATAAACAAACAGGAAGAGTTACTGAGAACTGTTTGGTTGCTAGGAAAACCTGCCTTTTTGCCCTTGGCTTTATACCAGTCTCTTTCATATGTGGGTCTGAAAAACATCCAATTGCATGTGTGCAGCATACCATATATGTGCACACCTGAAGGCAGATTCTGTCCCAATGGGAATTTACAGCTCATTATTTATGGGTGGCGTGAAACAAGGCTGCGTTCTCGCACCAACCGTATTCACAGTCTTTTTCAGCATGATGCTCCAAAGGGCCACAGCAGACCTCGATGATCAGGACGGTATCTACATCTGATACCGTACTGATGGAAGCCTTTTCAATCTAAGGCGTCTGACGGCCCACACCAAGACCTTAAACCATCTTGTCCAGGAGCTGCTTTATGCTGATGATGCCGCCCTTGTTGCCCACACAGAAGCAGCCCTGCAGCGTTTAACATCCTGCTTTGCAGACACTGCTGAGCTCTTTGGGCTGGAAGTCAGATTAAAGAAGAAAGAGGTTCTCTGTCAACTGGCACCTCAGGAAGTCCCCCATCATCCCCACATCACCATTGGCCAATCAGAGCTCAAATCAGTCCAGCAGTTTAATTACCTAGGTAGCCTCATCTCTTCAGATGGTAAGATTGACAGAGAGATAGACAACAGGTTAGCTAAGGCATACAGTGCTTTCGGAAGAGAGTTTGGCGAAATAAACACTTGAAGAAAAGTACAAAGATCAGTGTTTACAAAGCCATAGTGCTGTCTACTCTCTTATATGGTTCTGAATCATGGGTCATCTACTGCCACCACCTGCATCTCCTAGAACGCTTCCATCAACGCTGCCTCCGAACAATCCTAAACATCCACTGGTCAGATTATGTGACCAATACATTTGTTCTAGAACAAGCAGCAGTCACAAGTATTGAGGCCATGTTGCTGAGAACACAGCTGCTCTGGGCAGGACACATCTCAAGGATGAAAGATCACCGCCTCCTTAAGATCTTGCTCTATAGTGAACTTGCCACCGGCTGCCGCAAGAGAGGAGCCCCAAAGAGAAGATACAAGGACTCCCTGAAACAACATCTCAGCCTTGGCCACATTGATCACCATAACTGGTCTACTCTGGTCTCCAGTCGGGAGGTCTGGAGACACACCATCTATAACGCTGCCGATGCTTTTGAGAAAGCAGCAGGGTCACTCTTGAGGAGAAAAGACAATGCAAAAAGAATTGTGCCTTGCAGAATATACCACCTAAGGAGTCTTTCTGCTGTGCCTTTTGCTATGAGACGTGTCTATCTTGTGTTGACCTTTTTAGCCACCAACGCACTTGTAACAAACGTGGGTAGAGCCCTTCCCAAATCTTTGTTTGCGAAGCCTAGCCATGATGATTTATGGGTGGCAGTCTGAAGGCTAAAAATTGCTTACTGCTCCTTTGAGAGAGGCCTGAATATTGGGAAGGGTTTCCTGAACAGTGGTTCAGTGCTTAAACTTCACTGTTCCTCTCTCTTCTGTCCTATTTAATTTTCTAACTGCATAAAGACAAATTAGTTTTTGTAAAATGCATTTGGAGGTGAGAAATATCAGTCATTTGAAAGGTGTAGCTGTAATGGAGGGTTCTGTATGAGTAAATTGGTATTGCAATGAGTGATACCATGGAGCTGATAATAGTATTTTTAGATTGCTTTACCTATCTTCATAGTAATAATACTTCACATAATAATAGTCCTGTTAAGAAGGCAGATTAATATCATCTGTAGCTGGGAAGAAAATGAGTTGAAAAGCATTTGCCTGACTTGAAGCTATATGATGAGTCTATAAAAGCATACAGATTAAAGCCACTGCTGCTTTCTAAGCCCATGATTAGCCCTTTAAACTGCCTCCTTCTTCCAGGCATCCTGTACGTGTGGTTGTGGAAAATGTCTATGCTAGTAAACTGGCCAAGACTAGGGTGACAGCTTGAGCACTGACCTGGGATCACATTTAGGAGGTGGCCGGCTGGGGCAGAGCCAGGCCTGGGCTGCTGCTGTCAGACAGCACTGACAAAGCCATTTACCTGGGATATTTTAGGGACTGATTAAGTACATGGATGTAAACTGTGTGGTGCCACTTGCAGAATAGTCTTTCTGCCTCCGGTTTTGTGATGTTGATGCAACCTAGTCTGTATCCGTACAACCTTCGTCCTATGGCATGGTTGCCTAGCAGTCTGGAACTTGAGACCAGTCTCTTACAGTCAGGAGATAAAAATACTAGCATAGACTTGATGTGTACCATTCAGGTACCAGGTTGGTACAAGAAGTTAATCTGGGATGGTTCATCAGCTGCTTGTACCACCCCACAGCTCAAAATTCTGGTCTATTTCTTTCACCTTTAAGATTTAGGGTACATGTAAAGAATACATCCTGTTTGCTCACAAATGTAGCATGCATGCCACCAGATCTATCTGCTATTCAACTTCAGAAATCTAGCTCGAGATTTTTGAAAGTAAGTTTCTTTGCTGCTGCCTTGTACTCGTCCTTATTTGATCATAGCATTTTCTTTAAAGACATGCCCAACCACTGAACTGCCAGAAACACTCTTTGCCTCCTAAAACAAAGAATCAACAAAGCAACACTGAAACAGCTTCAGATGAAAGGATCTGAAAATTTCCTAAGCAAATGAAGATTTACTGTGTGACTCTATTTAAAATGCAACAATGCCAGTGTATGACCAAAAGCACTTCGAGTGCTTTGGCCAAGCTCCATAAACCACAATATAAAGGCAGTTAGTCTTTCACAGCACGACCTTCAAAGGTGTTCAAAGGGATGTATTTTTTTCCTGTAGAAAAACAGGCCTTGACAGCAGAACTGCAAGTTCTGCTGTTGTACATGTTGTTATACTCCAGTGATAATCACAGTTATCATTAATGTGTGTCCCAACCAAGAAGATGAGCCAGAACACCTAGGATTACGACACACCTTGGGGGAGATGAAATCATTGTAAGAATTCACTGGAAGTTAAATTATTTCAAGAATTCACTAGAAATATGTCTTAAGGAGTATTTTGACATCAAAAGATTCAGGTGAGCCTCCAGCAGAGTTTTCTCAAAGCACTGAAATTCCTAATTTCCACTGAAATCTGTGTATTTTACATGCCCAAATGCAGATAATCAAAAAGGTTTTAAATTCAAGAAACTAGATACAGCTTAGCTACAGTTACAGAATTTTCATTTTTTCTTATTCCACACTGGAGAGAAATTCAATGGGTTTCAACTTGAGCATCAGGATCACCTTGAATGTGGGCACAAAAAATGCATTCAGTCACAACTTCCAAATCAAATTGTATAAATTGTTTCCTGTGGGCTTTTCTGGTTTGCTCTGTGTGCATTTCAAGTTGCAGAACATGCCTGCCAGATTACGTCTAATGCCTTTTCAGTGTTCCCTTTCTAAAGAGATTTTTTTCTGTAGGGTTGGGTAGCATAGAGTGTATGTATTAACAAAGAGGATTACCCCTAGTTCAGTCAAGATTTGTAAGTGCAACCACTTTTCTGCAATGTTGCTCAGAGCAGCTTGTGGTGGTCTTAATCCCAATCACACGCAACTGGTATCATCAGTTAACTTAAGATGCATCTACACTGCTGAACTCAAGAGCACTTCAGAGGTTACTGACACACACCCACTGTATCAGATGGGA
Source organism: Corapipo altera (assembly GCF_003945725.1). NCBI lineage: Eukaryota > Metazoa > Chordata > Aves > Passeriformes > Pipridae > Corapipo > Corapipo altera. The sequence continues at coordinate 2,637,988 of NW_020884883.1, read as the reverse complement.
TCCATGTGCCAGTCCCTTTCCCACTGTCTGGATGAGCAAAGGTAGTTATAGTCTACACTGATACATGAAGATGTTTCATAGAGTATTTGGGGAGTATTTTGCTCACAGGCCATAGTCATAGAGCACATAGATGAGGCAGGTGATGGGACAATACATAGCTAATTATGAATGGGGAGAAATGTTGACTGGATAATCTCATTGCACTGTAAAGAGCAAGGGTAGGATTTCATTCTCTTCTCCAAATTCTTTTCCGTTTTATTTTTAGCAAATTAGATGATGTGCATGTTTTCTCAGTTGTTCATCTAAGTAAATGCTGTGTGTTCCCCATGTTTTAACCTTATCAGATGCTTTTGACCTCATTAAAAGCTGCTCTACATATTCAGAACACTTTTACATGACAAAAATCTGTAGTAGTACAGCCTTTTTTGCTATGCTGGTTGTTTTATTCTTCAGTTAAAACCAATATTGATCTGTCTCCGGTTCCTAGAAGTATGCAACCCAACGCTGAAGAAATCTTTATGGTCTGTTTTTCCTTATGACTCCTACGACCCTTTTTGCTACAAGCTGCTAACCCTCATGTTGCAACCAGCCCTTTTCTTCCAATTCTACTATCTGGGTGTATTACAGGGATGTGGGAAAAATAATACACACAGGCAGATCAGCTTGGCTCAGCATCGAATGTATACATTGTGTCATATGTAACATGTATACAGCATGCATGGATTTTGTATTGCAAGCATAAAAAAATATTTTGTTCAGCAGAAATACAATAAGCATTTTGTCTGTTCCAGCAATAGCATCAAGCCAGTCCTTGAATCTGTTGTTTTACAACACCAAGAAGCATTTTACACAGGAGCATTCAGCTGTCAAACACAGGATGAGCAAAAGCAGTCAGGTTTTCTTTCTCTTTGTTTTGTTTTGGTTTTACATTTTGGCTTTTAGCCATGAACCAGATATCTGGGTACTATAGGGACCACTGACATCAGCTACTGCCACTATGTATCTGATACTTCAATATTCACAGAAGGAATACAAGCAAGTTTCAACTATGTCTACTCCGGAATTTGATGCTGTAACATTTATTTTTCCAATACATCCCTGTACCAATCTAAATAAAAACAAAACCACAAACAAATAAACAAAACACAAACAAAACTAAAAGTAGCCTACCAACAGCTTGGCATGTTCACAGACACTGGGAGCAAGTCTAGTCTATGCAGGCTTACCACTCCTGCCCAGTGTGCTGGACATGTGCCCACAATGTGATGGCCTCAGCAAGCAAAGGCTGCAAAGCTCACCTAATTAGCTGGGTAAATAATTGAGCATGGACCCATGCTCAGCTCCATGCTGCCATGGGTACACTACCTGCAGGATTCTACTTGCTTACTTATAAAAGCTAGCCTGCATATGCTGTGAGCTACACTCTGAGCCTGTTATCTAGAAAGGCTTAAAGCCTCTTGCTTCATAGAAGGTGGACTGAATATTTCATCTGGATAAAATAACGATTTTATTAAATGATTCCTTACCTCCTTAAATGAGAAGTTCTGTAGCTTCACTGGCCAAGAATCAACCCCTCGAGACTGGGCTAGTTAATTTTTGATGTGACCTGCTGGCTAATTTTGGCCAAGGAACTGTGCATTTGCTCCAGCTACCACAATAGCCCAATTCTGCATGACAGCCTCTGAGCTTGGAATGGCAGCAATGCAGCTGCTGCTGCAGTCAGTGGGAGAAAGAAAAATGCAGTACCTCTCCCTGCAAGAGCAGAGCCCTGATAAGCTCTGAGCAGATGTGCTCTGGATTGGGATGCTATTCAGTGACCCTATCATGAGAGTGGCGTTCAGCATTATTGCTCATTTCTGCACTAGAGACATCACAGTCTGATGCCTTCTAGAAAGAAGAAATTGAAAATACTTTGTTTTGGCTGATATGGATTAAACAGATGGAAAGGTGTGTAAGATGAGGAAAACTTCCTATTCCTGTTTCTTCTTCTGGTTTGTTTTATGGGGCTTTTGTTTTTCTTTTGTTTTGTTTGTTTGTTTGTTTTGTTGTGTTGTTTTTTGGTTTGTTTTTAAAGTAGAAAAACACCTGATAAAAGTCTTTTGTTCCAAACTGTATTCCCTTTTTATTACTGAACACCATTGCTGGTATGTGAGAAACAGACAGGATGGGCTGCATGTCCAGAAGGAAGTCTGCTATATGTGACTGGGCAGGGCCTAACTAAAGTTCCTGGGACAGAGCAGAGCAAAGGCTTCCCTTCCTGCCCTTACTCTCCATGCTACTGTTGTTGCCCCAGGCTAATTGCTCCTTGCAAACACAGGATCTCAGCAAGTCCTGATGGCCAGTAGCAGCATTACGAACTATTAGTCCTTCTGGATATTTGTCCCATTGGTTGGGCTACAGAAATGCATGTCAGGCACCAAATTATATATCACGTAAGCTGTGTGATACCTGTTTTCTTTAGGACAGGGTCTTTTCTATGCTGGGACAATGATTCATCTCATGTAATTTAAGTGTTTAAAATTAGTTGTCTGCAGCTGTACCAGTATGACTTTACAACTAATGGAGAGAAATGAGAAATACCAAAGGATGATTCACTTCATCATAAGATAGGCGAGAAAAATTGCCCTTCAGACATGGTTATTCCTATACATTAATTGTAAATGGAGCCTTGGGAACTCAGGTTAAGTAGGGAAATCAAACAACTAGAACTGAGATGATTTCTACAATGGGTGTCCCAGTTTTTAGCATCATCTCCAATTCTACTAAAAACTGAAAGACAATAAGCATCCTTAATGTCCATGGCAAGTGTCCCAGCCTATGATCCACAGAAGCAGCAGTATTTTTCAAAAGTTGTGCTGAGAGGTCAGCAACTGTCCTTTGTTTTCATTAATAGGTTTAATGAAAGAGGGGCATGGGGGACTGGAAAGAAACTTGGAGGGAAGACAGTAGACTGAGGCTTATGACACTAGGGAATTCCTGCCCAAAGCTAAACTTCCATAAAGCAGAACTGAGGTTATTTTACGTGATTGCTTCTGGCATGTTCAGTGGGAGCAGATGATAAAGTCTGCAACAGCTAAGGGCTACCTGACTTCTCAGACTAGAACCTCCGTGGAGCTTGGAGTTTGTATAGGTCTTCTGCTGGCTCCATCCACAGGGGCAAGTATGGCCCATAAAAGCACAATATGCTACTTCCTACCCACCACTGGTTTTCAAATTGTCTCCAGAAGCCATAAATCAGACACCTGTGTTTACACCCAGACTGGGATGTGATGTGGCAGTTAAACCTGAAGAGGAGTTAAGAAAATCCAGTTGTGGTTAAAACTGTCATGTATTCAGAAAGGATGAGTCAGAATGATCTCAAATGATCTCAGATATTATACTGCTACCATGGTCACATAATTCTCATCAGTGTGAACAGAAGTTAGGCACCTGAAGGAGAGGCAGTCCTCCACATAAGAATAGAACAACAGAGATTTTAAAAGTGAAAATAATTTCCCGTATCAGTTGTATTTTCAGTGTAATCTTGAAATATATAGTATTTAAAGTAATATGAAACAGCAAGAAGATTAATTCCTGATGTCAGAAGAGAAGAGTTATTTCTGGCAGGCTTTAATGGATCTGCTGCATCCCAGGGAAACTTCTTCCAGCTAGCCAGGAATAAAACCACATACAGACACTTACAGTCTAACCTCGTAAAGGACCCAAATCAGGGCACAGTGGGAAATTCGCAATTAGGCTAAAGCCACATGTTGTGGTTACTGACAACTCTAAGACCCCTGTGACACTGTGTGATTGTTACTTATCTATTTTATGGCAACTAGAAGCAGGCTGGCCTCTCTCAGTAGAGATCAGACGTGACCTCAGCCTGAAAACCAGCCTTTGGGTTAAGTGCTGCTCTTAAGTGCACAACGTGAGTGAAGCCAAGGGTTTCAAGTGGTTACAGTTACCCAGCACTGCATGCAAGCACTTTAGTTTATTAAGTGCTAAGTCAACACATAAGAGTTTTAGCAAAGCCAGTGTCAAAAAGTAGGAGCAACAGGACAAAATGAAGGAGAAGACACTCAACTACACTTAGCCATCACTACCACGAAGCTGGAAAAACATACAGCTTCAATGGCTATACTGCCAGCACAGAGCAATTAATTGTCAGGTTGATTTGAGAGAGGAGACGGAGTAGTAGCTTTTCCAGTCTGCACAGGAGTGTCTCCCAGGGCCAGGAGCCACTTGCTGGGCAGCTGCAGGGGAACCAGTCTGACGGGACCCTGGAGTCAGTGGAGAGGAGAAAAGAGAAAAACTGCACATGAGTAGTGTTTGGAGGCAGCAGCATCATAGGAAATCTATACGTTACAATGGCAATACGACACATCCTGGCACCAGGAATGGTTCAGAAAGGCCGAGATAGAGCGGCACTTCTGCTGTCTTCGCAGAAATCAAACTGCAGCCCGCGGTGCGGCGTGAGCTGGGTGAGTACCACTGCCTGCGTCGGGAGCAGACCCAGGGTACAACTAACGTAACGTGACGGGGGCTTAAAGAAACTGAGAAGCGGGTCTATTTCTGGGAATCCCGATGAGAGTCTCATCTTTGAAGCGCAGAGGAAAATGGGACCCTGGCGCAAACTGCACCCAAACAGAAGCCACCTGGCCTCCTCCGCGTTGTTTCTCAGAAGCAGAGACCTGAACAAGGCAGAAGCTCCGCCTGGGAACCCTCCCCGTCGCTCTCCGCAGCGAGCACGGCGGTGCCGGGCCGGGCTGGGCTGTCCTAGGGGGCCGCGGTCACCCGGGGCTCCGGCAGCAAAGCCCCCGGCCCTGCCTCAGGCAGGGAAGCGCCGCCGCCACGGGTATCGCAGGCATGGCCCCACCCGGAGGTGGGGGAGGACCCGTCACTCCCGCCCGGCGCCGCACGGGGGGAGTTTCTCCTCAGCAGGTGGGGCCGCTCCGCCGCCCGCCCCTCCTCACCGCCGACACCCCGCAGCTTCGCGGCCCGGAGGCTGCTGCTCGCCAGGAGCCGCCGGCAGCGGTAGCAACAGGTCCGTGCCCGCTCCTCCCTCCCCTCCGCCTGCCAGGCGAACAAAGGGGCTGAGCGCGGCCCCGCGCTCGCCCGGCCCCTCCGCCAGCTCGGCCCCTGCGCTTCAGCCATTTGCCTCGCCTTGGCATCGCCCCGCCAGTCCCTCCCCGCCTCCCCGGCCTCCCCGCCGGCTCCCGCGCCGTGGGCGAGGCGGCGGGGCCGCTGCGCTGCAGGAGCTGCCCCGAGCGGAGCGGGGCTCGGCGGCCGCGGGAGGAAGGTAAGCGGGGAGGCAGCGCGGCCGCGGGACGGGAGCGGGGTCGGGGTCGGGCATGTCTCGAAGCCGGGGCTGTGCCAGACCCCCCTCCCCGGCCGCCGCCGCGGAGCCTCTGGGGAGCCCGTGGGGAGGATCGGTGCCGGTATCTGCCGATGTCTGCTGTACAAACCGGGACGCGGAACCATGGTAGCCGTGTATGTATGTCTATGTGTCTGTGTGAGCGTGAGGGGGGATGCTGGAGCGCTGTCAGGTTTAATCGTGCTATTCTCTTCCCTCTGTCCCCCTTAATCCCCCTCCTCTGGGCAGTAGGGAGGCCGGGCATATCCCCATATCCCTTCTCCATATGTCAGAGAGAGAGCCAACGGTAATGCTTGCGTATTTTTTTTTTTTTTATCCTGCTGACCTATTAAAAATCTAAATGACTCTTTACACTAACGTTTAGGGATGTGTAAGAGCAGCAGATTGCTTCCCGCTATAAATTCTTCATGGCGTGCTTCCCCATCCTACTAAAAGCCCACGCAAGCCCCAGGTGAACACATGCGTGCAGGATTTTGCAGGGTGGAAGATGCCCGAAGAAAAGTCCTACTGAATTTCAGTTGTCTGAAGCTGGTAGGTTTTTATGTCTGGTTTTTAAAGCAACAAAAAGCCGACTCCTGAACCCAAACCTACACATAGCATAGAGAATGATAGCATTACATGGTATAGCCAACTTTTTTCACCTATCAAGAAAAAATAAAGCTCTATAGAAGTGACATTCTGTAAAGCTTTTCCACAGCAATTAAATTGAACAATAGAAAACTAGAACAAAAAACTAGGAAAAAAGTAGGGCAATAAAAAATAGAATAGCAATAAAATAGAACAATCACTCTGTATGATCTGAGAAGCAAAATAGCTCCTCCATTCTTCAGAGACTTAACCATCTGTCTCCCAAAAAGGAATTAAGTGGAATGTTTGTGGAAAATAATAATTAAATTGTCACTAATACTGGCAAAACAATATTTGCTCCCCTGTTTAACACTCTGGCCCATCGTGCTTGTTCTGCATTCTCCTCTGCCCAGGGCGCATCACACAGCATTTATTCACTCTTTAATTAGGACATCCAGTGCATGCCAGTGGGATCCTCTGGTCATTCACTGTTAATGGCACTGTCTGAGGAGAACCTGCCAAAGAACCAAGGACTGTTCCCATGCCTGTTCCAGCTCCTCTCTGCTCTCCAGGACTCACTCCTGGCAATGGTGGCACTAAGTCAGTGGTGACAGTCTTAGGAGCTGGAGTTTGCAGGACTGTGCCTTAGTATCAAAAGACTGAAATCCTTAATAGGTTTCTTTCTTCTACGAATGCTGCGCTATCATCACTTTTCAGTATAACAAATATTCCAAAGAGGTGAACAGACTTCAAATGTCAATAAATATTACAGCACCATTATTTGGCAGGAACATTCAATGAAAGCCATTAACTGGCTTTACTATAGTAAAGCAGGATTATAGTATTTAGGGCTGGCCTAGGTTACCATGAAGACAGTGATGTGGTTAGATGACTGGATCCAGATCCTACTTACCAGGGTTTCGGCATCCTGTAGTATCCTGTTGCAAGAGGATATTAGGGGCTGCTGAATGCTAAAGAAGGGTATAATGAAACATGAAAGGAAATCCTGCAATTTCTTTTAACATAGAATTAAGCTTTTTTTTTTTTAATACTTTTTTTTTTCTTGGTGAGGTCCTGTATGGATTTTGCAGGCATTTTTCTTTTTATCCCTACTGACATTGTGCAGCGTTGCAGTTGGAAGCCTGTTTCTTCCTCGTGAAGTGAAGGAGAGAAGTCATTTTAGACCTCTTCACATCCTTGAAAATACCCATTTTAAAAATGAGCTCATTTCCATTAGCCTTCTCTGGACATGACATTTTTATATCTGCTGTTTTATTTTTCAATGGAATTGACATCATTCTTTTTGCTTCTTTTTTGGTCTCGGTGTTGTTTTGTCAGAGAACAGACATGATTAGTTCCTTTCACTGAAGAATTACTTTATAGCAGTTCAGGATTTGACAACCAGTTTAACCTGATCTATGAATGAGCTGTCCCTGAGCAGGAAGGGACCCTGCTTCTTCTCTAGCCTGGGCTGTACATTACTGCTCAATTCCCTGTGCCAGCACTCATAACCATGTGACAATACAGTGAATGGACAGAGATTTTATCTTCCTCCTGCAGTTAATTAAGCAAACACCCAGTTTACACATGCAGAAGTTGGCGTTAGGAGTGGGGCTGGTCCTGGGATCAGACCATTTAAATCTGCCTGTAACTCTGCAGGATCAGGACCTGTGTTTTCCTTAGACAGTGTTGGGAATGCTGCAGCCTTTTTTTTGGCCTCATCCTAAAATGCTCCTTGGATGCTAAGTGGCAGTTTTGGCATTGAAAGGATTACAAGAGTGGGTCAGTACTGTATAAGGGTCCAGAAAGCTAGGATGATCCCAGATATGGAGGTAGAAACTGGAATACTTTATTGAACACACGAGTGCAATTTAAGGGTCTTGAGGGCTGGACATGTTAATGAGGAGGATGAGTTATGTAAATTACGGGATGGCTTTATGTTAACTAGAGGATTACACAGGTTTCTGCTACAGTTACACAATTGATTAATATTTCCCTTAACTGGGATTAAGTGGAGGGGAAGAAAACAAAGGGGTTTCAACATGATTTGATAACTTCATCTCGAAGTCCTTCCTTATCCTGCTGCAGGAGCCAGATTAATAATCCACATGGTTGTACATCAACAGGTTTTGTGAGGAAGGTCCAGTCCTTCAGATTAAGGGATTTATCTCAGCCTATGTTGCCCAAGGTTTCCTGTTTAATCCTAGCAGTTCTTTTTCTGCAGGTATCTGAATTTCGGACTGGAACAGTATTGTATATGGGGATTGAGTGTTATTGCAAAAAAGATTTGTCTGAGTCCTTTGTTCTGCACTGCACATTTGGTACTTTCCAGTTCCTTATACCCCATCAGCAAGGACGGCAGGAATTCATGATTGGTTAAGTCAGTTTATTTAATGCAAAACAAGCTGGAGAAAAAAATCCAGTGGTTCTACAGATTTTGTGCCGTGTGTCAGAGGGAGAAGAAAGATGTGTCATATAAATGCTTTTCAGGTGTGATGTTTCATGAGCTGCCATTGCTGTGCCTCTGGCTAAAACAGACGGATTGACAGCCTTTTTTAACTCACTTGGAACCACTCCAGAAACCACAAACTTTCTATACACATTGGCATAAGTTGGTCAAGCAGGTTCCATGCTGTTATGTTGTCTGTCACAACATGATTTGCATTAATTGAAGTTATTTTACATGTTATTTTACATTTATAGATTAGCACAAGCTGCTTGTTGTTTTTCTGGACACTGATTCCTTCAGGAGTACTTAAGGAGCAGAGTAAGCTTTGCATGTGGATCTGTAACTGCTGGAAGGCTCCTGGACTTCTGACTAATTTCAGACTATCAACCTGTCAGAGTTAAACAATAGTGCGTTGTTTTGTGTTTTTTTTCTTGGAAGCAGATCTGCTTTTCTCTCTCTCCCTCTCTTGTAAGTAGATTGGAAGAACAGGCCTTAAGATGTGAAGATAAACTATTATTTCTGCAACCCATATTTCAGAGTGTTACACAATAAGAACTAAAAGCCTTTGCTATGGGAATGGCATGCGAACAACAAATGTTCTGATTCCATCAGTCAAAGACAAATCTGTTCATGGGAGAGTTCTCCTCTTATCCTGTAGCTTTCTTCATTTTTCCTTTACTGCAACTCCCTGCATTGCTTCACTTCAAAAAAAGCTACTGTATACATTTCTATGTACAGTTGTGGTAGATTAACCCTGGCTGGATGAACATGCCCACCAGAGCCACTTCATCATTGCCCTCCTCAGATGGACAGGGGAGAGAAAATGAAATGAAAGTCTCATGGGTTGAGATCAAGACAGTGAGAGATCACTCACCAGCTAATGTTATGAGCAACACAGACTCAACATGGGGAAATCAGGGTAGGATAATGAGAAATAAAAATGAAATCTTGAAAACATCTTCCTACCACCCCTCTCTGCTTTACAGGGCTTAACTTTACTCCTGAATTCTTTATTTCTCCCTCCTTCAGGGGAACAGGGAATGGGCATTTTGGTCAATTCATCACATGTTTTATATGCTGCTCCTTCCTCACAGTCTTCCCTGCTTCAGCAAGAGATCTCTCCCATGGGAGGTGGTTCTCCATGAACTTCTCCAGTGTGAGTCCTTCCCACAGGCTTCTGTTCTTCATGAACTGCTCCAGTGTGAGTCCCTCCTACGGGTTGCAGTTCTTCAGGAACAGGCTGCTCCACTGTGGCTCCCCTGTGGGGTCAGAAGTCCTGCCTGCAAACCTGCTCCAGTGTGGGCTTCCCATGTGGTCATGGCACCCACAGCAGCCACCTGTTGCAGCGTGGAATCCTCCACAGGCTGCAGGTGGATCTTTGCTCCACCATTAACCTCCATGAGCTGCAGGGGCGCAGCTGCCTCTGTTCCAGTGCCTGGAGCGCCTCCTCCCTCTCCTTCTGCACTGACCTTGATATCTGCAGGGTTGTTTCTCTCACATATTCTCACTCCTGTCTTCTCTGGCTGCCATTTGCTCCTGTAAGAAATCCAGATGCTCGTGAAGTTAATGGGAGTTTTCCCTTGGCTACAATGGGGTTAGGATTTAAAGTGATGTCAGACTCTGGCTTTATCAAAATGCTCTGAAACTTAGGTGGGGGTTTCTAGCTGCAAGCTACTAGCACAAGCTTCATTCTCTCCAAAGCAGTACACAGATATAATTCTTGTTTAATAACAACTGATAATAGGGTCCTGAAGTTTGGTTTCCACCGCAGATGGAAAAACAGTAAAAGTAAACGTTGTTTGAGTGTATTGCTTTAGAGTTAGTCAGTGTCATGTGTCCCAAGAAGTTTTACACATAGAAAAAGGGTAGCAAAGACTTTATGTGCATTCACATGATAAAATTCACTGGTCCTGCTTCTTGTTGTTCAGGATGAGGTCTATACCACTCATTCACTGTGACAGAAGATGTTTAAGATAAGGAGCAGAGTTGCAAGGATCTGTTAGTTAGCTCAATACCTGGACAGTATTCCTGGCAAGATATTTTGCAGCCTTACAGGAAACAACTACTTGTATTGCATCCCCAAAATCAGGCAGCTTTTCAGAGTGGTGGTTGAAAAGCCTCAGTATTTGCTTTGAGGAGATGTTGATGTGTATCTAAAATCTCTCTCTAATCAGAAGTAACCAAACTTTAGACTTAGAAGTGAAACATCAAAATCTTTAAATGGTCAAGAACCACAAATGGGGACCCCTGAATCTGCTTCTTCTCACACCTGCTAAATCATAACCATGAAACCAAACACCTCTCTGCCTCTTACACTAATTTGAAGGTCTGTCTTCTTACTCCGGGTCCTGACTGTAGAGCTCTGTCTAGATTACTAACTAATAAATGCACTGTGACTATTGAACATGATACAAATTTAACAGCATGCATTAACAACCCTTTATTCTGTAGCACTTTAAAAGGATAAGTTTGAATAATAGATTAGTCAGACATACTATTGTCTTTACATCTCCTCTGTGTCAGGAAGTCCAAAAGCAGCTAGGACAGTCCTGAGGTAGCTGTGGTCATCATCACCCTTCATGATTGTGTTGCCAGTCTGTATGTCTCTCCATAAAGAGCATGGATCATTTTGGGAAAACAGGATGCTGCCAAGTCAGCAGATATGAAAGTGCAGAAGGCAAAAAAAGTGAATTCTGAGGTGAAAAGCATCATGTACATTTCCAAGGTATTCAGGATGATCCATTTGACACCTGAATATCCATCAAGGCCATTGGCCAAAACAGAGAAACCATATAGATGTGAGAGATGGATTATTTGAGCAGAACAATGTTTTAACCTAATTCAACCAGAACTTATTGGCATGGTACAGGAATAGAATCCTTTGGCCTGTTCTTGCAAAGATTAGATAACCAGGCAATCTTTTCTTTTCCTTAAATGTAGTCATCTTAACTATTACCTATCTGCCCTGTTAAATGGAAAAAAAATATTGTTTTTTTGAGTATAGTCAGAGAAATCAGTGCAGCCAGAAAATATTAGACTTTACACCCAGGCTCAGCATATGAAATTCACATTATAGTAAAAAATATTATGCATCTAATGTAGAAAGTGTCAGGTCATGAAAATACAAGTGTTTGATTAGAAACTTATTTTATTTTTGTCTCGGAATGGCCAGTAAGTGTTAACTTCTACTAATATAAACAGCATGCATTGCAGTCAGTTTTCTCTTCTTTCCCTGTTCATTTCCAATGATCACATGGAGTAGCCTCATATTTTGTTGAGCCCTCAGTTACGTCATTGCTGCTAAAAGCATTCCCACTGCTTGGTGAAATCTGTACTGACAGCCTGCACATACTTCTGATAGTAAAGGCTTGCCACAAAAGTACCTATGACTCCAGCATATGTTTATGCTTTGAGATCAGCAAAAGTGTTTTTCAGTCCTAGCACAACTCAGGATGGCTTGGATCTCCCAGCAATACAACTGAGCCCTGACCCACCAAAGGCAATAGAAAGAACAGAAACTTCCCTTTTGTCAGGGAACAGAACTAAGGATTCTTCTTACTCACCCTCAAAAATGTTTTTATTGTTTCTGTGAAAAGCTTTAGTCTGAAGGAGAGTAACCTTTCATAGACCTGATAGTTTGGGCACTCTGTTGACATTTGGGGGTTTTACTCTTGTCAGGCAAAGGAAGGGCACTAGCATGTTTTCCATGTAGCTTGATTAGATCTCTAACTGTTGTACAGAAAGTCAAAGTAGCAGCAAGAATCAGTACTGCTATCTTTTAAAGCAAGAACTAATGTCTCCTGATTGTACAAACTAAGCACTTTGTCACCATGGTCTTTGGTATTTTTCTACTGACTGGCCCTTGGTAGCTCTCATATGCCGATTTTTGAGGATCTGAATCAATTGGCATCTAACTGTACCCACACAATGCCTATGTGTACAGAAGCCATCTGTGTGTTCCAGACTCCACTCCAGCAGCTTGTTACAGGTAGATCAGCAGTGCTGTACAGCTCAGATACACGGCGTCGGTCTCTGCCCTTGCAGGAGAACTGGGAGGTGCATCCCACTCACAGGTCAATTATGTGTAGGAATATGGCCCCACATCTCTCCATCTTGCTTGATTTTCATGAAATAATAAATAAAAGAAGCCAGACTCTACCAGCAGCATTTCTGCCATGGCAGAGAGAAGTCTGTGCAAGCTGATTCTTTCCTCTCTTTGGATTAGGGCTGTCATGCTGGAGGTTTTGCTTTGCTATCTGATCTGGCTTTCTTGGGTCTTACATCTCTGCTGCATTGCCATCTGCCAGCTAAAACTGCCCTCAAAGTCAGCCTTTGCCATGTTAAGCACTGCGGCAGGTCTCTCCACCTTTGAATCTAGTCCAAAATCTGTGTAGAGACTGTCTGCAGAAACCTGGAAATATTCTGTAAATTGAACTATGTGTGGTATAATTTTTAGTTGCAGCTAGATTGATTGTAAACCTTAAGTTTGAAGAAGTATCTGGGCAAAGAAACAATATATGCTCTTCAAAAATGAGAAGGGTGCCATTCACAATGTATCTGAAGGGCCTTTGCCTTTCTAAGCATCGCTTACCTAATTTGTCAATAAATCAGTGTGCCTGTTCAGTCTCTAAAAGAGGGGCTTTTTTTCTCTTAAGTATTATATTTAGAGTTTGTCTGGAAAAAGAAGTGTTTTCTTTAATTGCCTCCTCTAGAAGTTTTTCTTTTACTTCCTTTTCTTAGGCATAAGTCTCAGAAAAATGGGACTGTTTGCTTCCCTTTGAAGTCAGTTGTTACCTTTCACATTCTGTCTTTCTCAAGCACAATGGTGACATATTTTGGCAAATTTGTGTTGCTTTGGGCTCTTTAATCTGTATGTACTTTCCATAATGATATTAAAAGCAAAACCCAGTTTTCTTAAAACAGGAATTTAATTTCCTCCAAATACATTGCCCCATCTTCTGTATTAAATGCAATACACAGAAGGTGCACTGAAAGAGTACAGTCCATTCATGGAGATAAGTGCTCTTCTGAAATGCAAAACCAAGCCTGACTACTTTGATTTTCAAAATTCTGTCTGAACTAGTTTGCTGTTTTGCTTGACTTGGCTTCTGAGTGGATATTCTCCTCCTCGTTTATTTGTACCAACATTGCCAAAGTGTTTGTAGAGATTTTGAACATGTTTGCAATTTGTTGACCATACAGTTTAATGCCGGAAAGCATTTCTGCAATCAACATTACCACATTGCACTCCAACATTACACACTAATGCTTAAATGAGGCTTTTAATCATCACAAGCTGATGCTTTGCTTCAAGTCAGTGCTCCTGGTGTACGGCAATTTCTAGAACTTAAGGTCAGAAAGGATTACTAGATGAACTAGTCTTCTCCTGTAAAAATTCTGTCACCTTGGACTCCCCAAGGCACACAGTCATGATCCCTTTCATGAGATCAGAATAAGGATCTTCTCATATCAGGTCAAATGTCCACCTAGACAATCATCCTGCCTCACACATGGACCATAATCTAGTATTCAAAGAAGTGTGCAGCAGAATAAAAATGTGTATTTCTCCATGGGATACTACTTTACCACTTTATCTTCGAATATTAATACCCTGACCATTTTCCCACACAGGATCCTCCTAAGCTGGATGTACCATTTGTGTTTATTGTGTATTTGGTTGCCTTCTATGAATTTCTTTTCCTTGAGCCCATTCTTCATTTTCCCCATCGATTAATGTAAACTTTCAGTATCCACAATACTCTAGTTGTCCTTTTTTTCCCCTCAGTAGTGTGGATATATTGCTTTGTTTACATTTACACTTGGTTTGTTTAAGGTTTCTCCATCAGCCTAAGAAAGCCATCAGGAGGCAGAATTTTCGTGTGCCTACACTTGTGCACAGTCATCAAGTCACAGAGCAAACATACCAAGCCCTGAAGAACTGTCAGCACTGAATTTCTTGGGCTGACTAAGGCTTGCTCTACTAGTTCTCCAAGAAACTAGTACAAGCCACCTTTTCTCCAAAGCCATGGAATTGTGGCTGTTAGGGGGTGTTTTTGCTTGGGAGTTGGCTTGAGACTGGTGTACACTGTGTGGAGACAGAGTAAGCTTGTGTCTGGTCGCAAAGTGTTGTTGTGAGTCTCTCACTGAAGTGTTTTTTGTTTTTTTTTTTTTATATCTGTGAAATAATTTAGTACTTTTCTCTGTCATCACAGCTTTTTAAATGCTACTTCCAAAACGTAAAGCCTGGAACTTACATGCTTTCCTCCATTCATCCACCATGTTACGTTGCAAACCTACTAATGCTATAGAGGAAAGGTAACGTTTTCCCTACTGTTACTCCTTATTTCCCAGAATACACATTCAAGGACTGTGTTTATTCTTTCAGCTATAGCACCATGCTATAGCTTGGTAGCACTGTTCACTAAATGTAGCGTTAACTGTGCCCAGATATGATGGGCACAAACCAAACTTCAGTTTATCACAGACAGGACCACATGCTGTCACCTTATATCTAGAACTAGATAAAGAATTTTGCTGCATTCAGTGTAGTATTGCCATGCCATTATCTCCTGAGCTGTAGTGCATTAGTGAGAAAGACATCACATCAGCCCTAGAGTTTTTCTCAAAGGTAATCACTCAAAACTTGTTTCTGACTCTTCTTTTTTTGTTAGACTTTCTTTTATCTAAGACATATTGGAGAGGACTTGCACTTAATCTTTGCTAGAGTTTGCTTTTGTGGGAGTGTTATTTCCTTTTTCTGTGAGAACTGCTGAGAGACCCTGCTCCTCCCTAACTATTTCTGAGGAGTCTAAACTGTGGTAGGAACTCAAACAGATAGTTTCCTTTTTAGAGAGTGTTTGCCTCTATGGATATTACTGTAAGGAAACCTTTTCTCTGGTCACAATGACTGTTTAGAACTTGTATATTTTTAGTTTGGATTTGCTAGCTGTAATATCAGTCAGGCTTTTGATAATATTTTTATTATAACTTACTTCCTCTCTCTCTTCTTCCCTGCCCAGACACACACAGCCTTTTCTTCCTCAGAGTTTCTGATGAGGAACTGCTGCCCATGTGTGTCTTGTGTGGTCTATAATCATAAGCTGCATTTCTTAATTTTTTTTTCTTTATGATTTTATGAAAATTTTGTAGTTATGAGATAGAAACATGTACCTCTGTTACATGTTGTGAGAAAATTACAGGACCCTGAAAGGTCATAAGGAAGCTGCACAGGCAACTTGAGTGTGAATGCAGTACTACAGAAGACATACGTCCAGCAGTCAGGGCAAGACACTAGGATTGTATTGTAATCCTGGTTTTGAGCACTCCTAATTTTAAAAAAGGAAAAGAAAAAGAATTATTCTTCATGCTGTATTTCTTCAGGTGGCACATTGAAAGACAATTGTGTTTTTTTCTTACAAGCAGGAGGCTAATCAAATGGTTAAGATTTAGAGTTAAAATCTGTGGTAGGATCCAAGAATTCAATTGGTGCAAGCCCTCTCAGAAAAATGGCATCTTTATGCTCCAGATGTTTTCCCCATTTACAGAGAAAACATTTTTTTCTCCAGATTTCACAGATCTACTCAATGAGCAGGAGTGTAACAGACTGTTTTTATAAACATGCAAAGCACTCTTCACTTGACTCTGCCTCCTAGAAGATTTTGCCTTCTAGTCTGAGCTGGATGTCTTCACACTGGCCAGTGTGAAGTCATCGTTTAGTTTTTAAAATAAATACAAGGGATGTTTTTTCTCTTTTGATGATTCTGCCTCTTTGGATGCCTTAATCATCTCAATCAGATGACGCCCATATCCCAAGGGAATTCTCTACTGAAGTAAAATTTGGCAGTACAAATTTTTACAAAAGCATTTCCTGGACTAAGGTGGAGCAGAATGGCATTCAGTCATTTCTGAACTGGTGTGTCTTTTGGGAGGACAGCCTGCATTAGAGTTGCTTATGATAGGGAAAGCACTGCTTTTATTTACCCTGAGACTTAGTCAGAGCAGTTTTCATTTGTGAACTGCAGAGCAGTAACCCAATTCCTCCCACATGCGCATATTCCCCAGAGAAAGTGGGTCTTGCTAGAGCACAGGGTTTGGGTCAAAGCCTATTGGCACTGCACAAAAAAAAGTAAAGAGAGAACAATGCAATACAAGCATTTAATTGGATTTTATCAGAAGGACTGCCAAATGAATGCAGGAAACTTTACCTGCAGCTCTTCATTACAGTTTCTCTGTCAGAAAAACTACGCCTTCTTATCTATGCTGTTACTTGAGCAATGTCTCACAGCATCTGAGGTTGGGGCCACACATCCAGGATATTGTAATTGTGTCATTGCCAAGTCTGTAAATACAGTTCATGTTTGTTGGCAGCTCCTGTGTCCATTAACATTACATCATCCCTAGACCGAGCCCATGATAATGAAAACAGTAATTCAGCTTCTAACTTAAAAGTCCCCAGTATAAAAAGTGACATTAGTCCATAGATACCGTGTCCTGTAAACAGCTTGCTTCCTTTTCCACTACCTATCCTGTTTCTGAGTTTTGAAAAAAGTGCTAAAACTAAGTTTGTTTTAAGCTGAATGAGTTCGTTAGGGGGTCAGATTCTTCTGAATCAGCACAGCTATCAAGTATCTTCTGCAATTCTGTAACTTTTGAATGTTCTGTGTTGTTAGAACAGCAGTACAACTCTTTGATCACTGTAGATAAAAAAAGAATGGAGAAGTAGTTCAGTATTGTATTTCCACCAGCCCCTTTCAGCATCTTCCTGTTTTATACTAAATCTACGACCTTTTAACTCAGATCAGGCAAGTCGCTCAATAATGGGAAGGTTCCACAACTTCTCTGAATTGTTTTTTCACTTTCATCTTTGTGTAATGCCTATGTTTTGTTTTCAGATAGACAAAGGTGCTAAGATTGCTGGAGTGGTCACTGCTGTTGTTGACAAAAGTCCTCCAAACCCTCTTTCAGCTTTTCTAAATCTTCAGCTTCCCTGTAGAGTTCCTTGTTGCCTTAATTGCATGTGATACTTTGACTGAAGTCCTGTTCATGCTCAGCATAAAATTAAACATATTCTTGGCGGTTAGCTTTAGATATACCAGCAGGTCATTTTCTTCAGAATTCTGCTGCTTGCCATTAGGAAGCCATACCATCAGTCCTTCTTTCTCCTTGTGATTCCTCAGGAGAATGCTAATATACGTGTTTGTTACGACTGCGGTGGCTGGCAGCTTCTATCTCAATAACACTTCAGTGTCAAGTCAAACTTCTAAGCCAAGCAGATGTCTGAATGAGGAAAGGTATGATAACTGTGTTTAGGAGGATGTCACCCTTTCTTTTTTCTTTTTTCATTAGCTGAGAAAATTGAAACGATCACTTTTTTCTGGTTGCTGTTTTAACAACTTTGAATATTCTAAATGGTGATTTTCTTTTGAGACATAATGCAGGAAATACATCTCACCATACAGAGATATTATTAGTATTACAGTTACTGGTTTTGACTTCTCACATTTAGTCACCCACACTTTTAATTTTTGGTGGCACTCTCTTTCATTCTTCCTTTATAATTTCACTTGCAAAATCAAGCTGTAGACTGAGAGTTTGAAACTATCTGAAGCTACTCATTCCTTCCTGTAGCGGGAGAACATAAGTAAAAGTGGTGTCAAAAGTGAGGTGTTTCAGGAAAGGGCATAATATTGAGAGCAACGGGGGAAGGTATATTAGAATGCAGTGAATGTTCATGATTGTGGAGTTCAAGCTATCCAGAACTGTATCAAGATAAGGATTAAATATTGGGGAACTAAGCCCAAGAAAGAGCAGAGGAGACACAAAAATGTTTTAATTACTTACTTGTGTCACATTGTAGCAATTTTCTTAATATAACTGTACATCTGAGCTTGGCATTCCTGGTGTTTTCCTAGCCACCTCCACTGGACCTTTGTCATTTCACCAGTGTCAGTTCTTGAAGAAAGCTGATTATCAGGGCTCTGAAGGCCTGGAGCAAAAAGAAGATTAATCTCAGTGTCTACAGCATAATAAAATAGCATAAAACATGGTTACATAGTGAATTCAGTACTGTGAAGGCTCAATGACAAACATAATCACATCAACAGGGATGCTGCCCAGTTAAAGTTAATAATGAATCTATACATCTTCCACAGACACACCAAGTGTACACACAGATCACTGCATTTCTCATTGTCTATTTAAAGCTGCAGAAAACTCAGTAAAACCTGACCTACAGAGTTTGGGTCTAGACCGCAGGAAATTTGCCAGTAAGACTATCCGAAGTTCATACAATGTCATAAAAAGTTCCTAAGTGTCAGATTTTTTAACACCAAGATGAGGAATACAAAGTTTGTGAAATCTGCTCATTCTAGTAAGGAATATGCAAATGCTACTGAAACCTTGTTATGGTCTCAAAGTCTCAAGTGCCCAGAAATCAAACATCAGCATTGATTCAGTCTAACTGAATGTGATCAAATGTAGAAAGCACTTCACAGGGAAAGTCCACAAAATAAAAACCCATAAGAGAAGACTGATACTACCATTTAAGTATAGTTTGCATGTGCAAGTATGGGCTTCTAGGTTTCATGTACATGTCAGGGGTTTCCAGACAATGTCAATTACCAATTATGCTTTCAGTAATTTAAAAAAAAAATCAGAAAGTTAGATTTTCCTAATATTAATTTAGTAAGGTAAACGAATCATCTCTGCTGAAAGAAAGTCACAATGCATATTTTACATAGAAATTAGTGTTCCTTGAGAACTGTGAAAAAACTGCTAGCAGGGATTTGAATGGAAATAATAACCTCCTTAAACATAGAATCAGAGCTGCAGATACTTATTAAATGAAATCAAGTACATTTGGACAATTTTCATGTGTCATTCATCAAAACCTAAACCAAGCCTGGGAAATTCATAAACAAACATGTGGCAAACAAATGGCACTTTTTTAAATTCTAAAAACTACATTTGTGAAATCACTGGGTGGTGATTGTGCTGACGGGGACTAACCTACTTGCAGCCATGCCCTGTAGCCTGCCGTTTCCCAGAAGAGACTTCACGTTCTAATTATCAATTGTGATTTTTTTGCTTGTTTCTGCTTTTTATTAACAGAAGCTGTAAATCTTTCAGACTTAGGAAATCCAATTTACACCTTGCTAATGCATTACAGCTACATATGCTGCTACATAAGTGTGAAATTGCTTGTCCTAACAACAGAAAAAATCCTTTCTTTTGTAAACAGAATTATTAGCATACTTATTGTCCCTTTGAGATACTCTAGATATCCTATTAAAGGAAGCACTGCTCTAGTAGTCCCAAACTTCTGAGTGAATAGAGAATGTGTCGATTTTAAAACTAATCAGCTTTTTACACTTTCTTTTAAACAGAGGGAATGCATATAAGGAGCTTCATATAAGAATACTTCACAAAGGTCATGCGAAGACAAACTTGACTAGTGGGGAATCGCCTTCCAGAATCAATTGCAGCCTCAGCCTTCCACTGAAATAGTTGCACAAGGTGAATATTGTGATAGTACTCCTGAGTATCTGCCTTTTAAGGACATTTTTGCTCGTCACCCAGCACAGAGTAGGGACCAGTTGTCAAGAAAAGGATACAGTGCCTGCAACTGCTTAAAGTTTTTGCACAGCTTCAGGAAAAACATAATTGCTTTTCAGGTTGTTGTGGTGTTCATCGGGGCGACCCCCCGTCCCACAAGAGAGCTCAGGTTTTCGGGGGCTGAGCTACCGCAGTTAGCCCCGGGCAGAGGGAGGCGGCAGAGCCGCAGGGTGGATCCCCCGGGGAAAGCAGAAGCAGAGGTTTAGTCCCGGAAACCAGAGACGGCCCCGCCTGCGAGAGCAGCGGCTCCCAATATTAAGCTGGAGAAGAGGGGGGAAAGGGGAGGAGGGTGAGCGGAGGCAAGCACGGATGCTGAGTGCTGTTGTGTGTCCCCCGCAGGTGATGGCCGCCCCGCCGCGGCCGGCAGCGCTCCGCACAGGCTCGGCGCGGCGCCGCCAAAGGTAGCGCGGCTCCATGGAGGGCTCCTTGGAGGGCAGCGCGGCCCCGGAGGAGGAGAGCGGGGCCGCGAACGGCGCCCCCCCGCCGCCGCCGCCGCCACCGCCCACCCCGGCCGCCCCCTGCGGCTTCAGCTCCTCCCTCTGCTTCAGCGCTGCCGCCGCTGAGCCGCAGCCGCCCGCGGCCGGCGGCCGGGTGGTACAGAGCCAGTGGGAGGTCAACAACGCCGCCTGCCAGCCGGAGGAGGACGATGAGGAGGTGGTGGGGCCGCGGGACCGGCCGGCAGAGGAGCCTGACCTTGTGATCGAGGTGTCGGGGCGTCGCATTCGGGCGCACAAGGCGGTGCTGGCGGCCAAGAGTGACTACTTTCGTGCCCGCGCCTCCCGGGACGTCCTGCGGGTGAAGGGGGTGAGCTACGGGGCGCTGCGGCTT
Source organism: Corapipo altera (assembly GCF_003945725.1). Lineage (NCBI taxonomy): Eukaryota > Metazoa > Chordata > Aves > Passeriformes > Pipridae > Corapipo > Corapipo altera. Next base: position 2,617,175 of record NW_020884883.1, on the reverse strand, counting down.
CTCATCGACTACGTGTACACGGCCCGCATGGGAGAGGTGCGGCACGACAACCTGGCGGAGGTGGTGAGCGGCGCCCGCGTCCTGCAGATGCCGTGTGCCCTGCACTGTGCCGCCGAGGCCATGCGTGCCCAGCTCTGCCTTGGCAATTGCTACCAGCTCCTCTGCCTGGCCAAGAAGCAGCGGCTGGCGGAGCTACGGGAGGCTGCCTACCGCTTCATGAGCGACCATTACCTGGAGGTGCTGCGGGAGCCCAGCGTGTATGGCCGCCTCAGCGGCACTGAGCGGGACCTCATCCTGCAGCGGCGCATGGAGGCCGGCCGGCCCTGCCTGCTGGTGGCCGAGGTCAGCGATGCCTTCGAGCGGCCGGGTGGCGGCAGCCGGCCACAGAGCCGCGAAAGCAGCCGGCCGCAAAGCCCCTCCTCCGTGGTGTCCCTGGAGGAGAGTGGCTCCCTCATCCACTGCTACCAGGAGGCCAGCGGCGAGTGGAGGGTGCTGACACGCCTGCCCGAGGAAGCCAATGCCAAGGGCTGTGCCATGTGTGTCCTCCACAACTACCTCTTCCTAGCAGGGGGCATCGTGACGGGGCCGGTGGGCAGCGAGCCCAGGGCCCGCCTTTCCGACAAGGTCTTCTGCTATAACCCCCTCACTGACACCTGGAGCCAGGTGCGGCCGCTGGCCCAGCCCCGCTCGCAGCTCAAGCTGCTGGCCCTGGATGGTTACCTGTACGCTGTGGGGGGTGAGTGCCTCTTCACTGTGGAGAGGTACGACCCACGGGCTGACCGCTGGAGCCCTGTGGCACCTCTGCCCAAGGGTGCCTTCGCTGTGGCTCATGAGGCCACCACTTGCAATGGGGAGATCTATGTGTCAGGAGGCTCCCTCTTTTACCGCCTGCTCAAATATGACCCCAAGCGTGACGAGTGGCAGGAGTGCCCTTACAACAGCAGCCGCCGGCGCTCAGCGGACATGGTGGCCTTCAAGAGCTTCATCTACCGCTTTGACGTGAGCAGTGGCCGTGGTGGGGAGCCGGGCCCAGGTGGTGGGGCCGCTGGTGGTGTCGAAGTTTTCCGGTACAACACAGTGGCCAAGTGCTGGAGCCAGTGCGCCAGCCTGCGGCCCAGCGGCAGCCCCATCCAGCCCTTCCGCTGTGCCCCCTTGGGCAACACCATCTACTGCGTCAACCGGACCGGCACCCTTCGCTTCAGCCTAGCCCAGGACGGCGAGGTGGAAGCGGATGGTGGGCTCAAGGGCACTTTTGACGGGGAGCTTCTTAAAGCTCCCTTGGATGTCAAGGGTGTTCTCCTACCCTTTGTGCTTACCCTGCCTGAGAGGCTGGACAAAACAGGGGACCAGGAGGGCTCCCTCCCACTGTGAGGTGGTCAGCCTGGCTCTGGCTTCCTGAGAGGGGAGCTGGGTTGCAGCTGTGGGAGACCCACAAACTCCCACCTATAGAGGGGATTCCCCCTGGTGAGTCTGCAGAGAAAAGGGGCTCCCCCTTTCCTCCTCTCTGCTCCCAAGGTTTTGAGCTGGTTGTAACTCTTCTCATGTTTGCTGTGCTTTGTGTGAAAAGCCAAGCACATGAAAGTAAAAGCTGCTATACTGGATAATCTCTGGATTATGTTTGTGCCAATTCCCAATCTGAGAAAAACGTTTTTACACCTGGATATATAAAATATTCCTGACAACAGTGTCATAATGGGACTTAGTGTTGGTTGTGTGTTTACGCATAGTTGCAATCTGGGTTGGAGCCTTTTCTACTGTTTGGGTTTTTTCTGTCTAGGATGATACTGAGGGGTAAACATAGTGTAGCTGAATTTGTTTGTATGTTAAACCAGCTATTTCCTGTGTCAAAAAAGTATAGGAAGAACGTTTCTGTCACAGCCTTTAATTTCTGGTGCAATAGATGGTTTAAGGAAGATGTGGCACTGTGTGGTCCCAGGAATTTCAACCACAGATGATTTAACATATACCAGACTTAAAGTTTTAAGTAACAGAAATGAGTGCCACATGTTTTACTTGGAATACAAAAAAAAAAAAAAGTCAAGTTACCTTTTTAAAATGTGGCATATTATAGCACATATGAAATGTTGATATGTTCTTTATTTGAAAAAGGCAACGGTTTCTATATAAAAAGACATTGTTTTATTAGTTTTTTTAATCAGAGATTTTAAATTACAACAAAAATGAACTGAAGCTGTTCAGACTGCAGCCAACTGATGTGACCATGTATGCCACTAGAGCTGGGGAAAAACTTGGTACTTCATCTGCTCTTTAATTAACTGCAGGTCAAGGAAGGTTAACCTAAACCAAATGTAAGTTCTTTGAAACTGACTGTAAACAGCTTAAATGTTTCACTGTATGTTCAGTATCCTGTGGCAAGAGGCTTTTCGAGCTTGGTTCGAGACCATCAAAGGAGGACATGGAAAATAGGAATGCGCAACACATGTCGATTATATTGTGCACTAGCGTGATGTTACCTCCCTATCTTTTGATTGAGAGACTGCTTTATTTATTTTGATCTCATGATTATTGTAATCAATAAGTCCTTGTTAAATGCAGTACGTGCTGATAGCATACGCTGTCATCATGATTCTAAGCTTCCCAAGAGAGCTGTTTGTGGAGCAGCATCCTAATGAGACAAAACCATACAAAGCTCCTTCTTGCCTGTGGGAAGTTGTCATGTTACTCAGAACTGGAAAAGAGTAAACTGCCTACATAGACAGACTATATTGAAAAGGACACATGCATTTATTTTATACATTTTATATTGCAAAAAAATCAGCAGGCAAGGCAAATGTTTTAGCTTTATGGTAAATCACTGAGAAACCTTTTCTGAAAAAAGGAACTTGTGTTTTTGCTAGTACATCACTGTATACTCAGTGTGGAACTGGTGTGGACTGTGGAAGAGAATTGTTTTTACTCAAAGTTCTTATATAGATTCATATTTTAGAAAGACATAGGGACCTTACATCAAAGAAAGCAGATTTTTTTATGTTTTATTAAGATGTTTTTGTTAAACAGGACTTTAGCATTCTTATATGTAATTGCTAGTTCCAAAGGAAGACAGCAGGCTCTGTCCTAAGAGACACCATCTTTACAAAAGAGAGTAGTGAAGTTTGTAGATACTTCTTTTGTTCACTTAAATTGTTTTTTCTTTTCTCCTTCTGTCTTGCACAGGGTTTTAACACAGTTGATCTGGTTAGCCATGCTATAGAAAACAGTGGTCCAGTCTTAGAAGTTCTTAGCCTAGTGAGCCTATTCCCAAGTGAAATAATTAAAGCATCAGCCGGGCAGGAGCTGTAGGCCTGCAGAGTGTGATGTTTATCTTAGCCTCAGTACAGATTGGTGCCGTGGAATTTAATACCATTCATGGAGTGTTGGATTTAATTCTCAGACAAGAATCCTTGGAAATGTTGACTCTAAATTAAATTACAGCATTGTAGCTTGAGCAGGAAAGAAAAAGTATGTGTTTGCCTTCGGCATAATTTTTATGTTAACTATAGAAAGTATTTCAAGCTGGGTAGTGAAACACTTAGGTGCATACTTACACTTAGCATAAGTGCTAGGCCAGATTTTGAAATAGTAGAGTCACCAGGAACACTCACAAGGAAATGTCTGTTTTATCTTGCAATACAGTACAATTTCATAGTTCAAAGTATTACGTAGTATAGTTCCTTTACTACAGCATAACGAGACATTAAGCTAGCTTTTGCATTTCTATTAATTAAGCATTAATTAAGCACTTTCATTCCTGCTAATGCATGAAGATGCTTTTAAACGAGTTTTGGGAAGTCTCCATGATTTAAGCTGTGAAAATAGCTGCGAACTTTCGTGAAAGAATGAACCATATCCTTTCTTCCAGTATTTGTTGCTGTACGCTATGAAGAAATACATTTGGAAATAAGTTCTACAGTAATAAGCATTCAATGAACCTGCAGTGATTTGTATTTTTGCTAGGTCCTATTTTTAGGAAAGGTTGAATCAAGTGCTTACCTGCTTTCACTGTTTACACAGTGTCAGTGGGGGCAGTCTGGGCTTCATTAGCAGCTGTCTATCAAACCTGTTTCCTTTGTACACTCTGCATAGTCACAGCCCGATGATTGACAACAGAGGCATGTTTCTAGCCAGATTTCCTACTCTGTGGCCTCTGTTTCCTCCCTGGTAAGCCTGAGGCAGATTTGCTGAGAGTTGTTTTTTCCCCCAATTATATCTTCACCCAAACAACCCCACCAAACTTGGGCACAAAAACCAGAATTTAGGTAATCTTCAGGCATTTGAAGACCAGAATTATCATCCCAGAACTCTTCAGTTTAATTTAAACCTAGCCCCAACTGTCCCTTTGACATGTAGAAGTGCTGAGCAGTTCTCCTCCACTCACTCAGAACTGCCCACCTCGGAGCAGTTCCACACCTACCTAAGGACCACCTCAACTCCTTTGAAACTAGATGATGGGATACCTAGAAGCCACTGATCTAATAGGGTTTTATGGTACAGATTAAAGGACCAGGCCACCCTCAAGTTGCATATGTTTTGCTTTAAAGACAAAGCTGTTTTATCTAGAGTCACCTGAAGGCTACTCTGTTTGCATGGGAACATGGAGATCTGTGTGTGCTTTCTTAGCCTGCAAGCATTCAATCCACATCTTCCACTGCCTCATTATCAATGGACTAAAGGACCTCTTGGAGCTAGTCCCTGATCTCTAAATATTTATGCATTTTGTATTGTATGTTAATTGGCTAAAAAATCTCACAAATTATCAAGGTAGGTAAATTCAAACCCTCATCCTCACTGACGAATTGGAGACTAGCCAGAGAGACATAGTTTGCTCTGTCATCTTTCTTCTCCATGAATATTCCAGTCCTCCCATTTTAGTGGGACATGCAGGAGATAATTTTTCTGCTCTAATTTTTTAGGCAATAATTTTTCCTTCCTACAGTACTCCCGTTTTCAAGGTCATCTGCTTGAGGATTTAGACTTGAATTCCCTTAAGCTGAATAAGGGCTGAAGTGAGGCCTTGCACTTCACGTGTGTGTGTGTGCGCGTTTGCATTCTCAGATCTAGTTGACTGTTGAGAAGAACTGTATTGGGACCACTTCCTGGGTTCTTTTTCAGGGGTGAGCTTCTTGCAAATCCTCCAAAAGCACACACAGGCTCCTGCACATTGAGTTCTGGGTAAATTCCAGGCTTCAACTCCTGGGTGGGTAAATCAGGACAGATGTAGTAAATGTTTGCACAATTGGGCAAGTTTTCTTTGGAAAGCTTTTGCAGACAGGCTCTGTATTTTGGGTTACCAGTCCAAGGTGAGCTACTCCATACACTGTACTGGGAGGCCAAGCAGGTAATTTGAATTCTTCTCAGGGGTGCCGTCTCGGTAAAGAGGCATTGTAGTGCCTAACATGGAAATGCCTAAAGCCTTTGTTGAATCTAAAACTAAATCCCAACTTCAATAAAGAAATGCTAATAACAGATGGAACCTTTCTGTTTCCATCTATTAACTAGTTCTGTAAAAAGAAATCTTTAATTGTAGCAAAGGCTTGTGTACAAATTCTGTTCACACTTGGAAACTAAACCAAACAAATAATTGGCAAAAGAATAACCCTATTTGATCAAAACCAACACTGTTAAGCAACATGGGAAAGATGCTAATCATATCCTAGTAATGAATAAAATTGTGCAGTAGCTGATGTAAATTCTGTCCACAAAACGTTTCTTTGTAAATAAATACCTGGTAAAATTTAATTGATAAAAGAATAAATTATTCATATGAAAGCCGTAACTCTCCTGTGCTGTTTGATTGGCTCTCAGTATTGTATCCCAATTACCAGTGTTCATGAGTGGCTATTGCTTTTCCTGATTTACAGTGTGCATTCCATTGACTACTCCATAGATGTGTTACCCTTCATTATCACAGAGCTTAACAGCAGTGCTGGTGCTTCATGTCTGGACTGATGTGTAGTGTTTTCTATGTGAATGAACCCAGAAGATTTAGACTGAATCGTATCTTTGGGCTTTTTTTTTTTTTTCCCTTTAGCGTTGCCCCTGGGAAACTTAAGAAAGCACAAGAGGAAATGGTGATACTGTTGAGCAGTTGTAGTAACAAGTGTTTTATTAATTTTTTTTTGTCTGCTATTGTTCCATGCACCAGATTTGCACTGGGTGTAACAGAACAGCTCTGTGTGGCTATTATCAGTATGAGTCCGAGTTCTGTTGTAGCAAAGTACATTTTTACATATTTGCTGCCTCAACTCCTACTCCAAGATAATACAATGCAAATTCGTGATAGTTTCACACATTTACTAGATTACCGTAACTATTCTGACTTCACATTATTGCTACTAAAAGCAGAGATTGACACACAAGCTCAGTAAAATTTTGCACTCAGAACATATAATCAGACACTTTTCATTTGCTTTGGCCTGTTGAATGCTGATTGCTGCTGGAATGAGCCCATTGCTATTAAGAATCAGCAGGATTGCTGGTTTTGGCTGGGGTAGTTAATTTTCCTCACAATAGCTGTTATGGGGCAGTATTTTGGATTTGTGCTGAAAACAGGGTTGATAATACAGAGGTATTTTTGTTATTGCTGGGCAATGCTCACAGAATCAAGGCCTTTTTTGCTCCTCACCCCACCCTACCATTGAGGAGACTGGTGGCACACAAGGAGTTGTGAGGGGACACATCTGGGACATCTGATTGCAAGTGACCAAAGGGATATCCCAGGCCATATGTTGTCATGCTCAGCATATGAAGTTGGGGAAAGAAGAAGGAACTGGGGGACATTCCAAGTGATGGTGTTTGTCTTCCTAAGTCATCGCTATGGAGCTACGGAGCTGAAGCTCTGCTTTCCTGGGGATGGCTGAACACCTGCCTGCCCATAGGAAACAGTGAATAAATTCCTTGTTTTGCTTTGCTTGTGGGTGCAGCTTTTGCTTTACCTATTAAACTGTCTTATCTCAACCCATGAGTTTTCTCATTTTCCCCCTTCTGATTCTCTCCCCCAAACTACTGAGAGGAATGAGCGAGTGACTGCGTGGGGCTGAACTGCCAGCTGACATTAAACCACAACAACAGGCTATTTTGGAGACTGTCTAACTCATAAATAACTCAATGGGAAGAAATGGGACCGTGAGACAGCGGGATAGGAGGGAAGAGATGAATTTGGAGTCAAAAGTATCTACTGTATATCTGGTTGAAACAAACAAATAGCAGGGAAGGGAGACTGGAACTGGTACTTGAGACAGTGATGACTGTAGGGCCAGGTTCTTTTCCAAATATTTCTTAAACATACTGAGTTTCTACCAATGATATTGGTAGTCTTATAATAGTCTTATAATTTTACACCTGCAATGCTTTTCAAACAACCACAATAAACCACCACATAAGCTACCTTTTGCAGGAGTCTCTTGCTTTGCTTTTAAGCCTTAGTGGATAAACCTTGGATAAACTTGTGAAATGATGAAATAACAATGTCAATGCTACCACTTTCACAGATTAACTAATGCAAATGCTTTAGACACTTTAGGTGAATTATATGTGTAACTGATGTATTAACAGTTTCATTTTTGACGTATATATAGGTAAAGCATTTTATGTACTCCAACTTATGTTGTAATGAAATAAATACTTAAAAAAAAACTTATGCTCCCCCTTAGGGATTTTTGGGTAATTGTTGTTTTTTCTTTGTCATCCATCCAATCAGTAAATGGTATTATATTTGTTCCATATTATATGGACTATGTCACAGGTAAATATTTAGGAAATGTTTCTAAGGCTAAGCAAAAGGGAATATTTTCATTTCACAATGCCTTGAGTGTTGGGAACATGAAATATTCTGGAGTGAAAGAACTTTCCTAAGTGCAGATTAGCATATACTCCAGTTAGTTTTTATTTCATTTTTTTTTCCTTGTCAGTATGTTGAAGTACATTATTTATTTATAAGAGTTACATGTAAGTTTTTCCAGGACACTCTCCTGTATTATATCACACATGTCAGATTTTTGGCTGGAGTAGATTTACAGCAGTGAAAGTTAAAACAGAATCAAACACAAATTTAATACTTTTTTTCTTATTTATTTTCTTATCAGATATTTTACTTGACATGAAGTTATATAACCTGTTTGAAAACTCCAAAATTCATGGAGACACTAGGTGGGGTTGGACTTGCTGTCATTTCTGTTATTTCCTTATCTGTTGCAACTTGCAAACTCAACCTATTTCAACTTTCTTATATTTTCTTAAGAAGGGCCAAATTCTTCTGCTGATTAAACAAGCAGGGTAAAGCTGGAATAACTCAACCAAACCTCTTGGATTGCCAGAAAATTTTTTCCATTCAGCACCGGAGTTTTGAGTCTGTTGTAATTTACTGGGGACCTTCATTGGAAAAGAGAAAGAAAAGCTCTGATAGAATAAGACTCAGGCAATCAGTCACTTGAATGTGTATTTTTTTTAACTTCACTAGAACGTAAATGCTTTAACTCTGTGTTGATTAAACTAGATATCAGGAAGTTTAGTGCCAGTGAAGTTTTATCTCAAGTATATGGTCCTGCTTGATTCATTGAGCATTTTGCACCTCTGTCTCTCAGGCTGCTTAGACACCAGGGTGAAGCTTCAGGTGTATCCAGTCTGGTAAATTATGTGGTTTGGGTCCAATAACCTGTGCTGTGATTAATTTTCCAGTTCTGAAATGCTAAACCCACCAATTTTAGCACAAAGGATTTGGGTTCCAAACTTCTTTCAATTTGGATACAGAGAATTCCCTGTTGGTTATCTGTTTCCAGGTACAATGCTTTTTAGCATCACTTGTGTCCATATATTCAAAACTCACAAAGATTTTCATATCAAAACATCTGCAGGTAGATGGTGTTGGCTTGTATTTCCCCTGAAGGCAGAGAAGTCTTGCTGGAAAGACAAAATTTCTTCAGTTCCTAGACTGTGCAAGCAGGGAAGTCACATATGCCTGGGAAACTCCTATGTAATACTGAGTAATTATCAAGTGAACAAAACAATAATGTCATCAAACATAAGTTTACAGCCTATGGACAGATGTAGCCAAAGGAAACTCAAATCAATAACTATTAGTGCTGGGCCCATGCCTAGAAACAAACCCCATTCCTGTTCCAGGATTGCGTTGTCTAGGCACCTGTCAACAGAAGAGAAAAAAGTCCTGGGTTAAATAACACCATGTGTCTAAAAGTAGGTCAGAGGAGGAATAGATGTGGCAGTACCTGCAGGCTTCTTCTTGAAATGAGTGTGAAGGGCATCTGTGTCTCATAAATACCACCAGGAACAACTGCTAGTGAGCCAGGTCATGCAGAGGGAAGGGAGCATGACTGTGCCTGACACAGCAGTGACACCTGCCTGGCAGGTCACTCCAGCAGTGAACAGTGACAGGAAGGAGGTGAATGAGCATCCTCTGAATGACAACTGTCCTGATGTGGGGTCCTTGGAAAATTGAGAGGAAAAGATCTATGCCTGGTGGTCTGGCACCATGCCCTTCATTGCTGTGCTCTCTCCGTGTGTGGACAGCGCCAGTTCTCCATGAATTCCCTGATGAGCAGCTTATACATGGAGAATTTTGAAGGTGATGTCTTTTTCTCCTCCTCTTTTTTTTCTGTTTTTTTTTTTTCTTTCTGTTCCCCCCCCTATTTTTCACCTATATCTTTTTTCCTTTTGCAATCTTCTCTTTTTTTTCCCCTCTCTCTTCTTTTTTTTTTCCTTTTTCTCTTCAGACTGTGTCTATGTTTCTACTCAAACATTCCAATAGGTCATACAGGGGTCTATGAATTTGGAAAAATTACCTATTGGAAATAAATGGAACTCCTTTTCCTCAAAAGGCAAACTTTCCTTCTGTAGCCTGATAATTTTTTCCCTTAATAAAGCCCTAAATTTTTAAATGAAGTGAGGAAGATTTAATCTGTCTGCTTCTTGGTAGAGTGGTGCAATAAACTGTGAGCTGTTTGCTTCCTAAGGAAACAGATAAAGTTGTGAGCAATTGAATTAGTCATAATGCAGACTTAAGGCAAGAGTTCTGCATCTTTTGTAAGTCTTGCCTGAGCTTTTAGTCACTGCAGACTGCAGCTCCAGGAAAAAGTAACTGCAAGATTAAAGTAGTGACCAGGTCTCTGAGGAATGAAGTGAAAGCACAAATTGCTGCAGAATTAAATTAATTCCCACACCATTTAGAAACCATTATTTCAGTGATCAGGGAATAATTTATTGACAACTTATTAGTGCATTACAGATGAAGGTGGTTCTTTTTTCTTGTGTCATCGTCATCCCTGTCCCTTTTCCCATCCCATCCTGTTCCCCAACCCAGTGCTTTGCAGTTCTTTGCACATGTGAGAAATCATTGCAGAGTTTGTGAGTAGGAAATTTTTAGGAATTTTTACCCATTCTGCATGGCTAAATGGATCTCCCATATGCAATGATGGATCATTTGTTTCTCCCATATTTTTCTAGTTAAGGACAAAACATAGAATCTTTATTGAAATCAGAGAAATAAAAGCTGAGATAAATAGTAACTTTAGGGAATTAGATCATTAGATTAAATTTAGATCATAATGAAGTCCTAGGCAGGCAGAGTCTTCTTGAAAATATGCTTTAAATCATTAGGAAAAATCAAAATCATGTAGGTCCATGAGAGATCTCCTGGGCTGGGAACAGCACTGTGCAGGAACTTCCGTAGGCTACTTTAAGAGGAAATGAACCTCTTTCCTTTCTTACTGTAGTTCTGTGCTCCTATGTATCTTTTGAAAGCAAATACTGATTCTGACTGTGTGATTTATTAACATACCTTGGGGGTGCAGTACTCATATCATGCTATCCTAAAGCAAAATGAAGTCTCAAAATATTAATTTTTTAAAAATGGAAAGAAACCCCTTAATTAATCAGCAGCTTCCTTCATATCTCCTTCTTAAGTGCTTCTTCAATTAATCCAGTGTTATTCAAATGTGAATTATGGCTGTGTCCAAGTGTGGTTTGCATTTGACAGAGCTGGAGTATAAAGGTATGATGGTAGTGCATATGTAATGTTTGTTTGACAAGCCTGGTCCATAAAAGCCCAGGCTGTCTCTTGAACAGCTGACTGATGCACTAATGAGAAGGAACCCAGCCTGACATTTAACTCAACATACTTACTGTTGTTGCTACATTAGATTTGGCAAGCAGGTTGTCAGTGTATAGGCATATGTCAGTATATACCTATCACTATATATGCCTGTAACATGTTTTTATCCCAGTCTAGAAAGGGGCATTGTGCTTCCAGGCAAGAAAAGGAAGGAGCAGTCTCTGCTCATCTCATGCTTCCTGTTGTTAGCAACAATTGGAAGGACAAAGGGACTAGAATTCATTCTGGCTCCCACTGCTTTCCTGACCAGACTCTCTAGCTCAGTGCCTGCAGAAAGGAGTGAAGCTGTATATTCCCTCTCCCAAGAGCAAGAGAGGCACAATAGCTCAGTTGTTACACCTTTGCAGATCTCTGGGGAGAGCACAGTTCCAGGCTTCCTCTTACTCAAATTACAAGGTTACCCTTCGTTCCCAAGAACCAAAAAAAAGGCTCAACTTACATGTGGTAAAAGAGAGCTTGTGAAAAAAATTATTTTTGAAGGGCCAGGGAAAAAAACAATATTTGCATTTGCTACTCTTGATGTTCCTACTGTATTTGAAGCAGCTGGAGTATACTGTAGGTCCCCTCATCAGGCCTAGGGCTTCCTCATGCACAGTTTAAATGTGAAGGGCTACAGTTCACTTTCTTTGAACTTTTCCTGCTCTCTGAGGGCACCTAAAAATTGCAAACAAGTCATTTGAGTAACTGCAGCAGTTCATCTTCCACAGTGCTGCGCAGAGACTCTGCATTGCTGTACCGTGGGGAGAGAACATGCAGAGCAAAAGGAGGCTTGAGAGAAGCTACCTGGGTGAGAAGAAATCCTTGGTGCAGATTACCTGGGAAACAGTTCCCTGTGAAGTTTTTTTGATTCTTACATATGCTTATACATACTCAGTCAAAAAAGAAAAAGACAGATAATTCTATGGCAATGCCTGAAGACTGGAATTGCAATTAGTTTCTGCTGCTCTAGGAGTAGGGAATAGAGGCATTAGGAAGACCTAATTTTATATCTGGTTCTGCCATAAAATTCTATGTATTTATGGGGAAAAACTGTTAAAGGTTCAGTTTTCTTGAAAGAGAAATTGGGGGTGAGGAGGGAGAGAAAGGTGATTCATCCCGTCAGGTATTGGAAATAAGTTCTTTTTAATTTGGGTGTTTGCGGTTTTTTTGCGTCAATAAAGCACTCTGGGAATATTGACTAATACTGTGGAGTGCATTTTGCTGTTTCAACTCTTTACTGTATTTGCTCCATGTTAACAGAATATTTCCTTCCTGTGCAGCTGGACAGAATAAAAAAGGTGAAGCTGTTCCTACTTTTGTTCCTATTTGTGGCCTTTTGCAGCATCATTCCTGGGCTCTGGAAGGCAGCTCTGGAAGGCAGTGGAATGTCTGCCTTTCTGTTGAGACACAGATGTCTGTGGTGGAAGAACCAGGTGAGTAAATACTTGGATATAGTTGGGAAATGGTAATACAGCTGCTATGACAATTCCTCCACCTTCAGCTCTTGCCCGTGTATTTTATATCACGAAGGACACGTAGCCTAGGATGAAAAAGTGGCAGTCTTCCTCATAGTCTCTTCTTTGCTCCTTTTATCTGAGATGATGTTCAGTGCTTTGCCATCTGCCCATAATGTTACAAATGTTCAATTTTTAATTTTTTCACTCCAAATTTTGAAGATATTGGAGGTGGCTATGTCTTTGCCTTAACTCTCACTGTCAAAAGCACTAAACGGGTCATTAGAATCCTTTGTGTGAATTCAAACAGACAAGACCTCCTTTTTTTCTCTTCCAGATGAAGTCCTAAAAGGGTAAAATTTCATTACAGTGTTGAAGTGTTTCTTTCTGTAAACTTCAGAGAATTTAGCATTCTGTCTAAAAATAAAAAAAAGAAGGAAACGTAATAACGTTAAATCCCTAATACTAGGGAGAAAAAAACCAACCAAACACATTCCCTGGAAAAGGTTACATTTTAGTTAGATTTCATAGGTCTTCACAAGGGCTGCAAATCTGTATCTGAAGTTGTAAGGATATCTAAAATGCACTAGCCATCCCTATGTCAAAACATTTTTACCATTTTTTGTGGTGTAGTTCAGTGAACAGTCAGTTATTGCCTCTGCCAGCCAGCTGGTGATTGCCACAGCACCTCTGGTTTACAATTTCAAAACAAAGTGTGGAGAAACCCTCACCAGTTCCTTTTGGCAGTCTTGTAACTTTATCCAAACTAGCTAGCAAGGGAGCTTTGCTCCCTTTCAAGGGTGCAACCTGCTTACGGAAAGAGCTGGTTCCAGCAGTCCTTCTGTATGTAGCTCCCTCTTCCTTTCAAAACTGGAAACTTGGAGGTCTCTGTGCTGGAAACACTTTACAGACACTGGGGTTTAGGAAACAGGGCAAACTGTTGCTTCTGGGTGCTCAAGCATCTTGCTTGAGCCTCTTGCTTTCACACCTCAAGCTGTATGGGAGGAGGGAAAACCCACAAAGAGATGTTACAGAAAGAATACTTGTTACCAGTTTCCCTTCACTGGGCACTTGCTGCTTTTCTTCTGAGCAGCTGGTCAACATCTAAATGAATGCCAAATATATATAAGCTTAGCTAGGTTCTTTTGCTCCCCAAGCTTGCTCCCCAAGTTCTTCTCACAAGTTCCTTGGAGGGATTTTACGTCAAAAAGATAGAAGGCTCTGACACCCACCTGACGGATTTATTATAAGGGCCTTCAGTTCTTTTATACCTTGAGGCTGCATATGGGAGAAATGCCATGATGCTTCTCAGGGGGCCAAAATAACACCGTTTTACTGGCAAACTTTGGAAAATAAAGGAACGTGGCAAGATTTGAAAGCATTTCACAAAGCATTGACTTAGCAAATTCCAGCCCATCCAGGTTAAAGTTACCCAAATATTAAGAAAAAGAAATCAGGAGAAGAGAAAGAAGTAAAGAAAGAGAAAGAGAAAGAGAGAGAGACAGAGACAGAGACAGAGACAGAGAATTACAGTTATTGCCTTAGCTCCAGCATAAATCCAGCCAGAAGTCCAAGAATAGAGCTGCGTGGTGACTCCTGTGACCACCTCCACCTTCAGGTAGGGCTTCTGATGTTCCAGCCATTTAGGGTCTGGGTTAGGAGTTCCAGGGGGTGTGGTGTGGGGCAGTGCTCCCAGTGTACCAGTGACTGACAGCTTCACTACAGGCTCTCAAGGAGGTGGGATATGAGGGTGACAGAGCACCAAAGCACCTTGGCAGAACCTGATTTGCCTCCCCTCCCCCGCTCCCCGAGTTGTTTTGAGCCAGTAATAATTTCAATAACTTTTTTCGGTCCCTCACAGTAGTAAAGAAGGCATTTTTCTGCAGGCAGGATGGGTCTGCTGGAGATATGGAGCACAGCCTGCTGATCCAACCCAGTATTTGTGGATATTACTTACTTTAGATTGATTACAGTTTCAGCAGAAACCCCACTTAGGAAACCACACAGTGTGCAGGTAATTGGAAACAGAACCTGCCACAAGGACTTTGAAAATTTAGCACTGGCCTTTGAATTTGTAAATAGAAAAGGCCTGTGGCTCTGCAGTAAAACGGTGGCTTCTCAAGAAGGAAACAGAGACCTTTTGTTTTCTCTCCCCAAATACTTTTCTTTTTCTTTGTTTCTCTGTTTGATCTAAGAAAACTCCAGGATAGCTCCTTTAATTAAGGGGCAGTAGACAAAGCTTTGTCCTCAGAGCGATGTTTGTGTTGATGCACACAGCTAAGCTGACAGGCTCTGTTGTTTCCTTCATCTTTTTATTCTATTTGGAAAAGCAAGACACTTTTCATATGAATTTTTTTTAAGGTTATAATATACCCTGTTTTAAAAGATGCCTCCCCTCCACACTGGTGTTTTTATGAGCATGTCACCAATGGTAATACATAATTATATATAGGAAACATAAATTTTACTTCTATATCTGTTGTTAAGTAACTGGGATTTCAGTAATTTCCTTAGCCTGTGTTAATTCTCCGTCTTTCACTGTTCTTCTCTTTTCTGCTTGTACCTAACTCCTTTCAGTACTCCTTAAAATGTCAGATGTGATCACAGTTGTGATCAGCTATCTTTTCAGGAAAGATTGTTTCTAATTTTTTATTTTACACTAATCACATGGACACCTTTCAGCTAAAGAAAGTGTCATCTGATTCACCCTGAAAAATATGACTCTTCAAAATCATCTGTGGTTAAACTCCTACTCATTCAGCATCTCCTAGGTGACAGTGACTGCACATACACCAAGATATTTTAAAATGAAATATCCCATAGTTACAATCACTGGTTGAATTATGATGATGATAATGGGGTCTGGTATCTAGCCTAGAGAGCTCCAAGACACCACTGGGATTGTTCATACTGTACTTGTTAACCCAGCTCAAAATCCGTGTAAGACAGAATTTGAAGTGCTAGTGGCGGTATTTTAAGTTAGGTTGTCTATCTGACCATTGCAAGCATCAGTGTAACTGGACTGGGAAAAAAAGGGAGGAAATATCAGTCAAAGTATGCCAGGATAAAGAAACAGTATTTTGAGTCATTTGATGAATGTTTATCCAACCATTTAAACATCAAATTCTTCCACAAGTAAGTTAGTCATTGTGGGAGGAAACAGAACTATTGCCTTACTGCTAGTAGGTGGCATATAAATCTAAATGAAGCAAGCTATAGTAAAGCAAATGACAGATGAAATGTGCATAAACCTCCGAACTTACTGATTGGATGATAAATAACTAAGTGATAGTGGCAGTGCAGGGGTGCTAGGCCGGGAAGAGGGATAATCATCTCTCACAGCAGATGAGATATGACTGGAGCATAAGCATCAAGGAAGGATAAGAACTGTGCTCAGACAGAAGGTCTGTTCCCACACTCAGCCTGAATGCTTCCATTTCCAGCATTACGAACTGCTACTCTACTAATTCCTGCTTGGCATAAACAAAGCAGAGGCTTGAGAAGGATGGATGAAAGGTTTATAGTCTGTTTGAGAGCCGTGCTCAGGTCCTCTTCAAACACCTTCCCTGGGTCACATATTTGGTTTGCTGTTACCTATTGCACCTCCTTGAAACAGGTTGCTGCTTCAGAGTAAGACACACTGTATTTTGTGTGCCAGGATATGGAGGAAAGACTGAAATGCTTTAAAAAATGGAAATGGTTTGTTTTTCACCTTTTAAAGATTTGAAAGAACTTGTAGTTTTGGATGTCTGGGCAAAACAGCACTGAGCGTTACCCATTGCAGGGTTAATCTAAATTAAAAAACACAGATGGAATAACATGCAGTCAGTTAGAAGCTGTGTGAGAGGAGGGCATCAAACCTGTCCTGCTTTTGCCTCCACGTCCAGTCTACCCAAAGTGCTTGAATCCAGAGCAGAGGCAATTTGTCAGATAGCCCTATTCTCTCTCTCCAGCAGCCTATGATGAGCAGGGAGAGGTGCTGGGAGCTGTGCTCTGCTCTTCTCCCCCTCTTCTTCCTCAAGGCTTCATTTAACTGTCTAGAGGGCTGCTCCCATCTGTTCACTCTACAACAGCACCAGTGGGCAGGGGAGGCTGAGGGGAGCAGGCAGGGAGAGAGGGAAGTTTGTAGTAGCAGAGGCATTGCCTGTGTGAGCTTGTTCACCTGCATGGGAAAAGAGGGACTCATGGTCCTTGTTACAGCTCTACATCCTATTTACAGGATGGAGGACATCTCTGATGCCAAGCCTACTGGCTCTCAACACTGTTTCCACTCTCTGGGCTATATCTGAAGCAGATCAGCTTTTATAGTCATGCCCAAAGCACCCAGTTCTGCAGAAGGCTCCTTGCTGCATGGGGAACCTCTGACACCCTGATTCCCTCCCCACCACCTCTATCACTCCCACATTTCTTCATGGCAAACTCATGAAGACCCTTACTAAGCACTTACTAGATGGTAGTGTCCTTCCTAGGAGAACTCTGATGCTTCATATGCTGCTGGGTTGTAACTTGTTCAGACTCATGATTTATGCAGAAGCAACATGGACATCTGTGAAGTACTGGGGCCTTCACACATAAGCCAGATGATTGTGGGAATGACCTGGTATAGATGGAGTGAGTTAAACTGGCAGAAGGTTCCTCTGCTTGTATGATTGATTGTGATGACTGGAAAAGGTGCAATTCTATAATTAAGAAGGCAATGTTTTCTTCCAGGATAGGGTACTTTTCACTTAGGGAGACTTTATGGCGGAGCTAACTAGGAAAGATGGTATGAGCAAAACCTTATAGTCATCAAAATGCTTGGATACGCCAGTACTTCAGGCTATTTTTAAATGATCCTGAAGGAGTTACTAATAACTAACTCCAGTGTCTACTCTCCAAACTAGGCTACAGAGTTATTTCCCTGTTAGTCTATCAGATGTTTCATTATTTGATGCCATATGCTGCCGTTTGTTGAGAAAAGACTGAGAAAGGCGTTTAGAAAGACTTCTAGACTCCTGGTTGCATCGGTGGGATGTGGTGATCAGAGTTCACATTTCCCTGCAAAGAGAAAAGGGATGAAACTGTTTTTCCTTGATTTACATTAGAGCTCTGACAAATTGCTTCTGATACACAGGACTAATCTCTCTCCCTGCGTTTTGTGCAGTTCCTGACCCCAAAAAGGAGGTTCTGAGAGGTCCATCTCAATGAGAGCTTGCTACTGTGATAGGCCTACTTGGTGGACTTGGAGGTGATGTAAATGTGAAGCTATACAACAGTGCTGTACTTTTTCAGTTGTGCTCAAGGAGGTGTTTATGTTCCCCAGAATATTTGGACTAATTCTGTAATGCAGTGGAGATGAATAGTTTGAATGTGCCTGAAAAAAAGGCTGATGTTGATGAATTAGTTTCACATAATCACTTAGATTGGAAAAGACCCTTAAGATTCTCACAATGATTGGTATACTTACAGGGCTGGCAGTGAGCACAAAACTGGGTTTGTCACAAATCTTGTCTCTATCTGGAACAGAAGTGCTCCATTTCACTGGGATTTACTGTGCACGTTCATCCCTTGTATTAGCTGCAAAAGACTGTTTTCAATGTGATACTGCTGTTGTTTCTTCAAAATCTGTGGCAGTTGTTCTGCCATTCACTTTCTTAATAGTGTTGTTGATAAAACCTCTCCTAGTGCCTTCCCTAATCTAGGAAGTTTAATATCACATTGTCGTAGACCCTCCAAAGTGAAGACAGTCTCATCCTCTTATGTTATGACAGTGAGATGATGCTGAGAGATTTAGGGCATGAGAGACAGGACATAAAAAGGTGCTGGACTCTGCATTTTGGTGCAGACATATTCAGACTCTGGTCCTTCTTAGTTGCTTATGCAGCAGTTTTAATGTAAAAGGCACAAGAGCACCAGGATCAGGAATAAAAACCAACATGGTTGATTCTTGCTTGGCTGTGGGCCGCAATCACTGCAGGCAGTGCTGTTTCTTGTCATTTCTCTGATCTAAAGTTTGCAATCCTCTAACAGAGAAGCCCAGTTGCTGCAGTGCATCTGTCTTGATTTACAAGTGAAGTCAAAATGCAGCAGCAACACAGTGTGGTGTGTAGGATTAGGCTTATACTGAGCTTTGCCATGCTAGTTTTACTTCAGCTTTAATTCACACAATCTTCTCCACTGACTGCTGTGAGTTCCTCTGGCATCCCATACTAGGTCAGCAGTGTGGTGAATTGAGCTCATCACTGCAAAGTTGGTGCAATGATTAGAGCAGCAGCTATATCTGTTATTTCCTTACACAGCTCTCAGAGCTCTTCTCTACCGCGTCCTTTCACAGCAACTTCTCTTGCTGCGTCAGGTTTGCGGTAAGCGATATTGCTAATCTCCTAGGCTGGGTCTCTGCATGCAGGATGCTTCCTCCTTGCTGACAGCTTGCCTGTGAGCGACTCTGTGCTGCAGACCTAGAAAAAAAAATTAGAAAAACCAGAAAAGATAAATGTTGCCCTTCCTCCTTTGTCTGTGCGTGAAAGTGAGCATGTGGGATTCTGCCTCTGCTACCACACAAAAGAGCCTTTCTCCCTGCTCGTCCCCAGGGTGAGTTTCTTCACTGATCCCACTGTTCTTCCCTCTGGATACCATTCAAAGGACAAAATGGAGTAAATAAATGTCCTCTGCTCTTCAGAGAGGTCATTGCATCTTACATAAAACACACTGACCCTTTAAAACTATAACCAATTCATCAAAGTCATTATTCTGTGTAACACTGGGGTTTTTTTCTGCATTTGAATATCATTAACAATGCTTAGAGAGTATTATATACTACCATACACATGCATTATCTTTCTTCCTAAATACATATAAAATACCCTTGAATCTAAACTAGAGTAGCTGCTGTATCAGCAAATGCTTGTGCTTAGCTTACCTGCTTGTGGCAGCATAGTCTTACTGGTGAAATGTTGTACCTGGGTGAGTTAATGGAGAATAGGTATTTTTTTACTGTAATGAGATCCAGTCTCACCTGTGGGATTTGCGTGGAAACTAAGCATGTGTCTGTGCCACACTGGTATCATATTTTCAAACAAGCACAGAAAGAGAAATAACTCAGGGAGAAAATCTCATTTAATGACTGGTAGATATATTAAAAATGTGCCTTTTCTTGAGGACTTTGCTCTAACAGGTTAGAACTGAATAAAATGCCTTAGCTTTACCTTTCTTCTCTTTCAGAATGACTTTGAAAATGTATAGGAAATTGCAGAACAGACTTGAAGAAGCCGATTGCAATGTTGTCAAAGGGAGATAACACGAAGATGGCAAATAGTAAAACATAGGAGGACAGGAAGGTGCACCAACAAGAGGAATGTGAAGTCTCTTAACTAGAGACCGTAATATATCCAAAACTGTAACAAGTGGTGTGAATATTTTGGTAGATGCAGATCTTGGGTTTGCTAGCTCAGGTTATGACTACAGTTATGCAGTTTTCAGGGGAACTCACCTGAAACTGTCTTGTGTCATACATGACATTCCAGGTGAGCAGCAAGTAACTCATTTGCCCCATTTGGCCCTGTAGGTGCCCAAAGTGAGCTCAGACGTTGATCTGAAAGACTTTGGATTGTGAATTTTCTTCCCTGAGACCACCAGAACAAAGTTATTAGTCTCCTAGACATAATGAAAGGCTATTTTTCTACCATCCCGTTCCCAGACTGTTTAGGCAATGTGATACTTGAAATAATCTTTATTGTTTGTTTGTTTGTTTGTTTTGAGGGTTTGTGTATTTGTTTTTATTTTGTTGTTGGTTTTTTGTTTGCTTTTCAATTTCTTAATGCCATATAATCCATTTTATCTTCCTGGACAAGACCCTGGACACTTTCTATGTGCCTGGTTTAGCCATTTAGTCTTTTCATGTTTGTTCCTATCTTGTAGTATCAAGTGGACCAGTTTCCTCCTGTTTCCTCCATGGATTTTACCTTCTGCATCACCCATATGGAGGCTGAGTGTGTCTTTTCTCCCATATGCCATGGCTGGCAATAAAAATGAGCTTCATGACAACAAGGAGGACTTCGCTCTTTGGAAGTGCCTTATCACACAAAGTGTCCCAGCGTGCATCTTTTTCTGGGAATGGAGTCATGCTCTGATTAGATATTGCAAAAAGCAAGGGGCCTGCAGTATGGCATGAAAACTGTGGGCTATTCCTAAGTGGAGTAAAATGCAGGGCATTCCCCTCACACCTTGATCCAAAGTAATGAATGGCACTAAATATTTCTCTTGTGGATGTGAAATTAAATATGCAATGGAGGTAGGGAGCAGATGACCAGGTGTCAGAATCCCACCAAGACCCTCAAGATGGTATTGGAAAACAAAGAACATTAGGTCACACTCCGAGTCTGTTGTGTACCAAAGAGAAATTTGCCATTTAGGTAAAAGTCTGAAAAACAGCATTATTTGTAAAATGAGGATTAGTTGCACTTCTTTTGTTACCACGGGTGAGACCATCTGAAATACTGCCCCTACTTTCAGGTATTGCCCTTGACTGGAAATGTGGATACACTGGAGAGAGCTGAGTTTTAGGAAATGAAGAATTACAGAGCACTGGCTATGTTTGATTTAGAAAATGAAACTCTAAGTGGGGAACATGAAAAGTCTTTCATTAGTCTTATTAAAGAAAACAATCAGTTGATCTCCTTGTTCCTTTAAGAAGTGCAAGAAGAAATCAGATTAATTTTTGCTTATTCTACAGCTAAAAATATTCAGGCTGGATACTGTGAAAAATTTGTTAAGGTAGTAATAATCCTTTTAGTCTACCTAAAGTTGCACAATATCCTCATTTCTTCATTAGTTTATTACTAAAAATCTCAGTACCTGAAATACATTACTCTGTATTTGGTAAGTTCTTCAAGCATCTTCAGTACTATTGAGTAATTTCAGGATAAATTGAACAGAGATGACATGTTTCTAACAATATATGCTTCTAATTATGTTGAGAGCACTGTCTGAGAGCTTATAGGCTTACCCACTCACATGTAATCTTATATTGAGCTTTCAAGAGAGCTAAGCATGCTGTAGTCTAATAAAGTACAGGAGAAAAGTAACTTGGAAAATTAAAAACCCTTAAAGAGGATAACAAACATGGAAAATAATTGATTGATTGATATAATGATTAATGAAAAGATTGTGAGGAGAAAGAAAAGTTGTGAGGCAGTGACCTTGGCAAAACAAGGCATACAGGTGACATAGGAATATCTGACATAAAGCTGTAAAAGAGCCATGTGAAAGGGGGAGAGTGGGCAGATTGAAAGCAGTGGCAGATGAAGCGTAGGAGGCAGCAAAGAAAAGCTGCCACATACATGAGGATGAAGTAATAGATCTCCTTCCCCCTTCCTTATATTACTGAATGGGAGGAGGGTCTGGTTTGAAAGCACTGTAGAGAGAAGGCATTCTTTAGAATGGACCTACTCTGCATAGCTCCTGAAGAAGACTTGGTTGTCATCAGAAACTAATGGCTCTCCCATGCCTATCTGTTCAGAAGCACTTTGCTATTTTGGTCACCACAAATATTCAGTGTTATCTGGAGCTCATGTTCCTTCTCCTGTGCCAGCCTGCATGAACATAGAAAAGTCTTGTCTGTTTTAGTTTCTTTGCTCCACTTAAACCCTGAATTTACACTTTAATGATTCCATTCCTTCATTTTAATTTTGTCAGTTCTCTTATGGCATGCTGTTCTCTCCTGCTACAATTACAGGCTCCCAAGATTGTTAGTGACTGTACCATAATATGCACAAGCTGCTCCACCTCTGTACTGCTCCCACGGTACTTATCTCTCACCCTACCTTCACTCCAATATTGCTTAGCAGTTTTTCGTTCTCAGCAACTGCTGCATTTTTAAGTCTACCAAGTTCTGTGCTTACCAGCTCTCTCTCTCTCTCTCTCTAGATATATGTACTAATAAAATGAACAGGGTTATGGCTGTCATGGCTGATCCCTAGAACTACCAACATGACCATGTCTGCACTCTAAAGCTATCTTAGCTAGCAGAGCAGGAAGATTGCACTCAAACCTCCATAGGCAATAGTGCCTTGCTCAGGCTGAATCCTGACTGTACTCAGGTTTTGTTTGGGAAAGTGCCATGTGTTCTAATCTGAAAGAGTATCAAGGGGCATTCAAATACTGTTACAGTATTGATGAGTGAATTATCATGCTTAGGAATCTCCTGTTAGATTGAGTAGCCAATGTGTTCCACCTTCAGAAGTTGCCCTCGGAGAAGACTGGCTCTCTAGGGTCTGATCCAGGCAGACGTAAACATGATAACAACTCAACCAGCCTTGGCTTGGCTGTTACCCATTTTGGCATGAACAAGTCCAGGTTTTCTTTACCCAGCATGGTTGGTGCCCATCACTGCACTTGTTGCCCTGCAGAGCTGATATGAAAAATTATTTTCCCAAATCTTGTAAGCATCAGGAGCCTGATTTTTCATTAGAACAGAAACAGACCATAGAATTGACAGAAATTTGTGTGGGACAGTTTGTGGCACTGTCTAACTATGATGTGGCTAACCTTTCCTGGAATAATTAACTTTGAGGTTTATGTTTCTCTTTCCTGAGATGTACCATGTTAGAAACCTTCCACCACATATTTTTTTAACTTTCAAACTAACTTTTGCATCTTTTGCAATTAACACTTTCTGGCTTATCTTTGTAACTCTAGGCTTATGCATCTAAGCTAAAACCTGAAATTTTGTCACTTCAGCAGTGAGAAACTCCCAGAGAAGAGTGAAATGGTTTCAGATAGATGCTTGTAAAGTTGTTTTACAAATCTGATGAATCTGAGAGAAAAACTCATGTTTTTATTCATAAGGCTATGTGTTGTTAAACACAAAAATAAGAAAAAGTGTCTCATCTGAGCAGTAGATGCAGGGGCCTTTTTGCACACCTCTGAGACCTCTGCAACTTTGGCACCTATATCTGAACTGCTTACTCTAGAAGAACACATTTTAGTCAGCTACTTTGGAATAGGATGAATTGTATCACTTTCTCCACTGAAAGTAAAGACAGTCCATGGTAAGGAGTTCGGTACAAGTGTAGGGATAAGCTATATAATAGCAGTCCGTATTCACATTGTAGGAAAATTGTATACATGATGGTAAATCATCAGCTGAGAATTAACTTTGAACGGATTAAATGAGAAACAGTTGTGCATAAAGGTGAATAAAAATCAGAATAATGTCCTAAATCAGTGGTTATGTCTTTAGCTGTGAAGTGCAGAGATTTTTGTTTCTTGACCCTTTTTCTTATTAAATATTTGAAGAACAACAGGTTCTATGGGTGTCTCTATGAACCAGAAAATGGGCAGGGAAACTGATGCATTTCTGTGAGAGGCTGAGTGCTCAGTAGACCGAGACAGAGCTGAAAGGTCTCTGAGGACTGTAGATTTTTGGAAATATATTTTCCTGAAGCATGATGGGATTACTGTTGTCTAGACCAACAGGTAGGAAACACATGATGCTACTTATTTCGCATGATTTTGTGCTTGCTATCCTCTGTGAGTACGTGTAGCCATAGTTCTATGTAGTTAGACACAGATGTGAAAAATCTTCTGAATTTTTTTTGGTGGAATGCAGGAAACTATTTTTCTTTTTTCTTCTAAGGATGTTGGATTAGGTAGCCAAGAATTTGAGGGATTGAGAGTCTGTGCTTGTCTTCTGGTGTAGATGCTAGGAGAATTCAAGTACACTTATGAAGTAAATTACAAATTCAACTCGAGCTCTTAAGCTCCGTTGTGGTTCTGATATTTCTGACCACTTTTTGCCCTTATTATAATTTTCTTCTGGAAATGCAGCTTTTCCGGGTAAACACGGCATTGTGAGCTGAGAATTTCTTGCCTTGGGGCCCCATCTAGTGGGTAGTGGCTTCTACTGAGCAGCACCAAGAGCAACTTTGTGTTGCTGAGAAATGAAAAGCAGGAAAAGGAGCTGATATGAAAATTCATTACAGTGCTTAGTAAACACAAATGAAATAACTGTGTTCGTTCTTCTCCTGATGTCATTTTTGTTACTTTCTCTCTACAAAACATCCATTTCTTCTTTGTATCCCTGCATTTCTTGTTTTAATGGAATGGCTGTAGTATTTCACTGAGTATGCAGCAGTCACTGGTATATGATACAAGGATATCAGTATTCCTCTATGAAGTTATCCATAAGGTAAGAGGCTTCTTAGGTAAACTTGAAAGTAGGAAGCATTGCAGCCAAACTAAAAGGTCTGTCAGAGCAAAACCTTTAAAATCTGTATTTTGTCTTCACAGAATTGCTTATATTCCAGATGTTAAAGTAGTAATCATGCTCAGACAGAATCTGTTTGCTATATGTATGTATTAGGAAAAGAAAAGAAAACATCTCGATAAATGGAAAAAGGTTTTATGGCTATATCCAAGTTATTTTTACAAAAGACATTTTTCTAGTCCTTCTGTCAAATGAATTTAGCAAGCCAAATTTGGATTTCAACTGCACTTAAGTCATTCAGTGCAACCCGAGGGAGTAAGATGGATAGCTAGACAGAATATACGGACCTAGCTGTTTAATAATTTGCTTTTTTGAAATAAAAAGAAAAAGAAAGAAGGAAATAGCTAAACTATCTGGTAAGGATAAAGCTGTTTTCTCTGGTAAATGAATTCTACAGAACTAGCTGTTTTGAAGACAGTGTCTGTAACATAGATGGTAATTTTTCAATTTAAGATGAACCCTGATGAAAGCACTTTCTGAAGATTTTCTGTGCTATCTATATCTTCAGAGAGGATCCTAAGGGATAGAGACTGGATACTCCTAAATTTGTATAGCGGAGTTATTTTGCAAAAAAAGTTATTTTATAAAGGATAGGTTGATTATTTTCATTAAGCTGCATAGTAGAGTTATTTAAAAACTCTGCATGAAACTCCCAAGGTAGAGATATTGAAAGACAAATGAAAGTCTGGCTGAAATGAAAAGTGCATTGTTGAGAAAGAAGCCTTTTTAAACTTTGACTGTTGACCTTGCATACCCCTTTGCCTTAGATTTTTTTTCTTTTTTTTTTTTTTTCTCTTTTTAAATTTAGTATGTGTGTCGGGAAAAGACAAGTGAAGTTGCCTTTCCACATCATGAAAATCTGACTCTTCAGTTTACTGTTTAAAAAGGAGAAAGAGTTTTAAAAGATGAGTGTGTGTTTCAATATAAAAGAATGATCAACAAATAATTTTTCTTTTTTTTTTTTCTTATTGTCATCATATTTACTTATATTATTTTCTATCAGTTTTCAGCCTTTCTTATTTGTTCTTTAGCCTCTATAGTTGGCATCCCTTTTGCAACACACATCTCCCTATTTTGATAGCCCATGTTGGTTTTATGCTGTCTCAGGCGTCATGTGGAGTAGGCAAGATCTATAGCTGTGCAAATCCTGGAGAAGTTCTAAATTTTTTTTCCCATCACTGTGTTTCTCAGCCTGTCAGAACTAAAATAGTCTCTGAAATAAATGATTGTGGAAAAAATTACTTACAGAATAAATGATCTGAAACACAGTGCTGGAGTTACAGCATGTGGAATAGTCTCTTAAGTCCCATTACACTGACCAACAACTGACCTAGCTCAGCTCCCCAGGAAGGCGTGAAGGTCTGACAGAGGTGAATGCTGATCAGGTTTTTAGGAAATAGATCATATTTGTGAGAGAAACTTTGTGTCACAGATATATTCCACTCTAGACTAGATAGCAAATGCCTTTTTAACTATGATTTCTGAGTTTTAGAAAAAGTCCTTGTACTGAAACAGTACTGACACTAGTAATAAATACAAGTCCTTCTCTTGCCTGTATTGAGTGTCACATCCCAGGTTTGTCCTATAATTTCTGCTAGTCAAACTATTTCCATTTGATATTTCACTATTGAAATTTTAGAGACATTAGGCATGGGGTTAAAAACAGTCATTTGGAGAGGGAAGATTTAATCCCTTTTTGTTACATGTAGAAGTTAATACCAAAAAGGAGGAGTTGCAGTGGAGAAGGAGAGCCTCATGCCCCCCTAAAGAGCACAGGGACGAGGGGATGGGCAGGCGCAGGGCACAGTGCTAAATCTTGAGCTGCCTGGCCAAGGGCCATGTCTGTCTCTGGCTCAGAGGGTAGGCTGGGTCTGAGGATACCTTTGGAAAATGGTCTAATGCTTCTTTCATGCTGAGCAAGATCTTCTGACCTTGGTCTCAGGCTTGGTGAACCACCAGCAATAATAGCTACAAGGATAGTGGGAGCAGCCTCACATCCACCTGCTCTCCTGGAATGCACCTGCCCTCTCATCTATTCCTCAAATTACATAGTACAAGGTGGGGCTGTACACCCATGGCTAATCTACTGTCCTGCACTTTCCCAGTGTGAAAGGGAAGACAGAAATGTAGCCTAAGGATTCATAAACAATGCAAATACATCTTCATCATGGCCTGGAAGTCCTCCTTGGACCTTAGAAGCCTTTCCATATCCACATATCCAATTCCATATCCACATATTCAATTCCATATCCACGGATGTACTTATCTGGAGGCAATTTCTGTTCAGTGCAGGCTAATATTTCATATACTATAAATATGATATTTAATATGAATTTTGATATTTATTAAATATATTGCAGCATGAAGTTTAAATAATTTGCAATGTTGAATTAATACTCACTCAAACTTGTCTATTTGAAACTGGAGTTTGTCAGTTATAATGTATTGCAGAAGTTGTATGAGGCTTTAAAGTAAAATCCTGCATCTTAATGGGCTGGTTGTCTAAGTGCAAATACACTATAATGGAAACCTCACTCTGTTATTTTTTATTCCTTACTCATAAAAGGCTATATTCTGTGGTATAAGGAAGATAATAGACATTTCCCCATCAGTCCAGTTTCACTAATGGCCAACACTGTGAAATGTGTTTGAAGAGAAGACAGAGGTATAGAGGAGGCTTTTACCTCCTTTTACCTTCCTTTCCAAATCTGATTTTGGAGTTAATAAGAGACTCCCCCTGCCCTGTCCTACCCATGGCACCCCAGGGCCCGTCTACAGGTCACCACATCCCTGGGCACCTTTAAGCAGAGCCTGGCTCTGTCTCTTTGCACCCTCCCTTCGGGTATTTATACACATTCATACAATCCCCTGAGATTTCTTTTCTCCAAGATGAACAACCAAGCTCTCTCATCCTCTCCTGGTATATCAGTTGCCCTAATCTCTTAATTATCATAATTGCATCCCAGTGTAAATGCTTATGTATGCAAATTTTAATAATGCACAAAAAAATTATTCCAAGGATGCTAAATGAAATGCTAGTTAGTAATCTTGTAAATGGTGGCCAGAATTATTAAGTCATGAGACTTCCTTGAATGTTTAAAGAAATCTGAGGTGATTCTAAATATTATCAATTTTAAACAATTTTTTTCAGGCAGACCTATCTTTGGACAGTTACTATTTAAATTATTTCCTGGAGGAAGTTTTTGATTTTTGGTGTTGATCTTTAGCTGTAATTTTTCTACCTAGAGAGATGTAATCATACTTGGTTCCTCTTCTGATCTCTTTTATACACAATGATTTATCTTTTCTCCTTACTTGGTTGCTGTTCCCTAGTCTTTTCTTTCAACAGATTGCATTCAACAAGAAAATGTTCATTAGCTTCTGAAATGCAAATCAATTCTTCGACTTTTTCTTCTTAAAGATCAGTGGTGCATATTTTGTAAGTATTGTCTTAACATAAGAATGACTTTATTAGAGCAGGCCTCGAGGTGCATTTAGTGTCTTCGCCAAATGGCAAATAGAAGGTCCCTAGGAAAGTTTTAAAACACTTAGCAAGTGTTTATATGTTGTGCTGCTCCCCAGAGTAGTTTCCATCCTTTTACCCAATTTCAGGTCATGATTAGCAATGAGAGTAAGTTATATGTTACCCTGCTTGTTATGTGTCTGTGGGTGGTAAGAGATGGTGGCATTGTCTTCCTGCTTGTTGTCCCCTGGGCTGGCACTAGTAATGGCACATCTCGACATCTCCCTTTTCTTTCTTCTTGAAAATTGTTAAGGGGGGCATGAGAAGGTTGAAGGGGAGGAATAGCAAAAAGTAATAATGAACAAGGCACACCACAAATCAGAAGTCCAACTATTGAGACAACTGCTCTATATTGCCTGAGACTAGAGCTCTAATGGACTATTTCCATGTGGTTCTCTTGAGGCA
This sequence comes from Corapipo altera, assembly GCF_003945725.1. Classification (NCBI taxonomy): domain Eukaryota; kingdom Metazoa; phylum Chordata; class Aves; order Passeriformes; family Pipridae; genus Corapipo; species Corapipo altera. Next base: position 2,588,448 of record NW_020884883.1, on the reverse strand, counting down.
CAATTGTTTCCCAGAGCATGTGACACATGAGGAAATTTCTGTCATACTTCCTTTGGAAAGAGAGTGACACTGCTCATATGCGTCTCTTCTGTTATTAGAGGGATACATGTGTGGTGGTCTGGTCTCTTTTCAGTGCCATATTTTTTAAAAATTGCAAATGGAGGCAGTATTTCTGTTCCAGATATATCATACATGAATTTAAAGTGTGTGATTGATCAAAGATGCACAGAAAAGCAGCCACTGTTTTTTGTTGCCCATCTGAACTCACCAAGTCCAGAAAAGAGCTCTTACTTTCCCTTCAACAGGCCTCTGTTTGCTGGCTACTTTCATGACTTCTGCAAAGACATAACCTTCCAATTTGTCAGGCAACCTCTTCACCAGCAGCTATCACAATCAACTTTATACTCTGTACACCTTTATACTAATTCTACCAAAGATTAAGCAGGAGAAAACATCTAGAAAGTATATTTGTCTTTTTATAGGCACACAGCTGAAGTTCAAGTGGAAGCTTTTATATTACAGTATAGAAATGGAATGCAGGTTGCTCAATCAGCATTTCCCAGAAAACTTCTGCAGAGATCATAATCCTAAGGTGTCCTTTTGGTAAGGTGCCTCTTTCTATACGCTCCCTCTTCCTGCTGGTAATGCATCACTGCAAATTATTTCTTCCATTTCTTATTGTTTATCATGACCTATGTCTATCCCTCATCTCTGACTGACTATCCACTTTTATGTCAACACATAGTGCCAATTTCCTTGTTACTTCATTGCCTATTTGTAAGATTTTCTTAGTAATCACTCTCTTTTCTCCCAAATCTGGAAAATTACAATTATATAAACATCTGAAAACCAAACCTGTTTTATTTCTTTGGCTTTTCTACCTTGGTCACAGAAGTCCTGACTGCTTTGTGCTAGCAGGTTGCACCAACAGCACACAGTCAGAAACCAATATTCTATCAATTGCAGTGCAATTGCACTGGGAAGGTGAAGTTTGAGGGTTAGTATGTGAGCATCTTCCGAGGAAGAAAATATGGTGGTTGATGAAATCTGAGAAGCCAGCAAGAACTACTGCATGGAAGGTAAAGATAGGCAAATTTTAACTCTAGAAAAAAAAAGCATATTTTTGTTACACTAGATATAATTAAGAGTTGGAGAAACATACAAGCAATAGGTAAGGATTGATTCCTGGATATGTCCAAATTAAGACAGATTTCCTTTTACAGTACAAGTACTTCAGCCAGCTGCTGTTTTGACCGCATATTTTATCAATTGCATGGTGTCACTGCACAAAAGTAGCCAACATGACTGAATAGACTGTGAGGTATAAATAAGGCAACGATTATTATGATTCTACTGGCTTCAAACTATATGTTTCCACTCAAGAGTTCCCATGCCTTGGGAACACCAAGCAGCTGATTTCGGTCCCCTCTTCAGGGAGGGAACAATGATCTGTCACTCCCTGAAGTGTCCTAAGCAACCTCAATGGTTGCTGTGGTGTTACAATGCTGTTTTTGTCCTGTCGTAAATGCCCAGACATCTTGACGACCACACTCAGCTCGAGATTTTTTCCTCTCCTGCGCTGCTGTAGTATTTGCGTCACTTGAGAAACACTGCCAGTGGATGGGATTGGGTACAAGTGTAATCAGAAAGGCCACCGAGGCAGGGAGGGAGGACAGCTGTCCTAAGCATTCAAAGCTTTACATTCTGTGCCGCTCTGATATCTAAATATCTTGACGTGAGCCTCAAGATATTTATTAAGCTGGATGACAGCCTGCTTTGGTCTTACAGCATTCTGAATCTGCCTACCTGTTATTTAGAATATATTACAGAAGAATCCAGAATGGTACCTAATGCTGCCTTATTGCAATAGAAAATCAGGATAAAAGAAACAGGTTCTATACTGTCTATGATGCAAAAATATTACTGCTATCTCAAGCTATCTCTGTATCTGGAACACTTAACTTCCTCAAATAACATTTAAGAAAAATTGAAAAATTATTTGATTCATATATCAGTAAGGTAGGAATCAAAAGATATATACTTATATCTGTAAGTTTTTCAGTCAGCAATGTAAATACTACTTTGTGATTAAAATAGAGTTGCAGAGGAATACTCAGCATGCACAGTATGTGAGACAAGACATAGGCTAGATGAATAATGAAAAAAATAAAAAGAACAAAATACAAATAACTTGTCAATATGAAGAGTGTTTGTGTGGGCAATCCTACAGTCTTTATTTGGGGAAAAGCACCTTTTGAAATCAAAAGAGTCTTTGATGCTCTGACATATGAGTCAAGGATGGTAGTGGGTGACTGATTTAGTGACAACTGAATGCCAAAGAGTGAGAAGGGTAAATAATCAGCTAAATGGCATGGACAAAGAATTCAGCAAAACCTCCCCATCAGGAACACTTGTAGCCATGCAGTAACTAGGAAAGCAGTAGCAGGAATGGAAAGAACTGGTAACATCCAAATGTAGCTTGATTTGAAGGACCAGATTATGGACCATGGACAGAAACAGCAGTTGGAGATTGGGATGAAATAATCAGGTAGATCTTTTCAGTCTGTCTTTTGTAATGAAATATTGCTTTGTTTTATGCAGTATGGCATTTCTCTTGAAGACCTAGAGAAGAAACTGTTGAGCAGTTGGAGAAGGATCAGGGTGGTTCATTAACACTTCTGCTTAACAGTTTCTATTTTGTTCTTACTAAATATGAAAATCTATTAAAACTATGCAAATTTGGGGCCTCCCTGAGATCATCAGTCTTAGCACACTTTTTGTTATATCTACCTATAGTAAACTAATTCCTTTTGCTTATAGGAACCAAAGAATCTAAGTTATCCAGCAGTACTGAGGAACAAGAATTAAGAGGTCCAGCTGATGTAACTCCTAAAGAAAATTGTCCCTGGGCTGCATTTGCAGTAGTTTTTGCCCATTTACAGTGAAATCTTGTCAGATCTCTGCTGTGTCACTCCTTGAAGCTGTTGTATATATAAGTCATTTGGTCCCGAAATCAAAAAATATTATTTTTCTAATGAGATTTACCTGCTTCCAGAAATACAGTAAAAGTTCATTAGTCTAGAGTACAGTAATGATCATATATGTCAGACAGTATATCATTTGTGGCATGGGCCATACGCATCACAGCTATGTGCTTTCAGTGACATGAACTGTTGGATATGCCATACAAAGTTCAATGACCTTTAATAGTGGGATATGCCTGAAACTGATACCATTTGATGTTTTCACAGCAGCTCTCACATTAGACTCATCATGCAGGTGATCTGCAGTGTGATCTGTTAAGTATTCCTTTCCTTCTCCTTTTCCCTTGTGAAACAGGAGCGGATAATTTCCACATTATCTGTGTGAGGATATGTAGAGCGTGACATTTTTTTTCTATAAGATTGTCTGACTGAGGTCCATGTTAAATGATGATAAGGAAAAGGAGAGAGATAAACACATAGACACAAAAAATGTGACTGACTATCAATAATGAATTCAATAACCAGAGACAAACTTGGTTAGTGGCACTAACTGATAACCATAGTGGAGTGTGAGAATGCGTATTCCATCAAGATGATATGATTGAGAAGCAACTAAAATCAGGTTTGATAAGAAAGGGTGAAGGCAACAAACATGCAAAGACAAAGACCTGACAAACAATGATGGAGACTATGAGAAGAAACAAACCTTGCCTGTCACACTAATTGATGGGCTATTCTAGAAAAACTAACTCGGACTTTGAAGCTGCTGAGATTTCACCTAGAGGTGTGAATGAAGACCCTGAATGCTGGACCAGAGGTGTGGGAATTGGTAGATCTGCATAAAGTGGTGAAGAAATATTTAGGGGAAGAAGTCAGAAACAAAGAGAGGATCAGATAGAGGGAGTTATAAAAAACCATGTGTAAAACAGAGCCAGTTAGCACACTGAGCCCTGTACCTGATCACCACAGTCTGTCCTGTCTTCTTTTAAACCTTTCTTAACTATCCCTCTGTGTAATCTCATCCTTCATCCCATATGTGTGAGTGCTGCATGGACTGACTACAATTTACTGGGGGGATTTCATGAGTTGACTGGGTGCCAGCTACTGGCATCAGACTGGGGGTGTAGATGCCCCTACACACTACATGAAGGTATTTGGGGGGAACCCACATGTGTGGGGTGCCTGTGAGATGAGTGTATGAGTGTGTGCATCTGTTTGCAGTAAGCACTGACCTAGAACAGAGAGAGATTAGGCAACCAGACAGCAAATGGGTGTATGCTTATGAACCTGGAGAACGTTGAATGTGTGCTTTCACTACACTGACATTCAGTTTCTGCCAGTCAAGAAGAGAAGGGGGCAGAACCAGAGTCAGTAGACACAAACTGAAACACAGAGGTTTTGAACATCAAAAAATATATTTTTTTAATTATGTGGATGGCCAAAAACTGTCACAGTTTATCCAGAGAGGTTGTGCAGTTACTGTCATGGTTTAAACCCAGCCAGCAACCAAGCCCCATACAGCCACTTGCTCACTCCCCCACCAGTAGGACTGGGAGAGAATCAGAAGGCTAAAAGCTAGAAAACTTGTGGGTTGAGATTAAGCGAGTTTAATAGGGAAAGCAAAAGCTGCGCACACAAGCAAAGCAAAACAGGGAATTAGTTCACTGCTTCCCATGGGCAGCTGGTGTTCAGCCATCTCCAGGAGAGCAGGGCCCCATCATGTGTAACTGTTACTTGGGAAGACAAACACCATCACTCCAGAAGTCCCGCCTTTCCTTCTTCTTCCCCCCACTTTATATACTGACCACGAGGTTGTATGGTCCGGAATATCCTTTTGGTCATTTTGGGCCACCTATTCCAGCTGGTCAGATTATGTGATCAATACATCTGTTCTAGAACAGGCAGCAGTCACAAGTATAGAGGCCATGTTGCTGAGAACACAGCTGCGCTGGGCAGGACACGTCTCCAGGATGAAGGACCACCGCCTCCCTAAGATCTTGCTTTATGGTGAACTTGCCACTGGCTGCCGCATGAGAGGAGCCCCAAAGAGAAGATTCAAGGACTCCCTGAAACAACATCTCAGCCTTGGCCATATTGATCACCATAACTGGCCTGCAATCGGGAGGTCTGGAGACACACCATCTATAACGCTGTTGCTTCCTTTGAGAACGCACGCAGGATCACTCTTGAGGAGAAAAGACAATGCAGAAAGAATCGTGCCTTGCAGAATATACCACCTAAGGAGTCTTTCTGCTGTGCCTTTTGCAACCGGACGTGCCTATCTTGTGTTGGCCTTTTTTAGCCACCAGCGTGCTTGTAACAAACATGGATAGAGCCCTTCCCAAATCTTCGTTCGCGAAGCCCAGCCATGAACTGTTGCTGCAGCAGGTATCTGCAGAATGAATTGTGTGGAATAAATATACCAGGCTAAGTGTCTTTATGGTCCTTGTCTTTGCACTTGGTTGAAAAACAGATCTTATTGTAAAGGTAAGTGAAGAGATGCCACTAAGCTGATATACAGCCAGTATATATCCCTATGGCATGATTTGTCTAATTAACTCAGCAAACTGCACTAAGTGCTGATATTTTCATTAACGTTTATCAGAAACACTTCCAAAAGATTTGATAGAATTACAACCCATCCAATATTTAAAATCTGAGCTGTACCTTCATGTCACTGGCAAGATTGTAATTTGCTTAGCTCATCCTAAAATTTAGCAAAACATATTTAGCTAAAACATATTTAGCCATTCTCACTGGCTGAAACACCAATTTTAAATAGAGCATCGCTGTCAGCTCATTACCAGCTCTAGAGTATTTTATTTGGACTACTGTCCAAAGCAATGGAGAATATACTCATCTCCACTTGCAATAACTCACAAAAGAAATTGTTGAAACATTCTACTCCATCAGGCAACCATGTATTTTCTCTTTGCAGCTCAGCTAACCCTCTGTCAACTTTTTAGAGAGGCATTAAATCAAGCAGGATATGAATCTGAGCTTTCCTTAGTCAGTAAAACCTTACCACTGACTCTGATGTTCTCCAGGGGGGGTCCTTGGACAATAGAATGACACACTGCTGTTTGGATATCTTAAAAATAATTGACTCACTGTAACTCAGTGCTGTGTTTGCCTTCTTAGACATAAGTAAGGATACTTACTAAGATATTCACTTTATCTTATGTTGCAGGGGAAAAAACCCCAACATTTTTTATACTCAGGTATTTTAATGTTTGTCCAAAGGCTTGTGCTGGAAGTGTTTGATGTCCTGAAAACAGTGCAGTCTAGCTCTGTCAAATTTCTGGTTGAAAATCCTTGTCTGGCTGCTTAAAATAGCTTCTAGCAAGTGTAAGTGTGTTTTTTGGTTTTGTTGTGGGGTTTTCTGTTGGTTTTTTTTGTGATTTTTTTCCTTTTCCCCACAGCTGCTGTTGTCCTCTCTCTTTGGAGTTGCACAGTGTTCTCTTAGTTGCAAATGTTTTCTTCTTCTTCTCCTCCAAATGACTTGGCTCTTCTCTGGTCTGATCTCCACACAGCCTAGCCTAATTTCTGGGAAGGGTAGTTTTAGCTTTTGGCAGTTTTCAGCTGCATGTGGCTAGCTTTAAAATACTTGCAAGTTGGGCAGTGAAAAAGAAAATCAGGAAGCTTTAACAGAGGAAGAAAAAATACATCAAGAAAAAATGAAAATAAGCAGATAGAAGGAGGTAGAGAGAGAAATGCTTAAGCTTCTTAGGAGTTGTTATACATTTGTTCTCTCTGTGCCTGAAAGAGGCAGTAAGGTGTGTTTTACCTTGAGGATTTGTGCTCAGCTGCATTAACACATTTACAGTGCTGTCAGCAGTCAAGCGCATCTGTTACTGCTTTCTTCTTAGCTAATCTTCATAAGCAGGTGCACTGCCTCCAAAACTGTTTTTAATTGTTTCTTTCAGGTGGTGGTATTCTCTTCTGAATGAAACTCATTCAATGTGGTTTGTATACCACACTTGATAAACCCGAACTTCTGACCAAAGGCACTAACTGAGAAAAGAGCATGATTTATTTTTTGTGCGATTGAATTTGCAATCATTGCTTTGTCTTTCATTTGTAATGCCAAGGGAGATGCTAGGACTCGGGTAGCTGGGAAGGAAATACAAGAGACTGCTCTTTGATCACCGGTGCACAGTATCCCTTTTTCCAGCATAGCTTTAGAAACCTCACGATAGGGCTTTGTGAATTAGGGCTACCGCAGAGATGAGGAACTTCATTGTTAGTTACCAATCTTTTACTTTATAGGAAACTATAACTATGCAACAAGCATTTGAAGAAATCAATAGCTAATATATTAACAAAGCTGGAATTCAGAAGCTGCCATACAAAGATGCATTGGGTTTTCTTGGAACTGGAGAAAGCTAAAAGCACAAGGTCACTGTTAAGGCACCCTTACAGGCTAAAAACGTACCTCTTCTAACATCATTGCATTTCATTTCATTTTATGTTTTGATGTTTAACCCAGTAGTTAAAAAGCTAATGCATCTTTTTTCTGATTTCTAGTTCAGTTCTTTTTTTTCCCCTCTGCAGGAGTAGTTGAGCCATTACTTACACCTGTATCAACTAAACAACTCACATCAAGGGACAGGTATAAGATAAAGAAGTAACTCTAAAATAACACATTCACAAATGGATTTTAGCACATGCTCAATTTGAAGTGCTTGAATAAGCAGCTTCTGATATGCTGCTAAAACTCTGTTTTAGAAAACCACCTCTTAGGGAATAACTTCTGTTTGAGAAGTGGAGGGATCAGGGGAAGGTACCTTCTATGTTCGGGAGGAAGTTTGTTTGAGAACATAATGCAAAATATTTAATTATTAGAATGCTGGATAGTTTTTGGTGCTCTGCTGCCTAAATTTCACCACCAGTGAATAACAAAATATTTAAGTTTTCCTTTCTATCTATTTTGTGAATATCTATGAAGAGAAGAAGAATTTATTTATTGACTTACCTGGAGACAACCTGAGACTGGCCCCAGTTCTTGCCTATGTCATGTTTCCCACAGCCCTCAGGATGCACTTTCATATTTTGTCATCCAACCACACCTTGAAGAAAGAACTTAAAATAGAGGAGAGCTCAAGTGTAAAGGCAAACAGAACAGGCTGTAGAAGACTCCATTTCTTTAGAGATAATAAATATAGAACAAGAAATTAAATGCAGAGCGTAATAAGAACTTTAATGTTTTCCTGAAAACTGACCTTTTACCTACCCCGGGAAAATGCAATAGGAGAGAAGAAATGGAGTTGGGTAAGTAAAGTGGGTTTGCTCTGGATTATTACCTGCTAATTACTTTGACAGCTGCTTCTGAAGCAACATCTACATTTAGGGCATATGCCCTCATTCCACTGTGTCTGTCTCTGTAGATATAATTCTGTCAAACTGAGTTATAATTCAAGAGCTATGGGAGGAAGGGAGAAATCTGTTTCAAGCAAATGGTAGTCCTAGACAATACAAAGGTAGGAAAGATCCTTACCAGAGCTCCTTAGGGAACTTGGATGAATACTGCAGATGAGATAAGAATCAGTTATTTAAATGCTTTGCTACCTCTTGCACTGCCTTCCATAAATGAATATAAAAGAAGAAAGCATGACTTAAAAAGTATCAAAGTTTTGCATACCAACCATTGGAAGAGATTGTCATTTAGTGACTTTGGCCTTGATCCCATTCCTATATAAGTAAATTGAAAATAGATCTTGTTATTTTCAAGTCATTTTAAGATCAATTAATTCCCTACCTGACTCATTGACTGCTTGAGTCATTATGGGCCATCAGGAGGTGGGATTAGGTCTCCCATATAGGTAGGTTTTCCCAGACATGTTGTCCTATTTCCGGATAGACTAAGAGGAATATCATTAATTATTCACACTTGCCACAAGGCCTTGTCAGCCTTTTTACCCTTCCTTCCCTTCCTCCATATGGGTGCAATCCCTGTGGGGTTGTCTACCACCAGAATGGGACAGAATGACTGAGCCCAAATTTGCCAGCTCTTCAGAGCCAGTGCTGCTACTCCGTCGTATCTGGACATGTCAGAAACACCACAGCAGTGCCTTGTAGCTTCTGGATAGAAATATAGGAGCTCTACAGGCAGCAAACATCCATTTTAGTTGGTAATAATCAGGAAACATCAGGGACCATCAAGGTCTCACACAATTGAGTGCTTTGGCTATGTTTTTTTTCTCTGTTTGTTTATGCCTCTATGCATATTATTTCTTCTTGCTTTACTTACAACACACAGAAAAATCTCTCTCAAGTTGACTGGTGGCATTATAGAGATGGAAATATTAGATTTTTTATACCACTACTAGACCTTCATATATTGCAGCTATATTCTCAAATTCATTGAGCTCTTGAGGAAGCAGTGGGGAGGCTCATTTTACAGCCTGAAGCACTAAGGGGATTTCATGTCTCTACTAATAATATTCTGGAGTTTACATCTCCTCACTGGTCTTCTAAGTTACTGATTATTTTAAAACTTCAAAAATTTCTAAGTAAAAAATTTAAACTGTTTTCTGACATTAAGTTGTTTTCCACGTCCTTGGTGTTGCTGCGAAAAGAAACCCCAGTTTTAATATAAACAACTGTTTTTTTAAGGAATGACATTTGTCTTTTACTAAAATACAGTATAAAACTGCATAAAGGCTAGTGCTTTTCTTCTGCTTTTATACCACACCCTTACTGCCTATTAGGCTGACCCCAGTTTTGGGAGAATCATTTGGTTAGTTCTAAATATAGAACTGCATCTGCCCTTAAATGGGAGTGAAGGGGCAGTAGCCTTTAGAGAGGGGAATTATTTTTGTTTTCCTCAGGCAGAGTTTACTAGGCTGGGAAAGGCTGGTCTTCCTCTCTGCTTTGCAGTTTTTCTGTATCTCTTGGTAAGTCCATTTTCAAACCAGGATTTTCTTGTTCAGAACAAATGAGATTGCTTGTAGGAGGGTGTTGGGTGCTTTTCTGTAAAAAAAAAAAATTAACTTCCTTAGGAAACAAGAAATAAGCAGGACACAGATTGATTCATGAAAAGAAAAACAAAAAAATAAAGTAGAATTATTTTATTCTGTTTATAGTCACCTTTATTTTATTGTGTCTTACATTTCTTCTGTTTATTGCTGCATATAAAGAACTACATTACAGAAATCTATAGCTCTATTTGAATATGTGCTTTTCCAATTGGGCAAATATTGGCAGTGGCACTTTCTTATGGGCTTATACTGTATGTTTTATCTGAAGTCTGTGTGTAAATAATTAAGCATGAAATCCTATAGTAGCTGGCAAAACTATTTGGCATGCTGAAGAGTAGAATGTAGCTAGGTCAAAAAGAAACCTACTTTCGTTTTTTGTCTGCCATGCTTTCAAGTACATGCTTCCAGAAGATGTATTTCTGGTGTCCCTGTTGCTCTAGGCTACGTGATGTGTTCTTTGCCATATATAAATTCCAGCTAAATAGCACTGATAGAGTCCTGGGAAATCATATTCATACTCTTGAAATTATGTCTGTGTGTTGATAATGCCTATGAGTCAATCCTATCATAATGAAGGATACTGAATGTTGGGGTGATGGGAAGTGACTTTCACCATCTCACTGTTCAACAGTCTTTGCTGTCCAGTTGGAGGGATGTAATACATTTGCCAAGTGAAGGGAAATTTTCAAACTTTATGAGAACATGTTGGAACTCTGTGCATTTGGAATGTTAGAGTGGCAAGGTTTCTAGTCAATGTGGACAAATTCAGCTTCATTTAATTTCCAGTCTAGTATGATCATGAATTCATAAGATAACATCCATATTAGTATCCTTTCTGGGATATATACTGTTTAGCTTCTAGTAGGGCTATGGAAAGAAAGTCAGATTGGAAGCTTCCACTCCTTTCCTTCATGAGAGTAATAGAAAAGCCAAAATTATGGTTTTATTTTAGACTTACAAAAATGCAGGAACTGGTCCTCCCCTTCACAATGACCTTGCTGGAGGGAAGAGAACCCATGACTTTGCCTTCTTCCTACCTGCCAAAGAGCAAAGCTCTCTCATCAAGGGTTGGGGATATGACCATGACCATGACTGCCCATGGTATATTTCAAAATACTTCCACACTAACTGTTCTGGCTAAAGGGTGAAGCAAACCATTCAGGGATTATTACCAGGTTAAAGTGTGCATTCTAACTAATCACGGATATGCTATAGCATTAAATTGGTGAATCTACCTGTATGTCATTGAAAACAGTATCAATTGATGTTGTGAAATGTCAAAAGTCTACTCATTCAAGACATGAAATTATTAAGAAGAATAGACACATCTATGATAGCTGGTATCATCAGCTGCTTGAAAATGTTGCTTTGCTGGATATTCAGATGACTAGAAATAGAGGATAGAACTCTGTCTTTAGGTTTAATAACAAAAGTAATGCATGGACTTCTGGGGATGATTTGAACCAGGTTAAACTTGCTGTCCACAAGATTTCTGTTTTAAAACCAATTTTGAAATGAGGAAAATACTATTCCCATACAAAGGAGGTGTGATCAGTAAAACATAAGACCAACTATGATATAATTAAACACATCAGAAAAGAAAAAACAAGAAGCCTTAAAGCTTGGTAAGTAATGTCTGGAATTTGGTAGGTTTTAAGCAAATGAGAATTCCATATACTTTTTTTTTAAAAAAGAATTTGATAAGCATTTGTATTCTGTTATGAAAAAAGTTAAATTGAATTCTTATGCACAGTGAAAAAAGTCTTCAGTAGGAAGGACAGAAACATCTTACAATAACTGTATATTTGAGTGGGTTTTTAAGTTCATCCTTTCTCATGCACAGAACATAAATTTTTGTGTAAGATCCAAATATACACACATGTAGAGAGATACAAGACTGGAGAGATATATTGGAATTTTAGAAGTTTACTATCAAAAGGGAGAAGATTTTACCAGATCCTCTACATCCCATTCTATTTAGACTGCAGTATCTATGAGCTAGCTGCATAATGTTTCATGATGGTTTCACAAGATTTCCACCAAAGTCAGTTTCTGTGGGAAAATGCTACTATGTTATTAAATCTACAATTTCTACAACATGTATATATAATCAACAGGAAAGGATCATATATTTTTTGAGGCAATACAGTAGTTCTTGAAATTGGTCATTAGGGGCAACCAATGAATAGAAGGTGTGGGTTTTTTGGTTGGGTTTTTTTTTCGTCTTTCACTGTGGTATGTAAGTGATATGGATTTAAATATATTTTTATGAGTTAAATATCATGGGCTTTAATGCACCACAGAAGTATAAACTGGCAAAACAAGGTTTCCTAAAAACACTTAGCCTTGAACAATGTAGAGAACAACAAGCAGAACTACAGACGGGTTGAGGAAACAATGCTTAAGTCATGGGAAAAACAAGACAACCCCTCTAGTAAGTACAAATGGCCAAAGATGTTTAAGAAAGATGAGATACAGAGGAGTATCAAGGATGAGGATGTGCATGTAGGAGCAGGATGTACTGACCTTTCAGCTGGAATGAGGAGGATAGACTACATGAGGTGGCACAAGAACTCGTGAATTGTTTTTGGCTCTTCTGCAGATGGCCAAGAACAGAGATGAGCAAAGAAAGTGCATGTCGTATGTTATAGCATTGACAGGTCAGGCCGAGAAAGTACATGTTGCATGGTGCATTGCTCATGGCAGGAGCCTGCTGAATCTGGGAATACAAGTTGTCTATCTATGGTGAGCACAACCAGGTTCCTCCTATGGCATTTGTCAACCCATCCATCAATTTAGTTTAGTGTATGTCCTCTCTGAGGCTGTGTAAATGATCATGCTAGAATTTACTACTTGTCCTTTAAATCTTAAATTAACTCACTTATCAAGCTAACAATGTTTATATCAGACTGTTGGCTCCTCTGCCCAAGAATGTGGCCTCTTGTCATGTGTCCTAGATTATTGCTTTCTATTCAGATCAGTATTACTGTGTCACGAAACTATGCGTATCCTGTCCTAGGAACTCTGCCTTTTACTCATAGTCCAGTATAAATTGTTATATATGTGCTGCTAAGCATGAGGAAACATATACTTATGTAAATAATCTGAATAACCTAACCTGTGTTTTCTATCATTAATTCTTAAGCACATTTTGGCTGACGTAATATTTTTCTTTGGGTTTAATAGTCTTCTGAGTGGTTTATAGAGCACACAGATTGGTGCACTTTAGGTCCTTCTGATGTCAGAATGATTCACTAAATTTTTCAGGACCATGTTGTCCTGTAACTCCAGGTCTTTTTCTTAAAATCCAGAGTTGTTAATAGAATCTACATGGAAGAAATTAAAGGATTTTTTGTAACACGTAGGCTATATATTTTAGCTAGGTCTCTGTAATTCTTGCAGTAGAACTTGGTCAATAACACATGAGATTTGCTTTTTAATTTGTTATCATTATTCAGAAAATTATTTATTTTTCTCTGGACCAATTTATGTAATTTTTTTGTTATTGAATTCTCCATTTTCCATTGGGATTTTTTTCTCCCTAGTGCCTCTACCAGACCACTGCCTGCATCTTGCTTTTGGGTCAGTTCCACCAACTGACTTGCCAGTATAACTAGGTCTTCAGGCACCGTCAGTAACAAAATTTTGGTTCACCTAAATCAATAAATTCAGTGCAGATTAGCTGTCATCTGCATATCATGTTCTCTAACTGACTAAATATTAAAATATATTTCAAACATCTCATATAAGTGTGTACCAGTGAAAAACTGGGAAAACAGTCAAAATATTGTTCCTAGGAATAAAATAGACATTTCTTTCATCAGGAACTCAATACCCTGTATCCTGCTTTTATAGTGGGACTGTAATTTTACTCTTCTGATACTTGTCTGTGCAGCAATATTAAGTATTAAATACATACTTTGGAAGCATCATTGTAATTAACTGATGATTATTATTACATTTGGAATTGTTGCCAGGCAGCTCCCCTCTGTGTTAACCGAAGGCAAAATGAATCTGGTTCTTAACAAGCTCAGTTAATTACTTGTATGGAAGCTGAGTGCACATGACTAGCCTTGTTTCTATACTAAGGTGTTTGGATAAATGTGCAAAACATCTGAATCCAAATTTTGAGAAGTCCTGGGTGCTGATGAATAGACAAAGATATGATAATTAAAATGTAAGTTTTACATTTAGTGGAAAAAGCTGAACTGTAAATGACAAAGATGTTTTCTCGTATCTCAAAGATGAAAACAACTCAGACTGTGATCTCTCCAGATAAATGAGCATTGTTCTGCAATCCTTATACACTGAATCTCAGGGCAAGTTTTATGCATACCAACATGTACATTGCATGTTGATAAATTCACAGAATTGTTTAACTTGCCACATGTAGACATGTAAACATATAAACATGAGGAGCTCTTAACGGTGGAGTCAGCTTAATCTATGGGTTTGCCCTTTGCACCTTCATTTTGGCAAAAAGGCTAATTAAAAATAAAAAAGAAGGAACATGATACCATTAGTTGTCTGGTTAATATGTGAACTAGGGAGGAAACAAAATGTCATATACGCAGTAGCCACGTGGTCAGCAGGAAGAAAACCAGCGTTCGATATCTGCAGGTATAGCATCACATGATGTACAGATATCAAAACTAGGAGAAGCCAAGGCTGCTCGTGAGTCTATGCAACTCTGCTCATGTAACTAAGATATTGTGTTCTATGATGAGTTAATAGTTCTATGAGAGGTCCATGTCAACTCAGCATTATATGAGAGCACTTAACTAAGCTAGCATCCATGTGATGTGCTGAACTAACTTGGGTCATGTTAACTTTCTTATTTCTCTAGAAATGTGTCAATATATTTCTTTAATGCCCCATAGTGATGTTGTAAACCTTTTTCATTTTTGTCTTGCAGTGTCTGGTGTTTTGTCTAAAGCTCTCATTCCCGAACGAGTCATTTGTCATTCTCATATCTCTTAAAAAAGGGTTGAAAATGTAATTATAAGTTATGCAGAAGATGCAGCTATGAGGTGATAAATTTTAAACATCCCTTTGATCTCAGAACTTTATAAGACAACACGCTTCTGCTATTAAACATGTCTACTGTCTTCTCCCTACTTTTTCTTCAAAATGCAAAACTAGCTGATGTGAGAACATCAAAACTTGCAAGCATCTGACTCTACCCTTGACTACCTGAAAGTAACAGTCAGAGTTGAAGCTTATTACACTACTTGATCAATGACTAGCATTTCCTTTTCTTGGTAAATACTCTATGCTGGAAATACAGTATATACTGGTTTTTTACTTTGTTAAATATTGTATCTAAATTAGTATCTAAATTTCTATTTAAATCCCTTTGAGCTTTCATTTTATATACATCATGAAACCGCCTATTCATGTGTCTTTTTGTTACAAATGTGGACTTTTGGTGTGGGTATGAGGCAGGTTTTTCTTGGTAGGGTCCATGTATGGGCAGGGCCAGGCTGTGGGGAGCTGGAGATTGGCCCTTCTGCATCATTGCTGGGACAGGAGCTGATGGCCTGGGGTGCTGACATGGAGTCCTGGGCTGTGGGCAGGGTGGGAGGAGCCCTAGAGGAGGCTGGGCAGGGACAGTCAGGTCCATTGCTGTCCCCAGGATCCTGACACACCCTTAACATGGCCCCTGGGTGAGCTGGTGTTGCTTTGCTTCACTTGATATGGGTACACATAGATGGGTCCTAGGCCATGCCTCCTCCACCTGTGCCCTGGCTACTGGAGCAGAGCTGGCAGTCTGCACCCTACAGGGAAGCATAGCGATGGGGACACTCTCTTTAGCTTTTAGTAGGAAATTAGATTTTACTGCAGTAATTTCCCAGACTAAATCTTCAGGTCTGGGCTGAAGCTGGTTTATAGATTTTATAGAAAGAACTTGTTTCAGTTGTCGCTGAAGTGTAGCTGCCTCATGGGGAAGATATTGGCTGCTCAGTTGGGATCCTTCAACACTGATTGGACCAAATGGCCCAGGAGTAAAGACCCCCCTATTCAAGTCAGACTGTAGTTTCACAAGCTGGCATCAACTCAGGATATGGCTAGTGACATTCCCCACTTTTGCAAGAAGTTGTCATCATATTTCTAATGAACACAAAGGGATGTAGGCACCTCTGTGTTCTTTTAATGACATTGTTGGGAATCTACCTAACTCAGTGGGAAACATGCTCTTCCCACCCACACTGCTTCTTAGGAGCACCCTGAATGTTCCTGAGTACCTTCTGTCCAAATATTGATCAAACTATACCATGCTTTGGAGAAAGTCCACAAAAAGGCAACAAGAATGATTGGTGGTCCAGAAAAAATATTGCAAGAGAAAAGATTGCATGAGTCATCTTTGTTGAGTTTAAACAAAAGAGATGAAAGCAGATGTCAAAAAAAATTTTCAACAGGCTGCTGCAAAAGGGGGTGAACACAGTCAATTTTTGTTGTCATGGTGAATTGTTCAAGAGATAATGAGCATAAATTGCAACAATGGAAAAAGTAAAATGTTTGAAGAGCAGAGAAACGAAATGCCTAACTATGCCCAAAAAACTGTCAAATTTCCATCCCTGTAAATTTCTATGTAGGTGTTAAATGACATCTGCAAAGAAGGGGAAAAACGATCTGACAAAATATCTTCTATTGCTGTCATCTATGATTCCATAGCTCATACTGTATGACTGATAAGATACAGCTCGAGGTACCCATGTGTGCCATTGATGACTCTACTTGTCACAAATTGATGCAATTTTGTACATTTGTACATGTTCACACACTTCTACATATCAAAAAATGTCAAGCCAAAATGTCTGAAATACGTGGCCGAATGTGTGCATGGTTGAATATATGGCTAATTTTGCTCTCTGCAGGAATTACTGGTTGTAACACACTGAAATATGTCTTCAGTAGCAGTGCCATTTTACCAGAGGAGGCACAAGCACTTTGATCAGTCCTATCGCAGCATTCAGACAAGATATGTACTTGAGGAATATGCAGCAAGAAAGTAAGTGCCATGTATTTAAGCCTAGACAGGTTTCTATTTTGGGTAGTTAGTTCTTAGAATCAAGATACTTACCTTCCTCCTTCACCCACAAAAACTGTGATTTATTCAGAACAATAGTTTTCCAGTTCCTTCCATTGGGATGCTCCTTATCTAGAGTCTCCCATCAACATAGTTAAACTTTCTTATATGTTGTAACATACCTACGCAGACCTTTTAGCTTGGGATCTGTCCTGTTCGCTATCTCCAAATTGAAAACTCTTCCTTTTAGGCTCAGATTAAAGCTCTGACTTGAGAAAAATTGGCATGAAATCACCGAAACAGTTTTTTAACCATTCTTCCATATGACATGATGATATTTCTTCATCTGAAGCTGTCTTCCTAGTTATAGTTTTTGTCATTCAATTTCTTTTTTTAAACTTAAATGAAGGCTTAACCCTTCTCATGTAAAATCTTAGAGTTTTAGCCACTAAATAAACATTCTTTGTATTTCAGAGCCTGGGACTTTTTATCTTGGTTGCTTCAGAATCAATGTTCTCCTTCCTCAGTAATTAAGATACCTATCTAGCTGTCTAGCTTGTCCAGCTTCCCTTATGAAAGAGTTTATGGAAGAGGTTTTGTGAAGTATAAAAAGGCATGACTATTTAGAAACAGACAATGCTATGGGGATTCTTTGTGATTAGTGTATTAGACAGGCTTGTACCTTCATGGTCCACTGAAGTGCACCTGAATGATTGAAGACTGAGATAAGAATAAATTTAATAGAATGAAATAGAACTCCTAATGATCCCAAGTGAGAGATGATGAGCAGTAAGCTCTTGAAGGAATAGTGAGAATCAGCACCTAGTGCAGTCAGTGAGGATGCAAAGGTTTCTCACTGAACAGTGCTCAGTCATGGTATTCAGCTCATTCAGCTCAAAGTAATTTCTTTGACTTCTGTGTGTTCATTTTTTACCTAAATTGCTGGGTTATAACAATGTTTTTTATATTTGAAGGGCTGCTTCCAGACAGGCTGTTTATTATGAATCATCTGGCTTGGGCAAAACAACATGTAGACTCTGTGCCAGGAGGGCGCGCACTTTGGCGCATGAAGCAATGCAAGAATCCAGGAAAAGGTAAAGCTCTGTTGGTCCAATCTGACCCGTGTAGTGGCTCTAGTCCCATTTTGTATTGCTATTTTGCCAGGCCTCTTTTCACAGCTGACAGGACTGGAGGTTTCTCTATCACTGTTCTTCATTAATCTGTTTTGGCTGGAACACTAAATGGCTGAGTGTCACTTTCAATCTCGTATTTCTACCCAGAGTTGTTCCCCTAAGCCCTACTCTGACCCTTGAAAACAGCTTTAAAACAAAAATAAATTAGAATCCACCTGGTATCCAAAACTCATTTTGGACAGAGCTACTCCACTTTCCTAAATCTCTAATTTAGATAAATTTAAACTGTTTGAGTCCTTTCCTTAATATCAAGAGGGCTTACTGTCATATCTCAGTTACAGCCCTGATACGAAGTGCCATAGGAAATGTGTTGATGACAATATTCCTGTTAGTGAATTTGACCATTTCTGCTCTGCTATGCTCTACAGTGACTGCACCAAAGACAAAAAGATTTTATACAAGAGAGAATTCTTCCTTGTTTGTAGAAAATGTGTTGTGAAAATCATGTACGTTGATATGGTTCTGGTACTTCGATTGTTTTGAAATATATAACCTCAAAACAGAATGTTTTAGGAAAATCAAATATTTTTAAATACCAGACAAATAATATGTTGATCTACTGCTCACTGAATTTCATGGAAGTTTTCTTATTTGAGTAATACTTTCAAAGTCTTGCCATATGTTGACTATGTTGATAGACATGTTAGAAATATCTGATATTCAGCACCTTCTTTTGTCCTATTGAAAAGGAAAAGAGTAGCACAGGCTGTTTACTGAATCAGCATGAGCAAAGGAGATTGAGGCTAGCTCCTCCTAAAAATATTTATGAGTTGGGGTTCTTTTTATGAATTCTGAAAAATCTATGGAGTTAGGTTTTCAGGGAACAACCCACAATTTTTTTGAAAATGTTGTATTTTCCTGGTAATTTCTATAGTACTTTATGCTCATCCTTGTTCAAGGACAGCTTTTTTTCGCATGCAGCAGTTCATCAAATCCTTGTGAAAGCCTTGGTCTGTATCTTTCAGCTGAGGTCAGCTGATACAGCCATGGAGCTAGCAGAGCTGCCAGGTTCTAAAGCTAAGGGTACAACATAAGCAAGGCACAACTTTTACCAGGTGTGAACAGGCACAGAATATGCCTTTACTCCTCTACCCTCTTGCGTCCATGGGAAGGAAAATTAGGGATCAGAAGGAGGCAAGGCAGGTTCTTGATCTCAATTACCAGAGAACTGAGACTATGGAATACTATGTCAGTGTGATCACAGCAGATTTCAAGATCTGTAGCTGTGGTACCACAAATATAGGGGGAAAGAAAATGAAGAAAATTCATATTAATTTCAGATATTCATTATTAGGATAGGCAGATAGATGCTAAGAATAATTCCTACATTAGATTTTATCCTGCTAATATGATTTCAAATGCCGCGGTCCGAAGGGGGGACGGGACACGAGGAAGGGTGCAAGCAGAATCCTTTATTCAGGAGTGCCCACTCTCTTTTTATCCACTCGGGAGCGGAATGGGCCAGAACATAGGGCGGAGCATGAGACAGACAAGCAGAGGGGCAAACCAGCATAGGGACACCGGCAAAAGGGGGAGGAGTGGGAGCAAACTCATGGCAAGCCTAGGTTTATCCAGGCTGTGCACTGTGTAGTATGAATACAATGAAACCACATAATAACAGCGAAGTCCACATGACAAAGTCCCGCCAATTGCTGCACACTTCTCTCCACGCCCGGAACTGTTCCCATCCTGAATCTGTTCCCTCACATTCAGAGCCCTCAGTTGCTTAGTATGCACAAGTGACAAACTTAAAGCTCGTATTGGTTACTCTTACCTGATTTTTTTCTTGTCCTACAGGAGTCATGAGCAAAAGTCTCATTCAAGTGATGAGAAAAGAATCCGTTTTGCCAGTGAGTTGTCTGCTTTGGAAAAAGAGATTCACACAGCCAGGCACCGTGCTAGAGAACATCTGGATAGGCTTGCTGTTCAAAGGATGGTACCCGCTGAATCTTTGTTGTTCCTATCCAAACATAATTACAAGATATCCTGAAATTTGGGCTTGTGCTTCACATACGAGTAGTGATTTAGCATCTTTGTGTGGATTTAAGATTAGATCTTCTACCCCATTTGAGTGTGGTGCCAGATGCTTCTTTTATTTTCCTGTGTTTAATAGGTAGAAGAAAATATGGCACTGGAAAGACATATTTTAGAAGAAAGTATAAGTCGAGCACCTGAAATCCTAGTGCGCCTGAGGTCTCACACCGTCTGGGAAAAGATGTCTGTGAGCCTTTGCTTCACTGTACAAGGATTTCCAGCCCCTGTTGTACAATGGTAAGAGACTGGCCTTCCCTAGCCCTCTAAAAATGTTGCTAAGCTTTTTTCATTTGAAAGTTATGCCATAACTGATAAGTGTCACATACATAATGGCTATGTTAAATCCCCTTTATAATCCTCAAAGATGTGCTGGATCATAACGGTTGATACTGCATGTGAAGGATTGGGAGAACAACGTGCTGAGTGGCCCTGTGCAATGTGAGAAGCAAACTCAAGTATTTCAGAAGGCATACAGTGGAAGGCATTCCAGTCTTTCTAGCCATTGAGTTCTCTGATGATGAAGTATCAAATGACAAAATACAAAGAGCTCACAGGCTACTTGCTAAGCCTGGATAATTGTGCACAGCACCATTGTTGTCATCTATGGTCACTTTGTGTTAACTTCTGTTGAAGAGGACATAAAAGTAATATCCTTGCAGCTGCCGTCCTCTCCAGACAAGTGCTGTCCTATGTATGTGAGAGCTGCAGGCAGAGTTCTGTTGTTGCTCACCTTATTTGTGCTGAAGTGCTGTACTGTAATCCAAGAAAAAGTTTGCTTCCCATCTTGTGTCAGGGCTAGTGGACTTGAAATTCAAGTCACATGCCATCTTCCCTCTGCTTCTCTGCTCTTCCAGACTGGGTACACGTCTTCTCTTTCCACTTCCCTGCTGCAATGATAGTCCCCCTTTGCCTTCATGGGCCGATATGTATCTATCCATACATCCTGGAAAATACTCTGTGCAAGTAGATAAGACACATAGAGAGGGTTCAGATGATAGCAAATGATATCTGGATCCAAAGATCTACCAAATGAATGAATAGTTGCTGATATTTATGAGTTTTATTTTTTCCTTGATTACCAGGTACAAAAATGAGGAATTAATTACCCCTGCAAGTGATCCAACAAAGTACAGAATTGAAAGCAAATATGGAGTACATGTGTTGCATATAAACAGGTAAATCTTTCTGGGGACACAACAGGTTTTTTATGCTCTACACAAAGTATTTTATATCAAATGCAATTAAAAATTCACATAAAGGCTGAAAGAGAATTGTTAAGTTCAATACTTCTCTGTTGGTACTCACATTTAGGCTAGAGAAGGTTCACTGAGTAGCTGAATATTAGATTATGACAATGAAATGAAAAATTAGATATTTGTATTCATTAACGGCAACAACCTAGAAGATACAAAAGAAGAGGCAAGTAGCTGAAAGTAAGTGAAAGAAAAAAAGTTCCTTTTTTTATTAGAATTACATCTTAGCATGTTCTTGTCACGATGAAGCTTTTTAAGGCAAACAAAATTATTGCTGGTCAGGTCAGGGGTACACAGTTGTATTTGTTTTGCTATTCTGTTTACTTTTTTATCTCTTTTTTTTTTCTTCCAAAAAGTAAGGAAGTGTAATTTTTTTAAAGGTTATAATGGAATTAATTTTATTTTTTTCAAAATGTTAACCTTGTGATATAGAACATGTCTGGGTAGAACAGCTTCCCCAAATTAATCCCATGCTTTCCTAAACAATTGAAATATTGCATGTTACATGTGAGTTGGAGAAAGCTTTTTAAAAAATTATAAAAATCCAAAGAAAAATGAGGCTATTACTATGGTATTTAAAAAGAAAATTAATATCTAGAGCAGAGACACAACCCCCTCCTTTTAATTTCTCCAGAACTTGAGCATCAGCTGTGCTGAAACAGCTGGAATATTTGTGACTAACACTTGGCTGGCCAAACATTTAATCTTCTACCCTGTCTCCATCTGTCAACAGTGGAAGCAGCCATGAGTACAGCTTTGCGGTATTAGTTCAGAAAATAAGTGCATCATTCCTTCTGTTTTTGGGAAAGACTACTTGCCTTTGTCATCCTGCAGCCAAGGCCAGCCCAACTGTCAACCTCTTCATAGCTCAGGATGGGAGAAACATATCCATGTACAGAACCTGTCAGAAAGAATCACTATGTTGTTGCTTCCTAAGGGATGCTTCTTAGAGACTCAGTCTTCTACCTCCAGGCTATGGCTAACTTGCTAACCTCTCTCTGTATACATGAAATGTGTCAACGTTGTTGATTGTTCCCGCCAACATTACTTTTGAAGATAAGAATAAGAGGTTAGAAGATAAAACCAGGTTGTCCTCTAGCAATCCTCTCCATTTCAGCAGGGAAAATGGAAAACAAGCTCCTTTGTCTGGATATGTGTGAGTGCCAATCAGGAGATGAAGCTTTGGTCATTTCCTGATGATGAGTGACTATGACTGTTTGTGTCCCTTGGTTAGTATCCATAAGGAACTGCTTGGTAAGTCCAGATGCCAGTATGTAGGTTCCTTTGTGACATTTTGGGAGGCAATAGCTTTTAGAAGAAATGAGAATTAGGGCTGATGGTTCTTTCTGAGCATCTGTAACCATCAGGCTGAAGGTTACTAATGGGTTCCATCCTCTTGGTGCTTTTTATCTCTTTTCTCTGCTGGTTATCAGTCATGTAGACACTATTGACAATCAGCTTTGGAAGTATTCAGACCTAGCCATATTTTAGACATGTTCAGACATACCACAGAGTCATTTCAGGTTCCCACAAGCACCCATCATCAACCTCTGCTTAGTAATCCCAGACCCAGTATTCGTGCAGACTCCTTCATATTCAGCCGAACTCCCATCTTCAGAGACTGTTGCTCCATTTCTCTTTCATTCTGTCTGGCAGTGTGGTCTTTTTGTCACCTAAAGATTCCTGGCTGCTCTCCACCAGGTTTCCCTTCTCCACTTAAAAGAATACTGGGGGATTGTTTTATAGAGTTTATTAATTGAAATTTTCTAATGTAAATTTTTTTTATTTATTGATATTTTATTATATTTCAAAACTTGACCATCAGCTGTAATTTCTGTGTCAAAAAGACAAAATGAACATGCAGGAAAGGGAAGAACATTTTGTTAGTGCATAATTAACATTAAGTGTATCTTGTATTGAAAACAGTGGATGTATAGGTAGTGGTTAAAATATATAAATTATTAATGTTTTTATATAAATCTTTATCAATTAACTCTGGATCTTCTGTAAAAATCTTTGTGCACTTATATTTTGTATTTTATGAATAATTTGCTCTTCTAAGAGGTGGAACCATTGGGATTTTCTTCCTATCCACGTCTGTGCTCTTCTCAGCTGCTCATACTAAACTGCTGAGCTGCATGACATCTGATCCACAGCTGCTCAGAACAGCCTTGGAATTTCTTGGCTACCTTTCTAGCACTTCAGCAAAGCTCAGGGAGTGAACTTTTTCCTTCTTATGCAAGTGTGATATTTATTCCAAAGAGTATTCCCTGATCCCAGTGGAAACATTCTTGAGGCACTGAAACCTTAACGTCAACTTGTTGTCCCAAAGTAGTAACAGGACACTATTTCATCCCCCACTATTTGCAGTCCTCCAGGACCTATATGCCTATACATTAACCAGATAATTTTAATTTCTCTGTCTCATATTTTTATGATGCTCTCTGCTCAATTTACCACATTTTCTGCATGCATTCAGTGCTATTATTATCATACAATGTCTCTTTTTTGCTCCTTTCAGACTTGTTCAAAGGGGAACTTGAGCTCAAGATGTCCCCTGAGTGGTAAAGAAAAGAGGTTTGGAGTTTAATTCTATTTTTGCACATCTCATAGTAGAAGAAATGACATGCATTGCGGTAGTGGTTCATCCTATCTTTCATCTCACATCTGATAGGTGATTAGGAGGAGACTGTGAAGAATCCTTGGAGGGAAAGCTACTGGTAGTTGAAATGATTCATACATATCTGAGACTTCTTTATCCCACATAATTTAAGTATGGAGAAGCACATAATACAAGAAAAGAGTAGTAGTCAAGATGAGAATGATCCATTGTGTTATGGCACAGCTGAAAAATATTTTCTGCCTTAATGTATATCTTAATAATTAAAAATCATAGCCTTTTAAAGTTCTTAGTTGCTGATACTTGCTTAGAACTGGTTTGGGCTTTTTTTATTTCTTTGTTTACTGTGACACCTTCTTAAATGAATCACTTAGCCTTACTCAACTGTGAATGACTATGACTGCTTCCTGCTATGTTGGCTGGCACACAGAGGGGAGAGCAGTATGCTCCTGCCTGGAGGTATTCCTGATCCCCACCCCTCACTGAGCAGGAGGATGAGCTGAGCTGGGCGGTAGAAGGAGCAGGGAAGGGACTGACTTTCAATCTGACTTTCCTGAAAGTCAGGAATCTGACTTTCCGGAGCACTTTCAATGTGGTGTGGTTTCATAGTCTCATATATACTGGCATCAAGGTTTGTCAGTATTTTGTCTTTTATTAGGACCCGCTTCCTTTTCTGTTTAATAAAGGCACAGCTTAAGCAGCGCATATAATTGCAGCAGAAAATGTTTGTGGCTGCATCAGCAGAACTGTGTGGCAGAGCCAGCAGAGTGCAGTGTAACACCTGCTGGCAGCAGGCAGAGCCAGCCCTCAGACTCCAGTCCTCAGCACCACCAGAAACTGCTTCAAAAAGAAAAGCTTAAAAATTGAATGAACCTTCTCTTCTAACTATTGTCATTTAACAAATGACACTGTGCGGTCAGTACAGTGCTATTTTAGTTTGATTAGGCACAAAAGGCTTGGGATGATTTAATCTGGAGAGGGAGAGAGCTAGGCTTGCCCTTTCTCCTGCTGGAGGTGGAAGCAGAATAGAGCAGAGCCGCTGCAGCATAGGCAGTCCCCCGGCGCGGCCCGCAGAGCCTTTGAACTGTGTAGAGTTGATGGGTGATTAACTGCAGCTCCGTGGGTTTTGCAGGTATGCAGCAGAAGTGAGTGTATAGGCAGCAGAAATGGCATTCTGTTCTTTCCTTGCTGAAAAGCAAACAGCCCCCAAATAAAATGGTCTGTGACCTTCTGTCCTGTCAGTCACTGCCCCCTACAAGCTGCAGTAGTTGGGAGCTTGAGGAAGTGGCTGCCTCATAACAAAGGTCCCCTCTTACCCAAATACAAAATCCAAATAAAAAGAATCAGTCAGATTCAGCACATATGATGGCAGTTCTGTAGAGTGTATCAACATTTTGATGTCATATAGCTTTAACATTGAAAATTTTGCCATTTGGATTCAAAGGAAGCATTTTTAACTCTACGATTTACTGCATACTGCCTCCTGTTCTTGACATGCACTGAATTGTGTTCTAATTCAAGTAAAAATGCTATTTCATCTTAACTCCCGTGTTTAAATCTACACTAGGCAAATGGATGAATATATGCATTTTAAATAGATGTATCTGCCTGGGGAATATTACCCACATAAACATTAGCACTTCAGAACCACAGGTGGATTCAGAGCAATTTAATTTTCACAAGAAGTATTAGTATCTTGGGACAGATACAGCTCTAGACTCACACTTCATGCTCTCTAAATGTACTCTATGCATATTTTATCTGACCTTTGTAAAGGTTGGAAAACACGTTCTCTATCATGATGCAAGAGTAACTGTTAGAGAGACCACACCTTGCCTCCCAGTGCTCCAAATGTAGTTTCTAACTGATCTTGACTCAATGCACTTTACAGTGCAATTTAGGAAATCTAGGGGGTTTATCATATAGGGAAATAGAAAATTTCTAGGATAATCCTCAATCTGAGCATTATCTGGCACAAAAGGAAAATCAGAACTTTATGTAAGTTGCCATCCTGTCCAACTTTCTTCAGAGTGGGCACTAAACAAAAGTACTGTCTAGCTCTTACCCCCAAGCCCCCTTCCAATATAGGATTTAAAGGCATTTCAGTAAGTACTAGGCTATCTAAGATGGTTTATGTCTCTCCTGGAGTGTCAGGTGAGTGATGATAGCAAAGAATTGTAAATTGCTTTCGAAGCAGTAACCTCTAGAAAATGGGTAGTGTTGTTACGACCTCTTAAATAGCAGAAAGTGCTTGACTTGTATGTTCATCATAATTGTAAGTACCTCATTTCTCTTCATAAAAAAACATGGACGTTGTAAGAATATGGTCAGATATTTGGTCAGTAACTTCTTTCTTATGCTCTCCCTGAACAAATTAATTATAATTCTATCACTAACTTTTGTCAAATATTTCCTTTCAGATATTGAGTTTCTTTGGGCTAAAGATATAACCCTTTTGTGAATCTCCTCTCTGTTCTAGAGACATTCAAGGTCATATTCTGTTTTCTTTACCTTGGACACATCACAAACAGAAAGATCTCATGAAGAGATGTATTTTACTGTTCCTTATGAGAGCAAATGTATGGAGAGGGGATTAAGATGAGCAGAGATATATATCCATTTGAAAAGTTAGTCAAGTATCTGCCATTTTGCTTGTCCATTTTAGGGAGACAACTTTTCAGTTATTATGCCTTTAAATTTCTGACACTTTGAGTGGTCTAGCATAGTCTGGGATCTCATGTTAGTTCATAATACCTGTTTTTCTAGTTTCTGAATTATTTTTATGACACCTTTTTTTAACAATAAATTGCTTTTTAGATCCTAAATCCTGTGTAATTCTTACAGAAATGAGTTTTTTTATCGGTTGTTTTGATGGAAAATGAAACCAACACTGAGAGCAGATGATGGTTGGTTTAAAGTGAAATTTAATCAGTGCTAATCTCGGTCAAGCTATGTTGATTTTCTGTCTGTTGTCAACACTCTATGGCAACAACAAAATGTTAAGGAGCAGTTAATTTGGACTTGACAGAAGCAAATGCTTTGTTTATGTGAGGGAATGTTCTAATACAGCAATGGTGGTGTAAAGTTCATCACTCAGTTATGATATGGGTGCTCTGTGCTGTCTAATTCATGTACAGCCCAGGGATGGATCAGCACCTCACCAGCAAACACAAGAGGACATGTAGGTGGGAGGAAGACATTGGGCACCTGCATAGGTCTTTAGCAGGATGGTGAGTGGGTTGAAGGGCAGGAAGCCTTTATAGGGCGTTTATCTGGGGACAAGGCCTGCAGAGCATGCTATAACAAATACCTACCACCAGTGCCTAGGAAATGCACTCTTGGGCTCTGCCTGACAGAGTAAATTAGAGACATCCTCTGCCACAGTGACCTACTGGCATGGGACAGACTACTTCTCTCATCCTTCAGGACAGGGCTGTTAGACATCCAGACTGCTTTCTGGAAAAGTTCCCTTACTATCTCCTGAGCTGTGTGTGGGAATCTTTTTGGCTAGCTGGAGTACACCAATGCATGCCAAGGGCTGTTCTAACACATCAACACTAGTGTGATCATGATCCAGTTTCTGGAGATGAACGAGCTAATGCTGTTTAATTTGCTAATACATAATAGAAGATATTAAATATAC
This sequence comes from Corapipo altera, assembly GCF_003945725.1. NCBI lineage: Eukaryota > Metazoa > Chordata > Aves > Passeriformes > Pipridae > Corapipo > Corapipo altera. Next base: position 2,560,711 of record NW_020884883.1, on the reverse strand, counting down.
TATGTACTATATAGTATATTTATACATTATTTATTGTATATTCTATATATAGATCCTTAAATTAGGGATATAGTGCAGAGTGATGACAATGTCTTACAGCTCTGAAACAGTTAATTCTGCAAAGCCCTGCTTGTAAGAAATGTTTGATCTGGTTCATTTGCTATTAGCTTGTTATATTACAGCAAGACATTGTAGTGGGCTGTGGTAAATTCATGAACTATGTACATTTCAGTATAGAGGCATTATAACATGCCTTAGGAAAAAAAGCCTGTGCTGCAGTTTTACATTGTTTTTTTGGCATTTTTATTACACAAGTGTTAAATAGTGTGAAACTGGGATTGAAAAAAAATGTTCTTCTTTTAAAAAGTTAGTGCAAAGAAGTGCTGTCAAGTCTAACAGCTTTCAAACAAGTCCAGAATCAGTTAAGCTGTGAACAGGTATTGTATATTTTAAAAATTCTTCATAAAAATAAAAAAATAAAGAAAAAGTTAAATAACCTCTAGCCCAGAGAGTAGTGCTGAATGAGGTTACATCCAGCTGGCATCTGGTCACAAGTGGTGTTCCCCGGTATTGGGGCCAGTTCTGTTTGGTATCTTTTTCAGTGACCTGGACAAAGGGATCAAGGGCACCCTTGTTCAGACGACACCAAGTTGGGTGGGAGTGTTGGTCTGCTGGAAGGTAGGAAGATTCTGTAGAGGGATCTGGACAGGCTGGATCAATGGGTAGAGGTCAATTGTATGAGGTTCAGCAAGACCAGGTTCCTGTCCGTGGGTCACAACAACCCCATGCAGAGCTACAGGCTGGGGGAAGAGTGGTTGGAAAGCTGCCTGGCAGAAAAGGGCCTGGGAACACTGGTTGACAGCCAGCTGAATAAGAGCCAGCAGTGTGCCCACGTGTCCAAGGCAGCCAATGACATCCTGTACTTGGCACTGGTAACACCGCACCTTGAAACCTGTGTCCAGTTCTGGGCTCCTCACCACAAGAAAGACATTGAAGTGCTGGAGCAGGTCCCGAGAAGGACAATGGAGCTGGTGAAGGGTCTGGAGCACAAGTCTGATGAGGAGCTGCTGAGGGAGCTGGAGTTGTTTAGCCTGGAGAAAAAGTGGCTCAGGGGAGATGGTATCACTCTCTACAACTATGTGAAAGGAGATTGTAGCCAGGTGGGGGTCAGTTTCTTTTCCCAAGTAACAAGTGACAGAGTGAGATGAAATGGCCTTAAGTTGCACCAGAGGAGGTTTGGTGTAGCTGTTAGAAAAAATTTCTTCACCAAAAAGGCTGCTGAACAGGTTTCCCAATTGGAGTCACCATCCCTGGAAGTGTTCAAAAAATGTGTAGATATGGCCCATGAGGACACGGTTTAGTGGTCTAACATGGTGGTCATGCTAGGTTATAGGTTGTGCTTGATGATCTAAGAGATCTTTTCTAACCTTAACCATTCTATGATTTCAATTCCTTTAAATTGATTTTCAGACTTACTATGCCTATCTGAACTGTAGTATGGATTCCTACCCAGCTGCAGGCTTTTTGGTAATGTGGCCTAATCTTAGGCCTAACCACTAGGTCTTTGATAATTAATTGTGTGATAAACTTTGTATTTTATTGCTTTATTTTGTGAGGGGTTGCCTCGAGGAGGAGCTTTTAGACCAGTAAATTTAGAGAGATAAATCTCAATGTAATAGCATTTCGATCGAGTTGTGTTTAAGCCATCACAGTACAGATAGTATAATTTTTATTACATGATCCTGTCCAGAACATATGTAAGAATGCATATATTGGTGTCTGATGTGCCTGTGACAGGTGCTACATACTTTGACATCTTACTATGCAATTTACATAAAACACCTTTACATATTCCTTCTCCCACACCTGGGATATATGACCTCTTAGAAGACAAATGTAATCAGAATTTCATCCCTTTCATCTGGCAGTTGCCAAGAAGACACAAGTTTTCTCTTCTGAGGGCAAGCTAAGTGCATGCATGCACAATATTGTATCTCATAATTGAAAATTTTTGAGTGGCCTCCATCATATATACTACTAAATAAACTATTCGTGATGGACTCCATTTTAAATAAGAAAAGAACTGGGGCATCAAAGTTTGTACCTATATCTTAACATCTGGCCATATATCTGCTAATGTAACATCCTCTTCAAGGAAGGATGTAGTAAGTGAGACAATCAATCACTGGGTCCTAGTTTACATGAAGTAACTATTTTTTGCTTTGTATTTATTTATGTTGTCCTTACACAGTAAAGGTTTTTTTTCTGGCTAAAAAATATGACAAACCAGATCATTTATGCACATAATTTTGATCAGTGTTCCTGTTATTTTATCATTTCTATTGGACTAAGACATATTAGAGACACAAAAAATACCAGTATCTACCATCTGGAAACAGCCATAGAAGGAGGAATTTCTGCAAGCATCACATGTACTTTTCTTCCATGTGTCTTTCTTAAAATATGTGGCAGAAGGGCAAGATGGATTAAGGAAGAATGTTACACACAGAAAGGGAATACCAGAGTGGCACTCTCCAACTATCACCTTTTGATCATTCTCTAAAGGTCATTTTCAGTTTGCTCAAGCTAATGCAGCCTGCACACTAAGCTGTGATAAAACTGCAGTTAAGAAGAGTAGAGGCTTTCTGATTGTCTTTCATCAATGTCTTGCACTGTGTGACACTCACAAAGAGCTTTATACACTTTCCTTACCGGTAAAGAGCTTTATACACTTTCCTTATATTGACCTAACTTGGCTTGTAGTATCAATCATTCAGAGAATTTTTATTTGCTTAAATAGACATCTGGTTTTCTCCTTCCCTTTTTCAGAGCTGACTTTGATGATTCTGCTACCTATTCAGCAGTTGCAACAAATGTCCATGGTCAGGCATCAACTAATTGTGCTGTGATTGTGCGAAGTAAGTACTACGTCATAATTAAAACAACAAAGAAATATAATGTTCATACCATTGAATGTTTATTGTATGTTTATTTATAGGGTTCCGAGAGGATGAAGAGCCTCACCCTGCTGCGATAATGCCCTTCCATTGTAAGCCTTTTTTTCTATTTGCTTAGATAATTTATGTACTCTTTTCAGAGTAAGGTTTTACAGATGAGAAAACTGGATACAACTTACTTCTTCTGACTTTGCCTTCTAAGCATTCAGTTATATTAGGAACTGTTGCATGATGCTCTTACATTTCTAGACGAGCACTGAGTCTAACAGAAAACTCCATCTACTGTTCAGATCAGACAGTAATCTCTTTGTGCCAAATACAATTTACTTTTACTCAAGCATGTTTTAATTTTCTCATTCATAGTGCCCCTCTCGTATGAAGTTTGCTTCACCCACATTGATGTCGAGTTTCTGGAGAAATTTGGAGTCACCTTTGCAACTGAAGGTGAAACACTGACCTTGAAGTGTTCTATGTTGGTCACTCCAGAGCTGAAAAGACTACGACCTCGTGTTGAGTGGTATAGAGATGGTAAGTTAGTACATTGAATAAAAGCTACCCATAAAATGCTGGAGGAGTCACTGAGGACACAGGTCAAGCTTAGAACATCATATTCTAAGAATTAAGTTTGGAATAGAGCAAACAAATATGTCTAGCTAGAATTTATATATGTGCATTTTCAATTAAGTGACCAGGTCAACATTTCCTTGAGCATACATTTACAGTAACAGGGGGTAACCTCATATTATCTGATAACACCAATATTTATCATATTTACTGACTAGGTGGAGATCCAAACTCAGTTCTCAGATTTGACTATGATTTATAGTAGAATACTCTGACCACTGAGCAGAAGGGTACTCATAGGGCAGTAAACTGAAGTCTGAAGTACTGAGGTAAGGACATGGGTCTCCACTTCCATCTTGCTCCAGTGTTTATTGTAAGTTTTATATTAAAATCACATTTATATATAGTTAGGGAATACTTATAGAAGTCAGACCTGATACACATGCCTTTGGTCTGCTGTTTATGTGCCATGTTGGTAGGTTGCTTTCCTTGCCTGTCTTGTCAGTGCAAAACTATGTTACACCAAGTGAAACAGTCTTACCAGGAAGTGCTGAAAATAACATCACTAAGCATATTGTATGCTCGGATGGATGGTACACAAACCCTGCATGAGTAATGTTTGTTCACTGCACCAGAAAAGGGTTTTAAAACATAAAACTACCTACTTGGAGTTTAATGGATAGCAGCCTGTTGTATATATTTAGCTCACTGCTTTTCACCATCTCTATGTAGGATTCTAAAATAATTATTCTGCCTGAGGATTTAAGGAAAGACGTGGTTATTTGTGAACCATGGAATCAGCTGGGTTGGAAAAGACCTCTGAGATCATCAAGTCCAAGCCTTGATCCAACATTGCTGTGGTTACTAGACCATGGCACTAAGTGCCATGTCCAGTCTCATCTTAAAAACCTCCAGGGATGGTAAATCCACCACCGTCTCCCCGAATGGTGAGACTTTTTCCCAAAGGGACCACATTTGAAAATGATGGCCTGCCAAGACTGATATTTGGACTGTGATGAATAAACTAAAAATGACAGTAAGATTAGTAAGACAAGAAAAGACAAGAGAATTCAAGATTAGGAAAATCAGAGAAAGGATGCTTTTGTTCCTGCTCATTATGCCTTTTGTTTCATGTCCATTATAGTTTTACCTAGATTCACATGCGAACCTTCAGGAAGCAAACTGCTACTTACTCTTCCATTCCTATTTATCTATCTCTGTGGATACTTCACTGTGATGGAACTATTAAATATTAGTAAAATAAAAAATATAAAATAATAAAAATTTTTTTTTTTTGGCTGGTGAATAACCTAAAATCTGAGGCTCATCCTTGAATCCAAATTCTGTTCCCATTGAAGTGTACAGGGATTTCACTGTACATTTTAGGATATTTAATCACTACAAATAACCACTCACCTCACTCTGAGATGAGCCATCATTTTCAAGGGTATCTTTACTTTGTCTCCTACTGGGTGCAGTTTCTCAAGGTACCAAGCCTCTCAAATTTTGGGTTTGAAACTGCAGCTCTGAAGAACCCCTAATTTTCAAGGGATGCCCAATATTGTTCCACTTTTCAACAAACATGGATTTTTCTTGCACTATGGATAGGTGAGCAAAACCTTCTGGCCCTTTCTCTTTGCGTCTTCATAATGCCAAGGTAATTCCCTCTTGATATGCAAAAATATTACGTGCTTTGTCTTCCCCCTTCTTTGCAGTCTCGTGAAAACCTGAGATGAAAACTTGGTCTGTTTAAAGCCAATAGGTTTTCATCCCATTATTCTGCATCCCATTATGTTACATGAAATAAGGCATTACAAAAAACTTAGATTTGTCCTTCATTACATGTGCATGGATCACAATATTTCAAAGAGGTGTACAGGTGTATCGACTGGCAGAACTTGTTCCCAAACACAGCAGGAATTCATGCACTATGAACCTTTGTTATATGCTACAGATCCCTGTGTTGAGTTTCTTGTGAGCTGGAGGCAATGTAAAAATGTAAGCAATGAGGTTAATTATTTGTTTAACATCATGTGCTTTAGGCATTTTGGTTCTTTTGAGAGATAATATTTAATTCTACTCTTCCATTAAGACAAACTGTACTTTTTCTGTATTTTTCAGTTAGTGTTAATCAAATAATAGCAACTAAAGTCCTGAGATGGATATGTATGATTTACTTCTAATAGTTATACACAAGAGAAATATGTGTTTATCTAGCATAAATAAGCTTCAAACTAGTGAGCCTTATTGGGGGTGTCTACTAGACTCCTAGGGACATATAAGTCGGCTGAATCAAACCCTCTAAAGTGATTTGGGATTTGACAAACATGAATATGGTGTCTGTTATTCATGGCTCCGTTAGAACAACTTAAGATACTGAAAGAACAATTTAAGATACTGAAACTAAGTCAAAATAATACTTCAGGAACCTATATCTAATCTGGATATGAGTTCAGACGTTAGTAGGAACTTTCTGTTATTGATCTCTATTGTAATATAAACACTATAAAGCTATATGTACCAGCATTCTGCAGCCATTTATACTGCAATCTAGAATAAAACAATTGACTTCAGAGGGAAAAATCACAGAGTGAACAGTTTAGCAAAAGTTTCAGAAGAACAAAATACAGGATGAAAAGAAGTTTTCAGTATATAGTAGTTCCCCACTCATTTTATGAACTTTCATCAATGTATTAGGGAAATCATCTCATGTTCTGAAAACCACATATGAGGCTTGAGACCCACTGCCTCTATGGGTTAGTAGTCTCCTGCAGATCTGTCCTTTGGTAAATTCTGGGAGAAGTAACGGAGCACAACACATAAATAGTGAATTTGAGTGCAGTAGTATTATTGTGAGGTCAGGTGTATGAATACTTTTTCTATTAGAACTTCTAAATATGCTTGTAGCCTCCAAACTTTACTCTTATTGTCTTCGTAGAAAGTCATTCCTCCAGACTGCATTAAAAAAAAGAGAGCATCTGCTGAGTTCTGGTGGGTCTTTGGCCTTATGTGAGGGAGGGAAGTTTTTCTGCTCTTACCAAACACAACTGCCTCCTCAGTTTCTGGCCTCAGGTATACATAAAGCATGGAAATGGATGATTCTGGCCTTAATAGACATTACAGACTTGCTTACAATTTCCTTACATTCAAACCAGGGTGGCTACCATTCTACTCAAGTCTGCAGTCTAAATAAGTGACCTGCTTTTCAGAAGTGCTTTTCAGAAGTGCTTTTCAGAAGTACTTTTCAGTTTTTTTTTTCAGGATTTTCCACAGAGCTCATGCATTGGTTAAAGGTTCTAGGCGAAGATCTTTTTTAATTTGGTTTAAAATATTTCATGTCTCTCTACACAAAGTCTAAGTACCATTGAGACATGCATGACAGAAAGGGGACACTCAAATTTTTTAGGTAAGGATCTCATGTTTAAGAATCTCATGGGAAGGAACGTGATTGAATTTACTTTGTGTGCTTCTCATAAAACAAACACATGCTTAGATGATTATGCAACTTACTGTTGTAAGTTTTAGCAGTGTGTCTTCCAGATGCTTTATTATCTGAATATGTGCCATTTTTTATACCTTCTTATGCAGTTCAGTTAGTAGGTGGGAAAACTCATTCCTCCGCAATTGTTTGAGTGTCTGTTCCAAAATGTATCTAAGCAATAGAATAATAGGCATTCATAGGTATTCAACTCTTTTATATACAATTTTCCTGCATTGATTACAATAAATTAGTGTGTGATAGGTCTTAGGGAGTTAAAAATCAAAAATAATCCAATTAGTTATTAAAAAGGATGATGTGAGAAAGTCTCTTGGCTAACATAAAATTTCCTGTTCATTCTTCTGCTCTGGTTTCACTAAGCAATCAGATTAATTTGCATTAATCATGGGTCACCACCTCTCACCTTTGAGAGATTTAAATTTAATGTTATTCACTGCTCAACAGACATGACTTCAAATTTTAAGTTTGGTATATATTTATAACAGTCTTCAGATCAAACTGGAATCTAGTCTTTAAATTTGGAGGAAGAAATTGAATAATCTGACATTTGACCTGAACAGGAAGCAAAACTTATTAAAAATGAGACAAAGTACCACCCTGCATTCATTATAGGGTTTGACAGGTTTTCATGTTTTTGTTTCTAAATGTGGATAATATTTTTCTCTCTCAGTGTATTAAAAATTATAGTGATGGGAATTATGCTGTTGGCACTGCATGGGGTAGTCTTATGCCTCATGTTCTCTAAAGTTCATTGATCAAATAAGTTTAAAGAGATGTAACTTACTCTCTGTAGAGTTTTCATAGTGTCAAAGCACTATAACTCTGAATCAAACCGGCATAAATGTTAGTTTGTGTCCCTGATTAGCAGAGGACTGCACTAGGATGTAGGCTGTTCTGGCAGCACAGTAATGTGCCTGATGGGTCTTCTCTTCCAGACGTGCTGATAAAGGACTCCAAGTGGACAAAGCTGTATTTTGGAGAAGGCCAGGCAGCTCTTTCCTTTACTCATCTCAACAAAGATGATGAAGGTTTATACACCCTGCGCATGGTTACGAGAGGTGGAATCAGTGAATGCAGTGGATACCTGTTTGTAAAAGGTAAACTTTTTATCTGCTTCTTGAGGAGAAACAAAAAAGAACAGTATAAAGGTTAGTTTTACTAAACAATTCTGTGTAATGACGGAAGTACAAAAGAAATCCAACTCTGTGGTATTTCATAGTCATTTTATTTGTATATAGTAGTCTGTACTAGAGAAAAAGAGTTACCTTACATGAATGGGAAGCTTCAAGAGGAACATGCCCCTGAGGACATTTTACTTCCTCAGGAATCGGAAAAACCATTCTTGTGAAGAAACAGCTTGTTTCTTTTTTTGCCATCTCCTTTTCTGGTAGGAAATAAACATCTTTGCATAATATCAGTGCTCACTGTGATGATTTTAGCTTTAGAGATTGGAAACTGGGAATGGGCCTGTTGGGCATTCTCATACCCTGTGCCTGGCCTTAGGGTTATGTGCAGGACAAAGCAAAAGAAAGATTCCCACCACTGTACTAGTTACAGTCATGTCAATAATGAGAGAAAAGAGGCAAAGTTAGAAATTAGCTCACTGACAAATACGGGTTTCACAAGAGGACATAAATAAAAGGAGATAAATCTATTAAAACATAATAAAGATCAGAATTTTCCATCCTATTTGCAAGCACAACTCCAGTGAAGTGAGGATGAACCTCCACATGGATCTGTGAGCAGAACTTAGTATTCACTTTCATATTTTTTTCACTGAAAGATAACAATATCTCTGGTTGAGCAGTCCTTTCATCTTTGATGGTGGCAAACTGGAACAGCCCTACTTAAGCCATTGTAACCACTGTAGCTGTATTAATTTTAGACCTTATTTTTCTTGGAAGTGCCCTCCAGACTTGTGTGGGGTTGAGGGTCATGAATGTTTTGTTCAGGAGGTTGAGGTCCAGCTTCCTCGTAGGACTAGTGCAAGAGCTTCATCAGCTTTACAGTATGTCTTGAAGAAACCACTCTTCTAAAGCTTTCTATTTTGAAGTTACCTTCTAAGAAACACAGTACCCTGGTGAAAAAAGACCCACTAATATATAATAACTTTCTTAGAAGTTTTTGTTGTAGCGATGGGTACCTCTATTGTCCATTTTATATTGTGTTTGATCCCTTTGCATGCACAGGGCCCTGGCCTTGAGCTATGTCCTCTGGAGTCTCTAGTGTTCTCTGTTGGCCATTCTCTTGACTTTTTTCATGTATGTTGTAATTTGATACTGACCACAAAACACCTCACAAATAATTGTGATTAGACTTCAAAAATTTAGACTACATACAGGGTGCTTTTTTGTTATAGAAACCTTTCTTTGAAGGGAGAGAACTTTACCTCTTAGCAGTTTCATTAGGAGTTGCGGGTCCACTTCAGTCAACATCTTTCAAAATGAAGCCACAGAAAGGTATCTTAAAAGTGGCACATTGATTACTTATGCCTGTTGGTAAACTATAAACAAAAAATAGCATTTCAAAATGTCCCAGGAGTTTGCAAATTGTTTATTCTTTAAGAGAGTTATTTTCCTCAGCTACATGTTCTTTACTGAGTACCTTGGTCTCTTCAGTAACACACTGAGCCACAGCTTTCAGTGTGTCAGAGCATCAAAAACCTGTGTGGGTTAGGATTTTAATTCTCCTGAAATGTTATAGGTGTTTGATGCCTAAACAACTTTTCTGTCCTCAAAAATATCCCTGAACATTTTTGTCTATCTGAGTACATATACATCATGGTCCCGAACCATTATTGCAGTGAACTAGTATGTCATGAAATCTTTGGGTTTCCATTTGTATAAACAAATAGCACAATGAAGTGGAAATCTTCCCTTTGCCTTTACGATGTGTTTCAGAGAAGTCAGGGTCTAAATCGATTTTTTAAATTTTTTTTTTTTTGTCCAGATGCCGATGCATTGATCGCAGGAGCACCTGGGGCGCCGATGGATGTTAAATGCCATGATGCTAACAGAGACTATGTAATTGTTACCTGGAAACCACCGAACACAACCAGTGAGAGCCCAGTCATTGGATATTTTGTTGACAAGTATGTAAACATTAGGATTTATTTAATTTTGTTAGTTGCCAGAAACATGTGTACACTGAATAGAAAAAAATTATCATTATATCCTTCAATGCATGTGTTCTTTAGATATATTTTTACAGACCCTTTGCACTGGAACTCAGTTACACACTGTGTTAAATTACTAGATTGTTTCCCAGCAAACTTTTAGGCCAGATGATCTAATGCTTTCCCAGGCAATTCTGGGCACAGTCTGGGAGTTAGCAGGGACCAGAAGCCATTCCAAGTAATCATTTGCAGGCAGACACATTTTATCAGACACTTAAAATGTTCAATAGTATGGATGTGGGTGAATCAGGGAATGAGCCCTGACAGTATTTAATTTATAAAAGCTAGAATCCATGGGTATCTTGAATTAAATTTAGTCTCTTTAATCTGTATACTGCAAAAGCTGAAACCTAGGAGTTATTACATTATCTTTTTATTTCTGTCTTAAATGTAGTACATCAGGAGCTCAAGGCCTGGGCTCCCAGAAGCTGGTAGTTTAAATCAAAATGACAGTCTCCTCTCCTTCAGTCAGCTTTGCACTTTGCTGGGGTTTCAGCTCAGTGCAGGCACTGGACAACAGGGGATCCAAGTGCTGTTTTGCATGTCTCTTCCACTGAAGTGCATGCTTACTCCTTGTAGCCAGAGCAGAACATCTGACCCTTATGTCTGAAACCGTCAGCAAAAACATTGCTGAAATGATTCCATAATTGTATACTACTCTGCACTTAAAAGCAACATTTGCAGCCCATTGCTATTTGTTACCCTGCTAATTTGGTATAGTTCAGTGGTAACTGTCTGGAATTGCTGGAAAATGTTGGTTTATAAGTGGCAGCCAGCATGAGTAAATTAACTTGAGACCTGAGGACTCTACTGTCTATATCTAATTCGTGTAGTGCATAGATTATAAGAGTATTTCACCTATTTTGTATATAATTTAGTCAGATATGTCTTTTTACATGTTACTTGGATTACTGTAGTGCCAAGGAGCCTTTGATCATGACCCTTTTTTTTTCCTGGTAGTGTCAGGTCAAAAGGTAGTCTTCTACACCAAAGTTTATAGTAGTAAGACACAAACCATATATGTACACACAAAGAAGCCAGTATAAGGACATCACTCTGCTTCTTGATGACTTTATGCTCTGTGGCCCAGTTATTTTGGGAGGAAAAGGCATGAAGATGTTTGCTTGATAATATGACAAGGAAGAGATGGAAAAGATTAGGTGAATGTTGCAACTTCAGTATGTTCTGTGGAGATGCATGTTAAAAATAAAAGCCATTAATTTATTGTTTTTAGAACAAGGAAGAGAAGTAAACAGAAGGGAAGTAGAGAGATTTGAAAAGACCAAAAACTGTGGAAGAAAAATGACCTTTGCATTATGAAAAAATAAGGAAAGGGTGGGAACCGATTGTCTGATCAGACAAGAGTGTAAAAAGTGTGTGACTTTCATTAATGAGGTCTACGGTTTAGTTCCTCAACTCACTGAGGATGACTTCTGTGGTATAGGATGGTGCATATTTATTGTGAGATGATACTGATAAATTCTGCCTTCTGCTATTCCAAGATGTGAAGTAGGTTTGGAAAACTGGGTCCAGTGCAATGATGCTCCTGTAAAAATCTGCAAGTATCCCGTGACTGGTCTTTATGAAGGACGGTCTTACATATTCCGTGTGAGAGCAGTGAACAGTGCTGGCATTAGCAGGCCTTCTCGAGCCTCTGAACCAGTTGCAGCACTTGACCCCGCTGACCTGGAGAGAACACAAAGTAGGTTATGCAAGGCTAAACAGATGCTGAATATTTGATCTTCATTTTTTTATATTTATTTAAGATTCTGTTTGCTTAGTTAACCTAAGGAGTAGAGTTTATTTCTTCCTTTGATTGAATATCTTTTTACAGACTGCAAAGTAGCCTTATGAGAGCTTCTCCATGAATAGAGTAAGCTGGTTTGCTCTGGGGAGTAGTTTTATTGATTTAGCCTTGTCCTAAAGCCCTATGCAGATTCTGTATATCACACCTTCTGTTTTGTGTGTTCCTTTTACTCAGAGGGGAATTAAAGTAGTTATGAAGACTTCAGAGCATTCCCAAAATGTTTCCTGTGAAATCTGAGTTGAATATGCACCATTTCCTTTATGTACGTTTTATGTATGTGTGTATGCTTTCCTTTTCACATAACACAAGTCCAGCTCATGATATAATTTTTTACTAATCTGTCCCAGAATCAAACCGTCTACTGTTCCTATGACTCTTGCTTTTTAGCACATCTTTAAATAGTACGGTCTTATCATGCTCTGTTTTCCTATGAAAGTTAATAAATCAGTGTACAACTTTGAGTTTACTCCATCTGGAGAAAGATTTAAAAATGACAGTGTAGAAAAGGAAGTATACAGGCTTTTGAACAGATGGTGAACAGTAACTTGCAGAATTTGTAAATATATTGAACTAGTTCAGGAAACTAATTGAATATTTTGATTAACAGCTATTCATGTGGATGAAGGGCGAAAGATTGTGATCAGTAAGGATGACCTTGAAGGTATGTAGCATTTCTACAATTTCAATCCATCTGTTTATGCTCCAGGATTTTAGCATTATAATTAGAAACATAGCTTGAAAAAAATCCATCTAGTGAGCTAAGTCTTTATATTAATAAATAAAGACAGATATTCCAGCTTGCAAGCCTGAGAGAACACAAATAAAAGGTGAGGCTTGGAAGGACAGAGAACATCACACTCTCAACATCACAACTTTTATTATGTTTTGGCAGCATGTCTTCACCTTTTTGCTTTGACTAGTGCTAAGCTGAATTTAAAAACATTTGATTGCCTAAATTTCCCTTCTTTGTATCCTTCTGGCAGCTAAATATAGGATTTTTTAGACTGATTTTGATGATCTGTGCAAGTTATTGTCATTTTCATAAAAACTTATGCATTCCATCTCAATTCTTTAATTAATATAGTTATCTGAATACAAAGGTTGTTCTTAAGGTTAAGGTTATAGGTTAAATACTCTTTTTCTTCAGGAGAACTGGAGAGATCTCTACCAACTTTTGAGATAAAGTCTGAATTTCTTCTGATTTTAGTTGTTTCCCTATGTGATGATTTGTTTTTTTAGGCTTGAATAATGATCTTCTTTATACTTAAACTGTCAAAAATGTTAGCTATAATGGCTCAGCAGTGAAGAAAGAGTCTGTCTGCTCTCTTCCACAAAGGTTATAAAGGTTATAAAGCTGTAACTACAATAATAACATAATAAAAGTGAAACCACCTGAGAATAGGTGTAGTTTTAAGGAGAATCAGACATCGAATGGAGTGCATGGAGAGGACAGATGAAGTTTCTCTATTTTTACAATGACACCCTAAATGATATGAGATGGGTATTATAGGAAAAGAATCAAATTATAGCATCAGATTATAACTGTCTTACTTCTTTGGCTTCACAAAATGTCCTCCTGCTCTCAGGATCACCTGAGAGTGATCAGAGGTAGTAAATGGCCAGTCTGGTATAGGTATAAATAATAGTAGTTGGATTTCTGTAGCATGAATATGCGTATTTAATAAAGCAGTATGAATATTCAAATACCGCTGCTTATATAGATAATTACTTTCATCTGCAAGATTTGAGAGTATTTCTGAAAGAAAGATCTCATAGATTACAAATAGTTTTACTATTTAGTGCAGGATGATGTTCTGTTCTGAGAGAGCAGGCTGTACCATCACGTTATATCATTACGAAATATGGTAGCTTTGTTTTTTTCAAGGACTGAAGAAAATGTGTTGAGATTTAGTTATGCAAAACCACTTGGAAATCTTTTGACTTTATACTGTGAAGGATTATTGTAATTTTCTTGGCTGCATGTTGGCAATTTTTTCTTAAACTCAGCTGATTCATGTGCCTTTCTGAAAGAAAAAATATAGTTGTAGGAAATCAAATATAGAAAGCATTGACAGAAATAAATTTTCATTGAATAGGTCAGTTTGCTTTAAAAAAAGTCTGGTTTTGATTGGGAAATGTATATGATGAAATAACATCATAGAATCATTGAATCATAGAATCATAGAATCATAAAATGAGCTGGGTTGGAAGGGACCTCCAAGATTGTCAAGTCCAACTCTTCATCCGCTACCACCGTGTTTCCCAGACCATGGCACTGATGCCACATCCGGTCTCATCTTGGAAACCTCCAGGGACGGAGAATCCACCACTTCCCTGGGCAGCCCATTCCAATGCTGATTACCCTCTCTGTAAAGAATTTCTTCCTAATACCTAACCTAAACCTCCTCTGGCAGAGCTTAAGACCATACCCTCTTGTCTTACTGATAGTTGCCTGGGAGAAGAGACCAACTCCCACCTGGCTACAACCTCCTTTTAGGTAGTTGTAGAGAGTGATGAGGTCTCCCCTGAGCCTCCTTTTTTCCAGGCTAAACAACCCCAGCCACTCTGCCCCCAACTCGTAGCACTGTAGGAGGTTGTTTTGGCCAAAGTGCAGGACCCAGCACTTGGCCTTGTTGAACCTCATCCCATTGGAATCAGTCCAACTCTCCAACCTGTCCAGGTCCCCCTGCAGAGCCCTCCTGCCTTCCAACTGATCGACACTCCCCCCCAACTTAGTGTTATCTGCAAATTTGCTAATGGTGTACATTTTGAACCTGATTCATTCTACAGATGTTTATAAACTGTTAAAAAATTACTTTCACAATTTAGAGATTATTATTGAAACATTTTTTCTCTTTTTTAATGCCAAATCTTGAGCATTTAAAGGATATATGCTCTTTGCTAACCTGAGAAGTAGAAAAATGTACCTTCAAAGAACAAAGCTTTCTGCTTTCTCTATCACAAGCCATAAAAATAAAATATTTTGAGGTGTCTACTTAGTTGCTATTTCTGACCTGTTACCAAGAGGAATTTTCTTCAGGGCTGTGTAGCTATGCCTGTGTAGTGGTCCTTCACAGGTCTGAGCCTATCTAGTGCTGTTTTACACCATTGTAATTCCTCGGATTATGGAATTGATTTTTTCTCACAGTGCGGTGGGTGAGTGGGACCACAAAGGACCATGCAGAATTCCTCCTGCCTGGCCCAGGGCAGACAAGTTCTGTCTGACATTCCTGGTAACCCTGCAGAGTGAGTGGGAAGAGGAGTCTGATTTGGCCACACTACCTATTGGAACCACCAGAAGGCTGGTGACATATTTTTATGTCTCTGATTCATAGATTTTACAAGTGCTTTAGACTATACAACTGGTAATACCACCATGTTACAGGATACGTCGCTAATAGGTTCTGCTCCATTTTCTAATTTCCTCTTTGTTTTAAAAGTGTTTTTCTCCTTATTGTTCTTCCCTTCCAGATATTTTTTCTATTCTAATTTCTGATAATAACGCTTTAGATTTTTGTTTTTGATCAAAAAAATCTCCTGTTTGCATATAAGGAGTAGGTTTTTTACCAGCAAATCAAAGTAATTCAGTTGTGATCAAAGAAAAAAGTGTGAAAAATGCACAGATTTTCAGGGGGCATATTTAACTTTTATTGAAAAAGTAACTAGCTGTTAATACTGGAGTTATTATTTATCAAAATTTAATTAAAGTGATCAAGTGAACTGCACAGATGGTATCACAGCCCCTAATATCTGAGCATTGCACTGCAGAGCGGGAGTTCAGAAAGATAGCTGTGGCATGAGTGCTGACCCTGGGGGTTAATCTGCTGTTTAACACTTGCTATATTTCTTACTCTTACAGGGCATGTTCAGATTCCAGGCCCTCCCACCAATGTACATGCTTCAGAAATCAGCAAAACATATGTTGTTCTCAGTTGGGATCCACCTGTTCCCCGTGGCAGGGAGCCACTCACGTATTTCATCGAGAAGGTACTGTGCTGTGCAGTGGCATTCTGCTGTGAGGTGCTTCATTGCTGTGTGCAATTACATTCAACCCATTTTCAGAACTGCAGAATGAACAATAAAACTAACACTTTCTGTGGCCTTGCAGGATTTGGAAATGGGATATTAGACAAGCATGGATAATCAAATATCTTATGGCATGATTTAATGAGCATTGAAATTCAAGGTCCAGAGAAAAGGATGCCCCTGTGCTATTTGCTTACTGTTGTCTAAAATGGGAACAAACTAATTGTGTAAGGTAGCAGTTTAAAAAAATGGAAAAGAAACGTCTTAAGTTTCCTACAGGCAAGATTGGAAGTTTTCAGTCTGTCTGTATTAAAAGGAAGTTGGCAGAGCAAGGAATAAAAGTGATTCCTAATTTGATCTTCACTTTGAATTGAAAGGGGACTTTCATGATCACAATAGGAGAGGTTTGTTCTTCACCCACCTAAGTGACTAAAATTTAGATAAATCTATCCATGAGCTAGGTTTTTAAGTTATATTGGATTGCAAAAACTTGTTACAAAGTTTTCCCAGTAGATAAAATGGGCCTTGTACCTGACCTCTAAAACTCTTACATGCCAAACTATACTTAATTTTTATGAATTATGCTTCTACCATATGCCCCCTATTAACTATCCACAAACACTAAACCTGTCCATAAAACTCATACATTCAATTTACATCTTGAATATTGTGTCAGGCTTTTCTCAGTCCATTACTTTACAACTTGTTTTCTTCTCACATCTGAAATTCCGCACATTCCTCCACAGTTCATTTCCCAGCCTTCCTGTTCACGTCACTTATCTCTTTGCAGCTCCCATCTTGTCTTTTCCCTCTCAGACAAATGAAAAATCTGCACTTCAAAAGACCTTTATAGGCCATTTCTACATTTTTCATCTTCCGTTTCCTGTTGGATGTTGAACAATTGTCATAGAGTGAAGACCAGACACTAGTTAAATTTTCCAGCGTGCATGCTCATGATTTCTCCTGCTTAACCTTTCACATTCAAAAGAAGTAACAAAATCTTCCATAGAAATAAGTATCTTGTTTTTCTTTCTATGCAATAAAATAACATATCTTCCTTGTACTTATTCCCAGTTACATACATCTGCTCTTATCTATACATTTCAAGCACATTGACACTTAAGGATTTTGAAGCTCTCGTCATGGAAATACCTTGTTATTTCCAGAATATGCAGAAATAGGTCAGATCAAAAGGTCAGAGGTAGATTTCCACTGAGTGGACACCTACGCTTGGTTATCTGAATTTCATTCTAAGTATGAATTGAAAAATGTATGTTATCTGCTTGTTTTACAGAAATAACTTTATATAGCTCCAGAAACAGAACAGATCAATGACAATGATGAAAAAACAAGTCTCAGTTAAATGCCAAACTTACTGAAGGGAAGTGAGAATGAGGACTAAAAGGCTATTATTAGGGGGAAAAAAAGGTCTGTTATGCTAATTAATACCTGAATCTAAAATCTTTCTGCATATAAATAACTAATATATATGAATAGATTAGTCAGTTCATACATGAAGTTCGTTTTTTACTTTCCACAGTCATCTGTTAGCACAGTCTTCTGGAAAAGCAGAGTTTCTAATTATTTTATTTCAGGCAAAGAAGACTCAGTCCTGAAGAATAAAAAAGTATTTGTAGAGACTTTAAGAAACTCAAAATGGAAACGAGTTCTCTATGTTATAAAGCCATGTTTTCTTAAAATCATTAATTTAACAGAAAATCAAATCAAACTGCCGATTAAAATGTGATACTTAGTCTTTCCTCTGTGAAAATGAAATGCAACAATTAAAGTTTTTCATGGCACGTAGTAAAATATATGGCAAAATAATGTTTATATCATATTTTACAGCTTTTTATGATCAAGAAAATGGATGTTATATTTCTTTTTTCTGTTGAGAACACTAGGTGGGTTCAGTATCTATGAAAAAGATCTTGGTATATGGAGTCCAGCTGTTTATATTTTTATTATTTATCTATGGTAAGCTTCATTATAACAAGGTAGTTTCCAAGAACCCATGAAACACTGTTTCTCTTCTAAGAAGATCACAGTCTATCAGGTTTTGTCCCCAGACTCTCTGTTCTGAAATTTTATAAACACATAATTTGTATGCACCTTTCTGTGAATCAAAGAAATTTTCTTTAAGCTGTTTATTGGGCACTTGGGTTTTACTAAAATTTCTGAAAGATTCCATGGCTAATTTTTGGTTGGAGTAAGGAGTTTATGAGGGAAATCTAAGGGACAGCAGACTTCTCTCAGAGTGCCGGTTTGCTGGCTCTCCTCCATGTGTGGTTGTGGTGATGATAAGCTCAACTGCTGCACTGAGAATATTCAAAAGTAATTACTTCATTTGATAAATGCTTTTTGGGGCTTGACGTTACTCAACAGAATACATAAAGTGGTGAGTAAAGTAGCATTTCCTTCCACACCTTTCTGCAGAATTTGGATTAGGACTTGTTTGCTTGATACCAAATCTTTGGGTGTTCAAGTGAGTTTTGCAGGAAATGAGAGTAATTCTTTTGGGACCAATCACAGTTGACAGTCGTGACCCTGACTGAAGGCTAGTTGTATGTACAAGTGTGCATGTATTGAAGCTGAGACAGGCAGGGAGACAGTGAGGCATTCAGATCTTTTTGAAGAGTAATGGAATGCATGAGCTATGGGAATTTGCATGTGTTTAAGGGAGGTATTTGAGAGCGATCCTTCTCTCACAGCTCTTAATAAATTCATGACAGAATGCAATACAGCAATATGTTCATTTTTTGACAGTTCACAGAAATTATTCACAGCTTTTTTTTTTCTTGTAGTCCATGGTTGGCAGTGGAAGTTGGCAAAGAGTCAATGCACAGGTTGCAGTAAAATCTCCTCGCTATGCAGTGTTTGACCTTGCAGAAGGAAAACCGTATGTTTTCCGAGTGTTGTCAGCAAACAAACATGGCATCAGTGATCCATCTGAAATCACAGAACCTATTGAACCACAAGATACTGTTGGTAAGGTGTTAATTGTAAGACATTAATATTAAAAACAATATATATTTTACAAAATGGAAACAGATAACTCATTATAATTAGATTAATATAACTAGAGTAATAGTAATTGACTTTATTTGTGTTCAATTCCGTGAAGGATTTCAAAAAGATCAAGATACTAAATTTTAGAAACTTTCTAAAATTTTCCTAATGATCACAAGTCCCCTTATTGAGAACAATAATCATTAAAAAGTTAAATTATTTTTAGTTATTCACTCTTCAGTGCTCTATTAATGTGACTTCAAAAAAAATTAGGATAATGCAGGTTAATTGCTAACTAAGATAATTATATATTCTCTGGTTCGGGTAATTATATACTACCTAACTCCCTACAGTTTCAGCTAGATAAGGTAGCCTTTAATTTCTTTCTTAGTATTCTAAGTTGCAAATTACTGCTAGTGCAGAATTCCTGTGGTAGGAAGTTGAGTAGATTTCAGAAATAGGGGAACATACAATTACATGTTCAGTGGTAATTTCCCAAATGAAAATGAAATGTTTATCCTGGGGCCACATTCAAAAACACAAATGAAAATTTAGAGAGTGTCTATTAATTTTATTTTTCAAATATTTGTTTTGCGTTTGCAATTTTGCAGAGGTCACATACAACAACTCTGTGTATTGATAGCTGTTACCTTAAGCGCACATAACTTACTAGTACACTTGTTACTAATATAAAAAATATTTACGATATCTGATAGAACATTGTTAAAAATATAATCCATATCTTCAGCTTGTAACTGCACATGATAAAATGAAAGCAACTTTTGCTTTTATACATTCTTGATTTGATGTCTCATTAATGCATATAACATTCAATATTTCCCAAGGTAGCAAAAACCCCACTGCATTTATTTCACTTAGTACATAAAATAGGATATCCCTTAGGGGTTAATGCAAATCATTCTGAATAAATCACAGCTTTAAATAAAGCATAAAGCAGAAGATTCTGTTTTAAAGAGAATCTGCAGAAGTATTTTCAGAGATGAACTTTAGCACCTGAGCTAAAATATGTCAGAAACACATCGCTCCTTTTAGTTGCCTTCATGTAGTGTCATTTGATATTCTTGAGAGTAGCTGAGACAACTTCATGGGGTGGCAATAATTACACAGCAATTATGGGTAGCTTATGAGCAGAAATTAGAGAATGGATTGGGTATCTTAGGCCATCCAAAATGATGTTCAAAATTATGCAACTGAGTTGAGTGGTAAAAGACTATTCAGTCTGAGATTAAAATCTACATTTAGGTGCTTCCATGTAGGTATCTACAGGTGCACTAGGTGCCTCTGCTCTCACTGTGGCAATTGGAGCCTGGAAAATAAGTTGGTTGATGTGGCCATAAGTTGCCCCATGGTACCCAGCTGTGGAGTGTCTGCATCGGGGTGAGATGAATATTTTCAGGACTCTACCAAGCACTGAGTAGAGGCTCAGTTTGACTGCTAAGACATCTAGTACTTTTGCAAATGGTTTCAGTTTACCAATTCAGAGGACTGTAGGTATTATCTCCTGAGTCATATAAAACAGCTCAATGAAGAAGTGTCAGATGGTCTAAAATGGCTCTAAGTGATTTTGTTTAGGTAACTGAATTAAGCCGTAGGTCTTGGACTATAATGGTAGCTTAAGAACATGTGCTTTTAGACACTAACACTTGAAGGCCTAAATGCAGGGATGTTTATCTAAAACCGAATCCATTTGATCTTACAGATTTATTGCATAAAGTACGTTAGTCTGTAAGTATTAATTTTTATTTTAATATTGAAGGACTAAGTGGAAAAAATTGCTGCCTTTTATTTCATGCTACTTCTAGTTCTCTGCAATATATCAGTCTGAGAAAACTAAAATGCTTTAAATAGGCAAGTAGTGGATGACTTTCTTAACCTGCCGTGCTAGGCTGACAGGTTTAGAGACATTGCCTTAGTTTCTTACATTATGAAAGCTCAGATAGATATTTCATAGTGTACAGACTGTGTGTCGGTTCTCACCAAGATCTTTTTTTCTATTTAGATCTCAATATGTCTGATTCTATTTATGCATGTTCAGGTGTTTAGATCAATATAAACCAACAATGAACTTTCATTGCTTGTAAAGTGAAATGTGTACTCTGCTACCTTGGGAGAACTGTAGTCAACAGATCAAAGGAAGCTTTATCCACTTCTGCTTGGTGCTGCTGAGGTTGGTCCTGGAGTATTGGTTCCAGTTTTGGCTTCCTTTTTCTAGAGGGGTTGTTACGGAGGAGCTGGAGAAATCCTCCTCCTAAGCCAGGGGCTTAGAGATTGAGACCTCTGAAGAGAGGTGGAGGTACCTGGGCTTTTTTAGTTTGGTGACTTACAAAGATAATGGTGCCAAACTGTTCTCAGCAATGCCAGATGACAAAAGAAACAGGCAACAGCCAAAAATTGTTACACTGGACATACTCTTTTAATGAAAGAAGTGCAAGAGTGAAGTGATGGAAGAGGCTGTGCAGGGAAGCTGTGAAATCTCAATTGTCAGAGGTTTTCAAGACTTAGACAAATCCATGACTGACAATCCAGTTTAGCGTTGGTGGTAATCCCACTCTCTGTGATAGGATGAACTAGTTGATCCCCAGAAATCTCTTCTAACCAATGTCCCTATCCTTCTGGAAATTCATTTAGCTATGTTTAGCTAAAGCCTTTGCATTCAAGTATATGCTAAATTTGTCCTAAAAAGCCACATTTTCTAAATTGGTATTGTCATTAGTTAACTGGAAGGGAACATTTCTTAACACTCATGATATACCTTTATAGTTTATGTGCATATCTTACTAATGCAGTAGTGCTGCAGGGACACGAGTTGTTTATCAACCTCTTATTTGAGAGAGTACATTTGAGGGAGGAATTTTGAGAGTTATCATTTTCATATCTGAATACCTTCATCCACACCAATGTTTGGAAATATGTTCTCCTGTAATCGACTTCTCAGAAAATCTATATAAAATCAGATTGGTAAGGAGCCTCATAGCTTAGAGTATTCTGAGTAAACAAATAGAAAAATAAATATGTTTTTACACACATAAATATAAGTATGCAGACTTAGGGTGAAAGAAATACATTAAAATATGTATCATATAATGATATTAACCTTGTAGAAGTCATAGCTCTAGTGATTAAATACGATCAAAGTATACAGTGTTTCATCTAGCTCAAATTACTTTTGTCTTTATGTGTTTCCTAATAGTGTATGTTTTTTCTCTTTTGTTCTTTTGTCTCTTTAGTTGTTTCATCTGCACCGGGTCAGGTGGTGGCCACAAGGAATACAAAAACATCAGTTGTAGTTCAATGGGATAAACCAAAACATGAAGAAGATTTATATGGCTACTACATTGACTATTCTGTGGTGGGATCAAATCACTGGGAACCTAGTAACCATAAACCTATTAAATATAACAGGTATTAACAATATATCTGTATTTTTGGGAGGTTTGAAAAATATAGGATAGTTTTAAGTCAATTTAAAGAAAAACAGTCTGCAGGCTCTTAGAGCTAAATTTTCCAAACAGCAGGGCAGATGGCAGACTTTGTCCCCATCTCCCTTTTTTTTTTTTTCCTCCAAAGAGAAGCATCCTTTTTTTTCCCCTCATGACTTTGTGTTATAAAATCAGGTTCTAGGGACATGATTCTGAGTGTCTTGGACATGTGTAAGTATAAAATAAATACCTTTCTTAAAGTATAAATTATGTTGTGGGGTAAACACCCCTGATTCACATAAATATGAGAAGGAGAGAAAAGTAAAAAGTTTTATCACAGTCCATGGACAAAAGGGCAAAAGGTCAGGCCATTTCTGCTATAAATATGGTGGGAAAAATGCTTTGGCTGCTCACACCACTGTGCAGGAAATCCGGGTGTCCCATTCCAGAAATGTCAGAGCTCCCTGATCTGCTACATCTATGGATAAAGGATGGCAGGCCCTGTCCCTAGTTCCCTTGTCATGACACTAGCCCTGTCTGTATTTCTAATGATTTCTGACTCCCTCCCAAAAATATCACACTTCATTATGGGATTCTTTAATTAATTTCCTCTGTGACAATCATGCTTACTTTTATTGGAATCACTCGCCAAATGCAAAGTTTAGATGTGTGGATTGTATTTTATATAACAAGCATATCATGTTGTTTAGTGTATTTTTTTCAGTTATTAATTGGTTTTGAGTGACTTTGTATTCTGCTGAATCCTTTTTTCAAGTAGTCAAGGAATTTGATCAAAGAAAAAGTAGAGACTAATTCTTGGTCAAAGGGATTGGGACAGAATAAAAACAACAAAAAGCATTTATTTGTTCATACATGAGCATACTCTGCAATAGGATAGTTCTGACTTTTCTATCCAGTACAATAATTGCCTAGAACCTCAGATCAAAACTAAAACCTATTTTGGATAATGACTACAAAAGTACAGTGAAAAATACAGTCCCTTCCCAGAATAGATTAGAATTTAGCAAGACAAAGTTCAGGGGGAATATATTATATTTTATCTGACTTTACCTGCTAGATCAGCATTAGCAACCTAATGAGTGACTTTCCTTCCAGTGTCCCATTCTATTTTATTGTACAACAGCGTGTCATTGTATTACAGTTTCCCTCATGGAAATATTTTCCTTTGTGAAGCATTCATGAAATTGAGCTTTTTAAGTGTTACAACAACTTCATCTTACAGCACAGAATGGTTCCTGTAAAATAATAATATACAATGCTATTTTTTTAACCCAGGTTTGTTGTTCATGGTTTGGAGACTGGAGAGCAGTACATCTTCCGTGTGAAGGCTGCAAATGCTGTAGGATTGAGTGAAAACTCACAGGAGTCAGAGGCTGTAACGGTACAGGCAGCCCTTAGTAAGTGTGATTCTGTGCGACTCAACTTCTTGTTTCTTGAATGAATCACATATTTTCAGCAATCATGTCCTTTGGTCTGATTTACTGTAACAGTATATCATGCAACCATCCAACACATCTGCTTAATGATGTCTGTGTTCTGGCATGTGGCTATTCTAAAGAAAATACTGTATAAAATTCTTTTATAAAAAAAGCTATTCATAATGCCTGTTAGAAATATTGGGCAAGATACTCTGTAATAAAAAGGTTGCCTTCTACTCATAGGCTGTACCAAAGAAACTTAAATTTTGATTAAATTAGACAAATAGTTTCTGAGTGACTTGGAGTAGTGCAAAACATTGCTCCATTTAGAAGAGTCTCTGCAAACTTTATTACTGTGTGGCTGAACCAAACAGAAAATTCTCTTAGTCTGCTCCAGTTTGGAGCACAATGTATTTATAAATAAAATTTCTGTGTAAGATCAACTGTGCAACCTTCAATAAGAATGATACCTGTTGAGTGAAAGGCTGGATAATTAGTTAGAGAAAAAAGTACACAGATCTGGGCTACTATAGTCCAATTTTTATTTCTGTACAGTTTCAATTTCATACTGAAAAATTTAAAATAGAACACCTTTTAACCAGCTGAGTGGCCTCTGCCTCTTGGAGAAGACCAACAGACATATTTGTCAGAAATAAACCTTTAGAAGATTTATAATTCAGAATGGCTAATAAATTTGGATAAATGACTGATAAATTTGGATGTTGCTGACAAAGTTACTCTATTTGATTGTTTTAGGACGAAGTGTGTCTCATATGGGTAGGTGGTGCATGAACACTTTTACACCTATCACCACTATGTTGTAAATGCACTTGTACCTATTACTTTGTCACTGTTTTGAAGATAAGGGTTGCATGGGGTATGTCACCAAACACAGAGCACATGGATCTTACACACCCTTACAGGATGTAGATGGCTTTTGTCCATTTTGGTAGCCTTAACAGGAATTTAGAGGGACTATTTATAGGTGACTTACATGGCTAGAATCTTTCTGTAGTATTATTTTAAGGACATTTATAGGAGTTTGCTCTGGTCATTCTTATTTACGAAGAAATGGCAATAAATGCAAAGGCCACATTTCATGGCCTTTGAGAAGACCTGTCAGAGAAAAAAATAGCAAAAGGCCAGTTCTGCTGATTACTCTCTGTTTTTATGCTGATCACTAGTATAGCTACAAGATCAAGAACTCTAATAAAGGCCTTTGCTAATGTATTCTCTTCTGAATGAGGTAGGTTACATTCTCTCAAGTTATACTGGTAATTCAACTGAAAATATCGTATGAGCTTTAGGGCCGGGTGCTTAGCCTACACAGACTGCAGCACATCAATGTCAAGAAAGGGGTATCTTTGGGCAAACTTTCAAGCATGGATGGCAAATCCAAAACTGATTGCTAGAAGGGGTGCTTGCTAGTAGTAGGGGAATAAAAGGCCCAGAAAAAGAGTTTTCTTCATCTCTAGGAAAATGACTTTATGACACTTCTGCTTGTGATACAGATGGGAGTAAATCCATGCAGGTAAACTCATGAAGGAAATTGCTTTTCTCTCTCAACGTAAGTTAAGTTACTGAAAGTCTAAATATTTGCTATTCCTTGTAGGACAAGTCTGAGGAAAGCATATAATATCAGGATAGGAGAGGAAAACCACGAGGGACGTAGTCAACTGAATGACTTAAATTCTTTCAAGTTCATACCCTTTTTTTTTTTTTTATTGGATGATTTTTACTGTATTCCATAAGTACTTGAGTGGCTTATTTGTTTCTTAGCAGGAAAAGACCTTCTGATCCTTTTCCATCTACTAGTATAATATTTGGTCTGGAGAGACTTGTTGTCATTACGATTTCAATACCAAAGATCATCTATTCCTTCTTGCTATCTCCTGAGAGGGCAGAACATTAGTCAGATGTTTCAAAAGCTTTCACATTTATATCTGGTGATAAAATGAATGCTGATTAACAACTTTACAGCTGCTTTGCTATCAGCATGCAGCTGACAGCAGTATGCTGCAGAAAACAGAATCAATACCAAAAATACTAAACAACTTCTACACTGCTACTCTACTCTGTCCTAACTCAGGTTGCTTATTTCCTTATAGCTTGTCCATCATATCCTCATGGTATCACACTTCTGAACTGTGATGGTCATTCAATGACCCTTGGTTGGAAAGCACCAACATACAGTGGAGGTTCACCAATCCTTGGTTATTATATGGATAAACGGGAAGCTAACCATCAAAACTGGCATGAAGTCAATTCTTCCCTTATTACTCAGACAATTTATACGGTTGGTATTTTTTAGTCCTTATGTTTTTGGAGTTGATTTATACCGTTTCTTTGGGGGCTTTTTTACACAGAAGTTCTTTAAATACTACAACAAAACTAGGCACCATATGGAGTGCAACTGGAGTAGAGAATCAATGCCATCCCCTGCTATGAAATTCTGAGACAAATAAGGCCATTCAAATGAGAAAATTTTTGAGGGAAAAGCATGAAGCACATTCTTCACAAGGGAAAAGATGAGTTATAAAATGCTTCACAGACTATTTTCATTAATGTTCACTATATGTAGCACCACTGTAACGACATACAGAGAAAGGATGGAAGGGTTTAGCAGGACCAATGACTGTGCTGTCTGTAGAACTAGAGACGTAAATGAAATGGAGCTGGGTTGAGAAAAAATATAACTGTCCCTGTTCTTACTCTCAAAATCTGCCTTCAGCTGAAAAAAGATGTATATTAATGAACCTAACTTTATATCTCCTCTTCTCCTTTACAGAGTACCAGTGTTGAAATAAATTACTTCTGGTTGCACTTACAATGTATAAGATGTTTCTTAAAAGAGGAAGATTTGGATGTGAACTTCCTTGAGAAAAAGTTAGGGAGATAGAATATAGCAAGCAATTGATCAATCTGATGCTTGTTAAATTAAGTTAAACAATAAGATTTTATTCACAAATACTTAAAATTTTATTTCTGCAAGTCAGCAACCTTCCTATAAACCTCAGGGCAGAAGTAAGTCTTACTGTTGTTTGACACTAAAGTAGAAAATAATGTTGCAGATGAGCTGAGGAAGGAGGTTTTATGCACAGAAGGCAGTTGGCAATACTCAGGTGTATGTTTGCTTGTGCCTGATTTTATAACTGCCATCTCTGACATAGCAGATGGAGCAGGAGTGTTGAGAAATGAAAAACTGAGCATAGGATAGGCATCAAAGGACAATACTATGCAATGCTTTCCAGTTATTTTTAGTTTTAATGCATTTGTAAACAAATGAGTAATGTAAAGTACAGGCCACCATTCAGAGTTTAATTGGATATTTAAGTGTCAGTCCTGCTAGTAACTGTATTTGTACCTGAAGATACCTCTTTGTATATTAGTTTGAATGACTGGAATCTGAAATACTGATGGGGAAATAAAACCAAGACAGCTTTTAGTAGCACAAAATATTTTATGACATACTGCAAGCAGAGAATGCCCCAAGATATACAGTGCAGCACCAGGAAATCACTAAAGGTTTAACCTTCTCTGATTAAATAATTCCATGGGAACCCCACAAATATTCTTTCCCTTAATAACCTGGTATTTCAAAATAATTTTTACAGGCTGAGCTGTTATTCTGTCTTGTGGGTCACATATATAACACTCTGGCTTCAGGAAATTACATCTAAATTATTTTAGTGCCTGACCTTTCTATTTTACCTTTTTGGCTTTGGTCTTGTATTTGATGCTACCGCATCATATATTTGTTATGATCCCATCACGTTTTTTACCATTAAAAAAAATTGCACCAAAATCCTTTTTTAGCTCACATTTTTGCAGAGAACCTAGCTGTAGTTTATTTATTAATGAAAACCTAAAACTCTTTGGTATCTCCGAAGTTCTACCCTCAGCTGCCTCCTTCTCTTGAGACATGTGATTAAATATAAGTGGGAAAATTATGCAGAGGAACGAGGTGTAGAAGACTTGGATTTTTGTATTTAGGTGGTCTGGAAGAAGGCTGCTACCATGAGGTGCTCAGGGTATCAAGACATTCATGCCTTTTAGTCCTCTACTTTGATCTCAAAATCTGAGATGCTGATGTGGGGATGGGCTCATTAGATAAGTCAGGATTAATTTACCAGGGATGTTTGCAGAGGAGTGACATGGATTCTGCTCATCCTATTTCCAGTGCTTACTTTCTCACTTTGTAATGGTAGGTAACATTAGGACCAAGATGCATACAAGCCAGAAAGAAATTACTGAGAGGCTCTTTCCCAGAGTTATATCAGCACAGTATGGAAATAACTGGATTGTTTTTACTTTAAATTTCCTGTTGGTTTCCTTTCTTCCTTGGTCAGTCCACTGCAACCTCTTTAAACCAAAACACTGTTTTGACTCTTGCTTAAATGAATGGTCTATGAATAGCCATTCATACACAGTGCAAGAAGGTATTTCACCTTAGAACACTCACCCATAAGTATCTGCTAGTGGTCATTCATTGACTGGGCTCCCTGGACCTTTACTCTAACCTTTGACAGCCTTTTATGCCAATATATGAATGCTGTTATTCCTAGGATAATGTCACCAAAACATGAACGTATAATATAGAACTCTGCAGTGTGTTTGGTTTAAGAGTAAAATCTTCAAATTAGATCCTTCAGCACAGCAGTGAGGCCTAATAATTAATTAATCAATGCTTATTTTCAAGTATTTATTAAATGAATATAAGCCATGACTTTTGATATATTGAATTGTTTTCTCAAAATAAAAAAGGTAGAGGATTTGACAGAAGATGCCTTCTATGAATTCAAAGTTGCTGCTGCAAACCTGGTTGGAATAGGTCAACCTTCAGATCCCAGTGAGCATTTTAAGTGCAAAGCCTGGACTATGCCAGAACCTGGTAAGTCTATTAGTTCTTCATGAATCTCAATGCAATATAAACTCCTTAAAACACAGCTAGTGTATTGTTCCAGCCAAACTCTGCTGGATGTCTTTTGCTTAATTTCTTCCATATTACCTCTTGAGACTACCTCTACTTTTGAGATCTCCTGCTAAAAGCTACCTCTACATCCCCACTGATGACACTGAACTTCCTGGGAAATAGCTGACCTTTACTCATCTTGCTGACTGTCCCTTTATTTCACTGCCCACATCAGCTCAGAGCAGAAAGTCTTGAGCATTTAATCTGTGTTTGTATCTCTATCAGCTCTTCAAGCCCTACGAGCTCCACTTCACAGTCACCACCTGTACAATATAGAGGCATCTCTGCACCATAAATGCAGTTCAGAATATTTCTGGAGTTTCAGACTCCAAAACTGTGTTAGTTTTTAGTCATAAATAACACATAAAAGGGGCCTGTTTCTTGACATAGGGACAAGTAGCATAGCTAATGTCTCCCAGTCTCAACTAGTGTGCCCACATACGTATGTTTGCCCTAGATTGTACCTAGGTGTTACCTGAGAGATTATTATTAGCCAGGTGTTAGAACAAATGGCTAACAAACATGCAGTAGGCATGACTGTGTGCTAGTGCTCAAAACCTGTGTTTAAGTTGTCTGTAGTTTAGCAGTGTGAATAGAACTGAAGACTGTCAATTACAATGTTAAGTATTGCAAATTTGGGAGCCCCATGAAAATGAAGTTCAACTGTAATCTACCTCATGTAAGGATATAAATTGTGCCTACATGTTAGACATCTAAGGAATTAGTCCACCTCAGCAATGCTTAAATAAGCTATGAAAGGGTTTTTGAAGGCCTATTCTCCTTATTTTATAACACTGTAACACCCTCACTCATGCCGAGCAACACATTTGCTGAGTGTTGGTCTAGACCTGATGTCTGGACTAATTTGCTTTAAAAAAGTGTATTACAAGTACAACCCATAATGAAAACACAGGCAGCTACCACTTCAAAACATTTCTACCTTTTTTTCCCCCAAATGCTGTAAAATACTTCTGTATTGTTATATCAAATTCTGTTTATGACATTGAGCTTTGGTGTGCAATTGAAGATCCATTCTAATACCTGTTTATGTCATCAGGAGCTATTTGACACCTACAAGCATCTGTTCTGTGCCTAAATGTTCACACGGTTATTTTCTCAGTAAATTAAAAACCCACACATCCTGTAAATCTGGATTTGTAAGACTATCAAAATGATTAGTGAGGTGGCATAAGTTGGCAGGGAAGTTTCAGTTTTCTTTTCTTTGCTATATATAAAATGTAATTCTTACCTGGAACGAGAAAAAAATTCGGTAAGGTCATGGAATTGTTTATGAGGACAAACTCTCAAATGATGTCTAAATCAGCTGCTTGCCCACTTGCAGG
Source organism: Corapipo altera (assembly GCF_003945725.1). Taxonomy (NCBI): domain Eukaryota; kingdom Metazoa; phylum Chordata; class Aves; order Passeriformes; family Pipridae; genus Corapipo; species Corapipo altera. The sequence continues at coordinate 2,530,480 of NW_020884883.1, read as the reverse complement.
TCAGCTATACCTATCTCATTGACAGAGGCTTGTCTAATCCACCCTTAAAGATTTCTCATGAAAAGGTCCAGATTCTTTGGACAAGATCTGTTCCTAATATTACTATGCTTACAGTTTATGCATTTCTCTAATATTCCTGAATCTTTCTTTCTGCAGCCTTCTCCATAGAGTATGTATTCTTTATTGCTAAATAAACAAATTTTTTGCTCTTCTTCTAACTTTTTCTAGTTGGTTCATTTATTTCTTGAATGGCAGCACAAAAACTGGAGACACTATTTCAAATGAAATTTTTTAATGCTGAGCATGGAAATTCCACCTCCTACAATTCATTTGTCTGCTTACATATCCACTTCCATTTACCCTTTAAATAAAATTTATGTTGGTTTGCTAAATTGCAAGTTTAATTCTTTTTAATGCCCAGGTTATTTTCTTCAAAATTGTTTGTCAGAGAGTTATTCTCTACATTTTATAGCTAAATTCTTCTGAGTTCGTAAATCTTACTGTATGGATTTAATGATACGACAAAGCTGTCAACAGCAAAATGTTTAATCTCTTGACCTTAACTCACTTTCTGTTAATTACATTTTCATATCATCTTGTAATATTTCGTATATATGCATCATCAGTTGAACAATTGTATTTCTTAAAGAAAGGATCTGTAATTTATACTCTCTACAGTGTTTTCAAAACGTTAGTGAAATTTCCTAGTGCGTAAGCAAGTGAAGATTATCCTTCATTTTAAATGATAGAGAAAGAAATCAAATAAAAGGCACTTTCAGGAAATGAGGAGAGTGAAATTTCCATTTTCATAATGAACAATCTGACCTTTTTAATCTTTGGCTGATTACATTGTTCTCATTATTAAATGAGATGAACGGACAGTATTGGATTCCTCCTGCTTAAAAAAAAACCACCAAAAGCAAACAGCATTGTTCTCATCCTCTACCCTCAAAAATAAATCTCCAAAGCTTTTATAATATTTCACAAGCTTTTTAAAATACATTTTAAAACAATGTCTTAGAAGTAATGATAAGAAATAATTGAGATTTAAGACTGCGAGAAAGAACCTGAATCTCTTCCCTGACTTACAAAAGATGCTGAAGACTAATATAATGTGACTGCAATATACTCCCAGTGTCAACGAAATAGTCTTTCACCTTTTAATATGGAAGGGAGATTTCCTTTGAAAGGCCAAAGCCCTTTGCAGGATTTCCAGCATAAGTAACGGATTCCTTGCCCAGAGTTCATAATTATTTCATCCTTCTGCAGAACTCGTCTTAGATATCTCTGTGAGTTTCTGTGAGTTAGCAATGATAATTAATGGATTATTTTATATTACTTTAAATAAAATGAAATATCTGGAGTCTCAGAATCCTAAGAATAGAGCATACTTCATTACAGTTTTCCTTCTACTGTCTAGATTTCTAGCAGGTGTATTTGACAGAGGAAATTTTAATTATCTGTGTATATACAGGCATTTAGTTTGGGATTCTTAAAGACCCCAGAGGGAAGGCTTTAGGTTCCTTGAAAATCACAGTCTTTCCATGAGAAATATGGTATTTACCCTTATAAGGACTGCAACATTTAATATGTTTCTTTTCTGAAATGTGTTTATCCACTTTGGAGAAACACTTTCCTAATGTTTTCCTTTTTTCCTTTTTATTTGCTGAATATCATCCTTTACAAAATCTATGTTCATTCATCACTGGTTAACATCATGTAGGCTGGAATGGCAGTTAGATTTATTTTTAAGGTTTTTCCACTCTTTTCTTTTCTAATTTTTTTAAATTTATTTTAAATAGTGAGATGTGCTGTAGGGAAAAGTAATACCTTGAAAACAGAGAAAATCCCTAAGTGTCAAACACTTTCAGCTTTCCTTACTCTAAATCTAAAGATAAGAAGCAAGTTATGTTATTTGGCCGAATATGAGTATTCTCTCATGGTTGTTTTGAACACGGTAGGAAACTGTCGTGATTATGCCTTTACTCTTGATATTTTTTTACTGATATAAGTAAATTTCAAGAGTATAGTAAAAAACAATTACTATAAGTTAAACTGAATGGCAATAGAACAGTTATGTGAAGGAGAGAGAAAGTATAGCAGGGAGAACATAACCTGCTAGCTGTAAGTGTATAAACTCTCATTTGTAGAGCATCATGATGTTTCTAGTGTAAATTTTTCTCCTAACAGATATAATCTTGAGAAGTTCCTCCTGGCTATAGCTATCTAGCTCATAATAAAAAAAATCTTCTATCATGGAATGAGAAGCCTAAAGTCCTGAGACTTTAGAATGAGGATCTAAAGTCTCCTGGTGCCACTGGGTTTTGGATTACTCTGAAAGATCAAAGCTCATGTATAGCAACAAAAAAAATAAAATTCCCATGTTAAATTATGAACCTGAATCAGACTCAGTGAAGTATCTTTGATGTAGAGATGGTGAATTAAATAATAGACAAGAAGCCTTGCTTACTTGTTGGAAAATCTTAATCTGCATGGATCTTCCACATGATTAACTTTCCCTTAAAATAGAGTTACTGAGATCTAGCTAAGCATACTAATGTCAGTCACTATATAAAGCAGATATTGCTGTATACAGACGTGAGAGGAAAATGACCTAAATACCACGTGTACCAGGGTTTATTGGAGAGGATGAGATTTTTGAAAGTAAACACATTCAAAATTAAAGAGGTACACTTTGACCTTTACAGGAACAGTTTGAAAAACTTCATTATATCAAGTGAAGTTCCAATATTTCAAATATCTTAGGTCCTGCCTATGATCTCATGATATGTGAAGTTAGAAATACATCACTGGTTCTTCTGTGGAAAGCTCCTGTTTATGAAGGCAAAAGCCCTATAACTGGGTATTTAGTGGACTATAAGGAAGTAGATGCAGAAGACTGGATCACTGCTAATGAAAAACCTACTTCAAAGCGCTATCTTAAGGTAACATTTTCATTACTTACTATTAATTCAAAACTGAGTTCTAAAAACTTCTGATTGAGTGGAGAAAAGATATATATTTGAACTTTGGCTTCTGCTAACATCTTCATATAAGTAAACAAAATAGTTTGGATTGTTTTTTAAATTGTCTTCGCCCTTTATCTTGTTCAAGGTCACTGATTTACATGAGGGTCATACCTACGTTTTCAAAGTTCGTGCAGTGAATGATGCTGGGATAGGCAAGTCATCCGAGATATCTGAACCAGTGCTTGTTGAGACACGGCCAGGTAAAATGAACTGTTTAATCTCCTCTGCTTCTAAAATGCTAAAATATTTAGAATTTAATTTAATCAATCTGATCTGATATTCTATCACAGATAAGTATTTCAGGAGTTAAGAAGCTCTTAACCTTAAAATTTAAAGAAAAAATCATGTAGATACAGAGACAGTGATAAGAATTTTTACTTACTACAGAGATTATTTGATAATCAGTTATTTTAGTTTTTGTTCTAACAAAGGTGCTGGTTGCTGTGACTGAAAAAAAAAGTATGAACAAAGCATTTATTAAAGTTTCAAGAGTAGTAATACATTTGGTTTTTTAAAATTTTTCATATCTTCTCATATTCACTTACATCTTATTGATATGTTTATCAATAGGCATTTATTAGTTTTAGCATTCTTTATTTTGTGTGTAGAGTAAGAAACTTGATAGTATATATTGCTGAGTCAGAATGCGATATAAACCTGCTTTAAAACCTGTTGATAAAAGCAGTATCTGTTAGAGAAGATGGACAAAATTTGCATGGACTTTAGTAATTTATGAATTGCATCTTGAAAGAAAAGTGCAGCCTTAGGCTCTGAGTTGATTCCTATTTTGCAGGAACAAAAGAAATCTATTCAGGTGTGGATGAGGAGGGTAATATTTACCTGGCTTTTGAGTGTAAAGAAGCTACAGATGCATCTCATTTTGCATGGGGTAAATCTTATGAAGAGATTGATGATTCTGATAAGTTTAAGATTGAAACAGAAGGAAATCAGTAAGTCATGCCAAACTATCAAATTATTAGAAATTTGTCATGTTAAAAAGCTCAATAACATGTGGAATCCAACTAATTATGTTCTTTTTTGGCGATTTTAGTTCTAAGCTGTACTTCAAAAATCCTGATAAATCAGACTTGGGAACTTACTCTGTCTCAGTTAGTGACACAGATGGGATTTCATCTAGCTTTGTTATGGATGAGAAAGGTAAGGTCCTTAAAATCTGAAGTCTTACTTCATTGTATCATGTCAAGTGCACTAAAAAATGCCCAAGAAAAAAAAAAGAAACCTACAGCTCTCACATTCTTTCTTACACGTTAAGGAAAAACAAAAAAGACTGCAAAACGGGCTTCATGAGATTACTTATTTTTCTGATTATCATAATGATGAAAACTGGGATAACTTCAGGCAATATATATTTTTTTAATATAAAGAATATGCCAAATCAAAATTATTTTCTTTATTCTGGGATTATAATGATGTTTGTAAATGTCTGTTACACTTTCAGTTGGGCTTGGGGCTCTACATGCAGTTTCACACAACCGAGATGCAGGAAATTAGTGAGAAAAAGAATGATACTTTAATGAGATCTGAATACATTGGGTCAAATTATAATTTGTCCTAAATTTATATTAGTTTTACTTTATTTCATTTTAGCTATTTTGTTTCATTGGAGTTGCAATGAATTTCCTTGAGTCTGACTTTGTTTTGTCACTGAGAGGTGCTAACATAAAAAACAAAGAGGAGAGTTTGCTATTTTACGCAGCATAAAAATTACTGTGGTACTTTCCCAGTCCTCAGGCTGTAATTGCTATGCCCCATTCCTTGAGCGTGAAAATTCCTCTGCTTACCATCTTTCTAAGTCATCTAAGGAGAGGAGATGAGACTAAGTGTGAGTCTTACAGTAGGCAGGACTTTTATTACCATGAGAAACTTGTCAAACCACCCTTTCCAAGTAGGTGTTGAGAATAAATCCATGTGCAGGCAAAAAAAAAACAAAACCAAAAGGTTCTCCAGGACCTGGATGATTTCTGAGGACTCTTAGTCATTACCAATATCTGCTTCTTCTAAGGAAGATAAACTTGCAATATTTTTGATTTCCCAATGCATTTTCTCATGAGAACTGCCCTCTTGCTTAGTTTTGAAGCATCACTCTTGAAATGTCTTCACAGATCTTGTCACCATCAGTTCTACCTTTGAAGAATTTTTTGTTAAGAACACTGAAGCTGTTTCCCATCCTCCACTTAGCCTATGTCTAACTTGGTCATATCTCTTACTCCAAATTACAATTTTGTTTGTACTGGATCCCTGCACAAGTTTCAGATTTTGCATCTTAATACTGAAACCTATTATACTACTGTTCGTTTGCTCCCTAAAATGCTATAAATTCTCCTATAATTTTGATAGATCCTTGACTATGTCATAAATCCTTGTTAACTTTCTCTGGTCTTTACATTATCTGTAAATTTGGAATTGGCAGTAATATTAGTTTTCCAAATCTTTATTGGTAACTAATATGATAAATAGGATTAGTATGAAAATCTGACAAAGTGATTTCTGGATTCTCACATAGCCTTCCTGAGGATCTAGTGCATCAAACAGAACTTTCTGTACTGTTTTCAGACTATCCTGAATTCAATCTTGTGTAAAACAGTAAAACAAACTTATCAGGGACAGTATGAGAAAGGAAGTTAGCAGATAAAGGAACCTCATACACTACTTAGAAGCTATTGTTTTCCATCTTTCTTTTATATTACTGTTTTTTAAGTTTAAAGTAGGTTTTGGCTCTTGTTAAATTTTCTTGCATAAGAAAGTATGCCTGAAAATGCATGGAATAGGAAGACTTGCTAAATCCATGTAAGAGAATTTTAAGTCTTCTAAATTTTATTTTTTAGTCATCATTTTCTGAAGAGAATGAGGTATTTCACATATTAAGGAGAACACTTTGCTTATGTTGATATGTGCCTTCCTTGACACTCATTTGACTGCATTTTGTGGATTTGACACACTTCAGGTTTTTCAGAATAAATTAAAACATGAATATTTTTCTTATTTTCAGAGCTTGAACATTTGATGGCATTAAGCTATGAAATAAAGAATCCAAGTAAGTTGAAGATCTGAATCTGTGTGGTATTCTAGAAGAAATATAATAACATACTAATGACTGGAGTTCCAAAAATATTTTTCCTGAGATAATGGCAATTGCATTTTTCATGGCAGCTTCATTTTTCATGAAACAACTTACTTCCTTATCTTTCAGTTTGTTTAGAGGAATATTAGTTGACATTGAATAAAATCATAATTCCTAAATGTCTTTGAAGTTTAACTTTGACAATAGACTATAGGTTGTTCCTAGACAAATTCTTACACAATGTGTAAGCTGTAAATTCTTTTCTCTCTTAAGAAATTAATTTAAAAATTAGCCAAAGACTGCATTAGAGGCCTTTCCCTGTATAAGATTTATTTGATATCCATAAATAAAAGGGAGTTGCTAGTATTTTACTACAGTATTTGCATTTCTCACAGGGTTTCATGTGTTATTGACTTTTGATCCTTTTCTTTCTGTAGCAATACCTCTGAAATCAGAATTAGCCTATGAGGTTCTCGAGAAAGGAGAAGTTCGTTTCTGGATTCAGGCTGAAAGCTTATCTCCAGATTCTACCTTCAGATTTGTTATTAATGATAAAGAAGTTGAAAACAGTGATGTAAGTACATATTGAGTATTATGTATAAGTGATTTCGTTTAATAAACCTTTATGCAATAATAGGTATTCTATTGTTATCATAGAATCATAGACTCATTTAAGTTGGAAAAGACCTTTAAGATCATGGATACCAACAGTGAACCTAACACTGTCAAGTCTGGCACTAAACCATGTCCTTAAGTGCCACATCTACATGTCTTTGAAATGTCTCCAGGGATGGTAACTCAACCCCTATCCTGGACAGCTTTTCCAATGCTTGACAACCTTTGCAATGAAGGAAATTTTCCTAATATCCAATCTAAACTCTCCCGGTGCAACTTGAAGCCATTTTCTCTTGTCCTATTGCTTGTTATTTGGGAGGAAAGAACGACCTCCACCTCACTACAATCTCCTTTCAGGTAGTTGTAGAGAGTGATTAGGTCTTCCCTGAGTCTCCTTTTCTCCAAATTAAACAAATTCAGCTCCTTCAGCCATTCCTCATAAGACTTGTGCTGCATACCCTTCACCAGCTCTGTTGAACTTCTCTAGATGTGTTCCAGCACTCAATGTCTTTCTTGTAGTGAGGGGCCTGAAACTGAACCCAGGATTAGAGGTGTGGCCTCACCAGTGCTAAGTACAGTGGGATGAAACTGCCTTGGTCCTGCTGGTCACACTATTTCTGTTACAGGCCAGGATGCCTTTGGGCTTCCTGACCACCTGGGCACACTGCTGGCTCATGTTCAGCAGCTGTTAACCAGCAGCATCCCCTGCTCCTTTTCCACTAGGCAGATTTCCAGCCACTCTTCTCCCAGCCTTCTCCCAACACTCCATGGGGTTGTTGTGACCCAAGTGTAGGATTGGCATTTGGCCTTGTTGAACCTCATACCTTTGGCCTCGACCCACCTATTCAGCTTGTCCAGATCCCTCTGCAGAGCCTTCCTACCCTACAGCAGGTCAGCATTCCCAACTTGATCCCCTCATCCAGATCATTGATAAAGACATTAAACAGGACTGGCCCCAGTATTGAACCCTGAGGAACACCACTTGTGACTGGCCACCAGCCGGATGTAACCTCATTCACCACCACTCTGGGCCCAGGCATTCAGCCAGGAATCAGTGCACCCATCCAAGCAATGAGCAGCCAGTTTCTCCAGGAGAATGCTGTGGGAAACAGTGTCAAGGGCTTTACTTAATTCCAGGTAAACAACAACAGCCTTTTCCGCATCCAATAAGTGGATCACCTTGTCATAGAAGATCAGGTCAGTCAAACAGGACCTGTCTTACACAAGGCCATGCTGGCTGCGCCTGATCTCCTGGTTGTCCCATGCGTATTGCATGATGGTTTACAAGATGATTTGCTTCTTAACCTTCCCTAGCACCGAGGTCAGGCTGATAGGCCAGTAGTCTCCTGGATATTATAGTTGCTTATTACCATGTTATTAAGATGTGATAATACCTGAAAAGAATGTCAATATTTAACTTGAATCTTTTTTTCAGTATAGAATTCCTGTTGCACAGTGAGCCTACTCATACCAGAAAAAAAGAGCAAGGTTTAACTCTCAGAAATCTGTGTTTATTTTGGGTAACTAGATGACCAACAGTCAAAGAGAGGAGAATTTAAACACAGAGCACAAATATTTTAGAAAAATAGCTCAAGAAAAAGGCTGCTTCAAGTACAGCTTTGGACTCCACACCAGCAAGACATCAGTCCCAGAGACTCTCTGAGGCTCACGTTACTAGTTTTACATATAATGTGGGAGGCACTTGACAATGAAGGAATGTTCATAAACTTAAAACTTTTATATGGTATCACTTTCTATTTTTTTTTTTTTTTTTTTAATTTTGGCTTAGAAACTGAATGGGCATTAGAGCTATGGAGAAGAAAGGGCAGGCCACCATCTTGCATTTTTCTAGCTCTAGGAAGACCTTTCATACAAATGGGCACAAACAAGCTCTCAAATTGGGCTGAGAAGCAAACAAGGTCATGCCTTTGCAGGGTAGGAGCATGGTTCATCTACAGGTCATAAAACACAGCAGTGGGAATACATATTCCTGGGGGGAATCCATCTCCAGTGCAGCTGTTTGAAAGATTCAATTTATTCCTGAGAATGCAATTCCTGGTTTGGGTCAGAGACGCTTATCAGCATTTTTATACCATAGAAAAGCAAAGAACATTTACTTTAATTACATATTGACAAGTGGAAGAAGAAGTATTTCTGAGTAAAATACTTCTCTGTTCTTCTTGCTTTAAGAAGTAATAAAATATAGCACTAAACCCCTGAATATTAGTGCCTAGGATGTATTGAAATGACAATACTTTGTCTTGGCAATGTTTGTGGAACAGAATGAGCTATTTTTAGTTTGCATATGTTTTGGAAGTGTTGACATCAGAGAGCCTTGAAGTGAAGCTGCATTATTTCACCTCTTTAATTAGTAACCCACAGGTGACATTTACGTTTGGAGACTGATGATATTTTTGTGGAAAGTCGCATAAAAGTCTAATATTTATGGTGCCCATAAAATCATTGAACTTCATCTTGCTGCATAATGGCAATAGTTAGAAGCCTAATTGCACTCTAAAACCTGTCTGGAGACTGGGCTACAGTCACTGAACATGTTCAATAGACCATTATGCTGGTGAATTGTGGCCTGATTCTTGGCATTGGCTGAAGTGATGAATTTTTCCTGCTAGGTCCTAAAAGGGAACGTTTTTGCTAAGATTTCAAAATAAGCTGAAACCAGAATGAACTGAACCCCATTTACTCACCTGTCTTTTAAATATTTTAATATTTTGTTTCCTTTATCCAAAAATAAGAGAGTAAAAAAAAAGAAAAAGAAGCTTTATAAAGGATCAGAGTAAAACATGCATCTTGTTTCCCTCCCCCCCCCCTTCTACTGCTGGCAAATTTAAATTTAACATTTGCCCTGAGATCTCATGAAGTAAATGCCAGTGAAGTCCTTGACCTCTGTGGGCAAGAGATTGTAAGCCGGAATTTTAATTTGCATTTTTTGATAGTTTGGGTAAGTTTATAAATGCTCTTTTTAACCTACCTGGCCTATCTCATTAACTCTTAAAGATGAACTCTTACATAAGTAGATTTTGTACTTAATTTCCTGATTAATTCTATCTTGTCTTATTCTTTGATATTTTCCTTTACACTATGTATGGGAAATAGCGTATCCAAATTACATGAACATTTCTCCCTGTTATTTTTTATAAATATTATACCTCCGTTTTTTCCTTTTAAGCCATTTATTTAATAAATTATTATCCCGATCTATCTGTTGACTACTGTTTTGTTAATTCCATATACTTATCTTCATCCTTCAGTTACCTCACTAAGATTTAGAAGATTTGTATATTTGAGAATACTGGTACTGAATGCTAAATATCTTGACTATGTCTATGCTGTTCTTCCAGACTTGTTATCCATACAACAGTGAACCTGTTTTTGAGGCTGGCCAAGATGTGTCACTCAAACCAAAAGCAGATATATCTGTGGTGTCATTCCTACTATTTTTGTATCGGGACTTAGAAGTTCTTCCACTTAAGGAAGGTCCTAGAGAGTTTAATAAGTGACATTTTTACGAGTGGTTTTTTTCGCCTTTCTTCTTTCTTCTCCTTCCCTAAACTTTATCTATCTGTGGCTTTAGTACCATTTTTTACATTTGGAATCCAATAAACAGGTCAATAAAAATATTCTATTTATAAGGCATCATGTCTCCTTTTAACAGTATCTATAATAAATTTATCACTAACGGGGTCTATAATAATTCACTGCATATAACTCCATCTAGATGGTGACATTTACGGCTTTGTGCCATCACAAATGGAAGTTGGTGTGTAATATCCTTGGCCACACTGGTTACCTAAATGTATTCACCAAGTAACTTCTGTGGGTTATTCTCACTTAGCTTTAGAAGATTGTTAGTTGAGATTCATAAAACATCACTGGTAGTGGGGGACACAATCCTCATGGTTGGAAGTCACTGAATAAAAGAGAATATTACTTAGTAAAAAGTGCCTATATCTAAAACAGTACCTGCAAATTTAAAACATGTATTTTGCAAGGATTGTCCAATATTTGCTTGCAATTTTTTGTTTCTTGGTGATGTCTGCCAATAATTTATCTTTCTGGAATATTTAATAGAAAGCAAACACATAAAGGACACAAACAATGAAAAGTGCATTTAATTTTGAATTCAAGTCAATATTTGGTATTTTGAGTATTCTGCAAACAGTTTAGTGGGTAGCTATATGTTCTGATGGAATTCTACCACTCTTTTACTGGACTTGGTTCACCCTTTTTGGTTCCCAAAAGCTTTATTGGTTTTGCTCTAGTTACTTTTCTCATGGTCTTTCACTTTATTGTTCTTTGAAAATCATACCTAACTTTAAATGAGAAAATTGTTGTACTCTTCCTAAATAACATTTTTTTTTTAGTGAGAAAATAAGATCCCCTATTGAGCCCTATGTATGTCTTGGATATTTAGTAGTAATGAATTTTTGGATTTGTTGTGGTGGATTTATTTGAAGATCCACATTTGTGTCTACAAACATAATATTTCCAGTTATTTCTGGACTCTGTTAGGAATAGTGCTTCAGCCTAGCAAATCCCCTTGTTGAACTGGAAGCTGTAATGCAGCTAAAGGCTGGCTGTGTAGGTTCTTCTTCAAATATGCATAGTGCCATAAACTATTGTTTTCAAATCCGAACCAGCTGTATTATGATGACTCCAGGATTCGAAATGCAGCTGCACACAGAGATTTGTGTTACCACTGGGATCTTGTTGTACAACAGTAAATACAAGCACACCCCTGTTTCCACAGTTTACAATTAAAAGGACACAAAAAAACTTGAGTGTGGAGGCAGGAAGATGAAACATAATTAATTCGATGGGGATCATAAGTAATTTACACTGTACTAAAAAGTTATTATTTGTTTATTTCAGAGGCATAAAATAAATTGTGACCGTTCAAATGGCATTATAGAAATGACGATGGAAAAATTTACAATTGACAATGAAGGTACCTACACAGTACAGATTCAAGATGGAAAGGCCAAGAACCAGTCCTCATTAGTTCTCATTGGAGACGGTACGTTCACTGAAACATTAAAACTTTGATGAAGAAGCGAACTTCAAATATTCTTTGAGTAATTTTGTGACTCATTTATTTTTCATTCACCTCTTCTAAAATTTAGCATTCAAGGCAGTACTGGCTGAGTCTGAGCTCCAGCGAAAGGAATTTCTCAGAAAACAAGGTAAGACAGAGTAGATTGGTGACTCTAGGGCCAGTTTGCAGCTAATGATTAATCTCTGGTGAGTAATAAGTGCTTACAGCTTCCATTCTTCATTAGGTGAGTACATTGTACAATTTAAGAAGATGCTTGAACCCTTAGTGGATCTTATTTTCCAGTATTGTCAATTTGTGACAGAACCTTAACTAAGTAGAGAAATAGAGTGGGAGCCTTCAAAAGAGGTTATCTTTGCTCAATATTAATGAGAAGTGTACCTACTGTAGGCTCTGATCCAACCAAACATTTAATCACCTTTAGTTTTAAGCATACAAATTATCTGTTCAATACAATTGACATAAGAGTAGACAGCCAAGAAAAGTAGTACCACAGAGGAAGATTAAAAACTTGACCATGTAGTTTCTGTCCAGGCAAAATTCCAGGAATTAAATATATATTGGTTGCATAGTTGTTATTCAATTGTAGGGTTTGTTATATACTTGTTATCGATATAGTTTGCAGTTGAATGAAAGAATTACTATTGGATACCTAATTCAGGATTCTATCACTGTGAAATCCTTAAAAAATTGAGCTCTGGTTTGTAATTTTCACTTGTAAGCAAATGGCTATTAGGATGAAAGTAACAATGAAAATTAAAAACATTTATTCTAAATAACTTAAGTAAGATTTTCTATGGAACCAATGTAATTTTTTTTTGAGGATTGTTTGAAATTGATTTAGGAAAGAAATTATACCACTTGCAGCAAAAACTCACAAGATCTTTCAGTTTTCAATGATTTAAGTGAGAGTTGGAGACTTTGCTACTTCCCAGATCTGGATATTACAATTATGGGCCTTGATCCTGCAGACATTAAAACATTGACATTTACTGAGATGAGTAAGCACAACAACTTCAAAAAAGGATATGAATGTCAGCAAATTTTCATCAGGATGTATTTCTTTGCAGGATTAGAACCTTAGTGGGGAAAAGGAATATTTCCTGTTTTGCTTGTAATATATAATACATTTTTAAACTGTATGTTATTTGAAAAAATAACATCTGGCATGGGATTTTTGCTTTGAGCATTTAATAGTGTGTTTGGATACTTTTGTTTAATCTCCAGTTGCTTTTGCATTAGGTAAATTGTACACTTGTTTGTAGCCACTTTGTTTCTTTACCTAGTTGGCAATTTGGAACAAACATATCTAGTAAACTAACTTGTCTCACTCACCATTTTACATTTTGGAATACTATATGACATACAAAGAGAGATGAGACTCAGCTTTCTAAGCTGTAGTGTAGACACCTGGGTCAGTATGATAAAAACTTACTGCAGGATTTTCCTTCAAGTGCATGAGTAGTTCAGGAATTTGCTCTTTTTCTGGTGTAAGGATATTATAATTGTCATAATTTTTCTTCCTTTCACCAGATCTCTCTGATACTCTTCATTCTATAACATTGCTTTAAAACAATTTTGTTTCTTAGGTCCTCACTTCTCAGAGTTTTTGTATTGGGAGGTTACAGAGGAATGTGAAGTTTTACTTTCTTGTAAGGTAAGGAAGTATACTTGAAATTATTTGTTAGAATATGTTGATTAAAAAATGAAGTAGGAAAATGTGAGGAAAGATTTAGATATTTTTTAAATTAGAAGTTTCCTAGGAAAACTTTTTTAATTATTTAGAAATTTTTAAAATGAAAATTTCTGACTGACTATTCTTCAGCAAGTGTTCATTAAACAAACAAATAAAAAAAATAGGACATTTCTAAATGTATTATTAGGTGATCCAATTCTTAATAATAATTGTGAACCATAAAAATAATTTACACAAAATACGTATCCTTTATTGGTCCTTCTTCCTTCCTCAAAAAATAGCCATGAAAAGCCAGATCAAAATCTTTTATTACCATTTTCTGATTTAGAGGTTTCTCTAACAAAGCATCTGTTATTTAATCAACTGTAACCAAATATGCAACAAAGGCTTCTAGAATTAAAATTATAAAGCATGATTTTTTATTATATTTGGCTAATGACTTTTGAATCTTAAATAACGATAATGTGTATTGAACTCAACATAACTTTTGCTATAAACACCTTTATATGCCTTTCTGAACTGATATATTTTCGGTTTTTTTGCTCTTCTATTGTGACTAATTAGAGGTCTGAATAACTAAGTTAATTGAATTCAACAGGCATCAAATTCTTCTTCATTCTCTTTTCCTGTAATATGGACTCTTTTATATTAATTTTCTCCTCTTCTTTTGAATAACTTCTGACTTTTAATTAGACTTACTTGAATCATTTATTATGAGCAATTTACATGCACATTTGTGGGATTTTTTTTCTGCTCACTAATTAGGAGACCTTTAACCTCAAGTTATTCCCATCAGAACTGACCGGAGAGGTGAAGCTGCCATTCTGTGTGTCCACATTTTAGGGCTCAACACTCATTAGCTAACATGATATCTTTGCTGGTACTGAGCTGCATAGCTGGAGTACTTTGTAATCTCCACATGCATTTGCCTCAGGCATGAACCCTGCTTATCCTTTCATTTGCATGGGGAATTAAATGTTGCTGAACCAGTTATACTAGTGTTAATTCTCTACAAATTAATCTGAAATTGTCCTTCATTTCATTGACTATTGAGCCTGTTTATACCACTGAAGCTGGGAAAGGCTGAGCATCTGATTATTTGCTTTTCACCAGTGTGCTTTTTCTTCACAAGGTCAGAACATTTTATGTAAATTAAATCTAGGATATGGGATGTTTGCACACTCATCACTTTAACTATGCTGTTGACCTTATAATGTTTGTTACTGTTAGTATGTGACTGGCCATTAGGTTCACATGATACTGTTGTTTATGGCTGTTTAACTGATATTTGTACACAGGAAGAGTTTGAACAGCAAAGCATGGATTTGTCCTTCAAACTTCAGATACCTGATATAAAAGTTTGATGTGTGGCCATGCTGGGCTATTTCTGTGGTAATAAAAACAATTAAGGAACCATCTCTGCCTCCCCAAGCCATATCACAGCACTTGGCCCAGGTGTCTTCCAGACTCTGTTTAGTACTCCTCTGCAAAAGCTATTGTCAAGGGTGTTTCTACCTCTTGTAAGGGCCTGAGATAATGTGAAGAAAGTACCTGTAAGAGAGGGCATTTTGCCTTAGCTTTCTTAAAGGCATGACATAGGGCAGTTAGGAAACCATGTCAACTGGAAGCTTGCGTAGGGCAGGGGACTAACTGAATGATCCAGGCCTATAACAATAACAATGAATAAATGTGGATTGTGTTATAAAAGAGTATATCAAATGTTACCTCACATCCCACTTATTTTCTATGTGATTGGACCTGATTGACTTTTAATTGACTTAGTATTTAATTCCAAATTAGCTGGGATGGATGATCATGTTCTTGGTATTGTAAGTCCCTCAGTGCCAGTGGGACATGATTGTCCATTTGAATGACAAATTAATGGTGTTTGCTTTTTGCTTTTTACTTTATCTTTACTTTTTCTTCATATGACAGCAACTACTGTCAGTTTTCTTCTAGTAATTCTAAATTTCAGAACATTTAGTACCTGCTCTTGCATAACTTTGACCCTTATTTGTACTGTGTCTCTTAAAAGCAAGAGTTTTGGTGTGTGGCTAAACAGAGAAAAAATAACTTTTCATAGTAATGTCAACACGAAGTAACAACAGTACTGCAAGTTGCATGTGTCTAAAACTCAGTCTATTTATTGTCAGATTGAGTGCTAACAGTCTTTGATGAAAAATTGTTGAAAAACATTAAAGGCTTGTTCCTTCAGGTTTTGTTCAAATAAAATTGCCACTCATGTCATAGGACTACAGGAACACTTTGTAGTCACTGGTAAATGTGAAATGCTGCTCACTTTTCTCAGGCAAGTCATTGCTTTGGGCCAGGTTGTGATCTCAAATACTCTGTCAGAGATCCATAGCAACCACAGTGGTAATTAAGCAGCAATAGACGTGATTAATTTGAGCATGTTTCATAGAGATGTCTAGGAATCAGTATAGGAGACCCTCCTATTTAGTCACCTCTAAGACTCTAAGAGTGACTCTTAAGAGTCACTTTCATGGAGCTGTTCATCTATGGAATGACTTCTCTAATGTGAAAGGGTTGGAGCCTGGTACATGTTTTTCCCTCCAAGCAAACCAGTTGAAAACTACTGCAGATCTATATTAACTTCTGGGCTGCCCTCTATCCATTTGTTCGGTTTTTTACTTTTTTTTTTTAAGGAGCCTTTTTAAAGCAACTGCCTGGGGACTGAGAAATGTCTTGCCATCTCTGTCCTTCTACCAAAGCCACACTGACTGGGAATTCAGGCTACACATTAAAATGCCAGTGCACTTTGTGATTTTTAGAAGGGTATGGGTATAGTGATGTCAAATAAACCACAGTGTTTTTGAAAGTGAGGGAAAATAATAATATATATATTGCCAGGGTTTCTAAAAGATCTGCTTTTTTAGCTTCTTTAAATTCAAAGTTTGAGGTAATTTATCCAGTGATATTTTAGGCTTATCCAATACACAATTTTTATTTCAAAATTAGAACAATACTTGAGGTATAGATGTAGTGTATTTATGCATTGTTTAGATGAGCTGCTGCTACTACAGCAAAATTCTGCCTTTCAGGCATTTGTGCTATGTTGTTAAGCCCCTTTGTGTGGGGCAGACTGTAATTTGTAGGATTCCTCGGATCTCTGTACGTCCCATAGGACACAATGTAGTAAGTAAAAAAAAAAAAAAGGATTCTTGCTGCAGCCTGTAATTTTGAAGACTCAGATACTCTTGGAATAGTAATTTCAGTTGCTATCTGCGATTTAGTCATGAGAGACATTGCTTAGGTAGCTGGGATAAATTTCCAAATTGGCCAAAGACTATCTAAGATAGGGCCCAAGTTCTGTGTTACAGCTCTGTGGAGTCACATGGCAAATACAAAATGATAAAGGAGAGTTCAACAGATCTAATTTCAAAGATACTTGTCACAGCTATCTCTAGACGAAGTACAACCACAGAGCGAGGGTGCAAAACCTTTTAAGGGAAGAGGTTGACTGGATTTTCTTTAAGGATTTTACAGGGCTCTGAAGCTGTAAACTGTGTACTGTGATGTAAAGAAATACCATAGGACTAAGATTTACTTAGTAGGACTTGGTTGAAATTTTTTACTTAGCTTTGTTTGATACGCGTTATAAAACAATGACTTCCTAAATTGAAAGTACTTGTGTGACTGCCTGCAGTGTGATACCTTTCCTCAGGACACAGACAGGCTTACGTACCTTTTCTGTTGTACAGGTTGCAAACATAAAGAAGGAGACTGATTTCAAGTGGTATAAGGATGGTTCTGGGGTTGATGTTGAGGAACTCCCTGACCTGCAGAAGGGAGAATGTCACCTCAGTATTCCCAAGGTACAGTATCTCCCACTGATTAGAAATGACAGTTTCTGCTTGACATATTATAGATTTGCCAGGCAAAGCAGTAAACCAGCTATCATGAGTTCTGTGAACAGTTTAAAAAGCCCTCATATTTGCTACCTTTCAATTAGCTGGTGAATAACTAATGCTTGTAAAACATATCTATTTTTGTTGTCAGCTCAGACAGTTCATGCTTAAGTTGCTTCAGAGTCCTTAGGTGAACTCTATCTTGTTCTTTCTTATTGCTCCTTAATTTTTCAATTTGTTCAAGCACCTCATTTTTGACAGTGTTTCAGTTTTATTACCTGAAATGAATAAGTTTGAAGTATATTGCTTCTTAAAATTTATCTTTATGCAAACAGCCTGTCTTAAACCTTAGCTTACATAGTCACTGTCTTTGTCAAGTGACAAAACCTCAGCAGACTGAAATTTTTTGCTTTCAACATAATGTACCTTCCATCTAATTGATTTAATAATTTTATTTAATGGCTTCATATTCTTCTAATTTCCTTCCTTCATTTCACTTGCAAGAGGATACTAACTTTCCAGGGGCTTCATTTTTCTTGAGTAAACTTTTTTTTTGAGAGGGTGGTTTCTGCTTGTCTTGGATTGCTCCTGTTATTTGTCATTCAATATGTTACTTGTGCTATGGTTTACTTGCTTGTGGATTTCTGTAAATCCAAGAATTAAGTAATCTCCAATATATAACTGTTTATCTATTTTCCTTCAGGTTTTACAATAAACTAAAATAAAAACATCAAAACCCCTGACTGCCTTTAATGCAGTATCACTGTGGTAGATTTTAGAATGAAAACTCTCCAAGCATAATGAATTAATTATTTACTTAGCATAGATATAATTTGACTACAGTTGCTGCTTGAATGAAAGCAGCATGAATGAGTTGATATTTGGACAATTATAAGATATAGATCTGTTGTTATTGTTTACATAATTTAAAAAAGTATTCATTTTGGTAGAAGAAAAATTGCATTTTTGAAGTTTGTGTGGGTTGAAGTCATGCTCTGTTACATTTTACTATGGTGTTTGTAATTTCTACTGACCATTATCAAACCTGGTTGTCATTTTGGAACCAAAAAACCCAACGTGGTTTCTTGAGGAAATTGAAAAGAAATCCGAATATGTTTTAGGTTTAAGAACTAAATATGGCAACATAAAAAAAGCATGAGCAGGTTTCCATCTCATCTCTCTAAGATTATTTATCCAGAAGGCAGTAAAATGTGTGTTGTTTTATTTAGAAAATTATGCAGGACTGAGCAAATCTAGTGCTACTATCAAGTTTGTCAGTAAACATTTTGTGTTTTCCCTGTAGCTGTCTCGCAAAGATGAAGGAGTTTATAAGGCAACACTATCAGATGATAGAGGTCATGATGTATCTTCTCTTGAATTGTCAGGAAAAGGTAATATTTAATTTACTATAATGATCTCCACATGTTTTCAAGACCTATCCTTGAAAATGCCATGTTAACAAATATTTTTTGGTGTTCTTTGCATTTAATTTCTCTTTTTATGTTACAGAGACCTGAACTGCAGATCAGCAGTCTAGGAGGGGTGACACTGGGCATTGTAATGATTAATCTCTAGCACTTTGACAGGCAGGAGATGAAGTATCTTTCTAATCAGAAAAACACTCTATTTTATGTGCGATAGCTCTCTCAAATTTGTTGAGCTCTAGTACCTACAAAAAAACCTAAGGCAACAAAGTGCTGAATATGTTGATGTGGGGCTGTCAATGGGGACTGAGAGTGGTTTTGATTCTAAAATCATAAAGCTGTTTTGTGGGTTTACGTCAGCTGACAGCTCTGCCCCATGCAGCCTCTCACTCACTCCCCTTCAGTGAGATGGGGGAGAGAAATGGAAGGGGAAAAGTGAGAGAACTCCTGGGTTGAGCTAAAGACAGTTTAATAAGTAAAGCAAAAGCTGTGTATGCAGGCAAACAAAACAAGGACTGCTTCCCATAGGCAGGCAGGCGTTCAGGCATTGTCACTAAAGCTGGGCTCCATCACATGTAACAGTGACTTGGGAAGAAAAATGGCATCACTCCAAATGTTCCCCACTTTGTTCTTCTTCCCCCAGCTTTATATATGGAATTTAATGTCATATGGTATGAAGTGTCCCTTGGATCAGTCGGGGTCAGTTGTCTTGGATGTGTCCCCTTCTGAGTTCTTATGCACCCCCAGCCTCCTCCTGGTGAGGCAGTCTGAGGAGAAGAAATAAAAGGCTTTCACACTGTGCAAGCACTGCTCAGCAATTGCTGAAACATCCCTGTGTTATCAACACTGGTTTAGTTACTAATCCAAACAGCACAGTACAAGCTCCTATGATGAAAATTAACTCTATCCCAGCCAAAACCAGTACAATTTCCACCCATTATTCCATACCTTTTATGTCATGCTCCGGTCCCACACTACATATTGTGTTCTCATTAATCAATTTCTCCCTTCCTGTCCTTTGATATACAGACAGATATCATTCCCTTAGTCTATGGATTCGTGTGTGCATGTGTGTGTATCCTGATCACTGGAATAAGCAAAAGGTACAGTAGGGCTCCATCATGTGGTCAGGGCTTCCAGTGACTATACTTCAAGTATGGGAAAACTATGCTGTTTGGAAATGTGCAATGAAATGCCTATTTAGAGAATTCACAGTATCACAATATCCTGGACCTCTGCGGGTCAAGGAGGCTTTGAAAATGTCAGCCAGCAAAAGCAAACAATGGGTCTCCTAAATGGTGGAAACAGAAAGGATAAACAGGGAAGTTTAGCATGAATGGGGAAGACTGCATATTGTGTGGGGCAGGTAACTTCAAGCTCAATGTGCCCTGACATTCAAGTGAAGATAAATGCAAATAAGAGTAAGAGAATCTAGTCTAAAATGCACCCATGATGGACATTTAAAAAAGGTTTTGTATGATATCAGACATCATACTGATATACTGTAATTCTATATATATTTAATTTTTTTTAATGTAAAAAAAGATTGGTTTACTTTGGTCCGGAGATTAGCTCGGTAGGATAGAGCATGTCAAAGTTGAGAGTTTGATCCCTATAGGGGCCATTCACTTAAGGTTTGGACTTGATGATATTTGTGGGTCCCTTCCAACTCAGAATATTCAGTGATTCTGAGTCTATAGCGAAGACTGATCTGTTGCCAGCATGTGTGAATTTTACTTGACTTTGGTAGGAAGACCTTGCCTAGACTTCTTTGCTTAGATCCCAACAACTAGGCCTAAGTGAACCCGGATTCATCCCATCTGCATGTTGGCATTTGACCTAAATAATGAATATATTTTTTGGCTCCCAATAGAAGAAGAAAGAAATGTTAAAAAATTAACTCAGTTTGCCAAAGATCTTAACGTTCTTTTTCAGCAGATCGAGGAACTACCTGAAATAAAAGATGAATATCAGGCTGAATTATTAAGGTGTTTTTTGCCACAGAATGCTGTATTATCAGTTGATAATCTCCTAGGTATTTTTCCTCTGCATAAATTCTTTGCTCTTTAATCTAATTGATGTAATTAATTCTTTCAGAAAAAAACCCAAATCTAATTTAAACAGTACGGTTAGCATAACCCTACCTTCTCAGTCACCCATAATGTAATGTGTATGTAGTATGAAATTCATGTCCTCATGTCAATGTGTCAGTAGAAGCACACTGGAGATTGCAAAGAGTTATGGAACTAAATCATGATTTATTTTAACACAGACAAAAATGTGTATATACAGATCACTATAGAACAAATATATAAGTAGTATTTTCTGAACTCCATGCGTTTCTTTATCTTCCTTATTCATAAAAATTCCTCAGCCTAGAGTATGCGTTCTTCAGTCTTGACTATACATTCTTCAGATTATGGTCTGTCTTTCTCTTTCTTTCCATCTTACATACTGTCACTGAATGTGATTCCTCTGCTATGAAAGAGTTCCCCACTTTTCTGCACTTGTCTCCAGGGTTCTCTCCTGCACACCTGTCAGCTCTGTGATATTTTGAAAGCTTGATATGATGCCTAGTGTATTTCACCTGTTGTTAAAGACTTTACATTTGTCAAATGCCATCATAAAGGGAGCAGGTGGAACCTGTTTCACCTAGAATGTGATAATTCATTTTTCCCCCGCAATTTTTTTTTCAGTGTGAACTACTCAGTTTTAATGACTCTTTTTTTCCTGGCCTAAGGGGTACAGAGACAAAGATTTGGCAGCAGACAGTTGACTCTACAAAAGGCAGAGATACTGAGTGACACAGCACAGAATTTACATGCTGTACACAGACAGTTTCCAATTTGTCCTGTACACCTGTTGCAATTTTAATGGTTTTCTTTGCTTAAGGATATGAAGATTTCCCATATTGCTTTAATTATACCGAACATAACCAGGCTATATTCTGATTGAATTTGATGATATATTTTCTTCTTTTTTTTTTTCCTCTCTGTAGTTTATGATGATATAATTCTGGCATTGAGCGAAGCCAGTGGTAAGTAAATGCTGCCTTGAATTTTCATGTAGGCTTTTTGTGTTGAAGTCATCTGAGGCAGAGGCAGAATATTTTTATTTTAAGTAGTAAATCTGTGAGACTCATGATGGTTATATTATTAAGGACATGCTATTAAGTTTCTGAATAGGCAGTTGACCTTGCTAATGGACACTATTAAAAGGGAACAAAGTATTATTCCACCTGACTTGTTTGGTTTAGATACTGTGAAAGTGTCGTAGCAATAATTTTCTACCTAATTCCCATTAGTAAGTTAACCTTAATGTAGAGAGAATGAGACTGATCGTGTTCCCAGTGAGAAGCTGGAAGTCATTTTACTGAAAGAACGGGGTTTGCACAAGTATAAAATTTTTATGCAGTTAAAATCATCACACTACACAATTATATGACTAGTTTATTATTATTTCACAATGTGTCTTGCTATTCATAATGCCTTTATATGACAATAAAACCATAAATTCATACTGAAGTTTCACCTGATATAAATCAGCAGATGTCCCTTGAGAGGTATGACAGTTGTCTCTGTGGTAGTTGAGAATCATGGCCCAGATCCTGGCAATACAGATAGTCCACTAGACTGTTTCCTCCTTTTCATTCCACTTTCTCTTCTGTTTGATCCACATATATTCTATGTAGGTAAGTCAGCCTCTCCACTGAAGATCCTTTGCAATGAGGAAGGAATAAGGCTCCAGTGTTTCTTGAAATACTACAATGAGGAAATGAAAGTCAGCTGGTGTCACAGGTAGATAAGAATTTTTTCCAATTTTATTTGAGAAAAAATGCTGTCTTTATGATTCATTATTTATTATTCTGTGGCATTATTTAGTAACTGGACCACATTAATCAATTTCTCTTTCCAGCACATTATATTCTTTTTTAACATGGATAGTACATTTGATAAAAGAAATATTAACAGACTTGTCCAACAACAATCAAGAGGGTTGTAACAGACAGGAAAAAGGTATCTACAGTATTGTGTTCTCTTATTCAACATGAAACTGTTTGTCTTCCATTGGTTGACTAAAAGATAGCAAAATATTTGGGCATAGTTTCCTTTTTAGGGCTGCTCTTTTCTTAAAGTGAATGAAACTCTCCTCCAGTACTAGGTGAATGCCAAGGATCTGCTCTTATGGTGTAATAAAAGCCTGTATTAAGAAATTATTTTTTTTTCAAACTGATACAGTCATAAGTAGCCCAAAATATTTTAATGTTGATAGTCCTCTCTGAAAAGTTATTCAATGAGGTACACAATACTTTAAGTATAGTCCTCAGAGATAAGAATATGGTCAAAAAGGAACTGTAAAGTTCCTTACAGTTTTCCACTCTCAATCTTCACGTTAATCTTTGACTTTGGAGACAGTCTAATCATCTACACATTGACACATTTAAACTGTGTATTTACAGTTAAATTTGTGTCCACATGCTTCACTATATCAGGTCCTTGCTTGTTTGAAGCTGCAGGTAATGTTTGAAAGGATTTTAAAACTCTTCAGGTGATTTCAACTATCATATTCCTCTATGGCCTACAAAGATGACGTACAGTGAAACGCTCTGACTTGGACAGGAAAGGCTGGTTTATCAGTATGGTATCCTAGATTTGCAATGTTGTCCAGCCCTTGCTTTCTATGCAGACAGGAACACAAAGTGTCAATGATTATCAGGTTCAAGGATCTGAAGAACACTTTTGCAAGGATGTGAAACTGTATTTATACCTCAAGCTTTGTATTTATTAAGTTCTGTTCCTTCTTTCATAAGTATGATACTAATATGATGGAAAGGAAAAGAAAAAAATTTTTACCTCTGCCTTTTACTATATCTACTTGAATTTTAAAAGTGACTTAGTCCATTCCACCATCTATTTCACAGAAATATAAAACTAATATGGCTAATATGGAAATAACAGCGTGTGTATTTATATTTACATAGACTCCCTCTCTTCCCCAAATAGTTCAGATTTTATAATGTCTTACTCATTGATTTTCTTGAAGATCATTGAACACAGATCCTGAACAAATATAGTTTAAATTCTTCAGTGAATACAATGATTATAATCAGAGCTGTTAAAGCTAAAACAAAGACTAAACCAACTAACCAACCTTTGTCAGCCTCCCCAAACTTCCCTGCTCCTTTAAATGTAATTATAGCAAATTTTTTCCTGGAAAAATTGAAAGGCTACAAGAACCATGATTTTTTTTTTAATGGGAATTTCTGACTAGCTTTGAATTACCCACTGTCTTGCACAGCACAGAATACAATAAAATCCTAAAGCTAGGATGCGTCATCCACTCGTGGCATACTGGAGAATATTATATGCAATATTTTCTAATATATAGCAGTTTCTATCCAGGAATCTAATTTGATAGGTTGAACTCAATGTAGTTGTCTTACAGAAAGGGAAATCATAAAAATACCTTTTTCCCCTCAAAGTAACTCTAGCTATGAATCCAAATCAGCTCTGTCTAGGCAAATAAAATGGATGATCAAGGAGAAGCTAAAACTGACTTCATCTATTAAAAATTCCAGCTAAAAATGTTTTGGGAGGAAGAATGAAAAGAAATATTTCTTTAGTTAATGAGTGAAAGAGGAAAGTTTCTCTTTAAGCCATTGAAAGGGGTTTGGTTTTCATGCTCTCATTAAGTATCGTGTTCTGTTTCGCTCTTCATGACAGATTGTAAATCAGAAGACCCCCTGATCTGAATCCATAGGGCATTTCTTTTATTCTTAACCAGGAAGTGATGATAAGTCAATATAATACCACTGTTTTTAAAGAGCTTTTTATTACTTATCAAGAGTTAAGAAATTTTCTTGTCTTGTTTTTAAAGACCCAAAGGTGTATTCTGACTTATGCAAGAGGAATTCTAGACAGATATTTTATTCTTTTTTTTTAATCAAGTTTTTGAAGTTATTGTAAGACAAAAGATGTTTTTCCATCATCAGAAAAGGTGATCTGCCTCAGATTTGCTGTTCTGATCTATTCTATGTTACTGTGTATGAAGTGTACAGAACTCTAAACATTTTCACATAGAGTCATGTATGTCCATGTAGATGTAAAAACAGCTGTGTATGTGGAGAGAAGCAGAATGAGAAGAGGGTGAACAAATTAATCTTTGAAATGAAAACTCAAGCTAATGGTTTCAAAGTGTTTCCTACCCCGAGTAGGAAGCAAAGAGTCTTCTGGGAAGTTTCTCCCATTAGTTAGAATCTATCTGTAGTTCTGGAATAGTATGTTATCCTTTGTAACTTTTTATAGATGATTTCCTATGGCAAATATACAGGAAAAGAACGTTTAAACTCATCTCTATTCTTCTTTTTTTCCAGGGAATCTAAGATTTCTTCTGGTGAAAAGATGAAGATTGGAGGTGGAGAGGATATTGCATGGCTGCAGATACAGGAACCCACAGAAAAGGATAAGGGAAACTACACCTTTGAAATCTTTGGTAACAAGGAATCCTACAAAAGGACACTTGATCTGTCTGGGCAAGGTATTTTTATAATGTCAGATTTATATGGCACCTTTTCATAGATTATGCAGATTTTACTGGCAATAGTCAGAGGAATGACATTAAAAACAGACAGGTTTTGATCAGAACCAGTTGTAGTTCAGTCTTATAAATGTTAGGATCTTTTTAGTCTTGTATCTGGTTTCAGCATCAGTTGCATTGGGTTTCAGGGGCCTAGTTTTCCCATTACACTACTGTATCAGTCTGTATGGGTTTTAAGAGAACTGTAACATGGGCATGTGTTTAAAAGTTTGTACTGAGCCCCAAGTGCAAGTTATGTTGATAGACGATAACCCTCTCAATTGTTTTGTTACAGCTTTTGATGATGCACTTGCAGAATTCCAGCGACTCAAGTAAGTGCTACCTCTTTTGCATTTTAATGCTGTAACAACAGTGTCTTTACTTACAAAAAATATTTCATTACTAATTTCATCAATAACATTATATATTTCTCTTTCTTCCTCAAAAACTTTAGGGCAGCTGCTTTTGCTGAGAAGAGTAAGTTTATTTTACATTATATCATAGGTGTTCCATGTTGTAGTCTAGTGTTCTTTTTAAGGCATCCGTCATGATATGCTGTCACAACTTATTGAGTTCTGTGACTGTAGAAATCCTCTGCTAGGACAAAATACTGCAATAGCAGTAGTAATTTGTGGATTTAGTTGTCTTCAATTCCAATGGAAACCCACTGAAAGCTTTGCATATTTTGCAAGTCTCCACTGTATCTTCCTGCATCTGCAGAGATTTGATTAAATGTGATTTGTGTGTCATACAAGGAGGTGTTGACTCTGAAAGCTGCTGATAATACTGAATATTGGTATCTATCTATTAAGTAAAAAATTGCCTGCTGATACCTATTGTGCATTGCTTGCTGAGACCTAGATAGTGGGGAAGCTTGTTACTGATAGGGACTGTAAGAGTGCTGGAAATGATATCAATTCCCCTGGTAATGACAGGATGCTTCTGCCCACAAAGACAGCGGCAGAACAAATTTTCCTTAGATCTTAGATACTACCAAGATGCTAAAAGCATCCTCCTTGCTTTGCTCTGGGCCCAAAGCACAAACTGTCAAGGTCAGCAGTAGCTTCAAGGTTGTTACATGTGTAAGTTCAGAATGGTATAGCACGATTTCTACTAAAAAAAATCTGTGGGGATTTTACAGTACATAAAACCCCCACCACAAAATAACACAAAAGTTGTATTATGTTTTCTGAAAAAAAGAAAAAAAAACTGTGACACACTGAGTTGTAAAATCATTAAAAAGTGAGTATTTTTGAGGGCTAAACCTCACACAGTCCCATATTTTTCTTTAACTCCTAGATCGTGGTAAAGTCATTGGTGGTTTGCCTGATGTTGTTACTATAATGGATGGGAAGGTAAGGACAGTTTTTGTCAATGAGTCGATGTTGAGTGGTGGGAGGTTTACTTTGATGACAAAAGGGGAGGGATTGCAGATGATTTTATAGAAGCTGAAAGCAGTAGGACAGTAATTTGATTTTAGGTCAGATCTAAAATTTAATAGATTACAACAGATCCAAATTATATAAATTATTGTGGAATATATCTGTTCTCTGCTAAGTTTTTAATATTAACTTATTAAGACTTGATTAATTCTTATGAGTTAATTATTAATTGCTCTTAAATGAGGTAACTTTTCAAAGCAATAGTAATTAAATATTGTCCATGTTACAGAAAGGACAGAAAAAATGAAACTCGTGCTAGTAGATAGTAGGTTATTTTCCCAAAATTTTATTTTTACATTTGCATCATTACTCCTTTAAATATTTTATAGTAAGGCTGATTCCTATATGATATTAATTAACTTTACTTCCTACATGATATCATTTCTTCAAGAATATTCACAGATTTAGCTTATCACTAGGTTGTACCCTGAGTGTGTAAATCTTCCTTCAACATTCTTTCTGACTTTGGAGGCATGTAGTATGCAAGACTTGCTTCTATTAGTGAACATATGGTGGATTTGATCACTTAAAATTTCTTCCTGTTTTATTTTTACTCTGAATTATATCATACCTATTCAGTCACCATCAGTCAAGAAAAACAGTGCTCAAAACATGGACATGTGAACTCAGGTGGAATTTCTCAGCTCCCTCAGGATTTGGTGAAGCCTGAAGGGGAATATGGAGGGAATATAAGGAAGAATTTTGGTAGAAATTATTAGTTTTGAGTTGTTGTTTGTTTGTTTGTTTTCTTTTTTTTCTAACACAATGTTGCATATGTGAAATTCTTAAGGTGACTTAATTATCTAGGGCAGAATTTTGAACAGAATGAGTTTCCAGCAAAGATGGACAAAGTAGGCACTAAAGTAATCAATGCAACTTCTTAAATGATTCTTTCATTTGTTATGTGATCACTATGCCTAAGTACATGAAGTTTACATACATATGCAGAGGGATGGTCAAAACGGGTTTCAGTAGTAAACCTATAAAAATTTGGAAGACTGACCATGAAAATTTTATGACCTCCTTCAACCTCAGTTCAGTCTTTGAAAAATACCTAAGCTACCAGGAATGTCTATTAAGTAATTTTGGTTATTTTCTGAATATGCTGTACATGCATGTAACACATGGCAAGGTTGGATAGGACTTTGAACAACCCTGTGTAGTGGAATGTGTCCCTGCCTGTAGAGTGTTTCCCTCCCATGGCAAGGGGATTGGAACTAGATGATCTTTAAGGTCCCTTCCAACCCAAACCATTCTATGATTATAAGAGCACTTTACCAACATTTATGCATTATTTATTCTTCATGAAATGTTTCCTCTTTTACTAGTCAACAGCACCTGGAATCGATGTCCAGTGATTCATGTTATATACTCTATTTTTAAGTGATTTTTTTTTTTAATAATCTCGAGCAATAACCTTGGGAGGCTTTGGTCAGAAAAGATTTGCTTAGTCTTGCTCCCTGTCATGTACAGGGAAGCTTTAAGGATGTTTTTAAAGCTATCATTGCCTGAACCTCATGTCAGACTAATAGGTTGTCAGGAGTCTCCTGCAAGCAGGACTGCAATGACTGTCCAACTTACCATCTTCAGACACTTTAACCCTGAGGCTAGTACTGTATTGCAGTCACTGGTGAGATGGTGGAAAGTTTGAATCAAGGAAAAAAGAAATATTAGGAACACTACTTTCAGTCTTCAAGAACATGATACCATGTTATAGTTTAATTAAATAGAAATAAAAAGTGTCTGAATATTCTGGTTAAAAAAATCTCACTGACTGATCTCAAAATTACTTCTGTTTTCCTCTCCCAGACGCTGAATCTGACCTGCACTGTATTTGGAAATCCTGATCCTGAAGTTGTTTGGTTCAAGAATGACAAGGCCTTTGAAATTGATGAGCACTATTCATTTAAACTGGAACAAGGGAAATATGCCAGTTTAACAATCAAGGGAGTGACCTCAGAAGACTCAGGCAAATATAGCATCCATGTCAAAAACAAATATGGTGGGGAAACAGTGGATGTCACTGTAAGTGTGTACAGACATGGTGAAAAAATGCCTGAAATTAAGCCCGGCCAGCTTGCTAAACCCAGGCCAATACCACCATCAGAAGAAGTCCTCAAACCTGAGGACAAGTGAAAATCTAATAACAAGTGAAGCTTGACACTGTGTTTTACAAACAAAATGGAATACATGAGCTGTAGTTGAGCTATTCCCACACAGAATTCATTGGTAATGTCCAAAGGGAAACTGAGCTTTTAAGAGTTTTCTTTACGGAGGTAGCTGTGCTATGGTGCTGTACACATCTGCAGCAATCTCATTTTTGAATACATGTAATAGGCTGGGACTTGCAAACAGCAAAAAGCCAAATTCCTTCCAGTGGTTCTCAAATGCAGTGGCAAGTTTCACAAACCTACAAACTTACAGTAAACCTCCATTTTCACACTTCTCAACCATTTGGAAAGCAACTCAGCAATCCTCTGAGAGCAAATGTGCCATTAGTAAAGGTAGTGAACTGCAGTTAGATAGATATTCAGAGATGGTCCCTTTGACTTTGAAACCTCTGGTCCTGTAAGTCTAGTGAATAGTCTTCATTTAGTAGTGTTACTGTTGTTCTATCAATAGTATGACTTTGGTAGACTTTTACAGATGTTCACTGTTTACTCACTCAACCATAGGTCACATAGTTGTATTTTGTTTTTCTTGCTTTGTGCTAATAAAACTTTAAAAGTCGCCTTTACTACTCACTGATCTGAAACACACCTAACTAGTTCTGTTTATTCTTTTTAATTGTTTCATTATTACTTATTGCACAATTTCACAGCTGGTAGCATGAAGACTATTAACTTTCAATAAAGAATGTAAAATATGGTTAATCACAGTCACTGGGTGGCACTTGCGACATTAATTTTACTTTTTACGATACAGATCAAGCTTAAACTGATACCAAAAGATATGTATACAACTCAGTCACTCCAGATAATTATGTCTTTGATTCTCCTCTAAATAAAAAGAACAAGAGAACTCTTCTGTGTTCTGCTAGGCAAAAATTTCAATATATGCTTATCATGAAAAGTTCAAATAAGATGGGATTCAGTGCAATTGCTTACCTGTCTGTCATGCAATATATGATTGAGTGTCTGCAGTTATGGTTTTTTGCAGATCAGGCTCCCTGTTCAATAAAAGTCCACTTATCTACCTAGATGAAACTTTGTTATTTGCTAAGAAGCTTCCAGAAAAGAGTTGTAATAGAAAGTAACAGTAGTGATACAAACATATTGAATGTAACCCTCCTCTCTCGTGACTTCCCCCCCGTCTCTAGGATAAATGAGAGGAAAATGGAGCACTGTGGGAGGCAGGGGAGCTTGAATGAGGGGCAGCATGGAGAAATGGTGCTCTGCAAGATCTTCATTGGAGAAATCGGATGAAAGTGTTTGGCACAAGTATTGGTTCTGTAATTTGTGTTTGGGGTCATGACTGAAAGCTGGTGCTGAGTCTCAGCTTCCGAATTTAAGTGTGGGCAATACAGCTCTGAATTCCAGCCTTTCTCCACAGCAAACTGAAAAACCCCAGGAAAACGGACAGTTTCAGAACAAATGTAATCTCAGTTCTTTTCTCTTTTCTTTTTTTTTTTTTTCTCTTAAATTTCATCTAAGTGACACAAACCTTTCATTGTTTTGCTTGGCAAACAATTCACTTGATTCCAATTTTTTTTGTTGTTATTTTGTTTTGAGGAAAGATGAAAAGCAGACTAAATAATAAGCCTATTTACAACGTGTCAGATATAGCAGGTTGGAGCACTCATCTCAGAGACAGGAGAGCAGCAATCCCCTTCCTCCTCCTCATCTGTGGAGATTTGAACCTGTATCTCTGACCACCAAGGGTAGTACAGTAATGCTGAGTTTGGCTTGTGTTTGGAAGTGCTGCTTCTATTTATCTTATCTTTTTTTTTAACTTTGTCTGACTGGGTAAACAAACTGAAAAAGAGACTAGATCTAGACATCCTGACTCTCACGTGAGCTTGTTAAATGCTAGATTTTAAAGATTTTCTCCCTTTCTTGTAATTTATCTTAATTTTCAGTAGTGAAGGAAGGATTTAGGGAATGGTAATATAAATAATTTAGAAACCTCATAGTCTGAACAGGTAATGATGAGGATGGATTCTCTGCAGTTTCAAATTCCTCAAAGAAGAAAGACTGCAAGTCTCCTTTGCAACTCATTGATATCTGTGAGTAGTCATGATAAAAAACAACAGACCAGCTCTGGAAAGGAAATAGTCTTTAATCACATTTTATTAAAAGATGTTTGATTTAAAATAAAAAGCTTTTTGAAAGGTTTTCATACCTTAAAGCAAATGAACAGTGAGTTTATATTTAAGTATAATATAAACAGCCAGGAATTACATTGAACAGTGATGAAAAGTGCTTCTTTTGGGTGAAAACTTGTGGCTATAGAACCGCATTCTGCAGCTGGTTGGTGAATGAAAGCATCCAAGAGGGTTAAAGACAGAAGAACATGATATTGCCACAAAGTAGTTTAGTTAGGAGATTTTTTTTTTTTTTTTTTTTAATTCTAGTTTCTTATTAAAAGCCTTTAAGAGTTTCAAAATCTTACTATGGCAGGCTCACAAAACATGAGAGCCAGTCTCTGTAGCATACAAAATGAGAACTAGTAGGAATTTAATATTATTCTTATCTCCTTCTTCAGTACACAGGTTAATTTTACCTGACACTATCAAATTATTGCATGTTATGGCAGCCTTTCAGGGGCACAGGAGACAAGGTTAGTCTCATCTCTGCTGTACCTTTAGCTGGCCTTCTTAGTTAAGCAAGCTTCACTTATTTCCTTCCAGGCAAACAGAAATAATTTATTATGACAGTTAATCCTCTACTGAAGTACAGAAATTATCATTCACAGAAACATTGTATTCAAAAGGCTAAGGATTGCCTAGAAACTCTTTCACATTTTTCAGTGTTCAGTGCACCTTTAGTTCCTTTGTACACATTTTAAAATCTTGTCACCAGTGCTACGAAATGAATTGGGTCAACTCTATATAAAAGGGACTATCTTTTCAGAGTGAATGTGCATCTAGTTGCCTGGAGGGGCAATACAATTGGATGGATATTAGAAGGACAAACACAATGCTCTGGTAATCAGTTTAGATGGAATACATAGTGAGGCATATTAGCATTTGCACACACCCTCCATAGACCTGGTGCTAGCATTAGCTTAATTAATAAACATTTCAAACGGGGGAAACAAGAAGGTAAGTGTCATGCTGGAGAAGGTCTGATGCCAAATCGCTTTTCACCCTAAGGTCAAGGGAATTGACTCATTTATACCAGAAGTGAATCTAGTCTATTATTTCTATAAAACTAGGAGCCCATTACAATAAGTTAGCTGCTTCTGTTATTTTTAAGAAGAAATGTTTCTATTAGAATGATTTTCTGTCACACTGTTGAGTTTTGTGTTGTCTGAACTTCATGTTGCACTTTTCTAAGCAATGCTAGAGTGAAATGGAGCATCACAGACTTGTCATGGGAGGCAGATAAGATGTCAGCCAGTTGTGCTGATGGGCCAAAGTCGTGGCTGTGCTTGTCATGTTGGCATTCTGCCACAAGACTGGCAAGGCTGCTTTTTCTCCAAGCACCTGCTTCCTTTGAAGCTGCTTTGATATGTTGCTGTTTATTTTCTGGAAAACAAGTTCTATGAAAATTCCTCCTAAGGCAAATTTATAGGTGCTTTTTATGAGGAAAAGATTTTTTTTTATGACAGTATTCGCCTCTAGTGTAAATCTTTCTCCAATCCATAAGGCTCACTTGCACCTCACAGCTCAAAAACTTGTACTCACTTCATTAATCTGCTCTTGTATGGAGACGGAGGTTCAGTGATAATAGCACCCTAAGTGATGTTAAATCACAGATGGTTTTTAAAGGAAACTTTGAAATATAATAAAGCACTTTATTTTCTGTTTTGTAAATCCAAGAATAAAACCTCTAGATGGCACCAGAAGAACAAGATAGAAATGAGAAGATCTTAAAAAATTCTGCCAGCTATAGTATATCCATCATTTTGATGCAACCACATCATTAGGTAATGGGAGATTATTAAAAGCATTATACTTATGCCAGTGACAAGGACAGATCCAGTAGATGACTGTTTCCCGGAAATAGCGGGTGATTTTGCAAGTAATAACACTGCCTCTTAATCTTTGCATGGCACACATTAAGAGGTTAAGCATGCCTTGTAAAATATTGCAAGGCTCATGTTACATCAAATTTCTCCTTAGGATATGAAAACACCAGTGTATTGGCTATATTTATGAAGGAAGATTTGAGTTCAAGCTCTAAATGCAAACTTCTCAGACTTAGCAGCTTCCACAAGTTTTTAAAACACTGTTTTCCACGCTGCAAGGCCCATGCCCTACAATTTTTATTCAGCCTTTACAGAAGGAAGATTCCATTTGAAATTATCATGAGGTCTGTAAGCAAAAAGCACAGGGTCTGGCTCTTAGCACTGCCGCTGCAAGATTCAGTGATGTCAAGACCTGTAAGAAACTACCACTAGCCTTCTATATTAATATTTAATTCCTCACTGGAATGTGCAGTAACTCAGTACCAGCCTTGTCCTTAGGTATTAGCTCAAGGTTTATCAGTCTGTTATATTTTAAAAATAGCACACTTGACTTCACACCATTTCATTTGTGAACATTTGAACTTGGTGTGGGTGTAGTAAAGGACTGTTAACTTGTAATACACTTGTCTCATTTTTTAGGTTAATGTAACTTCATTTTCTGTTATTGTTGCTCCTCTGTTTTATTAATATTGTACAGCTGACAATCTGTTAGGAAAAAGAGACTTAGACACCCTACTGCAGTTAGAACTGATATTCTCAACAGCTGAAGTTAAAGCCTTTCCTGTGGTATCCTAAACTATCCAGCAAGGTTGTCCCATGCAGATTTCACCAGTACCAGTGCATTCCAAGAGTGAATTTGCACTCCACCCCGCTGAGGGCCTCTGTGGGAAGCCATTATCCATCCTATGACAGTGAACACAGCATGTAGAAGAGAGGCAGATGGAAAGAACTACAATTTCTATTAAAGACAGAGCCAGTGCAGCTCTTTACCATTTTGAATCATGGTACAAATCACAATCAAAATTTTAGTCTACTGGCTTAGTGACCTCCACTGGACCATTTTGAATGAAGAAGTTACACTAAAAGGCAATTCAGCTGTTGTAAATCAACCCAAAGCCAGCCCTCTTGATTGCATGACTATGTGAAAAAGAACCCCATATAGTTGTATGCCACTTTAGCTGTCTGGGAAAAAATGCCTTCCACATATGAAAACGACAATCAACCTCCTGCATGGTGCTTAATGGGAGGTAAAACACAAGACGACTCCCTGGCTGGGAGTTACGAGGCCACATGCAGATGTCTCCATCTGAGCTAATCACTGAAACTCCCTTCTTGGAAATAGAGAGACCAGTAGGGCACAAGTCATGTCATTCTAAAGCAGGTGTCTCAAATAAG
This sequence comes from Corapipo altera, assembly GCF_003945725.1. NCBI lineage: Eukaryota > Metazoa > Chordata > Aves > Passeriformes > Pipridae > Corapipo > Corapipo altera. The sequence continues at coordinate 2,496,149 of NW_020884883.1, read as the reverse complement.
TGAGGTGAATCATGTATATTCTTTTCAGCTACTGTAAAAGGAGCTTAGTAAAACCTGGTTGGATGGGAGACATCTGCAAGGCTGATATATGAAGTCATATATCAGAAGGTGTGATAAATTTTGCACCATATTTCTCTAATTTATCTCTTTAGTTGAAAAGTCTATTTATAGACATGCTTCATAACAGCTGAATTTTTTGCTGTGTTTTTACAGGCTGGCTTCCTCTGCTGAACTCTTGTAATTTTCTACCCTCTCTGTGATATCCAGGTTATTTTGAAATATCTGTGCAAGTATTTGCTGACTTACAGCAGTCACTTTGTCCCAGCTCATAGTTGACTATTGTCATTTGGCCTTTATCAAGACATTGTGTTAGGCCTTCTTCCCATTTAAACGTGTAGGTCTTCGTCTCAGTTTTTGATTGGTGGTGATGCTGCTGTTTTTGGGGGGGATTTGTTTCTGCATTTGCTTCTCTCAGTGCCATCTCTGTGGCAATATCTCAACCAATAGATGCCATAAGCTTTTCATGGTCTATTAGTGTCCTTTTGCTAAGCCCACAAGATGTGCCTTGTACAGTTTCTCTGTTGTGCTGGCCAAGTGCAGCCTCTGGCTGGAGAAGCACCATTCTGTGGTTCTCGTAAGCCCAACTGCTTCTGCCTAAGGTATCTCAGTGACTGGCAAAAGCTCTGAATCCTCCTGCTCCTGGGCTTGAATCTGTCTGCTTTAGTCTTCTGTTTTTCTCTGACTAGTTACAGTTGTCTTTCTGTTCAGCTCTGTTACTCTCTAGGCTTTTTGGTTTCTTGGTATGATCTGTCTTCCTCTGTCATTCCATCTGCTGTCTTTCGATCCTGCTTTAATGGCAGAATCTGTCTCAATAAATAAAACAGCACAGGGCTTACTAATCTAGTCCCTAGGCCAACATGCTGTACACATCACATTAAACTCTTCTAGTGCCCACCACAAAGTGTGATGTCACTTGAACTGCCCCCTGGAGACAGTACTTATCCACCCTAACTTCAGATCAGGAGGTGTTTAGGGATGTGTGAGCTTACCTGCAGTAAAACTTTGCTAAGGTCAGTCCAAACAAGTAAAAGTACTAGGTAATTAAGTTCAGTGCTGATGCCTTAGCACTGGTTAATTTACTAGAAGAGGTTGTATCTGAAGTGTCCAAGCACCAGTAGTCACATGAAATGTGTGTTTGATAGAATCAAGACTTAGTGACCTATTAGGAAGTAAATAATTGAGGCTACGTGGCCTGCTGTTCTAATAACCTCTTTCAGCAAGCAAACCTATCCTAATGAAAATGAAATGTTTGGTTCGGCCACCTGTGAGTTTTTGTAGTGTTGGTAACTGAACCCAGCATGTATGGATGTTGACCCTTTCCTGTTCATGATGCCTTTTTCTCATCATCCTCCACTGGTTGTCCTCCTACTAATTTTTGGGTAACTTAAGGAAAAAATGGGTTATGATTAACTGGTACATTTGTACTTCAACTCCTCTTCAATGTATATAGCACTTTGCAGGCTTAAACCTGCAAAGTTTAAGAAAACTTCCTGGTTTTCTTCTTAGCTTTTGAATAGACCTCCAGGTCACATACAGTAAACACCTGTGGCAGCTTTTGCTATTAAAGGTTATGTTCTGACCTTTCAGGAACAGGTTGGGCTCTTGAGAGACCTTTTTCCTTATCTTGGTACATACCCCTTGCTGCTGCAGTCTGTTTGGCATTCATGGACTTCCAGGTTTTCTTGGATGTGTCTTTTTTTCTCTGAGCATGACAAGCAAACCTGTTACATTCTTTGGGGGGGTCTTAAACCTGTTCTGTGTTCTCTTTAAGCACAATCATGTTTTATATGCACAACTTTCCTTTTAGAGAGGCAGCTAAATTCCTATGGATCTCACTCTTTTCAGGCTTAGTCATAGAAGTAAGTCTGTGTCCTATCCTGTTGTGACTGCCTGAAATGTCCCACTGCAAATCAGAGGGTATCTCTTGCAGACCTCTCTGTTTTCTGCATCATCGAGTGTCACGGTTTAGCACCATCTGGCAGCTAAGCACCATACAAATGCTTGCTCACTCTGCCCAGCCTCCCCCACCGTGGTAGGGAGAAGAAGGGATAAGAAAAGGTAAACTTTGTAGGTTGAGATACTTACAGTTTAATAATTTAAAAAAAATTACTATTACTTCTACTCCTATTTGTAATGAAAAGAAGAGAGAGAGAGAGAGAAAGAGAGGAATAAAACCCAAGAAAAACAAGTGATTCACAATGCAATTACTCACCGCATGCTGATCAATACCTAGACCATTCCCAGGCAGCATTAACAACCCCCAGCCAACTCCCCTCCCAGTTTATATGCCGAGTATGACATTCCCTGGTATGGAATTTCCCTTTGGCCAGTTCAGGTGTTTTGATTATGCTCCCTCCCATCTTCTTGTGCATCTGCTTGCCGGCAGAGCATGAGACACTGGAAAGTCCTTGATTTAGAGTAAGTACTTCTAGCAACAATAAAATATCAGTGTGTTATTGACATTATTCTCATACTAAATCCAAACCACAGCACTTTGCAAGCTACTAAGAAGAAAATTAACTTTACTTCGGCTTCAACCAGGATATCAAATTGCCTGTATTTTAGCCCATTTAATTAACTGTGATTTCCCTTCTTAGAACCTTATCCTTACCTTGTACCAAAGATTTGGAAACATAATTTCCATCACTTTCAGAGCTCTGAATGATACATTCTGATGGGCTTTGATCAGGCCTCATGTCCATCCCATGCCAAAATGTGTGATTATTTCATTCCAAAGAACATAGCTAGTAATTCCCCTTCTATCTGAGCACATCTTGTTGGGCTTGACAGGCTTTAATTGAAAATGCCATGGGCCAATGACTTTGCAGTAACTGTGCTCCCAAGTCTCCTCCTGAGGCCTGAGGCTGTAATTAAAGATGCTCCACAGGCATTTCAGGATTGGCAGCTTGCTTATATTTGTCTTTATTCTTTCAGATGATCTTGTATTTTGGTGTTAAAGAGACAGAACTGAGACATACTGAGTGGCAAAAGGGACTTTAGTCTTTAGTCTGAGCAGTTAAACAAGTTGATCCTCTCAGGGGGTAACCCATCCAGAAAAACGCAGCCGAAACTTGCAGTGTTTTCCGTTTCAGGAATCATATTGAGAATGATACCAGCACACCTGCTCTAGAGACTGGGTTAACCTTTGAAGGAATGTTTATCCTTCTCGCAGGAGCAATCTTTGCCAGCATAAACCAAATCCAGTTCATACATCTAGAAGCTCAACCCACAGAGTGGAGACCCTCACATAAATATGACAGCCTAAGTGAGCCTTCTTTGAGCAATCCCTGCTGGGCAGTGTGGCTGCATGGCAGTGATCTTCCCTTAACCTGAGGTTCCTCAAGATTCCTCCTTGAGATAGTGAGACCTTTTGCCAGTAACTGCTCTTTGGTAAGTAACCAATACTGCGTATGATCTTGCAGTATGGTAACTTTGATTTGACTTGATAGCATTGATTTGACTTAGAAACTTTGATTTGTGTCTTGATAAGTGCTGAATCAGAGTTCAACTGGTTGTGCTGTCCGGTAATAAACTGAACCTTGTCATGGAAGTTTGTTACGACACAGTTTCACAGCATCATGTTAAAAGTGCTTTTGCTGATACCTTTGACAGCTGTTCTTTAAGCAACCTAAATTCATGACAGATTGAATGGAGAGGAACAGGAAAGGGGATATGCACAACACAGTTGTCTTGTCCTCTTCAAAACCTGTCTCAGTTGGACTAAGTCAGTAAATTTTAGTTTGCACATGAGTAGAGGTTTCTTAGAGGTAAAAGTCTCTGATAGTTCTGTGCACATAGGTCAAGCTCCAGCCAACAGCAGCTTACCCTTTCCTTGAGATGACCCCTCTGGGACGCCAGAGGCAGTGTCTTTGCTCCTAACTAGATGCTGCAGTGAAGAGTGTCTCTTTTCTTCCTCCTGCTTCCCTGTGGGATTCAGGCAGGGTAGGAATAGAGAGCTGGCTGATGCTGTTGCAGAGCAGATGAGGGTAGATTGTGGGAAGCCTGGGATTACAGGGAGCCCAGGGAGGAGACAAAAAGGGGGACCATGGATGTGCCAGGAGGCAGCTGATAGAGCAAGCGACAGGCTCAGAGAGCGTCTGATCATGGGGATACTGGCCTGGCTGTGAAAGCAGAGAGCAAGGAGCAAGAAGAGTTTTAAAAGTACAGGGGAGAGTATGAGGTAGAGGAGAAAGAGACTGCAGTGAAGGAGATGGGCAGTGAGGCTGAGTATCCAGATACATGTGTGGACAAGGCAATAATGAAACAGAATACAGCTGGATATGAAAGCCCAACAGCAGTAAGGACAAAAACATGGGCTCATGGGTTGGATTATGTGTTTCTTTCCACAGCCTGATATCTGTGTATCTTAGAACAGTATTTTAAAAAATCTGATGTTGATTAGACAAAATTATTACTGGTGGCAGTTTCTAAGGGAGTAGAGCATGGCTAGTGAGTGGGGTAACCAAGGGTGAAACTTAGAAGAATCAAAAGATCTAAGCAGTAGGAAAGAGTGACAGGAAGAAAGAGACTGCTGAGAAACTGAAGGATACATACTGCTGTAACTGGGGAAGACCATGTCAGACCACAAGCCATAGTAATATTGAAAGCTTTATCAAATACTCAAATACTAAGACTCAGATACTAAAGGAAGACTCAGCAATAACACCAAACATAATATGAAGGGAGAAAAAAGAAATTAAACATTCAATGAGATTTGCAAGCTGAGAAGGAGATTGACAGTGGGTACGTTCAGGGCAGTATGAGGATATTCGCAGTGGGAGAGTCAGAACTTCAGTTCGCAAACAATGTTAGGTGGCAGAAGACACTGATATCAGAAGAAGAAATATGTGATTGAGCTGCACAAGAAGATTCAATCTAGTCAGGTGAATGTAACAGCTGTTCTTTCAATTATGATAGATATATCCCTGCACATAAGTGTAAAGACCACCAAGCTTACTAAGGGACTCAGATACATGAGTCTAAATAAACAAATGGAAGTCTGTGACCAGACCCTCAAGATAAACTTGCAAAATCTTGACCTGAAACTTTTGTTGCTAAACCTGTCCCCTTCTCAGGATCTCTGTACAGCACTGGACCTCATAAACAATACATAGGGTGACCTGAATGTTATTCATGATAGGTGGGACACCCTCTTCTATCTGAGGAGGTGCTGGATGTGAATTCTTTAGTTTGGAGAGTTTCTTCTCCTTACCAGCTGTTCAAATACTAATAACAGAAACACCAACAAAAGAAAGCTTATGTTTGGGCTACATAACCTGATTAAATGTTCTTTTCTGGTTGACTAGCAGTGGGTTGGATCTCAAATGGAACAGAGCAGGAACTGTACAACTATCAGTATTCTCTCTGTAGTGATTTCATCTGTCAAGCTGCACACAGATTTTTTTCTTTGTTTTTATAAAGCCAAAATCTTTAATAGAAAAAATAATAAGGGGTACTATGACCTTCCAGTTTCACTGATGTGTCCCTGGTTCTATGTACCCAGCTCCAGTGACACATTGTGGCCATAACCTCAGTGTTTATGACTTTCTTGCTCTTCTGGCATGGTACAAAATAAACACCAAGTATCTAGCATATATTTTTCTCACCTGTAGAAGTTCTTTGTTTTCAAGGTTTTCTTTTATTTTCATTACTTTGCCACCAGGGCCATGAGCTATTTTGTGAAGAATTGCAGCACTGCCTTGGTAGAAAAAAAAGTTGTGTATTTTAACTGCGATTTGCTGATTTTTTAAGCTCTGCTCTGTTAGTTTTGTTTATTTTCCTGAATTATAATAAAGGATTCAATGATGAACTTACACCTAATTTGAAAGACAAAGAGAAATTAGTTTATGTAACTCTTATTTTCCTTTTTAAAAATTGTATTTTATTTTGATGGCTAATCTCAGATGGGACATGGGTATCACATCCTTTTTTTACAAGGATTTGAATGAATGCATAAAATCTTACGCAGTATGAATCACATTTGAGAAGCTTGATAACAACTGCTGCAGTATTCCTATTCAACTCAGAATGGCAACACTTTAGTTATCATTTACTGGAAGTACATTTTATTGTTAAAAGCTTTAATGTACCAGTGTTTAAAGTCTTCTCAGAAAAATGAAATTATGAGGGTAGGATAGTAGAGTAAAGGTAGTGCACTATCATAGGCAAGTGGGGACTCTAGAAAAAATTGAAGTTGTGAGCTGGAGTAAAATTAGCAAGTCAAAATATAGAAAACTCTGACAACAAAAACTTAAAAAAATAGATGTTTTGTAATTTATCTCGCCAATTGCTCTCTACAGCTACCTGAAAGGAGATTGTAACAAGGTGGAGTTAAGAGAAAATGGCCTCAAACTGCATCAGGGGAGGTTTAGGTTGGGCATCAGGAAGAATTTCTTCACTGAAAGGGTTGTTAAGCATTGGAATGGGCTACCCCAGGAGGTGGTGGAGTCACCATCCCTGGAAGTGTTCAAGAAATGACTGAATGTGGCACTTGGTGCTCTGGTCTAGTTGACAAGGTGGTAATTGATGAAAGGTTGAACTTGATGGTCTTGGAGGTCTCTTCCAACCTAATTGATTCTATGATTCTGTTAAAATTTAAAGAAGAAATTAAAGGAAAAAAAAATTAAAAAATTGAGCACTACTATACAGTGACTAATCCACCATAAAAATCTCGGTTTCTCTCAGGGGTATCCTTCCCTGGAGAGACAGGTTTTTCATACGGGCTAAAGCACATATACCTCTAGAGACAAATACATGATTCTATGCCTTGTATGATGCACTATGCATGAAAGTATGTGAAAAAAGTGATGTAAGAAAATATGGGCAGTATTTTGGGTAGAAAGTATGGGTATTATGGGTAGAAAGTCCCACCATTCTTCTGCTGCTTGAAAAATGACTAACTGATAAGCATTCAACACCAGGTATTAGGAGGAAATAACTCTCCTTGAGTCTAGCAGAATTCAAATTGGAAGTAAGTAGCTGACTTTCAACTGTGAGAATCAATTAACATATGGCACATAGCTTTCAATAGCAATTGAGAGTGTCTTTCTGAATAGATACAGTTTAGTTAAATTATAAGTTATTTAATACTTGCTGGTCAACTTCATTTGTGCATTTGTTTTGTTTTTTATTTGGTTGGGTTTTTTTTCTAGGGGGTGAGGCAGTGGTTGACTGTTTTTTTGGTCAGGCTGGTCGATTATTTTCTTTCTGCCTTAAAATTCTACGAAGTTATTGCAGTAGTCCCATATAATCTCGTCATATTAAGTGAAACTTTTATTCTTTCTTCAGTTCACGGATTTAGGGAAAAGGTCTTGAGCAAAAGAATGAGACCCTGTCATGATGAAGGGTGCACAACTCAACAGCAATGAGAATTAACTGAAAGGGGAAGTTCAGCTAGATGTTTCAGTGAGAGATCTCTTCCCTTACTGGAGGAGTGGGAAGAAGTTTTTCTTACTGTAAAAGATATATGACAAATACAGCTGTCTTTGCATTCAGAGATGGGGATCATTAAAGAACTTGAGCTGGGTGCAACTCCTTGTGTATCACCAGGCTGAAATTTTGAGTTCCAGACTTGTCATATGATTAAAATAAATGGGGTTATGCTAAGTGACACGTTCTTGGGAACTGAGAAGATTTGGTCCCCAAGGTCTTTATTCACTTGTCTTAATTCTGCTTATCAATCAACTGGTAGTTCACATTTAATCCTGGCACTAAAACATTCTTGCAGGTGAATCTTAATTTGTAAACTCTTTGAATTCTCTTGTGAGTCAAGAATTTAAACTAATTTGATATTACACTCCTTTGATAATGAAAAAGGCTGATGAGAACAAGAGAGAGTTTACAGTAGTGTGTCTCATTTAATCATTTTGCATTTCAGTTTGCATTTGTTTCAGTAGTAGGATGGTTTATCTTAAAAGTGATGTTTGTGATACAAGACAGATAAAAACTGCCTCACAGTCCTATGAAAAATGCAAATGTTCGTATTTTTAATTACAATAAAATTTACATTCCTACTAAAAAGCATGGCTAAATGGTGCTAGAAGATGTACAAAGAGCCCTAGATCCATCAATAAGATGTAATGTTGACAGTGGCTGTAATTTCTGCTGCATCACCTCATAATTTAAGCTCTAAATCCTAGACTGATGTGAGTACCTCGGTTTTAATTTAAAACAAAAGAATGCAATTCTAATCTGATGATGATTGTGCAGAGAAGCTTAAAAACATGAACTAGAAAAGGTTAGAAAAATGAAAAAGGAGCAAATAGGAAAATTTACCCTAACCCTAACCCTAGGGGCAGGGGGAACTCAAGTGCATTTAACACTTCCCAGGAGAACTGGACTTATTCTGTCCTCTTCAACCACATCATTCACAAGTGCGATCTCCTCAGATGCACCCAAAGAAAAATGTCCAGGAGTGGGCTGCTGTCACTGGAACAAACTGGCAAGCTATTTGCTATGGAGCCTCTTTCCTTGGAATTATCATGGAGTGGGAAAAGATCTCCTCTGGCTACATGAACTGCCCTTGTTACAACTGCAACCTGCTCCTCATCACTATTTTTCCTTTTGATCCTTCCCTCATGACACAACAGAAGCAAATCAATTTGTTAGAATTAACCCCTGCTCCTTGGTAGCTGCTGAACTGGCTGAAGAGAAAAGGGTTCTGAAAGCAGCTGTACACTGGATTTTTTTTTCTGATGGGCCGCAGGAAACCCCACTGGGTGTGAGGTGAGCATCCCTGGGTTATAATTTTATCATAAACCTGAAGACTGATAGCTAATAATGTATGAACACAGTGAGGTAAATTTTACTTCACTTGTAATTAAAATGGTGTGAGGATCAAGATTTATCAGAAAAAAGCCTGCTTAAAACCAAGCCTCAAATTTTCCTTCATAGAGGAGTCTGATTTCCAGGCACAGCAATGTGCTTATCTGTGCCAGAAGCCTTCTTGGTCATAGTCACATATTAGTCTACTTACTGCAATACGCAATAATGCAATGTAAGATTCTCATGACAGAACTGTTATCTTTAGCTGTAAACACATAAATAAACTTTTTTATGCAACCAAATGTGCTGTCCTTTTCATTGTTGTAGCTTGTTACTCTAAAGCAAAATTTTATATGCTTGTTAGCATAATTGTCACATAATATCGCTGCTCCTGACAAGAGAAATACAAGCCATTATTTTTCATAGTTTTTGAATTAAATAATATATTCTAGAAGTACTTTTATAAAAATGAAGATTATCCTGAATTCGATTCACATTGATCTTCAGTATTTACTGTTTAGAGGGAAAAACTAGGATCTAGGACATACTTAATTCTGGATGTGCTCGTTAGAATGGTGCATAAATCAGGTTGTTTAATTCATATTTACAGGTAAAAAAATCCCAATTTAGCAACATCTAAAATGATCATTTACAACTTCATGAAACAAATGTTCTTTTAGTTTAAGGGTGGAGACCAAGAGGAGAAAAAGGAGCTGATTTCTTATCAGAATATGAGTAGTAACACTCTCATGATTCCAAAGACGTGTTAAGAGTTCCAAACAATGATGAGAAGAAGGTCACATATACAGGTGCCTAAATCTAGGCTGATGAATATTTGGCGATGTGTATCCTCTGTGCACTGCTGCAGTGTTCATGAATCAAAGAACAGCTGCATCTTTCCAAAGTGCTAAATCCCAGAAATGTTAATGAGGCAGTATGCAGAAGTCATAACTTTTGCCACTGTCAAGTGGCCATGAAAATGATTATCTGTTAAGATATTGGAGGCAGAGCTACTATCCCCTAAATTCTCATGGAACTCATCTGATTTACTAATTTCTGGTTGCATCAAGATTTTTAGTTTGTCATGGCAACCTGGGAACAGAGGAGTAGGATGCCATCAGGCAGCAGTCATAATGCAAGCATAAGTTAAATGCCTCTAAAGTTAATGATCCAACTCTTCACTGCAGCCCCGAGGCACACGGTGTGACTTGGGGGATGTACACAGATGTTGTAAATTACTTTAGATGCCAGTACCACGAGCCCGGGCCAGCTGTGTCTCAGACCAGACTGGTGGCACAAGTTACAATACTATAACTGCTGTTGTGAGAGATCCTGAATGGCTGTGATGGCAGATGTGATGTCAGTGTCATGCTGAATCACAGTCCCTTTTTTTCCCCTTTCCTTCCTTACTCTGGCTGTAGGGTTGAGGGCAATCTGGGAACTGCTACATTTTTTTATGCCCCACTAGGAAGTTATCCCACCCTGAATAATCTTTCCATTGCTGCTGGCTCTTTTAATTCAGTAAAATACTGTAAATCATCTTGAACGCACAGCACAAGCCTAGGCAATATACTTTCCCTTGATTTGCATATTTTTCTGGATTACATTCTATTTTATCATAATACCAATGACACTAATTTTGCTTTAATTGTAAAGCTTGGATCCAAGAAAATGCCCTAACAGTATCAAATAACTATTTACCTGGGTAAAAAAGATAACTGAAAAGCAATATTATTGACAAAATTATCTGTCAGTACAACAGTATCCTCTCTACAGCTTTCACAGTATGATATTATTAGTGTGTGTGAAAGCTACCTGCTTTGCTGCCTGCTTTTTTAGTGATAAGTATTATCTGTTATATTGCAAGGACTTCTGGTCAGAACCATGTATATTTTGCAGTTTTCTAAATATATTTCAAGATCGTCAGGTTTTATCATCTGCAGATAATTGTTAAAGACAAACTAATGGAAGAACAGGAAGAAATATCTGCAGCAAGGAACACTGACAAACAGAAGTTTGGAGGTAGTAATTGAATTATGTGAAACTAGGGCAGACCTAGCAGGGAACAGCCAGTGTTCATCTGTGCAATAAAACCCACTCAGCTTAAGCCTCAGCTGTAAAATTAATGGAGTTTTGGTGAGCTGCCTCTCCCTGGGGATAATAGTAAGCTTACATTTCTAGATTTCTTACATTCTCCTTTCCTTATCTGGTAACCAAGGCTGCTGAAGGCCCTTTTACACTGCCCTCCCCTCTTTTTTTTTTTAACCGTGGAATATGCCAAGACTTCTCATAAAGCAGTCACTGTATTTGAAGGCAGAAAGTCTCAAAGCCTGGGTAAATGTCAGTGCCGTGGAACAACTTTCACCCCTGAAAGGTCACAGACTGAAGTCCCAGCACATTGTGGTTCGGTCAGCAAGCAACCAGTCAAGCATATCAGTTCAACATAATACCACATTATAACATTTATCTGGCCAGTATTAAATGTGCTGCAGCACCATGCTTTCTTTTCCTTGATTTTGAATGAACAAAGCAGCTTTTGTAAGCCACCCTAAAGCTGATCATTCAAAGATTAGAAAAAGGTCACGGTGTCTGATGGGGGATTTAGACTGAATGGAAACACCCAACAACAAACCCATGATTCTCAAACTCTCATCCAGCTTCTCTCTAAAATCCTCACCATTTATCTTTATCACCAGTACCTAGTACAGAACATTACAGTTACGTGGTAGCACCTTAGCTGTGGTGGGACAAGGGAGCTCCTGGGACAAGCTTCAATCTGTTGGAGTCTGCATCTTCCCCCTGTGTCCTCAGAAAGTATTTGTAGAGACCTGAGTCTTGTCTTAGCGAAATCCTCCTTTAAAAAGCTGTACCCTGAAAGAATTGGTTTGATTGGTTTGTTTTGAGAGTAGAAGGAAAGAAGAACTAAGAACTTTCTTATGTCCAAATCCCAAATGGAAGACTGTTTTGCCTGGTACCGCTGAAGCACTAACACAGTGCAAATAATTTCTTCAGGACTTCCCTTTAGGCTGCTCTGTGCTTGATATACTGTTTTTTGTGTGTCTAGCTGTCCTGCATTAGGATACCTGAAGGCTAGGTACAACACTGCTTAACATTTTGATTCCTAAATTCTTGTGGAATCTTGTGTTTTATTAGTTATGACTGGTTGCTGTGCATATGGGGAATATTTTGGAAGTTAGAATTTTCTTATCTATTTATCAATTTCATAAATTTTTCAATTGAATTTTAAAAATTATGCCAGGAACAGGAGTTTAATTTGCTTAAATTTATATATATATATATACATGCATATTTTTTTTAACCAAGTAGCAGCACTAGGAAGACAGCAGGGGTGTATGTTACTAGACCCTTCATGCTCTTAATGATTATACATTGCATAACAGTAGAAATTATATATTGATTCCATAATATTTTTAATGAAGTTCTCATAACTACCATGACTGATTATTTAGAAGACTAGTGATAAATCACTCGTCTGATGATTGGTCATTGCTAATGACTTATTTTCCTTTGATGATGATTCTGACGGAGGTTATTGCACAGGCTATAAAAGTTTCTAAAGCTGTGTTTTGTGTGGATGGGCCAACACTTCGTTGAAGGGCTCTGCATGTTACAACTTTGCTGTTTCCTAGGGCATGCTGTTGATCTCTGCCTTCAGTTTTCTGAACATTATCCGAACATCTAATTTCTATTCTGCCTTAGGGTCGTGTTAAGTTACCAATTTAAAACAGTTGCTCTGATGTTGACAATTTTAATTTGTTCCACTTGATATGCTAGTAGGCCTATTGTTCGTTCAAAGTAGATTTTTGTGGTTTTGAAAGAGACAGTTTCTGTATTTTGTCAATGCAATGCAATTTGTATCCACATTGCAGCTCCAGACATCTCCTTGAGGGCAAGTCTAATTGAAGTTGCTTGATTTCTGTTACCAATCAGAGTTTTTTCAAACTGGATTTCTTTTCATCTGTAATACTTTAAGCTTCTCTTGTGCTAACAGGCTTACTCAGGTGTAACATTTTCTCTGAATTTCTCTGCTTGACCACAGCCCTCTGGATGGCTACACTCAGTCTCCCAGTTAACATTCAAAAAGCATTAATACTTATGAGAATTTGCTTGTCCTTTCTTAAAATGATTGCTCCTAATTTAAGCCAGCTATCTAGCTCTGGCTCATCTTTCAGCAAGTTATGCCTTAGCTGGAGTCCCAGCAGAGCAGGGCAAGAGTCAGAGTAGATTCAAGGACCACAATTTGGATCTCTGTTATTCAGTAGTCATTAAGTGGGTAATATTTCAATAGCTACTAAGCGAGTCACTTTACTGGACCAATGTGCCTTTTTTTGGGGAGAAGAAGAATTTGTTGTCCGTTTCAACTATGTGGTGGGTTATGCAGGGGTAAATGTATCTTTGTATGCACTTGCATTGGAACGAATAGTTTGTAAGAGAGAGGGAGAAGGTGGAAATTTCCATGGTGTGTATTACTTGAGGGTTTTACTTATATCTTTGATTTCAGCAAGATGGTAATTGGTTGACATCCATGTATCTCTTCTATACCAAACTTTGTCAAGTTTGATTATTTCATCATTAATAATATCATGATCTGAGGGCTTTTGGACCTAAGTGTAATTTGCATTTTAAATGTCTTTGGTTTTGAATTTCCATTAGCCTTGCATTGTAAGGATATATAAAAATTCCTTTTTATTTTTCTTTCCAAGTAAAAACTAATCATACAAAGCTTTTTTTTTTTCTCAGCAATCAATAAGCTGTTTTTTCCATTTGGTTTTTCAGCTACGCACGAGACTTATACTCCCTCCATTTCCTCTTTCAACATTCAAATCTTTTGTATACTAGAAGCATGCAGTTGAGTTTGGATATGTCTTTACTGAATACCTGTCAGGAAGAAAGATGATGAAGGTGGAGAAGCGAGAGAGTATGACAGGAGAACCAGGATATGTGTACCAATGTCTTCAACTCCTTAGCATCAGCAGTCTTTGTAGCTGGGAGAACCTCTGTCCCTGGCTTCACTTTCCTTCCCCTAAATGCCACTTTTTTCCCATTAGGAAAGGCACTTAATGAAGAACACAGGCAGGGGAATTGGGTGACACACAGGAAGGGGAAGGATGAAACCTACGACAGGAGATAGTCAGGGTGGTTGGCAGGAGAGTTGTTGCCTGCAATCTCAGCATGGTGGTATGTATAGGTTGCAAAATACTGCAATCCTGCAAAAGAATATTTACTTCTTACTCTAGACTTTCAGTCCAATATGTATCCTCTCTATCATTCGGTCTCCACACGCTGAAACATTGTCCTGGCTACTGAATGTGTAAATTGCAAGTTTTCTGCAAACTGTACAAGGTCTATCTTATAATTTTTGGAGATAGGGAAATAGGAAAGAAAAAATGGAGTTATTTACTTCATGGAACAAACATGGACAAAGCTAGTGACAGTAGAAAAATTAAAGCACACTCACTGTCCAATATTATCTCTACTTCATTTAGGCTTTGTTGTGACACTACATACAGAGACTTAAAAATTAATATCTTGTGAAATACCTTAGGATGCTAATTCTGACCTTTACTAGGTTAGTGTATATTTTGTGAAGGCAAAACCTTCACAGTATTTTAGGGTGGCCTAGCAGCAGCTAGATCATTAACCGTGAAATAGCTGATACTTAGATATTGTGGAAACAGTCTAGACCCAGATCCAGAGCTAACACAGACCCATATAATTCCATTGAAATCACACTCCCTGAGCAAGTTCAGCATTACAATATTTCCCTAAGTAATAATGTATACTAGGTAGAATATTTCAGAAATTACAGTATGGATATTATGAACAAAACTGCCATGTATAAATCAATATTTTTAGTTCTTAATAAAATATTATATGCACAAGAATCCAACTGTACAACATAAATAATATTTTATGTTGAAAGTACTTTTTAGTGTGTAGTATTTTCATCCCATATGTAACATTATACAATTTTCCAATTAAATAAAATTATGTATAAAGAAAAGATCATTTTTTGCAAGATTTAAACTTAAAGTAATAAAAATATGCAGACTGAGGAAAAACTACTATTTTTATTGCTTGTAAATATAAAATTATGTAAGGAAAGCTATTCCCTGCAGGGTTGATGAACTTTAAAATATTATTATGGGAAAGTGAATTCTCAATAGAAAATTAGCACTCAAGAAAAGATCCTGAAATGCCTTTGGATTCTGGTAAATATTTGTTGATAAAATTCTGTCTATCACATTTTTACCCAAAATAACAATGCTTTTTTTCGATTTCTAAGTTGTGCACTAAATCATTATGCTCTAGGAATGCATAGAATATTGCAGTTTACTAAATCTTGCTATGAAAGATTAGAATTGTTCTACGTAAGCCTCAGGAGACTTGGGGTAGTCCATGAAGCTCTCATTAAGCATTTTCTTTTGAATTTGTCGTGGCACTAGCTGATAAACTAGAGGTACCAGACTGCTGGTGATGTTAGAACCTCCCAAATCCAGAAAGGTGTGAGGTAAAACTGTTGTATACTTATTTCCTTGACAGAAAAGTTTTCAGAAGCTTCAGCTTTCTCATTTAAATTTACTTCTAGCAAAGAAGAATACTTCCGCAATGAGTATTTTATACTTTCAATACATGGTAACTGTACTACTTCTGCCGATGTCATGGACAGTGAGAATAACGAGTATCATTCACCAAATTGCACTGGAAAGGATAGACATTTTTTCTTCCATTTAGCAGAACATAGTAAATTATTTCTAGAAAGGCTCTTTGCCATTAATACATAGTTTAAATATACTACAACTGTTTTAAACCAATGATAGTATTTATGATACATATATTCTTTACTGTGTGGTAATCAGTATGCCTGTATCGGGTCAGCACACCAAATTACAATGTATATTAGTTTGTTTGCTTTTAAGAGAGATGGGAATGGAGATTTTATAGTCAGAGATACTACTAATAATATTATTTATTAGCCTTTACATCAGATGTTGATATTTTAAATCCATAGTCCAAATTTATTAATTGAGCTCAACAGCAAAGCATCATAATCAGCTTACTGTCAACTCTTACAATTTATTGAAAAATTATCTTGCTTCACCTTATATGTCAGAATCAGCTTGCAGAGAGGTTTTCTGTTGCAGAGATATCTATATGAAATTTGTACCACAGATTAAAAGAGAAGGAAACATTTAAAATGCCATTAACATTGAGCAGTAAATCTTTCACCTTAAATATGAGAGGAGGTAGATAACTCATTTCTCATCAAAGGTAGGCAACTAATTAACCTCACTCAAATTAATACTTGGATTTTATAAAAGATGATTGATTCTGTCTAGATTTTTATCCTTTGAACATATGACAACAAGGAGCACGGAAAGTTTTCATCTGTCATATTTGTGCTTGTACCTTAAAGTCTGAATATACGCACTATGTGCAGGCAGTAGTTTAGTGTTTTGGCTGCAAAGATAAGTGCATGCTATTCAATCACTTTTATTTCCACTGTTTGCAGCTGATAAAGAACAGATCTGGGCCATGCAGAAAGCATGTTGATCGCCTATATGGTCTACAGATGGTTTTTGAAAGCATATTCAGACTGGTGATTCCAGAAGAGGGAATATAACAATAATAGTAACATGTAAAATTTAGGCTCACAGTAAGATGCAGTCTGGACACAAAATGACCTTCCAAAAAAATCAACTAGTCATTCTGAATTCCCATAAGTCTGCCCTCCACCCCCCAGCCCCCCATCCTGATCCTGCTTGTTCCCCTTGTTTTAAGCCTGCTATTTGAATTTCCACTCCCACGCACAAGCAGACACTGACACAGGCTCAGCCAGGGAAGGTTTTGGTGCTCTAATCTGATTTCTGAAACAGGAACAGCTTCCATGTGCTCTGCAGAAATTTCTTGCCCAATACTAGTTTGTCCGGAGTTATATAAAAGCAGACTTGGGGTAAATAGGTTGAACAAAACCACTTTCTGAAGACGGCATGTGGTATGATGGAGGAGAAGGGTAATGCTCAAGCTCAGCAGCCCAGGAACATGGGCTTTTGTGCAATCTCTTGGACTGCTCATTCCTAAAACTGGGCCTGCCAATGGTAGGAGGGGGGCCAGAGAGAGTTGTGCGGTTAAGTTGTTACTTCTGCTGTTTCTAACAGCCCAGTTACTAGTCTCTCAATTTTGGGGGAAATTTTACTCCCATTTTCATCCCCTCAGCCCCTCATTTGAGAAATGGTGATTTAGAAAAAGAGTTTGCCAACCTGAATATTAATTTACCTTAGGAAAAGTTAAATATGACTAGCTTGAACAGGTGGATATTTTAAGCTCTGTCATGCTCATTATAGGTTAGAATTTCTCCTGCCTTCAGAGAAAATTTTGCCAGGAATAGAGGGCAAATCTCTGACAAGAAGGATCCACAATTAAGTTCCCTAAGTAAATGAATGCTGATCTTAGCATACTGTCCTATCTCAAATACTTTCTATGAGCTCTCTACCTTGGTTTTTCTCTGTATCCTTTAGGCATTTTTTTTCCCTAAACAAAAAAGGGGAGCTGAGACCGGTTGCCAAGCAATTGGCTAGATCAAGTGCAAATTTTTATATATGGAAGGACTAGAAGGTGAGGAGGTGCAGACAAATGCAAGTTTCTCAGTGTCACCGAACACTGGTCCACCACAGGCTGCTACAAACACCGGGTAACCCACCTCAGCGGTTTTCTGCATTTCTGCTGTTCAGAAATATTTCTTGGCACAGATCACAGCAGCACATACTGCAGCTCTTCACTGACTGCCTCTACCGGCCTGCTGTAAAGGGTAAGTATTCCTGAAATGTGGACTTACCACAGCCAGACTTCTTTCCTGTTATGCATATTTTCCCCTTCCACCATGTACATGACATGTGGAGGTGGTATAAAGGTAGGCTGTTACTTAAATACAGCTGTACCTTGAGCCGGCAAAACTGCTGTTAGGCAATAACGCTGACTAGTCACCCCCTGCTCAATGCCATCTTTCCAAAATCTAACCTGTCTCAAAATCTCCTTTCTAGCACGCATTAGGCCGATGATGCTTAAGAACGCGCAGAAAATGAGGCAAAGCAAATTCACTCATCCTGAAAAAATAATAAACTGCATAATTTGAGTAATATATAATTGATCAATGTTACTTCTGTAAGCATTTTGTGGCCCTTGCTTGTAAATGAAATAAATTCCTGATAAAGAAGTAGGTAGAAATCCAATATCATTACTTTAGTTGTTCATATACTTTACTAGAAAATTATTTTTTTCTGTAACAAAGCATATTTTCTGCACTGTTGAACCACATTTGTCTTAATGGGATCTGTCTCTTCTGGGTTTATGTGTTTACTTGACTGGGTGGCTTGTCTGCTTGAGAAAGGGAGTTTCTTGAATTATGAAAACAACAAAATCTCATATCTAAAACCTGCTCTCTACAATTTTCTATTACATGATATTAATGTTATCGAAAGAGTTATTAATTTTCAAATATAATCATCATTAACTATTCAGGTTTTTGCTTCCTCAGTAGTTTATGAATTGGTAATAAATCTTACATTGTTTTGGTCATTCACCTGAATCTGGGAAAAGAGTATTTCAGTGAAATCACATGAAACCACTGTCCTTTCTATATTTTCACTATTTCCGAAGTACTTCTGCTTTTGCAAACTACACCTCGAATGGCACCAACTGTGAGCAGTTTGCTGCCTTGTGATGAGGCACTTTGCTTTCTTGGACTGAAAGGGAGCTTCAGGAGCCAGATCCTCAGCTGGTGTGAATATATGAATTGTGGAGAAGTAAATATGCTGCAATTTAGGCTGCCTGCTGATGTTCTCTTTCATTCCCTTGGAGTGATGTGTGTCATCCTACTCGCATAAACCTAGCATGGCTGACATTATTCAAGATGTCATTTGCAAAGCAGAAGGGCTTTTCACCCTGTAATGGTAAAGAAGCAGTGGTCGTCTATCCAATTCATTCTCCCTTCTGCTAAAAAGCTGTTCACAGGCTATTGGTTCAAGAAAATCAGCACAAGGTATTTACTTCCAAAGTAAATAAGCAGCAATAAGCTTCTACTCAAGGGCACATCAGTAATTTGAAGACAATGGAATTATGTTCGTTTACTCTAGTTTTTAAGTGTACATTTTTAACACTTGACTAAGACTCAATTTTTCTTACATTGCTTTCTATTGCAAACAACTTATCTTCCTGGTGCCCACCAATTAAGTTCAGGCTTCATTATGCACCATAATAACACTGTACTGGCCCTTGGACCAGAACTTCGAAGTATGCTGTTACTTAGTAACTTAGGATGATACTAAACTGAGAGGAGCTGTTGATTCCCTGGAAGGCAGAGGGGCCCTGGGCAACCGGCTCTGCTTGCACTCTGGGTGATCGCCTAAGGCCCCTTCCAACCTCAAATATTCTGTGTTTGTAAATAACACATTCAATAATTAACAAATGTGCAAAACCATTTTACCAGACAAAGCACCACCACCTAAGTATCTTTGTTGGTAGGGATGTAGAAATGTTCCAAAGACTGAAGTGACAGCTGTCATGATTTGTATTTCTATCACAACTATAGAAAGAAGTGTCTATAATCAATTATATTTTCCTGTCTGAAGGACAAATTAAAAGAATATCCTGTATGATAAAAAAGCCTTTGGTTACATTTAGTCATTGTACATAAATGTGGTCAAAATAAAACCAGCCTTTTCACTTCTTTCTTTGTCTTTTCAGCCTTTGAATTATGTAGCTAATAACACATTCAAAATATATTAAAAGTTTAATGGAGTTTACTATAAGTTACATTTAGACTTTTTTATTCGTAAAGGATAATTACAATTATTTCAATTCTTCTCTTCACTAAACATGTCTAAAATGAAGTTAAAGAAAGTACATGAACATTCTTCTAAGGCTCCATTCAGATATGATTACAGCATTGCTGCCTTGGAAATATTTGTTTAATGAAACAGAACCCTTGGTTTAAAAAAAAAAAAACCAACATAATTTCTCTGTTCTTTATTGGATTATGCATTTTTTGCATTATGCAATATCTGTATTGATGTGGTTAGGGGAATAATTGCTGGAGTTTAATTTTTTAAACATTGGTATGTATTTTTCATCTCTGTCAATTGCTCAGAGGAGAATACCCCCTGGAGCTAATTAGGAGAGGTAAAATAAACCTACAAGCAGCCTGGTTTAATCTCAATTATTATAAAAGGATTTTGACTCTGTTACAAAGACAGAGTAAAAATCTACCACATAAACCTACTACATACATTTCCACACAAAAAGTAGGTGTTGGTAAACCAGAACTTGTAACAATATCAAATGTAAGTTTTTAGATTTGTAGAGGTATAGAAAATACAGTCATGAATAAAATAAATCCCATAGTCTACCTTCTATGATTCTCTTTACAGAAGAAAAATCTTTGTGATATGCCATATTATAAAAAGAAAGAATAGTTTTGTACTGTAATACATTCATATTGTAATATAGAGGAATCAAATGCATGAAACAGACGTTATGTGCAAATAGGGCACAGAACAGTTGACCTTAAGCTACAGAATTGACAATCAGAGTCAGCAGAGAGACAGGAAAAGCTGAGTGTGTGGAAGACAATGAGATAATCCCAGCTAGCCCTGCACATCAATAGGTGTTGTGTAGCTTAGGCTTCTTCATAAAGAATATGTGAAGGAAGATAATATAGGAACAAGGATGACTTTTGCATCATTTTCAATACTGATTCTAATCAGTCATGGCAAACTAAACTCTCAGTCCTGTGCTTTCCTCTCTCCTAGCACTGTGAGTTCTCATCATACTAAATGCTACCTGTGCTTCTCAGTATTTCATGCCATTGTCCCAAAGTCATGTGACTGTCAGACATACTCACAGAGCACTGATTTTCCTGGGGTTTTAATTTCAGAAATATATTTGTTTCTGTGTATTTGTGTATCTGTATACACCAACGTGTACTGCACATTATTATCCCTGCCAGTTTATCCTTCACAGAACCTGGCAGATTTGTTTAAAAGTTGTAAGCCCCAGATTTCTGACATGAACAAATCTGCTGTGATTGAATATCCATGTGGAGGACTGCCATGGATCCTATGGTCCATGTGGACTCCCTAACTTTACCTTTCTTTGGTCTCACTGTCACGGTCAGTAGGATCCAATCTGGTCTTCTCAGCACTCCAGTTTTGAGATCCAGCTAGCCTCCTACTGCCTGGTGCCAATGCTCACCTTGGCTTCTTTGTGGGTATCTGTCATCAAACAAACCTTTTCATGATCCATTTGAAGTACAACAACAAAACAGAAGGACTGCCAAAAGGTTTTTAGGACAACTGCTTTTTAATTTTGGTGGCACAAATTATGTGTAGGTCCAGTCCATGAAACAAACTATCTACATATATTGCTTTTTATACCTAACACCTAGAAATAATCTCTGGCATATGGTCCAAGCCTTCTGGAGTGTCTTTTCTCAAATATGCTCTCTTTTCTGTCTTTTTTTTTTTTTTTTTTTTTTTGTGTGCGTTTGTCCGCCTGTGTTTGTTCATTCATAGCAATTTCTCTCTTCCACAAGAGCATGACCTTACAGCTCCTTTCTGAGTTCTGTGGTTTCAAAGTCTGCACTCATATTTAGTTTCTATGGGATGTCTAAATTGTGGGATTAAGTAGAGATAAAACAAACTGCTTGGAAGCAGTTTGGCAGCACAACACATTGCTAAATGAAGGCTAATTTACTGAAATGAGAAATAGAGTATGTTAGTACACAGATGCAATATGGACTGTGGATTATATCTGAGCTTAATTTTACCGCAACTCATCTGCTTTTAATTTTTTGATCAAGTTCAGATGAGAACAGTAGAATTGCCTTTACCTACATATATATTAGTTTTACACAGATAGGCGTATTCAACAATGTGCAGGTCCTCATAGTCTGCTCAGACTAAACAGATATGATATGATATTGCAACATATCACAAAATATGTGCATGCTATTTGGCACTTGCATGGGGGGGTCTGTTGTAACAAATTATTTACTTACATTAACTTGCCCCACTGCATTAAATTAAACAGGTAAACCATACCTCACAGATGTAATACAGAACTACATGGAATTTTCACAATGCTTTTAAATGTATGACATCTCATGGATCATTTTGTTTGCTCTAAGCAACAACAGAGATTCAGTGATATTTTTTGTGGTAGAATGCATTGTTTTCATAGGAGTCTTTTGGATAAACTTATGTCTGTCTTTTTAGCTTTCCAAAGAAGGTTAAACAGGTCTGATTATAAAATATTTATTCTCTAGCACTTTTAGTTTATAGTCATTATTTCAGTTCTATATTGCACTCTATGCACTTAACTGCTTTTGTGGTTTTGCCTTGTGACAAAGCCTTGTGAAATACTTTTGTTGACATTAATTACAGAAAGAGCTGAGTAAGTCTGGACGTTTATGATAAAATATTCAAAAGCCAATGGGAACTCGGCCTTAAGTGCTGTTGTTTTTACTCCATCTCTTAAGATGACCAGATGTTCTCATTCCTAATGGAGTGTTCATTACTTGTTATTGTGACTTTCTTGAGTTGACTAGGTGTTTTATTGAATATATTGCTGAATCAGCAGCTGTCAATAAACCTTGAAAGAGTCGTTTCTGTACAAGGGTTCTTAACACTTTTGAAGACAGTAAGTCTTCTTGGGACTTCTGGGACCTCTTTGGTTTTTGCAGTAATATTTCTATCCTTAGAAACACTGTGTAAGATCGAGGACTAGATTTCAGAAACCAATAAAATACAGTGACTTCCCTGTAAATGCACTACAAAACAAAGAAGTCTAACTTTTACATTCACAGTACTTCAATAAAAAATATCTTCAAAAAGTTTTTGAGCATTTACCAAGGCTTCAATGCACACTAATTTTTGCACTCAAACTAAAGGTCAGCTTTAAGCCCAGACCCACAGGTAATCTCCAGTAAGAACTTCTGAGTTTAACTCATGCCTGCAGTTCAAGGAGATGATGTGAAATTCACGGCCAAGGGCAAAGCTTTGCCTCCAAGTCATCCAGCCCCACTTCTTAAACTCTAAGCAGTCCAGCACTAAGTGGCCATCAGCAGATCTCTTGTTCCTGGTTTTCTGCCCTTTACAGCCCATGATTATTTGCTTGGCTGAAGGTAGAAGATTGATCCTTTGAATAGTATTGTGGGAAGAAAATAGGCCAATGTTTATAGATAAAAAAAAAATATATAAATTAAGATATAACTTGAGAAAGTTCGTTGAACCTTCCTCCCCTGTTTTTCTTTAGTAGGGTAAGCTAGACATCTAACATCCCAGGCCTTCCTTCTTGGTTATTTGTGCTAGCATGCACTCGGCTGTCAAAAGGCAACATCAACTGGAATTTTTATACCCTTTTTAGAACAAATTTCTTATGCTGAGAAAGAAACCAAAAATTACTCAGCAGAAAATTGTAGTGTCTCCTAACAGTGTTACCGATACCGAACAAATTCTGTTTTCAGTGACCACACAAAGTCAAATCACTGATCAAGTGTGCCCTTATCGCAGCCTTGGGAGATCTGAGGTTTCAACAGTCTGTATGCTTATCAGAAGCCTCTGTTCTGTAGTAGGTTGGCCTCTGCTGGCAGCCAAGGCCCTATGTAGCCACTCCCTCCCTTCTTCCTTCCCTCCCCTCAATGGGGTACAGGAGGAAATTAGAAAGATTGAGAAAACCCATGGGTTGAGATAACAACAGGGAGAAAATTGACCAATTACTCTTGTGGGCAAAAAAGGCTTGACTTGGGGAAATTAGCTTAATTTATTGCCAATTAATATGAATACTTTATTACTAATTTGGATATTGGGAAATAGCAACAAAACCAATAAATGAACATTAAAGCAAATATGGGAAACACACAACTCCCCCAGGCTCAAAAGACAGCTCCTCTCCTTCCCTGGTTATTGCAGCAGGATGGAATGGGGGTTCCAGGGTGAGCTGTGGTCTGGACATTTTGATTTTTTTCTGCCACGTTGTCATCCTTCTCACATTTTTCCTCTGCTCCTTCTCAGGTATTCCATGGCTGCAGTCCCTTTTGCAGTGCCTGCTTCTGTGGCTGGAGCACCTCCTTCCCTCCTTCTCCTCCTACCCCCAGCTCACAGGGTGGTTTATCTCACTTTTTCACCTTACTCCTTACTGCCTGTGTAACTTTTTTGCCTTTTCTTACCTACACTTTGCTGGAAGTGCTCCCATCTCAGCCATGAGGCTCAGCTGTGTCCTGCAGCAGATGGGTTGGAGTCGACTGGAGTGGGCTCTGTCTGGCACATGGCAGTTGCAGTCTCTCCTCACAGAGCCCTCCTGCATCCCCTGCTGCTGTCAGCATCTAGGCATGCATACATACAAAGTTATCTTAAAAAGTTAGTCTGAGGGTTTCCTGTTTGCATTTCAGTTGAGGACATTGAGATGCTGGGTACTGTATGAATGAAATTCTGCTCCAGTTTTAAAAGTAGAAATGGGTAGAAGTTGAATGCTTTGATGTTTGCCAATGTGTCAGGTTCTGTAAAAATTGAATAGAAATGTTTGTATTATTTATGTATTATTGTTGTTGGCTTAAAAGCGAAACTGAAAGACTCAAGGAAATATTAGAGAGTGATAGACTAAACACTACTGAAATGATATGACATGTTTATGGAAGCACAGAACAATTGAGGTTTGAAAAGAACTGCTGGAGACCATCTACTCCAAGCTCAAGAAGGGCCAAAGCAGGTTATCCAGGACCACGTCTAGTTGGACTTAGGAATCGATACTCTACAGCCTCCTTGGCCAATGTTCTGGTGTTTGACAACACTTACAGTAAAAAGGAGTTTTGCAGTTCTCAGATGTTTGAGTTTGATCTATGAATTGCAAAACATTGTGAGACTTATGGCGCTCAATCTATTGAGCTTATTGAAAATGAGTCTGTAAGATCATTTTACACCTAAGTGAATCTGATGTGTGGAAACTTTCTAAAATTCCTAGAAAAAGTCAAAACAGTATTCAATGACTGGTGGTTAATGTTAGAAAAAATCAGCCTTAAGGTAAGATGAATTTTACTTGCAGTGCAGGTAATTAAACACTGGGGAGGTGATGGACTCACCATAGTTCAGAGAAATATATGTTTGATTAGTAAAAGAAAAAAAAAAAAAGAATAAAAGAAAGAAAAAAAGCTTTGCTTCCCCTTCTGAGAGCGTTCATATTGCCCAAAGAAGTGCAGCTCAGTGTCAGGACAAATGGGATTAGAAAGCACCATTTCTAGTATTTTCTCTGAGGTCTGCAGTGGAGTTTTCCTGTGGGCACAATCAGGAAGATTTTTGCTTTTGTTTTGTTTTTTCTTTTTATTTTGTTTTCCTCACTTTCACCTCAGAGGTGACAAAGACAGTGTAAGGCACTGCCTTGAGGTCAACCATGTCATCTCTCCGGGGAATAAAACAATCGCTTGTGTTCAACAAAATACAGCCTAAGCTACTGTCAGTGCTACAGAAGAGAAAGAAATATTCTTACCATTCAGATTCACAAGGCTGCAGAATTCCTCCTCCATTTTTCCTCCTTGGCAAACTGAAGTAGAGAATACCTGTAAGATTATTGAGGTGTATATCTTCTATTTTGTTCTCTGCTATTTTGGGGCCCTGAAGTGAAACTGTACCCTAAGCTTCCCTGCTTCTCCACTGTGCTATGCTAGAGTCCCAGATTCTGCAAAGTGAAATGCTTTAACATAAAGCATTTGGAATTTTTTTTTAACTAATAAAAGGGTTGCTCAGTGAAAACAAATGGTCTGTGTTATTCAGGAAATAAGCCTAGATGATCTGAAGCTCCCTGAAGCCTCAAATTCCATGAAGCGATGGAAGGTTAATCAAAGCACTACATAAAAGCACAATAAGGCCCATCCCTTTAAAAAGGTTATGACCCATGGGATTCAAATATAAATTCTGAGTGGCTCTTGTTCCTCCTCTCCCATTAGAGGGCAATGTTTATATAGACAAAATTTCCATTAAAGTCATCATCATCCATTTGAATGTATTCACAGGATTAAAAACTGGAGTCTAGATTATCTGTTTAAATCATCAATCCATGTCTGCTTATTGGTTCTTCAAATGACATTGAAATAAAGATGTTTGTATAAGAAAAGACGATCAATTATATTAATAAAGACTTCTGCCATACCAGTAGATACAAGTGTATAGAAAGTTGTGCTGTTTGAGTGCTTGTCAGTGAGAAGGGAGTTCACTGTAAGGCAAAAATACCAATAAGTTTAGAAACTGAGGTTTCTAATTAAATGTTAACTTTGTTTGCCTTGGGCTGGGAAAAGAGATAAGAAGCTGCTTCCTGATGATAAACAAATATGCATCCAACACAATGGGACAATGAGATCACTAACTTTGCTTTGCAATATGCGGAATTATAACTTTTTCACTTCATTTAAATAAGAATTATAACACTTAAAACAATGTCTGTTTATACAGGTCTAGGGTATGCTCAAGGTGACACTGATGAAAATGGAAATCAGACTTCATACGATGGTGTGGGTTTTAGTTGGCAAAGTGGTGACAGATAATCACTACCATATTTTCAAATGTATGACCTGTAAATTATTTGCAAATTCCTGTTTCATGAGTGCTACAGGTGATGTATGTGTATATATTATGTAAAGACTTAGCTGAGAAGTCCTTCCTCTTAAAAGCTTGCTCCTCCTCATTAGTATTACCCTTGCATCTGAATTTCCTCATTATCATCTTCCTTATTATTGCAGTCTTGTATGGATTGTTTTGAAGATCTATTAGAAGGTGCAGACTTTATGTCTATATGCTAAAGTTTGTATTTCCTTTACAACAGAATCAAAAATGGGAAACATTCTAGTGCTTCTAAGTGCTTGATCTTTCTATTTGTGTTTTTTGACTGTGTTTGGTATAGATTTTGGAGAACTAAAGCTTACAGTTCTCAAGTGAAATTATGTAAGTGACTTGCAAACATCCAGAGTCTTTTTTGTTGAGAAGTGTGGTTCAGTAATGGAAAAGAAAACAACAAAAGTCAAACACTGAATAAAAAGCATTACTTTGTTCTTTTATTTATGTTGCTTTAGGCAATCACCAATTTTTTTCAGCTCAGTTTGATCCAAGAAACTATTTCACTTGAATAGTTTGCACATTATAAAACTACACAGAAAACAGAATATGTAAGTGGAGCAAATTATTTTCCTATTCTCCATGCTTATAGATTACCTGTTTTGGGAGGGGAGTTTTAAAGCGTGTGAGTTTTATGTATAATGCTGTCCAGGAAACTAAAAGCAGACATTTAATCTGCAACATCAAACATGCTTTCTGGATGCTAGCCTGGAGCATCAATCTACCTGGAGCCCTTCCCACTCTTAACAATGAGGGAAAGGCTTCCTCCAGTGAAATTATTGGGATTCCTGTGAAATTTAATGAGCTTTTTAAATTTTTTCTCAGCTGTGTGCCTTTCCTTTTGACAAGACCTCAGGTGCTTTTTGTTGTAACCTGATGGTCCAGGTAAATGAAAGGACTAGTTATCTTGTTACATGAAGGTAAACAAACACTGATGTGTGATCTACAGACACAGAACGTTTGATTTTTTAATGACTATGAGCCTGTTCCTGCCTGAGAATGGGCTAGGAGGCGAGTTTAAGGTTGGGTATTGCTGAGTTTGGCTCATCTGCAGCACAAACGCTATTGTGTTGATCTTGAGAACAGGCAAAAACCGTGGCAGTTAGGGAATTAAAGTTCTGGAGCACAGTTGAGACTGTCCTTATGAGCAAGTCTGGGTGCAACTTGCAAGGCTGATAAACACTTTTGCAAAGCTGCAGAGAATAACAGCAGGAATCTACATCTCCTCACTGCATCATAGCCTTTCCTCAGCTAAAGTCAAGTATTAGAATCTAAAGCATGCAGGGGGTTTTTTCAAGCCTGCTGCTTTCATTCCTCCAAATAAATAAATGAATAAAGCTGGTTAGAAGCAAAAGCTGGTTAGAAGCAAAACAATTTAATCTCATCTGAAAGAAAAACTGTTTAATGATGTTTTCGGGGACTTGTAAAATTAATTAAATATATGTGAATTTTGTCCTTAAATTCTGTTTTTCAAATGAAAAAAATGGCAGCATCTATTTTTTACCAAAATAAAAGGTTTAATGCGCTGTTTTTCTCAAGATTATATATATTCTTTAAAAGTTCTGCCTCCTAATTGTGGTACATATTTATAGCTGTTAGCCACCAATTTCTGATTTTTGTTCTAACCTCTGGTAAAGATAATATGTTTATTTATTAAAGATAATCTCTGCAGAGATCAAGAACATAAATCATCTGCTTTTGTATGAGAATATCTGGCTTCTGAAATCCTTCTTCTGATTTCTTCTTGTTATTAAGTACAAGGAAGTACTCAGTTCCAGTCCCAAACTGTAAGAACAGCTAATATTTGCTGTTTCAATAGCTGTGTAATTTCTATATGCTGTTTACAGTTAGGTACACACATTTAGAATCAGAAATAGCAGTAATAGCTGAAGGTAAAAATGTAAATTAACTGCAGATACATATTTATTTTAATTATATTTACTGAAATTATTGTAATGACAGGAAATTAACATATTTGTTTACAACATACAGGACTTAAAATTGATTACAAGGTGCTGAATGTTGACATTTGTCACTCTGAAAATAGCCCGGGATCTTTTTTATTTTTTTTCTTCTTTGCACAGAAAGAATAAATTACAGACTGAGCCAGACTGCTTGGTATGATGGAGTAGCATATGACCATTTCATCAATAATTTCTATATCACTTGTTCAATAGGGAGAGAAGAGAAAAAAATCAATCATATACAGTTTGAATAGATTGAAACGTTACTAATTCAATGGTATTTCAGCCGTAAACGCACTGTCAAAACTATCTGAGAGAGAAGTGTAAAATCCACTGCAGGATTCTGCTGGAGATTGTTCTGAAACACACTGCAATAATCTAGAAAATAACTAAAGCCCATTAAATTAAATTTGTGAATCAGTTAGATTATTTTTTTAATTTTGGAAAGGATCTCTCAATTTTACCTATTCACTATAATTAATCAAAAAAAAAAAACAAACAAAAAAACCCCCAACAAAATCAACCTCTGAACAATGCAACCAAGTCTACTAAAAATGTTAAAGCCAAAAATTGCTTGCTGTGTAATTCAGCTAATGTTGTGGCACTCTATTTTGCACTTGGGAGAGATTTCTATTAGTTCTTGTGATTGGAGACAATGGTGATTACTGATTATCACGTAATCAGAACATAAAAGTTGAATGTTGATTAGGTTTCCCTTCTTTTAAAATCCTTAATGAACCGTAAGACTATTTTCAAATTTTAGTATTCTTTTGCAACCACTTCATTCTTTTATAGCTTGACAACCTCTATTAACATGATGGAAAATAAATTAATATATAAGTGAGAAAATATAATATTATTTTTTATAATAGCATCCATTTTCTCCTTAAAAACTTTCTATTAGGAAAAATATAAAGACTGTTTTTAGGTACCAAGTGCTTTGCATATTAAAATAATCACAAGATATTTTAACTGTCAGATTATTGTATAATATGTGTGGGGATGGAATTCTCAGTTCCAGCAGTAAACCACTTCCACCCGCTGAGCAGTTGTCTAACAGTGTGACAGGTACGATGCATCAGACCTCCTGCCCATCGTTGAGAAGCAGGGATCTGTGGGTCACTGAATCAGAAAACAGTTTGGGTTGGAAAGCCACAGTGTTGGACACAACTTATATGTCTAAGATTAATGTTAAAACATAAAGTAATAACGTGGAATAGTATAGAGAAATCTAATTAAGTTAGAGTGAAAAAAAAAAAAGCTTAAGTACCAACAATATTTGTTATTTGAACTAAAATGGGAAGAGATCTAAAACATTTTATGTCTTATAACACCTATTTATTAACAAATTCTTCTACAGCAGATAAGTGGCATACTGCTACTCAAGTAGATGCTGGAAATATATTCTTGTTCTTGTTAGCTATTGAACTAAAGGTATTTGTTTATACTAACTTTTGAATTACAGTATCAGTTTGTAGTTGTTGGGAGCTTTCTTTCTAGGTCACATATCTATTCATCTGAATCAATTTTTAATTAAGGTTAGATCTCCTTGATTTCAATTCCACTTTGATAATTTTAGCAGAGAATCATGTCTCATTGTGTGACTTCAGTGTATTTACTTATACTGTGTTATCAAATATTTCTTTTATATTAACATAAAATGTCTAGGTCTTTTGACAGGATGTTTTTATTTGCAGAAACACTTCTAGGAAGTTTATATTTATATATAATTGTAAAGGTTATTTAAATGTGCCTTTTAATGTTTCTCTCCTTTGAGATATTACCTAGGATATAGAGCAGTATGCGAGTTTCTGGTTGGCCTTATAACAGGTAAAATAAAATAATAACAATAATAATAATAATAATAATAATAATAATAATAATAATAATAATAATAATAATAAAATCTCCACAAATTAAAAATCTCTATCTTAAAAAATCCAGCAATGTAGAATTCACTTTATTGTCATGTGGCATAGCTAAAAAAAAAAAAAAAAAAAAAAAAGGACCAAACATTTCATAAGAAATTTATTTAAGTAGAGCAACTTGCATCACTACTAAAGATAGGAACTGAAAAATAATCAGATATAGCAAATGCTGCAAAAATCCGAAGGTCAGACATTATTTCATCTTCTTCAGTATTTTCATAAAAATTGGCCCCAGTTCTTCACCTGCTCAAATCTTGAGATCTCAGAAGACAACTCTTTCAACTGGTAGCCAGGCATTTTTGGTGTTAAACGGTAAAGAACAGGAATGAGAACTGACTGCAAACTGTACTGACATGGTATGTTTAATCAGTATTACTGTTCAGATAAAATTACATGCCCTTATCTGCAAGATTTTATAATACAGTTATAGAGCTTGCTGCTACATTGAAATGCTCCACAAAGCATAATATGGATATATTTGCTTTAATTGAAGATGCGTAAATGTACTGGTCAGTGACCTGATTTAAAAGCCATTGGACTAAAATTAAAATTAGATCCAAATCAAATTGCATACCCAAATTTTGAGCAACAGTATAGTCTCATTAAACTGAAGTTAATAGTCCAAGTTATTATTTACAAGAATTTATCTTATTTTCCCCCCATCTAACAATAGCCAAAGTATTTAAGACTGAATAAAAGCAAAGTTAAAAAGATAACATAGAGAGGTGTACTGTTTATGAGGCACGCACCTGGGTAGCATTTAATATTTTGCACTGATAGCAGATATTGATGTTCTTCTATTTCTTAATATTTTACATCAGATTATTACTGCCCACTCAGGGGTTCTCAGGCAGCTAACACCTACGGACTGAGAAGATAAGTATTTAAATACCTCCAAGGTCCTGTGCTTTGATCCCAAGTTGGTTTGAGGAGATCTCTATCTATTGTAAACATGTTGTGTGATGCAATCAGAGGACAGATACAATCAAATAACTGGTACTGAGGACCTGACATTCCTACTGCTCTTTGTGAATTTTCTTCTGAAACAGCTCAAGAGTGTTCCTGTGGACAGCATATCCATTAGGAATTGGAAAAGGTTCTGTGCACTCATGAAGTTTAGTTTCATCCAAAAGTAATTGAGATTATATGCTCCAGGATTTCTCAGAGCATAAAACAAAGTGTAGCAAGTAGAGGAAATGGAAAATTGGGTTTGAAAGCTTGTTCAGTCTTCTAGATAAAAAATATATCTTATAGATGATGATGATTACTATAATGGTGATTCTCTCTTGGAGATATGATGAGGTGAGTTTTTCAGGGCTCACAAAGCTTGTTCTCTCTCAATCAATTTTATTTCTTTTAGTCTTTATTATACATGAAGCTGACTGGAAAGTCAAAAATCATTATTCAGAAAAATACTTTTGAAATTTCTTTCTGTTAATCATATTTTTGCTGCAAATATGAAACAAAATGTCACACTTGGAAAAACCTCAAAAGTCTGCTGTTTTCATTACTTGATTCTGGATTCTTACTGCTGTGAAGTGTCATCACAAAATAATTGGGAATTATGAAAATCGACATTTTAACTTTTAAAAGGTTTGAGTTTATCTTCTGCATCCAATGGACTAAAACATACTTGAATGTGTTTATCACTCAGCCTCTTACAGTGTCCTCTCTCTTTTAGTCTTTGGGATTTTTTATTCTTTTTGATTGAACTTGAACCTTTGATTTATGAAATATATATGTTAAAATAGCCAATGTGTTAGCGAAGTTCCCACTGGAATTCACAGACCGGCAACATAACTTTACAGAGGGATATAAATTTTCAGTATCAGATAATATGCTGAAAGTATTTTATAAAGTTAATGTCAACCCTTTTGTAACTTTATGCCAAATTTCTGTGTGCACTGTGGAAGAAGTAGTACCTTTTCTTGGCAAAAAAGTTGAGTCAGTGAAGCTATCTTCCCATCATAAAAATGGACGTTTTACCAAATTCTGCAAACTCTGTTTCTTATCTGTTCCTGCTTCATGTTTGGTTATGTCTTCTCTACGTGTTTCTTTAAAATCATTCCACAGGATAATACCTTTTCCCCTGTCATTCCTGAAATAGGACAGAAATATCTTCTTAAATATTGGTGAATGGGTGGTGTTGCTTTTGGAACGTTACAGGTTGTACTCTCTTGTAACTCATGCATGTGGGCATTTAATCCTCTTTCCTTGCCTTAATTAAAAATAATTCATTAAACTCTAGGAACTAAAGACAAATATTGATTTATCCAGGTCTTATTATCCTGTATACTATAGTGTCATAGGTTTGCATGACATAGCTCCCCAAATAAAGGTCTAATTCAGAAGCAAGGACATTCGGCTTGACCCCAGAGGGGCAGAAGATAATGCAAGTCTGTTCCTACTTATTCTTTAGAGGTGTCAGTAAAAATATTTTTGATTCAAAGCATCTCTCTGATCGTCCATAAACTGCAGATGTTGAAGGAAGAAAAGAGAAGAGGCATACACAGACCTCCTGTCATAGCCAAGTCAGGTCACACAGAGCCCCCAGCACAGGAAAATGAAATGGTAGGAGTGGGGATCTGGGAGCAAAAGGTAAAGGTGGTATAAAGGGGCCTGTGAGGAGAAGTGGTGCTTATGAAAGACAGGAAAATGTGGAACTCCTGAATAAGATGCCTCTGGGGACAAGAAAGTCAGTAGAAAGAAGGGGTAAGAACTTGCAAACTGCACTGCTAATGTAACGGGCCAGAGACCATCCTTTGATCCTGAGACCAAGTGATATAGCCCAACTTGTGTTTGTTGCCTAAAAGAAAACTCAAGGAGAAAAAACCTCCAGGGCAACTTAATTGGGAGGTAAGGTGAGGGAAGGTTTTAATGATGCCTCTCAGACGTTGGGGTTACAAGCTACGTGTGCTCTACTCTGATCCAGCATTACAATTTTTATAATAATGTCCATCCAATCTCTGAATCATCCACTCCCCCCGGCCTTTACCCCATTCCATCCCCTGACCTGCCCCTCGGGAATTGGGCCAGGGGTCATATTGGGACCCTCTCTTTGTCATCTTGGTCTTCTTCGGAGCACACAATGCACACAGTTCTTGGTTATATCTTGCGGTTCAGGCTAGGGAGCAGATATTCTTAAACATTAGAAGACCTACCTTGAAAAGAAGACTAAATATGCTAAATGGAATTTGAGGGGGAATTGATATGGGGAACATGGAATAGGTAAAAGGGTTGGGAATCTGTGTAGCTACTGTGCTAAAGGGTGAGGGAGTAAATGCAACTGCTTCTAAAATCTACAATTACTATAAAACTACTTCTAAAACTTATAAAAATTAGAAAAATCAAAAAATCAAAAAACCTGAAGGCAACAGATCATATGTCCTTCTTTTCCTACAGACCAATTAATTTCAGACTTTCTCCCAAGAACAGTCTCTAGAAAATTAAACAGCCCAAACACTTTACAAACTTACTAAACTCCACCATAAAACTGAGTTTACACTTCTATATATAAAGGAAAGGTGTTCCACAAGCTTTCAGTTTAATCTTATAGCTTAAAAAAATCTATCAAGTTTCAGCCTGCATTCATTCATGGTTATATCAGACTAACTTGCTTTAAAGTTAAAATTTATTTGCTTCCTTCATTCTTGTCTCCCCCTATCATATTCATAGACAGTAGCCATATTTCAGTCTTCATTTGCTGAATGAAACCATTCTAAATGCTTAAAAATATGTTAAAGTGTGAACTTTTTCAAGAACCTAAAAGAACCATTTTTTTTTAGTATTTAAGCAATGTAAAACTCAGTGAAGTCCTGTTTCATGTCTGTAACCTCTTGGCACAATGACAGTACAAGTAAGTAACGGTTACAACAAGGATATTTTTTCTGTTAGTGGA
This sequence comes from Corapipo altera, assembly GCF_003945725.1. NCBI lineage: Eukaryota > Metazoa > Chordata > Aves > Passeriformes > Pipridae > Corapipo > Corapipo altera. The sequence continues at coordinate 2,461,861 of NW_020884883.1, read as the reverse complement.
ATTTGCATATTTTTGATTCCAAGTAGTGTTATGAAAACTATGAACTAACTGCATTGTATTGTGTGAACGATATTGAAAATTCCTTTAAAAACACAGGTAAAGTCACAGATATGTTCAAAGACCCATTCGCAGACAAATGAAGGCATCTAATTACTTTTTATTAGTGTCAAGGAGATATGCATCAACTCTGAAAGAAACACATCAAATTAAGACAGGTGGAAAAAGAGCATATTAATGCAGTTAAAATAGATTGGAAAAAAGAATAAAGTATGTGTGCTCAGATCATGTATAAAAAAATCACCATGATACCTGTCATGGTATCTCCATTGGAAAACAAGTGCCCTAAATTCTTGATGTTGAATTATTAACTGGCTGAGATCAAATGCTTTCTTAAATTCTATGTTACCTTTTTCCAAGAGGAGGGATATTCTAGTGGATTAGCTGTATGTCCCAGATTTCTTTTGAATACTTTGTGAATCTTGTCGATCTCTGAGTGCTTGGTGAACAAACCAAATAGCCTCTGATAGCCCTGACTAATATCTGGAGATGTACTAATCCTTAAGAATCAGAAGAGATAGTTGCAACTGGAAATGAGAAGTAAAAAAAGCAATACTAGTAGGAATATCGGTGCATAGGTCTGAATAAAAAAAAAAAAAAAGAAAAAATGGTGGGACTAAATCACAGCTTCTGAGATTTTGGACACAGAGTATATAGTTTTATGGAGAAATGTCCAACTGCAGCCAAGTATTTAGTTGGAATAACAATCCCTCCACCACCTATACAGACAATAGCATTATAAAATAGGATAGTACAAGTTGTCCCAGAGCTGGGGTAAGCACTTTAATGAACTCCATCTTAAAGAGTTCAAAAATGTGACCTGTAAGCCTATGATTGCCTAAGGAGTCCATGTTTTTACTCTCTGAATACAGCCTTCATGGTGATTGTTCAACTGTGGCACTTCTAAAATGCACAAGAGATATATTAGTAAAATCAGCCTCCTACCTATTTATTACAGTTGTAATTCTCCCTTTCTCTCTTAATTGCCCAAGCATCGTTACACTGTCTGTCTATTCTAAAGACAATTTATATCCCATAATATTAATATACTTTTATTGTTGTCTTCTAACAGAATTCTAGTTGGGTGCATTGTATCACACATTTATCTGTATGCAGATAGCTGGATGGACTTTAATAATCCTCCGTTAGTGAGCTTACGTCCATCTTTATTAGTCTCCATAAATTCAAATTTAGTCTCTTAGGTAGCTCATTTCTACCTTGCATACACACTTTATCTTCATTTTTATCAACCCATGCACGTCTCTTTACACTGTTCTTCCTTTGCTTTATACTGTTGTGTTTGCCTTTTTGTACTCTGTTCAACTTTGAAAATGTTTTTCATTTTTGAAAATCAGTCCACTAAAAAAGAGTCATTCTCTGTTCAAACTTTTTCAGTATATGACCCATTCAATTCCAAGTAACACTTTGTGGCTTATATACAACTTGTTTCTATCAGATTCATAAATCAAATGCATACTGGATGATTTATCTTTCTGTCTCTTAACGTTATCCTTATTTGACACTAGCATTTTCCCCTTCTCTACTTTCATGATGCTAAATACATTTTCTCCTCTGAGGAATCTGTCTTTCCAGTTCCTTGGTTTTCTGTTTTGTTCTAGAAGAGAGAATGGACCAAGGTCCCCTAGGCTGACTTCAGGAAGAACAGCATGGTATAGCATGGTTTGATATAACTAAACTTCCCTGGCCCCACAGAGGTGAAAAAGCATCATGATCTGTTCTCTACTGCTTGCTGGGAACTGGCTAAACAACACTGGGGCATTTTAAGGGGGTAAATCTTGGTCTGACTGGAAATTCTTTCAAGAAATATGCTGATAAATAATATGGATATGCTAGCCTGGCCTGTTGTCTAGAAAAGTTTGCTGTTTGCCAGTGGCTGACTTATGGGATGTTGTGGAGAGACTGCTGAGCCCTGTTCAACCAACCCTCTCACTATTACCTTCTGCTGATTTTCTGTGTGGACACTAGTGGTAATGCTAGGGGCAACTTGGGGTGTACAGAAAGTGCCTACAGAGGTCTGAGGGCAATAGTGTGGGCAATGGAAGATGGGCAGTGTTCTCCAAAATTCTGCTGGTGAGGGCAAAGGGTATAAGGAGGAGGGCACTGATTTTATGTGTCACCAATTGCATATTACCAAAACAGCCTGAAACTCTGAGTTAGAACAATTTCTGTCATTGTCAAAATAGGCTTGATTCTCAGTTCTCCCAAGCTTTGCAAAAATCATAAAATCATGCTAGCAGTCTCTCTTCCAAATGGTAAGAAAGTTAAAAAGAGGCCCCCATATTACAGTACTATCACCTCCAGTCAAGGACTGTGCACAAACAGTAGACTGGGCTCTGGCCTGTTCTCCTGAGCAGTTGGATCAGGAATGCTACAACCTACACTTTTATCTCTAATAATCTGCACAAGACTATGGCATAGTAACAAACAAAAATTCACGTGGTAACTTATTGACTTAGAAGAAGTTGTTAAAATTACTTCTTTGCTTCTGAACTAGTTTACATTTAGGGGTTTTTGATTGTTCTTTTTCACTGCAGCAAAATCCCAGAGCCAGTGTCCAAGCCAGACCTGCTAACTGCCCACGTGATTTGTTTTCAGAAGTTCACTTGGGTCTGAGGTTGAGATAAACCAGTCTGTATTCTTTCTTAGGGAAGACATCTTCAGGTATAGCTTTAGCTGTTAAGCACACCTATTTTAATACTTTGTTATTGGATTAATTTTACAGTGTTGGAGGAGAAAAGCACTTTGGGACTGCTGTCTTCCTTTGCCTCTCCCAGAGGGCTGGCTGATTTTGAATAGACAAAGTAGCCTTGGTACTGTCTGTTACAGAGTCAGCTGGAGCCTGGGCTGCTTGCAAATGCAGTGAAGATAGGTGGAGTTGGGCTCTGCTAACCTTCAGGCAGCATCTTATACTATAGATGTAGCTGTAGCATCTGGAGAGCAAGATGTTTTGTCCCACCTATTTCTCTTAAATGAGTATAATATCATCTTTGCACAACTGAAAACTGATTTCAGAGATCTGAGCATAAATCAGAGCAGCAAAATGCCAGATGTGACCAAGCCGGAAGAAACACTCCTGCAAAACTCAGAAACATTACTGACTGCTGCATCTTTATAAGAAACAAATCCACTCAATGGACAGGTAGACAGAAAGAAGATTCCTCAATTGTTTGGTTCATCAAGCCAATGTTGTAACTCCATTCAGAAAATACAGAAATTGTTCAGGACACTTCATAGAAAGGAAATCTGTTCCTCTGTAAAAAAAAAACAAAAAAACCAACAAAACCCAAAGAAAGATAGAAGGCCAAATAGGCAGATATATTAAGAAGTGTAGCTCTCCTTGACTGGCCCAAGTGGTGGTCCTGCAGCTTGAGGTCTCTGAACCTTCCCTCTCAAAAGAAATGGACAGAATGGCAGGAGAGAGAATGGAGGAGAATGTCTCTTCTGTATTTGACAGAAAGATGGCAACTAAAACGAGTAGAAATCAGTGTGAAGAAAGGACAACTGCACATACCAAAAGAGGGATCAAATGGAGTTAAGACAAAAGTATTTGTATACCTTGAAACATGGTATTAATATGAAAAGGTGAACTTGTAACAGTGTTGATTTTCATTAGAAAGGCAGATCTAATCATCATGTCTTGATTGCTGAATCAGCAAGGCATAATTTCTAAATAAATAGGTTGCTCACCACTCATAACAACATAAGTATAAAAAGCCATGTAAACCTATATAAAAAAAAGTGCAGCATACATACAAAGTAAAATATTCTGACAAATCATATGAGATATTTGTTTCAAAGTGGATCAAAAGATTAGTGATGAATTTGAAAGAACTGATTTAATCTTTTCTATCTATTTTTTATGAAAATATTTTTCACCAGAGATTAATTTTGCTTAGCACACTGCATCCTTTTTGCAGAATATGACTCTTAATCTGATATCAGTTACATTCTCATGTTACATGGTTTCATTTTCTGTAACAGTTTAAATGTTCATGTAATTAAATAATATGATTTCACATGGGGAATGCTATGCATACACATACAGATTCTGTGAATTGGTATGCTTCTGATTTCTATAAAAAAGTAACCAAACCTTTTTAAGAATCTGAACATTTAAAGTAGAGAGTGCTTAAACCTGTGAGTAATGATTTCTGGCTGTCTTTGGAGGTAAGTCTAAGTATAGTGTACATCAGGCGTATAAATAACATGCTCAACTTTTTCAGTTTATTAATTGCTGATGCTGATCCTATAAACACATGCCAAAATGAATCCCTTATCTATGTCAATAATTTTCAGGATTGGAGATTTACTATTTTTAATAATAAATTTTCTTCAATACCTTTAGTTCCTCCTCCAATTGCAAAACATGAACATGATTTGATTTCATTATTACCTTAGGAAGACTTTAATAAATATATCCTAAACTGTTTGCAATTGAAATGTATATGTGCTGTGATTAATAATTTTGCATGGCAATTTGTTCACATTTTACTGCTTGATGAAAATGATGATTTAATTATGATAACTTGATGAGGCATGCATTTAAAAAACTCTCCAGAACTGCTTTTTCTTTTTCCCTAAATTCTTGATTGGGACCAAGGTCACTGTTGAAATGCAAGGTTATGTATGAGTAATTTATAGCATAGTTATTATGGTTTGGATATTCAGATTTCCTCTAATTTTGATCTGTTTCAAACATTTAAATCTTATAAGTATCATGGTTTTTATAGTGCTCAATTTTACAGCATATAGAATCTGTCATTAGAAGCCACAAAGCTTTTTGAAAATGAATTATATTAGAGCAATGGAAATTGCTCTATTCCTTGCCATTTTGAAAACATGTACTGCCCCTATAGGCCTGACCAACTCTTTGTCCCTTGCAGAGGTAAAGATTCTATGAAGTTAATATGAGATCAGGGTGACAGGTAAGGTAAAATGGCACTAGTTATTGGTGTTCCAGCTTTGTGTTTCCTCAGGGCAAAAATGGCTGCAAATCTGGTGATAATTTTTGCCTGTGGATATTCTAAGTATCTCTTGAAGTCAAAGAATAATGTGAGACTTTTAACTTCCTATTTTAAAAAGAGAATAAGAGAAAATTATCAGTGCTTTTCAGAGCTGGGTTGAATAAAGAAAATTAGAGTGCTGTGGCATGACCCAGTTTGGGAATAGCTAATAAATTGATCAAGAAATTTGAATAGATGAAAGGAAAGCTAAACATAGCAAAAATAACTTGGGGATTCAGGTACACATATCTGCACAGAAAGAACGATGACACAGAAAAGCTTACAGCAGAGAGGAGCTGACAGAAAGCATTTAGACACTCGTCTTCCTCCCTTGTTGGTTTTTTTATAAGAATATCATAGAGATTTTCAGACTTTTTTTTTCTTTGGAGATCCATTAAATTTCTCTGGAAATTTTGAAAAAAAAATATGAAAACCTCAACACAAATGTATTTCATGTGGAAGTTGAATGAATTTCTGCAAAAGGATCCTAGTGTCAGAAGGATAAAATTTCCAGATATGAATCAACAGTTCTGCTCCAAAATTTCAAAAATGCCCATAGTCTCATTACACTACCTTACCACTGACTTGTAGCTATCACTGAAAACTGTTTTTTTCATTAAAAAAATGGGATTTTTTACTCTCATGGAATACCCTTCTCTTTCTGTCTCTGCTGAGTTTTGATCTTACCTATGAATTTAGTATCTCTCTCTTCTCCTTTTTTTTCTCTTCTGCCCTCACACTGGTTCCTGATCAGGCTTTCTACCACTTCATTTAACTACTACTATTTTCCTGTATCTTTGAATCATGTGCATATTTCACACTTCCTCCTCTGCCCCAGCAGAATATTTTCTGAAGTTCTTGTGAAACTATCTCTCTTCACCAAAAATCTGCCTTTTCTGTTCATTTCTAGTATCTGCTTACCTAAATAACTATTTCTGAACTACTTTAAATCCCATCTGTTTTTTCCCACCATTAACTCAGACTTCAAACACTCCTCTGCCTTCTCCTCCCCTACCTTCCTCTTCCCCTTCATCCTTCTCTCTTTTCCTCTTCCTCATATGGGACCCTGCCAGGTTCTTGCAAGATGATATTATTGAAATATAGAATGACTTTATTCTCACCTTCTTTTACCTCTTTGTTTTCTTTCTGACATTCAGTTCTTTCTTGCTCCTGATCTACATATTTTCTGGCAGTTCTTACCCCAGTTTTGCTCTTTTTCTTATGACATCTCTTCAACTCTGAAACTCTTCTACACCACTCTTACCCTTGCATATATTTTCCATGTAACTTCTCACTACCTTCTGGATCTTTTATTTCACAATATAAAAAAGGCAGTTTGTTCTTTGAAAATATCCCTATTTTATCTTAAATTTTATCCTCATTTATTGTCCTATCTTGTTCCTCCCTTTAATTTCAAGGTCATTAAATACAGCCTGGATTTACCCATCTATTTATACTCCATTTCTTCCTTACATTGAAGGGTGATTTCTTTTAATTTTTAGTGACATTTTAGCCAAATCTTAGATTTCTCCAATATTTCTTCATCATCTTTGACCTCTGTAGTACCTTTTATTTTGTTTGAAATAATTTTCTGTCTTTACTTCTATGACAGCTCTCTCCTGTGTCTCTCTTTCTGCCTGTCTTATCATTCCTTTGACAGATCTTTTAGAAGCCCTTCCATATCTCTGCTTCCTGGAGGTGTCCCATAGGCCATGTCCTTCATTTTCTTTCCTTATTTAAACCTTTTCTCTAAATAACCTTATTTATGTATCTACCATCTTTGCTCACCTATTGTCTTTGTGCTAGCCTTTAGATTTATGTTTCTAGTAGATCTTTCCTTCTGTGCAAACTAAAGCTAGATAAAAGTAAATCCTCAGCAAAAAGGATTTTAATGTATTTCTTGGTTTTAGATGACTTGATTCTGGGAAAAAATCCAGGAATGTACAAAGAAGTTTTTACAGAGTAAATGAAATACATAATCACTTGATTAGAGTCAGTAGCAAATAGAGCTTTTAGCATGCTAGATTTTCTTGTTTTGCTTAGGTCTTCAAAGAATTATTGATTTACCCATAGCACCACACTGTAAATTGTCAAAAGAAAGAAAGAAAAAAGCTTATCATAATAGTTGCCAGCTGACAATACTCTTGATGAATTATTGTCAAACACCTTTTATATCCTAATATAAAAATGTGGAGAGGTGAGTTCTGGGCTCTCACTCAGAGGTATTCACAACTCTGGGTGAGCAGGACTAAGTTTGTGCCACAGTTGTGCTACTGCAGTCAGACGGCTGTTCAGGCCTCACAAAAATTCTGGTAACTTCTTCAAGAGTGTAATTATATAAAATAGGCAGGGCACTTGACTAATAGGCAGTTTTACTGTCTGAACATAACTTTCTGCTTTTATATAGAACGGTGTACAGTGGTCAGTATAAGAGCACTAGAGAGAGTTGGAAGGAGAGGAACAAGAAGTAAAAATAAGGCAAAAAAGAAAAATACATCAAAAAACCCTCTAACAGAGAAAAGGAATAAAATTCCCCAAATAAAAATAAAAGACACTCAGAAAAATGGGTAATAAAAAGAATCTGAAAAATAAAAAACCTAGAATAGAAAATTGTTACAACACACAGACGGAGTGAAATTTTGCTTGAAAGTTAGAACCCTCAACCTCGACCCACCTCTCTCCCAAAACTTCCACTGAAATCAGAGTAGTAATGTATGCCCCTATAATTTACTGAGTTGCAAACAATGAGCCACGGAACTACAATCAGGAATTCATGAGCCAGGACATGCAAACGTCGCAGTTTTGGTGATAAACTTTAAATAGTGATGAAAGGAGATTATTCTGTCATTTTTAGGTTACACATAAGAATTATACATAGAGGTAGAAAGGATTTATTAGTAGTTTTTCGTATGTCAGAAACTATTGATTTCTTAGTATTCATAGCCACTCTAACCATCAGAAATCAGGTGTCTTTTGTTCTTGCCAACAGTGACAACTGATATGTCAGCACCTAAAAATAAGCTGGATGCTTCAAAGAAGGCTCTGAAACATATGGTTGCTTACAAAAAATTGACAGTCAAGAGAGCAGATGGGAGGGAATTATATTCAGCAACAGAGTGGCACAGTAGCTTAGCTTAGGTGTGTAAATATGTTTGCTGATTCATTAATTTTCTTTCTCTTTTTTTTCTGCCAGTAAAAATTAGATAGTAAAAGAAAAATATAGTTGTTTGCACAGCAAGTCCTTGCCACACACAGTTTAAAGATGTATTAAGTTTTCTTTGAAGACTTTGAAACAAAATGTATTTTCAGAAGATGACAGACTAAATAAATATTTTATTGCCCAGTCTCTTTCTCCTAAAATCACAAGTCACTAGCAGCACTTTTGTTCAGGCAAAGTCACGACTGCTGAGAGACATTAGTAAGTTTTTAGTGTGTATAATGTTGTGCATATTCTTCTAATAGTTACTAAGTGAGATTGTGACTAAAATATTTAAATCAAACCTTACAAATTTTTATCAGAATGCAGAGAAAGATTCCCAGTAATTTCTTACTCAAGAATTAAAACAATTTTGATGGGCTTGTAAATTTTTTGAAGAATGTGACAAGGAACTGCACTTAATAATGGCAGTTTCAGTAATAATACTAGTAAAGTCAGAGAAAAAAAAATGCAGGGGTCAAAACCAGACTAGAGTATGGTTTAAGTCATACAGAATTTCATAACAGCAAACATAAGACTTAATAGAGGTTCCATAAAATGATTGGAGTCTGCAAACACCAGCTGTTCAGAATAAAATGCTAATATTAATTTAACTAATTTAACACCAAGCTAATGATGTCCTCAGTTTGTATTCCGATCACCAAAAATTGAGAACTATCTAGAATAAGCAATAATATAGAGATATTTCCTTTTAATATTTTTTGTCAAACAATAGAGGAAAGAAATAACATTGATGTAAACTATTAACTACAAGTGTATATCTGTTTGCTTATGTATTTAAAGTATCCTGCAGTATTATTATATCAAAATTTATTTTTGGCATCAGACATGTATGTTGTGGCCCCAAAACTTTATTAGACTACAGGTTTTAGCCTGCCTCCTGAAGAAATAAACTATACATTAGGATGGTCACCAAATAATACTATTAACTTCTACCTATAAGCAGCACTTACATGTTTATGATCAACTTTAGTGGAAACCCAGGCCTAAAATCTAGATATGTCTTAATGTAACACCAGTTATTTTTTACTGAATGTCTGCTTTTGAGAATTGTCCCCTTGTGGCAATATTAGAACGTATGTGACAAACATAATGGAGGACATTTTTTTTTGTCTGTAACAGAAGCTGATCAAAGAATCTGCAACAAAACAGATTTGTTACTCCTTTACCATACATTTGAATACAATATGTGCATATGAAGGTATTTCTGAATATTTAGGTGCATGTCTCAAACACACAAATACTGAAAGCAGGTGCCAAATGGTGTATTGTTCCTTCCCTTATAATTTTTTTTTCTTCCTGATGTCTGAGAGCTACCTGGGGAAGCTGGTTGAAGAAGAAATTCAAGTGAAGGATCAAATTTTTGCTGAGAAAAGATTACAGAGTAGGAGGGAAGCTGTCTCAGCTTTCTTTGTGCACCTAAGAATTTTTTGTTAAGCACAGATCTTGAAAATTCATATGAGTACCTTCTTTTTTAATATTTATTTCATGTAACTTAAATGAACATTCAGTTGAATATAATTAATGAAATAGTGTAATTTCTAGTTTTAAAAATGCTCAAAATAACCGCCATATTAGCTTTCACACAAATTTTCTTTATTATTACAAAATAATAAAAGGTAGTGCAATCCTCCTCATTCTGTCTCTTCTGTGTTATCGTACTTACACTCCAGCACTTTACAAGTAATAATCCCCACACCAGTCAGTGTTACGGTTCCTGTTTTCGCTCCTATCACTTGTAGTCTATTCAGCTTGATGTCCCATCCCAGAGCACAGAGAAAAGAAAACACTGGTTAGGTAAACAGAGCAGATAGCTAGCCTATGCCCCTGCCTAGTCCTAGAGCTGCTGTCTGAGTCCTGGACAAACTTTCTGGAGAGACAAAAGGAGTTCCTTGGAATATTTCTAAACTTGGATACACAGGTTAAATTTAAAATAAATTCCTAATGCAGAAAACAATGCATGCTTCAGTGAAGCAAATATCAAGTAATAGACACTCTTCCAAGTTCTCTATTTTGATCTAAACTGCCTATGAATTCTGATATTTTCTGGCTTAAGAAAATGGTCTTTTAGTATTTTAAGATTTCTAACAAAGGATTACCTTTAGAGGTGAAAATATTTAACTTTTAATTCTTTATTCACTCATAAATTAAATGAAGAAGTTTGCTTGGGCTAAATTTTAGTCCTGTCAGCAATTTCAGATCCTCTCCATTTCTGTAAGATTGTAGTGTCTGCTCACATTTAATAAGACCTAGGAATATCTACTTTGTGCCACAATGGAATCATTCACCCTGTAAAGCATTGTGTGGCTCTAATAGTTTTTTTTATGAGTCATATGTAATTCAGGTGAATAGAAAGGAATATTTACAATTACAAAGAAGGGGTAAGTGAAATAGACAACAGGATTTAGTGAAGAGAGAAACTTTCCTACCCCTTAACTCAGGAGTTTTGAACAAAATTCTTAGGAGTACCAACTGAAAGAATGGAAAAGTATTAAGTAGGTATAGTTTCCCGTTACTGCATTCTTTGCAGTTTGTCACAGAAACAACCCATATATTCCATGTGAGTCAGGAGTAAATTTCCACTGGATTTCTAGGAAGAGCCTGATACTTTTTCCTGCCCAAGCAAATATCAATCTCATAGTTTGGGGGTTTTGTTTGGTTTTGTTTGGTTTGGTTTTGAGTTTTGTTTGTTCTGGGTTTTTTTGAGTTTTGGGGTTTTTTTGGTTGGTTGGTTGGTTTCTTTTTTTTGTGTCTGTGGTTCGTTGTTTTTATTGTGGGTTTTTTTGTGTTTTTTTTTTTTTTTTTTTAAACTTTTGAGCTGTTATGCATTTTATATTTTAAGACTTTCCTTGAGGATTAGTATCTGGTTTTGTTTGATATTTTTGGGGTATTGGTAAAAAGATATTTTTATATGGTGACCATCATTCTTACTGTTATTTATGAAATTTCTTTACTGCCACAAGAGAATTGCTTCATGCTTTGACAAGGAATCTTTTTACAGATGGAATTGCAGACAGGCTAATTATAATTCCAGTAGTAAAGCCCTGGATCCAGACAATTTGCTACACATGCTACATGGCTTTAGATCCTTAATATCTGCCTTTATAGAGTGTGATCTGTTCATTAAAAATCAGCCATTTATCTTACCATATATTTTATATTAAATACCATGACAACCACAGGGGCTTTTTTCATTTTCTGTTGATAGATTTTATTAAAAAGTGACTCACTGTCACTAATGAATCCTTAATGCATCTGCTGAATGAGTTGAGGAGATTTAAAGTGTTTACTTTACTTTTATCATTTATTATATATTATGATCCACATTTGATGCTTACTTACTCATCTAAATGGAACTGAATGTGACAAATTTGATCTCTGATTCAATGCTTATGCTACCTAGCTGAGTAATCTTTCACAATGTGAAATGATCTGGGATTCTAGAAAGACCTGAGCAGGTAAAAAAGAAGTCAGAACTCACTCAGAATCGATGGACGTATTCACTTCTACCTAAGCCGGTGTCCTAGCTGGCACCACAGGCACAGGTCCCTGCCAGCTCAAGAGGTCTCATCCCATTGATCTGACTCCCTTCCTTACTTGCCTATGTTTGTGGATAAAAGGTGCCAAAAAGAATAGGGTTCAAAGTAGATATACCTTTTTGACAGTGTACTGTGGATGAGAGAACAAGTTGTTTACAAGTCCAAAGTACATTTTATTTTACTTTTATATTAGGAGAAGTAAAGACTGCTGTCCAGTCTTTCTTTTTGCTATTTGTCTGTCTGCCAGACTAGGTCTAGAGAGAACAGGTTGCTGCTGCAGCTGAATCAGGTAGGTTTAGGAGAATAGGATTAAAGTAGTGCAGAGTCAGGAAAGGTGGGAAAGCTGGGAGAGGAACTTAAATTGCTGAAATGGTAAATGTGGTTGACCACTCCGAAATTGTAATCAAACTGATGCAAGAAGTATGGAAACAGGCATGTTTGGAAATGGAGTAAAGGAGTTTTTGTTGCTGAGCAAAGGGTAGAGGGGTGGCAGGAAATGGGGGAGTTTGGTGGGAAGAATGATGAGGGCTGAAAACTTACTTTTCAATACATGGGTAAATGTGAGTATGAGTCATGGTCACACACCTTGCAGATTACCAGAGTAAGTTCAAGGGCTACTCATATTGTTCCAAATATGGGTTCTTTCACCTGCTTTACAAGAGCCAAATGGCACACAGAGTTGAGATATTTGATTTTATTATGATTCTGCAAAACAGGTGCCAGGCATCTATCACAGCTGGTGCACCTTTCAGGAAACAAGTACAGTCTTTTATACAAAGAGATAATAAAGAAAGAATGATGTAGAAACAGGTGATTAGTCACTCACACTCATATAAAAACATTCTTAATGTGCATGTGGAGGTCCAGTTCATTATACTATCGTTTACATATACATATTTCCCTGGGGGTGTGTTTTTAGTCATTATAATCACCTAAGGTAACTTAAGGTTTTTTTCCCATCCTATCATGTACCATCAAGTTATTATTTAACATTATTTTCTATTACAGTTTCTGCTTCTATCTATTTGAACAATTAGTTGCCAGTGAAATAAGGATTTATGGTATTCTGCTTGTGAGCACTCTTCATTGCATTCTATTGCTGGGTACTCTTCACTGCTCCATTGCTCTGGTACAGTGTTGCCATGGTTTCAAAACCAATCCATAGTTGCTGTGTACTCTTTTGTGCATTTTTAACCTCTTCTTATATCACAGATACACTACTGTTGCAGTAAAATATTTTAAAGAAGATTTATTTGTATTAACAGTGATTTTTACTCATCTGATTGAAAATTTTGGATCTTTTAAGTTGGTAAGACTACTCACTAATTGTGGAGACTTCGAGTGACCTAAAAATACTTTTATTCTTAGGATGAAAAAAATCATCATTTTCATTTATCATATTATATGCATAAAATAGAAACTTTGCAATATGTTGATCAGAACTTAAAAAATCCCAGTTAAAATAAAATTTCTTTAGTAATGTTAAATTACACAAACCAATCTTATGAAAAAATCACCAAGCCCTAAGTGTGATTACAAAATTAATTTTGGGGGTTTTTTTTGGTTTTCTCTTTTTATATTTGAACAATAGTAGCAAGGATACTGAGTGAAACTCAGTGAATTATGACTATGGAATTTATATATTCAAAGACAAGAAGCGTTCAGTTCGGTACTTTCTTTTAGGAGAAAGAAGAGATAGTTAGAAGATAAGTTTTGCTAGTGCCTTATTTTATCATGGCCATGATTCCTTTGTGTTTTTCAAGGAAACATGTAAAACAAAGACCTTAGTAGGTTAGCGTTAAAATGAAACATTTAGCATATCTATAAATATACTATCACATTAAACCCATAGAATTTATTTAACACAGTTCACAGAAGGAGAAAAAACTGAATTCGCAGTGTCTCAAAAACACTCATAGTGCAGAGAGATGAGTAGACAGTGATAAGACTCGAAGAAGGTATTTTCTCATACACTTCAAAGCCTGAAGTCTGAGACAGCTTCAGTCTCAAATCACTACCTGCTCTCATTGCCTGTCAGAATAGACTGACTTGGAGTGTACTGGGAAAAATGATCCCCTTCACTACCATTTTCATTCCACTGCACTGAGAAACACTGTTAGTAGAAAAGCTACTTATATGGGAACCCTCTTAAAAAAATCACTTCAATAGAAAATAAATTATTCCCACCAGTTCAGTGGCCTAATATTTTAAAGAAAGGGGCTACACTATTACATATCACAGCCATCCTGAAAAGCTACATGTAGATGTTTGATTTTGGCAGACCACCATTCCTGCAGTCATTTATCAATATTCATTTTGAGCTGAACTGAGCTTTGTAAAACCCTTAAGCAAGTGTGCAGCAGCTGATTGTATAGAAGGCAAAACTAGGCTAGTATGTGTAGACCAGGCAGAATGTTGTCCCATGTTTTTGAAGAGTGGGAAGCTGATTCATGCACAGGATTGTATCCAGACAGTTCTTGAATGTCTCCAGTGAGGGAGACTCCACAACCTCTTTCAGCAACCTGTTCCAGAAAGAAATTCTTCCTCAGGTGGAACTTCTTGTGCATCAGTTTCTTCCTGTTGCCTCTTGTCCTATTGTCCTGCTGCTTGACCTCCATTCAGTCCAGGGCTGTTTCCATAGAGAAGAAAGGCCATCCTTTTCAGACCCTACCAGTTTAGATCCAAGTACCAGGGTCTCTTTACCTAGGCCTGTATTCTTTTTTTGACTTTCACCAAATATTCTTCCTCCTAGAGTCTCTTATATGCTCATAAATTACTGGGGGAGGAAGGCTCTACCTCAAAGCATCTTCATCACAGTTAAGTAAAATCTAGACTTTTGTTCTTTCAACTTGAGATGTTGAGAAACAAAAACTGTTCTTTGTCTAAAATCATCGAAAAATGATTCTGTTTTCTAACAGTCTGAGGTATAGGCTGCGTGCTCAAGGTAGTTCTGAAAGCCTGAGATATTCTAATTTGAGAAATATGTTAAAGTATAATTAAAGAAAAGGCTGTAAATTGCTTAAATGATATTATTTAGAGGTTTGTTTTATTTTAGTTCCAACCAGTAATGGCAGTTAGTGGGACTCTATATAACAACAAGAATCCAGCAATTTAAGTGATAAAGATTCAGATGAAGCACCGTAACCATGATGAGCACCAGCATAACTATCCTTGAACTAACCTTTATCCTAATCTAGAAACGTAGGAACAGTAGAATTCCCTGCCCGGTCTTCTAACAAGCATTTAACTATCTAAAGATACCCTGCAGGGCATAATTTTTTAGTCCATAAATCATCCAGTAAGTACTAGATAATGTTAATTTGCAGGCATGGGGCAAATTTAAAATCAAATTATCTCTTACCTAATCTGCTTTCTCCCTACTGTAGCTCCCAGCAGTATAGTCAGCTGCAGAAAAAAAAATTATTTTACTTAGTGGTGGACATTTGAAGAAATCTGTATATCATTTCTCATCCACTTCTAAATTTGCTCTGAAATAAAGCATATTTGATATTTAAGTTATTATTAATATACTAGTACTTTATGTATAATAACAGGAAAATAGACCCTAATATATCATGATGTAATATAAAACAGGCAATTTTATAAATTATGAATTTTAAATCTAAGAAAAAAATTCCCTATAAAGTACATATTGATGTGACATTTCTATTTATTCTGTTCCCTTAGCAAAGCATGTCATTTTGTGTGTTATAACATTTCATTACCTAATATTTCTAAAAGATTCTGAAGTTGCATGATGAAAGAATGAGTTCACATGAGTTATTACATTACTTCAGCATTTTAATGAAGGGTTTTTCTGATCTATAGAAATTAAGAATTTTCTTTCTGTTGTACATCTTCACCATAGAGATCCAGGTATATGGACCGTTATCACTCTATAGGTCTGTTATACTTCTTGTCCCCGTAGTAGTTTGGACCAAGTTTTCCCCCTGCAGTTGAAAGTGGTAACCCCCAGGGGGTGGTAACCCTTGAGTTTTGAAGTTTTGTCCAGTGAGTGCTTCTGCAAAATATAAACATATCACAACCAAACGGAAGAGAAGGGTTGTAGTTTTAGGTGGAAGAAGAGGTAGCCATGTTCTGACTGCCACGAGGAAAGGGGCCTGGAGCCCCTTGGGGCCTTTGGGGCCCCCCCAGCCCTGGACTGGGGGAGCTGCAGGGACCTGGAACAGCATAAAGCTGGGCTATGTGCCTGTAGTTATGTCGGGAGATGTTTCTCCACCGTGGGCAGTGGAGACAGAGCAGCAACAGCGGCGGCAGAAACAACACTGTTCGGAGAAGGTGGCAGACAGCCAGGACAGATAAGAACTGAACTAAACAGCAAACAGCATGCACTGCAGAGAGGACTCCTGGAAGGAGACAGAGAGCCAAGAGAGAGCCAACAGCAGCAGATGAGAGCAGAACTAGCTCTACAGAGAGAGTTGTGGTAAGAACTGAACCAAAAGACCCCAGACTCCTTTGAGACCCCTCTTTAAGTCAGGGTGGTGGACTCTTTCTAGAGTCCTAGATGGAGTAAAAGAGCTAATAAGCTCAGTCGTCCTGAGAGCTTAGCCAGGACGGTGTGTGGAGGTTGACCTTGAGGACCTCCCTTGCTGCAAGCTACAAAGAAGCTCGCAGACATCTTGAAGCAGGGCACAGAGGCTCTGCAAGGAATCTGAATTCTCTGAAGATACCAGACAGTCACAAAGACCCCCTGGACTTGTGATATGACCGTGGTGGAATGACCTTTGTCTGGGGTGACGTAGTCCACGAAGACCCTTTGCCTGCATCAAGGGGCCAAGGGGGATACCCCCTCGTGAGTGCTGGCAGAGATCCAGCTATGAGATGCTGCAAGAAAAGAAGAGAGAGAGCCTGTTGCCTTAGAGACATTGCTGCTCTGAAGAAGGGATCTGTCCTTCTTCCCTCCTGGACTTTTATTTGGAGGGGAGAAGAGATCTGATCCATTGTAAATACTTTTGTCATGGTAGACATAGCTAAGGTTGTATATAATATATTGTAGTATTTATTTGGACAGTCATTGTAATATATTCCCTTTCCCCATTTTGAGTCTGTGTGATTGTCTGGAAAACACATCTTACACCAGGTTGAGATGTGGGGGGGGGGAATGGAACTAGGTAACTGGATTTTGGGGTATCTCAAACCATGACATCCCTTAACAGTAGAACAAAGATTATTTTGATGTAATAAGGTCATAAAACTAGCAACAAATAGAGTAGACATTCCTGCTGAAAATGATTTATATTACATCTTAAATTTGGACAAGAGTTAGAGAAGCTATAGACTTCACCAGCTCAGCGTCTGAACTTACTGCATTTTAGTGTCATGGCTCATGGTTGCCTACAGTCAGCATCAACTAATATTGCAGTCTTAAGGAATTTGAATAATTTGTAAAGAGTTGCACAACCTGCAATATTTTCTGCTAAGTTTGACCATGATTTTGCCTTTTTCATCTGTAACGTGGAGTGAAAATTATGCAGCTGCTAAAACTGTTCAAAATATTTGAATGTAATGTAAATAAAGACTTTTGAATGTTTGTGGAGGGAATAGCGAAACTATATGGACGGTTAAAGATGTGAATAAGAAACAGCTCAAAAGCTCAAATAATTTGAAATTTGTAAGTCCTCTAGACATCTAGTTACTTCAGTATATATACTTGAATATACACAGAATTATGGTCTTATACATCTGTCACATATATAATACTACTTCTACTGTACAACTCAATATGCCTGCTGTACTATACAATACTACTAAAACAGTACTGCTACTACTATTACCCCTGCTACTGATACTTCTATAAATAGGTAATACTAATACTACTTCCCTACCACCAGGAATTTTTGGAGGCTAAATACTTTGTAGATTACAAAAGAAAAAGATAGTGTGGGAGTAATGCAAATACAGATAACAAGTATTCCTGCAATATAAATGGTAGAGATTTGGGTATGTACTTCAAACATTTAGGTGTGTGTCACAAAATGCTTAAAGAGAAATGACATTTTTTTCATAATTTTTTCCTTTGTATTCTTGCAATATTTAAGAAATCAATTTTAAAAAACAGCAGAGAAAAAGAATGGATATTTATAAAAATTTGGAGAGGTGGATGGCAAAAATCCCTGTATACTATCTGAGATTTAACATCACTTCTTTTTTGCTGATTCCTAGTTTTCTGTACTTGAAATGTTGAATTGTACATGTGTAAGTCTGTTATGCATATACACAAAGTATGTTTTGTACTGGAGAAATAACTGAGGAGAAAAGAGGTTGACTTTGCTTTGCTTGGAAAGTTTTTTTATCCTATGATCTGTGGCTCAGATAAACTTCCATCTCAATTCATTTTGTCTTTGATGAGGACTCAGAGATAATAAAATATACCATAATCACTAAGCTTTAGGAAAAGGTGCCATTGTCATTTAAATCTTATCAATAAAGCAAACATTGCTTTTCAGATTGCTGTGTTGTAGATCTTGCCTAGAATAAAGAGCCTCATGGACCCTTAACCTCAAGATGTATGAGGAGGTCAGACTTTGTTGAAATTCAGGCACTGATAAAATCATGTCTGGAATCTGTCGCCCTAGTCTGTCTCCATATTGTGCAAGAGAAGAAAAATTGTTTTCAGTTCTGTAAGACACTGAGGCAACCGCTCCTCCACCTCAGGATCTGTATCCACAAGAGAAGTTTATACACAGTTTGAAAACTGAGACATTTCCTGCAGACCTTCAAACTAGCATTTAGCTGTGTTCATTTCAGCAACTCCAGACAACTTTCTTAAAACTAGAAGGTAGAAATAGTGACGTGGAGAGAGGAAACATGCCAGCCAGCTCTCCAAGGAGGGATATTCTCACATATTTCTCCCCTACCAGAATATAATAATCCTGTGAGGAAGAGGAAGGAAGGTATTTAGAGAAGCAGAGGAAAAGGAAAAGAAGGAAATCAGGACAGGAGAACGAGTACAGTCTTTGGGTCTCATGCCTTGTCTCCAGAATTGGAGTATGTCTAACCTTCAGAATCCCTGATCTTCATCAGCAGAATAAACATTTCTCTTTACTCCCAGAAAGGCACTTCTTCATATCTTCTCCTCTGAAAGAAAAAAAAAAAAAAATTGTGTAAATGAGGAATTGAGAACAGCGAGTGCATAAAAGTACAAAAAGAGGTAAATCCATTGCCACAGTTCTCCTTTAGAGAAGCAGTCTGTTCAAATTTAAACTAGTGCATCTATGATAAATGGAAGAGTAATTTCTATTTTAGTAAACATGAGAAACATTTTATGTACAATATAAATAAATATCATGTGGAGAATTGCTACAATAATTAACAATCAAATTGTCAGAGATGAGTATACATCGGACATTCTCCTTGAATATCTATATAATTAATACAGAAAATTTTCTTTAAAGTATTTCCTGAGCAACTACACCAAAACTGTTTCTTTACACTCCCAACTCAAACAATCAGAGAAAATTTTGCATTTTGGAATTTATGATGTAGTCAATATGTGATGGAATAAGTAATCACTTGCATATTATACCCATCTTTGCTGTGAATTGTAGTAGCACATATACTAAATGAAAATGAAGCATGCCATTGAATAAAGCATGTAAAAAAATCTGTTTAACTGTGTACAGACTTTCAATGCACTGACTCATGATATATCAGGCTATTTTTCCCAGGAAAGTTCTTCTTGCAATATCATCTTCATCAGCTGAGGCAGGAAATGACATGGAGAGATTTGATGTGGTTACACATTTGTGACTTGGTTTAGGCAGGTGATTCTAGAATAAGTTTTGCTTAGTTTAGCATATCTATTTGCATTCAAATTTAACAGTCAGTAAACACGTATTTTCTCTTGCAGAAGTGACAAAATTATCTTCTGCATATGATGCCTGGCATTTCAGTAGATGGTTAGAACTTAGTTTCTATTAAAAATGATACATTGTTGATCTCAGAATTTGTTTCTAACACACATATTCAGGTTTTACAGACCTCCAGTAAAGTAGTAAAACAGGACTCTTACCTTTTGCTTTGCACTTCAATTATCTGTATTGTGTTACTGTATTATTTGTGTCTTGTGCTTCCACTCAATATTTGCAGAGCATAACTAGGAGGTAAATCAGGGAAAATATTTCTTAGCAAAAGACTTATGCTGATGTATTTACTTCCTCCTAAAGAAAACATACTGAATTATATAGCAGCAACTTTGTTCTCAGCAATTCACAATTGCTTTGGGTCATTGGTTCATTTTTCTCAAAGCTAAGAATTTGAAGAGGACATAAGGTTTAAATATCTCTTTCTAGCTCTTAGCTACATTTTAATTACACTACCCTGCCTTTTCACCTATTATGAATTCACTGTGAAAGTATTCCCCATGTTCACAACACTTTCCAGTTGCACAGTGGTGTACTGCAGTGCTGCCAGGGTGATTGCATTTTAAGGCTCAGAGTTGGAGTAGGCTGGGGCATAGCTCAGGTAATGGTAGAGCAGTCAGCCAAGAAGTAACATACCTTCTAACATTTATTCTGATGATGAGTAAAGAGATTATAATTTCTGCATTTGCATCCCTTTAATAATTTCCCAAGTTATGAGCATGTTTTATTATTCATTGGTATGTTTTGAGAAGTACATGAATTCTGTTGAATTCACCCATAGAGGAATTGATTTGCCATTACACACAATTCCATTTTAAATGGAGTTTAAAAATTTACTAAGAGCATTCTGTTTTCAAAAATGCAAAGTTCAAGGATCCATTGTAGAAGAACTTAGAGAGGACACTTAACAGAAAGATAATCCTACTGTGAAGAATTCATAATTTGAGATCAAATCAGGAAAAGAAACGGTGTAGGACGCATGGGGTAACAGAGAGAATCATGAGGAAATGGCCTCAACTGTGCCAGAGGAGGTTCAGGAGGACATCAGGAGGTATTTCTTCACTGTAAGGGTTGTCAAGCATTGGAATAGGTTGTCCAGGGAAGTTTTGGGGTCACCAGCACTGGAGATGTTCAAGAAATGACTGGATGTGGCACTTGCTGCTATGGTTTAGTTGACATGGTGATGTTCTGTCAAAGGTTGGACTTGATGATCTTGGAGGTCTTTTCCAACCTTAATGGTTCTATAATTCTATGATTTTATGTTCAACAGTGTTGTAAACCAAAGAGGAATTCATGTCTGGTCTGTTAGGCTGATCCTGACAGGGGCCCATCAAAGCCCTTTTATCGCTCACCTGCTCAACTTGGTAGAGTAGAGAAACTGTAGCAAAAGGCTGCTTGGTTGAGGTAAGGACAGAAAGATTACTCAACAACTATCATCATGGGCAAAACAGACTAAACCTGGGGAAATTAATTGAATTTATTACCAACCAAAATCTGAGTATGATAACGAGAAGTAAAACTAAATCTTAAAAACTCCTTCAACCCAACACTCTGTCCTTCCCTATTCCTGTTTCTCTACCTTCTGCCCTCCAGTGGTGCAGTGGGATGGGGAATGGGCATTATAGTCAGTTCATCACATGTTGTTTTTGCCACTGCTTCCTCCTTGGGTGAAGTTGTCCTACTCCTGCTCCAATGTGGCATTCCTCCCATGGGAGATAGTATGCCACAAACTTCTCCAATGAGTCCTTTCCATGGGGTGCAGTCCATCAAGAACAGGTTGCTCCAGCATGGGTCCCCTGAGGGGTCAAAAGTCCTGCCAGCAAACCTGCTCTAGTGCATCATCTTTTCTCCACAGGTCCACAGATCCTGACAAGAGCCTCCTCCAGTGTGGGCTTCCCACACGGTCACAGTATTCTTCCAGGCATCCACCTGCTCCAGCGTGGGGTCCTTCAGGGTCTGTAGGTGGATCTCTGCTCCAGTGTGGACCTCTATGATCTGCTGTGAGACAGCTGCCTCACCATGGTCTACACCACGGGGTGCAGGAGAATGTCTGCTCCAGCACCTGGAGCACCTCCTCCCCCCTCTACTTCACTGACCTTGGTGTCTGCAGGGTGTTTGGCTCACATATTTTCTCTCCTCTCTACTCTGGCTGCCATTTGCTTCTGCTCAGTAATGTTTTCCCCTTCTTAAATATGTTATTGCACAGGCGCTACCACTGTCACTGATGGACTCAGGCTTGCCCAGTAACAGGTCCATCTTGGAGTCATCTGATATTGGGTTTATTGGATATAGGGGAAACTTTCAGTGGTTTCTCACAGAAGCCACCCCTGAAATGCCCCCACCTCACATCATCCTGCAGCAACTGAAACTTTGTCACATAAAACTAACACACCTAGAGAAAAAGCAAGTCAAATAGTGGAAGACATATTTCTGTCACATAAATGTGTACATACGCAACTTCAGTAAGAATGCCTTGAATTCAAGAATTGCACTATATACATTCTCATTTTGACTTTCTAACTATATTTTTGTCTTCTTTTCTTTTATTTTGGCCCCAAAGGAGAGCTTTGAAAAGAACAGGCAGTAAACTGCTTCCTTTATAATTCTGGACTCTAATAGAAGTGTCAATTGAAGGTGACGGGAACATGTTACACTCTCATAGCATAAGCCACAAGAAGCATTTTACAGTAAACCATCAATCAGATAGAAGGTGGCCACAGAGATATTTAGCTTTACTTAACTTATTGTCATGCATCCTCACACACATAGCATGCCTTCCTAAAACATAATTATGAACATTAATAAACAATAATATAAGTTAATTGTATGTGTCCACCCATGATTCCAGCACTCCTTCTGGAACTGTGACAGTGTGAACCTTCATGGTTAGGAAAAAGCAATGATATTAACGGTTCTACAAATTCCACCAAAATAGACTGGTTTTTTTAAGGATGGGGCCTTTGCTGAGAATTTAACTGGAACATGTAGAAAATATGCCTGACTCTATCAGTGCTGTTCATCCCAGCAACAAGAGCTACTAAAACATGACTCTTGGTGTCTGTAGGAGGATAGGCACTTCCAAGCAGAGGTTAATCACATTTTAAGATAGCTAATTAATCTATGAAATGAATCACCCTTAAAAAAGGTTAAAAATAAGAGAACGAGATAAATTACTCGATTAAGACCATGTGCATTACCTCAGAAAAATCACAGTTGGATTTGATGCTAAATATGAAAAAAGCAGAAGCAATAAATTGTTTATGTTTAGAAAGATTATAAACATTTGTCAGCATCCTAACATTTTCTGTTCCAAATCTTAATTTTATTTTCATTTATGTTAATCTATTATACTTAACTTTAATGGCAAAAAAATGTTCAACAACAAAGTATAAATGAAATACACTTATTTTATGCTCAGTGGGGCCCAGTGTTTCAGCATTCTGTACGCTAATATAATTGAACATGAAGTGCTTACTCACCCAACTGATGTTAGATATCAGTAGGACCACTTCTGTCACTAAATGTTGATGGATTTGGCTTGGATTTCTTTGAAATATGTTTACTTCATTTATCACCACTTTTTCAGGCCTCTATAAAATTATCGAAGGAAAACCAAAATAAAGGAGTACTTTAATTACAATGCTTCCTCAATGGTAAATCCCTTGTCTCAGTAAAACTCATCTCAGTGTTTTTCTCACCTGTCCAATATATTTTACTGCACAAAGATTTCCCAAAAGCCACTAGAACTTTGACAATAATGTTTGACAAGACAAAGTGAAAAAAAGTGTTCACATTGAAGTGCATGATGCAGCAAGAGAGAGCTGCTGATTCATCTCCCTTGATGTGAACTATATTATTGGCAGCTGTATTAGGAAGGTCACCTCTATCTTGCTGTACCACCAGTATAGTTTCCATTCCTCACCAAATGGAGATACCAGTATAATTTTTTTTTTTTAACCCAGGGTGAATCCTGCATTTGGCCTATCAGCTTCATTGCATCTTAATAAAAAAAAAAAATCATTCATTTTTCCATAAAACTTTTTAATTTTAATTGAATTTTTCTCCACTTGGGTTATCTTGCTCTTTTGTTCCATTTCAAGAAATATGTTCATTTCATGTGTCCTGAAAATAGAGAATCTTCCTTATTTTAATAACTAATCTTTACAGTTTTTCTTTATTCATGCTATTTGAATAAATATTTCTAACCTCGAGAAGATGATAAATGTTGTATAAAGGGGGAGCAAATTGCATCCCCATCCACCAAATAATACCGCTAATAATCTCAGCAGCTATCCACATGATTTAAAGGTCCAAAAAGCCAATGAAGACTTTATTTACATCCAGAAGGTGCTAAATCAAGATTTACCTTTAGCATTTATCATGAAAGAAACCACACAAGAGGAACTGACTGCAACACTTGGCATAAAAATTCAGCTTCTTGAATATAAAACTAATGAATGTTCTGGAGGATTGCACAGACCACTCTATAATGTAACTACATTATGAAATAGTCACAATAGTGAGGCAAGATACACACAATGGCCAGGAATAATGCCAGAAGCTGAGCAAGCAAAGCTGAGTTTTGCCTATGTTGTCCCAGTACTCTCTTCTTTGTCGGTAATGTTCAGGCTCAAGCTGTTTCATTTAGATCTGACCATGTACTGTGGCTCCTCAGGCTCTTATTCAGAAGAATATACATGCTGGATCACCTGTGAAAGGAAGGAAGCCTGTATATGGTCACCAGGGAATTGAAGACAACACACAGTCAAACTTTTTCTCCGCTTCTTTTTCTAAAGGTTGCTATCATCTATCCCTTCAGAACAGTTCAGGGTTTCAGAACATGTTTGAAATCTTTGATCCACGCTTTGTCACAGTGTTCCAGGCAAGCGTCTCATTTAGGAAGGTGGATGGTGTAAGAAGAAATTGTTTAATTTTGTCTCAAAAAATAGACTGCCTCATAGCCTGACCAGATGAGCGTTCTCTTGGGTTATCACTTAAGTAACCAAAGGAATGCAAACTTTCATGATTATGAAAATCAGAATGAATCTCAGTGATTTGCCTACCTCAGAAACTCTTTCTCTCTAAAATAGAACCAACTTATGTTTTGATCAGGAAGAATGCTGTAACCTTTACTTTTATGAATAGTGAATACAAGATATTCTGAGTTACTATAATTTCTCTCATGCAGAATCCTATTTAAATTCAGTTCCACAAATCAGCTAATTTTAATGTCTTTTTCACCCTCTTGGGTTGAAATAAATCCAGGGATATCTCTTTTGCCATTAATATATCAAGTATCAGGTCCTATAAATTATCAAAAATACTTTTCTACTAATTTTCTCTTCTGTTTTAAAAAATCATAAGTTTGAAACTTGTTAATGTTAAGTATTGGTAATGTTCTTTCTTAATTAAAATATTCACTTTAAAATCATCCTCAGACAGAAAAGTAGGCAAAACCCAAAAGAATAATCTGAATGGTATAGATTGCACTTTATAAATCAATCAGAAATAAAAATTGTGCTTTATACCATGAATAAATTGTTTTAATACAAAGTTTCAAGAATAAAGTTTGCATACTCCTTGAAGAATTTATCCTTGTATCAAGGAGTCTATGGTACTGTGATGTTGCAAAGACAGTAAGGCCTGCAGAACTTCTTTGTAGGAATGAAATTGCATAAAATTAGAATTCTAATGTCATCTTGTTTGAATCCTTATATTTTCTAAAGGATGACACACACCCAATTTTATATTCAGGCGATAAGATTAAAAAAAAGGAAAGAAAAAGAAAAAAATAAAAAAGAAAAGAAAAATTGAAAAAGAAAAGAAAAATTGAAAAAGAAAAGAAAAATTGAAAAAGAAAAGAAAAATTGAAAAAGAAAAGAAAAATTGAAAAAGAAAATTATTTTTAAGGGGAAGGACATAACCTTATGTCACCACATTGTGATGATGAGTGTTGGGTACCTACAATTAACATTCCTGAAAGTTTTTGATACTATAAGCATGTGAAATACAATGAAATAAAAGGCACAAGTAACAACAGCCACACTGACAACATTACACAGCACAGCAGCAGCCCAGCAGCAGGGGTACTAGGATGAGCCTGCCTCTCAATCCTGAAGTTTTCTTAGGAGGTTTGTTTTCTGACAGTGTAAAGTTCAGAGTCGTGAAGTCATATCATAGGATTAGATGTTACTACACATTAATTAAAGCTCATCTGTTTGCATACTCAGTGATCTTGCCTTAAGTCTAACAGCTCGTACTTTAAGCCTTAGTAGAACAATCCTGCTTCATCTGTGGCTTCACGAGGGTGTTTCCTAGGCACAGGTTTTATTTGTTACTCTTTTATGAGATATGGTTCCTGGTGTACAAATCTCTTTGGAACTGAGACCTGGTATAAGGAAGGGCAATAGGTCTGGGGGTGTTATTTATGTAAATTGTGCCTATGTTTCTAAAAACAGTTAAGACCAAAGTTATAATTTGCTCTAATGTGATGATCCAGCACCAATCTGCTGCCTAGCTTGGTGAAATGTGATTTGGGTATGACAGTGAAAACATAGTCACGAATACTGGACCCCAACAACAGGTGTAACAGATAGTCATTGTATAAGAGACACTGAAGGTACAGGTGCACACTATAGTTCAGCTCAAAACCACTTCTCAATGGATCACTCAGCCCCCAAAACCCTCACAGCAAAGACAAGTCAAAGTGTTGTCATGGATGCTGCATGCCTTTATAACTTCTGTCACTTTCCAAAAGACTTTGAGAAAAATTGTGGGTTTTTCTTTTCCTTGTTAGGAAAATCCCTGTGGAAAGTTAGACATGCAAAACAACTTACTCTAGGTTTACGCTATCAACCACTGTTCATTCTGTCTCCTGAGGAGATCCTTAAGGCCCTCATAATCTCCTCAACACCCCCTCCTAGCAAACCTGCATTCTTCACAAAGGGTACTGGACCAGCAAGTTGACCAACACAACACGTAATTCCTGCAGACGCTCACATGTCCAGACAGTGATGATGCATGACCCGCTTGATGAGCTGTTTGCTCAGACACTCTCCTTGCAAATTCATCCAGCACCACTTATGTGAAGGTATCTTGTGCACACAGCATGGCACAGTCCAGCCCTGAAAGACAAGGATGTGAAGACAGGAGGCAGAGGAGGAAAATATAGCACTGAAAACATCCTGGGCATTTGGTACAATGAATGTGCTCACATCCAAACCCCCTTTCATCCTCTCTCAACTCTGCACTGTAAAAAACTGGACAGAAATGCTGGCAGATGTCTTCTGCATTTACATCCCTAAAAATATAAATAGCTTGTACACCTTGGTGGAGGATACCCATGGATCCATTCACATGTCTTTCTCTGTGCTCTCACCTTATTAATTCCAGCATTTACACCCAAGGGGATCTTATCCTGGAACAAAGGCATAGGGAAGTATTTCTCATCATCCTCATCCTTCAAGGATTTAGTCATGGGAAAGTGCATATGCACAGGAAAAGCTTCAGGGCCACAGACAACAGATATTGAAGCTCAGAAATTATCTCGACCCATTGTTTTTCTTCCTCAGATCCTTACCCTCAAAGCCTGTGCATGTAAGAAGCACGATTGCCACAAAGCACCCCACCCTCTCACGGTTTGACACACCTGACTCTACTGCAGCCTTGCCTCATGAGTACACACAGCATAGCACTGAGCTCACTTCTCCCCAGGCCAGACTGAGAAATGCTGTGAACTCAGACAGCATCCTGCCTGAACACTCTGAACAGGCTATTCATTTGAGTCTCCTGCTAGGAATGGGCCCTCACCTGCCACCAGAAAGCTAGGAGAAGCCATGGTGGATGGATGGCTGTAGCCCCTTTTCCCCTCAATAGGCGGGCTTCTTGTCACGATGTGTACTGAGAAGAAAAAGTTGCTTCTTTTCATATCAACAGAGGAACTTATAAACGTTTTAATAAGAAGGACTGCATAAATAGTGATTAGTCAGAGTACATGCAAACCAAATAAATAAGCACATCATATGTTGAGGTCAGATGGTGTTAGTTCTGAAAGTTTCATAATAGGACAATAATTTCTTTAAAACATTTGGCATTTTACTGAAAAAAATTGCAAATCCATGACAGAGAAGGATAGCAAGAAACAACTAGTAAAAAAAGTGAGTACTGGAAAGTAAACCAAACTGGATCAAACAACAAAGAGAAACAGCAGGAACTGTCACAATTGTAAGACGTAACCGCTGCCTTGCTTCAATAAGCCTACTTCATTCTTTTGTTCAAAAAACAGTTATATTCTTTGCAACACAGATGAATGACCAAAAGAGGATGTTTTACAAAATAAATATGTGCAAAATACACATGAAAAACGAAGAAACTATGACCTTACTTGAATAATATATAGAATATTTGCTCATAGACCCTTATTGAAAGGTATTCTGAAAACACAGGCAACGAATGTGAACATGGCAAATGTAGATACATACCAAATAATCTATGTCTATGTATAAAAAATTATTAAAACTCCTTTAAATTTGTGCCATGATTTACAACTGCTGAAGCAGAAAGTCAGTCCTGAGAAGATGACTAAAGTTGTTTTGCATTTCTATAGTGTTCATATCTCAGTGTGCTTTTCAAAAGAATAAAGGTATTTAAATATTCATTTTGATTTAGAGATATTCTGAAAGCAAGATGACAAAATAAACAGGATGACACAAAAGAAATAAAAAAAATTGAGAGAAAATTAGACCAATTTCAGTAGTTATTTAACTGTTCATAGGAACAATTATCTTTTATGATATAGGTGTGAAATGCAAGAATAAAAAACAACTTAGGTAGTCTTTAGATAAGTGAAACTATCTGCAGTTGAGCTGGATAGTTGATTGCTACTCAGAAAAAAAAAGGCTGAAGATTAAATATTTATTAAAGTCACTTGAATTTGGCATTCAAATGGACTAATTTCATGGATCTTGTTAAATAGATTTTCACTGAGTCTTCAGATACTTTACAGTGAAAAGAAGAAAACTGTGCATATATACAAAACTATGCCTTTTCTTGTATATGAGAGTTGAGGAAGCCTTTCTACTTTTTACTAGGAGCGACTAAAGCTATGGTCCAAACAGCCTATTTTGCTAACATCTACCAATGAAAATACTAGGATGAATGACTGCCCAGGATCTCTTATTTAAGGAAAGTAATTCTCTAGTTTGGTGAAACTTTAAAACACCTTGTTAGCAAGTGAACTAGGTATTTATAACAACCAATATTTTGACCTTTAAGAATCTATTACTTTTGCTCAACTGGCAAACAGAGCTGGAAGTGATTGATGAACTATTTTATTTCAGGGACATACATGAAGGAAATACCTCATATTAGTACCTTGCTGTTAAGAAGTCTGCCCTAGTAATCTGAATTGAAAACATTATGTGCACCTTATACTGCTGAATTTTATGAACTGAAATGTATATAAGCAGTAATGAAAAGTACGTGTCGTACGGTGAGATGAATATAAAGGTTATTCTAATTTGTCCTTTTTTTTATATATATACACTGTTTTCAGTTCCCTGCTCAGAAGCTCATTTTGCCTATCAGCATAGAATAGTCCAAGAGTTGTAATATATTTCTAACTGTGCCTAAATTAAGTCTATGAATTTTTTAGTGCCTTTCTCCTTGAACACAATATGTAAGGACAGAGTTTTCAATAATCCTATTATTTGGTACAGAAATAGGCTAGGGCTAGTGAAGTGTCTGATGCTTTTAGCTTCCAATTAGTGACTGCAGTTCCTGCGTATAAAATTGCAGAGTAATTTAGCTGCAGTTACATTTATCAAACATGAAGCAGAAATATTGTACACCTTTCAAGAAATCAGATTTTAAAGTTATTATCACCTATAAATGATATTATTTACTAAAATCTTCTTTTCCTTTTACATGTTGTGAATATAAAACATCTTGTCCTTCTTTAAGATAAGTCTTTTTTGAGGAAACCAATGAGAATACCTCAGATGAAGCTTAAACTGTTATTCATTTTCTATTTGAATTTACATGGCTGCATATCAACACAAGTTAGATTTTTATTCCAGTGGTATTTAAGTTTTTGTTTGTTTGTTTGGGTTTTGGTTTTTTTTTTTGGTTTGTTTAAATTAGAGAGTTTATTTTTGTGCTTAAAGTTTGGCAAGTATCAAGCAGTTTAGAACTCTCTCATCCTATCTCTCAGATACTCACAGACCTAATTTCTTAGCAAGGACGTGTGAAGTAAGAGATCTCAATTATAGGTAAGTGTGAGTTAAGGAATGAAAAAACTGAATATAATCCTCCTATTTATAGAGTTAAGTATGGAACCACTTGCACATTTGGAAGTGATGCTGCTAACTGGGGAGGCAGTATTGTAACTTGGATAAAACCTTGCACCTTACAACCTCCATCATTTAATAAGTCTGATGAGTTTTTAAGCAAGACACTACTGTATTTTGAATCAATTGCCAAGTCTAAGTTTTGATTCAGGCAAGAATGCAAAAGATCCCTTTCTGTGGACACAAAGATGTTTTTGATGCCGGACAATCATCCAGTAAATGGTTGCTGGTCCCTCTTCTGTTGTTTAACTTCTTCAAAACAGAGTTTTTATGAGTCAGGTAGATAAATCTGATAGCTTCAAAATGGGTTGATTAACATAACAGGTTTGGTTGGTCTTTGGGGTAAAAGATAATGTATCTACTTGCCTTATAAAAATTGGGAACCTAGACATCTAAGAAATTCTTCATTACTCAAAAAAGTATCTAATCGACTGATTGTCAAGCCTATAAAAATACCACTCTAACTAGCACAATGAAATAAAATCTTTCTAATAAGATTGGCCTTCACATGCTATTGGAAAATGACTCTGGCATCAGGATGCACAAATCCTTGGGGAAAAAATCTCCAGGGAAAAGTGATTCTGCAGTTAACCAATAATGAGAATTTTCTTCAGTGAATAACTGGCAAATTATCTGCTTTGAAAAGATTGAATTTAACATCAACTGCAGGGGAAGTTATTTGAGGATTTTTTTTCAAGCATTAGATCCCTCACTAAGACTTGCACAGACATATCAGTGCTCATTTTCAAATGTTCAAAAGTTTTGGAGGACATGGAGGATATTTGTGGATGTTTTACATTTAAAAAAAAAAGAAAGCATTTAATGGTTTTGAAGAACTAAGTTTATCAAACTGTGCTGGAGCCACATATCTACGTGAAGAATGCTGAAGGATGTTAAAGAATGGGATCATCCATTAAAATTATAAACTGTGAATCTGATGCAGCTGGAGCTGCAATAATCAAATGAATTCCTGGTTTAACATTGACATCTTTTACTGTTTGCCTGAGTGCCTGTGGTAGACTAGGCATGTAGTTAGGCAGGCGGTGGGTATATATGCATGTAGGAACTCTGAATAGGGAGTAAGAAGCCAAAAAAGAGGACACATGGTATCCTGATTAAGTTCCCAGAGGATATGCTAAACTGCTTCATCCTATGGGTCATTTATTTAAACTCTTGCTAAGAGTACACCCAAATAAAGGAAGTGTGATGTATAAACCACTAGCCTAGACTCCCATTATACTGAGTACTGGAATGAATTTATTCCACTTTGGCATGTCCATTTAGCTGGATTCTTTGCTCTCATAGCACTCTAGTAATTTTTAATCACAGTGTCCTCAGACTAGTGCCGCTAGTAGAGTCTTGAGTCATTTCAATGCACTAATTCTCTTGTGTGGAAGGAACTGAAGCATCCAGATACACAGAAACACTCAAAAACTGCCTGTGGTCTGAACATGTTAGATGCAGTTAGATGGGAAGCATATACACATGCTAAATCACTGAAAATGCCTAGCATTTTTACTTCAGCCTGTTGAACTTCTGAACAAGCAGGTAAATTAATTAATACCTTTTCAAGAGAGTACAATTAGAATAAGTATGACTTAGGAAAGTTTTTCGATCCTGCATCTTTTGTATCTTGTTCATCAAAGTCTGAGTCAGGTCACTAAGATGCATAAGCCATCATTATTCAGTTATGTAAATTAAACTTATGGTCTAATTCCCATTCCTGGTGGGCAGGGTCACGGGAGTTTATACTAACTGTTGCTAATGAAACAGTTCAGTGTCTTGAGGATGTCAGTTCCCATTTTGTTCTCAGAGAGCATCCTTCTCAAAAATTGTTGCAAGTTAAAAATTAAGGCAAAAATAAGGTTTTTCCTGAGACTTTTTGGACAGAAGATATAAAAAATTATGTGAGGGAGAATTCTGACAGATTTATCCTCTATATACAGAATTATCTGATAGGAATAAAAAACTCATTTATAAAACTATCAAAACAGTGTCAGAGTGTTTAGCAATGATTATAAGTTAAACAGGGGATTCACAGACATCTAAAACCTGGTAGGAGTGATCAGCTATCACTTGAAAAGAATCCCTTACCTCAAAGAGGTAAAACCAGTTCTTCTCTAAGGTTTTGCTCTTTGTTGTGAGTCTGACAGCATATACACAGGACTAATATATTTAACCAAAACTTTAAGATCGCAGAAAAAAGGGGAAGGTCATCTGGACATGAATAGTCAGAGATATCAGCAACTTCTGGAAAAGTTTGACTGTTCAGTATTACAAAAATGGCTGCCAAAATCTGGACACAGATTTGCTAGTTAAGGTGTTGCCCGTGCTTCATCAGTCTGTCGCATTTAACTTCAGAACAAATAAACCCTAGTGCAACAGAGCACCATCAGTCACTGTGGTATGTCACACAGGAACACAGGTACTACAAGGGGTCTGTTTGCTGAACAGCAGTATTTCAGTTATGTCACCATAGGATATAGACAGTTACACACAAAGTACTTCACTGCATTATGAGGTACTGTTGTGTCCTTCCCAGAGGGAAGAAATTTTGTCATAAAGTGAATGACTGTGAAGAATCCTCTGGTGACAAAGGAAGCTGTTGCTTTTCAGCTCAAATTTAGCCTAACTTAGGCATGATTTCAACCCTTAAAATATTTTACCCCCAATACAGGGGAAATGTTCCAGTGGTCTTACTCATCAAGAACAACAATATTAACTATTGGGATATTACTGCTTACCTTCAGATTCCTTTATGAGATGCACTGCAATACTAATGTGAACTTTCTTTCCAACCAAGGGCTCTAATTAGGTCCATGCGCATTTGTGAAGGAAAAATCTTTGAAACAGAAAATATCTTAGCCTCTGATACTAATGTAGGAGAAGACAAATATATTTTGAAGATTGTTCTAAAAGTTATTTCTTTTTTAAGCAACACAGTAAGAACTGAAATGAAAAGAGATTTTCCATGAAAGAGTTAGAGCAAGAAAGACATTTCTATAAAAGAAAAGGTTACTGCGAATGTATTTCTAAGCAACCCCAGGAAATTTTAAAGAGAGAAGTTAAATCCCAACAAAATTGGTAACCAATTTAGCCCTTGCTGAGAGTTCTGACTATAGGATAGACAAAAACTTTTTTTTCCAGGCAGAGTCCACTGGGTTCTATGCGAGCAAGAAAACAGAATTCCCTGTGTGGTGCTTTAGTCAAAGTCCCTTATCAAAATCTTCTGGCAATCAAGCTGCTCCCCAGACTTAAATATGAGAGCAAGAACAGGAAGAAAAAGAACAGCACACTGTGTAGAAGGGGGCATGGCAGTACTTGTTTTGGGTGCTTTTAAGGCTCATCACCAAGCATTCAACACCCATCATGCCCAACTAATCTTGCTCTGACATCTTCTACAATCAATTCTTGAAACTATCAGGATATCTTATTGCTAGGAAAGTGTATATTCCAGAAATAAGAATGGTGTGAACTAGCTCAAGAAAAGCTCCACCTATCCATTTTTGTTTCTGCAGTTTTTACAGAAGTCTCATTGTTGTACAACACTGTGGGGGAGGCACTATCTTTCAGTTTTTCTTAAGGACGTTATCATTCCAGTGTGTTCCCAGTAATAGTGGCTGCACTGTGATCAAAAGAATTGAGGGACGTGTGCAGTCTCAGTATACTAATGTGTTTCAGCACACTTACCTTTTCCTCAAGACAAGTAAACAACTGTTGCCAAAACATGCCTGCTTATCTGGGAAGGGGGTAGAGGAACAAAGATTTATGCTTCTTTGACACCTGATCATCTGCCTCCAGCATGCAAAAGCAATTGTGTGTATCCAGAACTACATTCTTTGTAGAGTTAAGATACACACACAGCTGTGTGTACATCCAGATACTGGAGTGAAGTAAATTTTCGGGTCTCCTAGAGTAAGCATAACCAGAACATATTACTGTCCTAACCTGTTCTTTTTCTGTTTCCTGTTGTCTAAGCCTTTTATTTGATGAAAGTCTACTCCTTAACTTCTTTTGCTTTGAAATCATAGGCCCTATCACCTAACTGCAGTTATTGTTTAAGCATCCTTTAACTTCAGTAAATGTCACCCCTTTGGACAGGCAGCGGGGTGTCATGATTTAACCCCAGATGGAAACAAAATCCCACACAGCCGCTCACTTACCTCACCTGGTGGGATGAGGGAGGGAATCAGAAGAGTAAAGGAAAACTCATGGGTTGAGGTAAAGGCAGTTTAACAGGTAAAGCAAAATCATGCTTTCAAGTAAAGCAAAACAAGGAATTAATTCCCATGGGCAGGCAGCTGTTTAGTCATCCCCAGGAAAGCAGGGCTCCATCGCGTGAAACAGTGACTTGGGAAGACCAGTATGATCACCCCGAAAATCTTCTGTCCTTCTGCCCACAGCTTTATATGGTGAGCATGACACCATACGATCTGGAATATCTCTTGGGTCAGTTGTGGTCAGCTGTCCTGGCTGTGATCATTCCTGTGGGAGTTGCTGACCATGAAAAGGAATAGCATCAGAGATGGAAGAAAGCATTACAAGAATCCTTAGAGGAGGAAGATGACTTTTGAGCGTAATAGATTTCAGCAAATATAACGGACTTTTGCATGAATGCGTGGGTTCAAGTGTTC
This sequence comes from Corapipo altera, assembly GCF_003945725.1. Taxonomy (NCBI): domain Eukaryota; kingdom Metazoa; phylum Chordata; class Aves; order Passeriformes; family Pipridae; genus Corapipo; species Corapipo altera. The sequence goes on along the minus strand of NW_020884883.1, from coordinate 2,427,161 downwards.
ATTTTACTTTTCTATTTTATACCCCTGTCATCATCAACTCATGGCTAGGCTTCGCGAACGAAGATTTAGGATTATACCCCTGTATTACTATAGAAATCCCCTCAGGTTGTTTATTCCTTTTACCCCTATGTTCTGATTGGTTGTTAACTGCTGCAGTGCAGATGTTCCCTATAAGTTTATGTCTGTCCCCTTCATCCTTTATAGAGATGTAACCCCTCCTTGTTTTCTCTATTGAGGTGGGTTCCCTCCTCTTCTTTACCTATATATCATGTTCACACCCCCAGTTCCAGAATGTTCCTATCCTCCCCTATATAAAGGGGAAACCATGTTAATAAAGGGCTTACTTCCCCCATACTCATTGACCTACAAACCTGTAACGAACCCTGAGTAAGGATCCCTTTTTTCCCCACCAGGCCGTAACAATTTCCAATTTCTTGTGTACCCCAACCTCCTCACTGGTTGGGTGATGTGAGGAGCAGAAAAGGCTAGAAAAAGACTCTGTGTGATGCTCAGCAGTAACAAAAACATCCCTGTTTTCAACACAAATCCAAAACATAGTCCCCTCCCTATTGCTACTATGAAGAAAATTAACTCTATCTCAGCCAAAACCAGTATGGGGTGAAGTATGGGAGGAATAATGTATCACCAGTAATATATAGTATTCTTGAGAAAGTGAAGAGGAGCAATAGGAGGTGCAACACAGATGCTAACAGAGAGACTACTCTCCATTAATGAAAGATACTTTTTCATTATTGGCAGGTAGCAGCAGTATACAAGTTCTCAGATATGAGCAATAGTTTGAACTTTTGGTCTGAATATTTGGATTTAGTTTCACTGAGCAGACAATGATCTCTTTAGCAAAAAATATGTCAAAGAAGAGTTTTTTAATGTATTTACATTATCAACTGTTTACACATTACAGGATGGACCTTCTCATCTATGAAAGCTACACTCTTCTGAACATATATTTGCTGAGAGAACAACATAATCTCACCTGTGCTCCAAGGACATATAGGTTTTAGATGATGTGTTTCCAGTTACTGGTTGAAAAGTATTGCATTGTGCCATTTCAAACCTGACACTCTGATAATCCACCTAGAAAAGGTGTCTGTGAAATGGGCTGTATATACCAAACACATATCTGACTGTCAATAGAATCCAGAGTATGTGATAAAAAGTGAAGACATGAATCTTGCCTGGATTTTATCCTATAGAGGAGTAAAGATACAGTCATAGTGAACTCTTGAATCTGGGAAATCAAAAGTATAGTTCCGGTCACGTAGATGACGCCATATGTTTTCAACCTCATTCAAGCTGAATTATACCTCTTAAATGACATCCTAGCACCTCATGTCTACAACTGACTTCAGAAATCCTTCCAAATGATGGCAATCTTCATGCAAGATGGAGATTTTAGTCCAAACACTGCTGACCTTTATTTTTCAGAACAGTGATAAGAAGAAAGAAACTCTCAACATGTGCAAAGTTTTTTAGTCAGGATAGCACAAAGTATTCTCTTCATTAGCAAATGTGGATATATGAGACCACAGCTGAATGGGAGCAAAAAAAATCAGTGGCCATTGGATAATCAGGAAGATTAGATAACCATTATTTAAAACAGAGAAGAAATGCAGTATAGAAGGACAACTTCAATGACAAGAAGTGGAAGACTAAAACAAGGGGGTGAATACAGTAATGACCAGGATGAGATTCTGATAGTGAATGGAATTAATGATTATAAACAGTGGAAAGAAATCCTGACAATATCTCACGCAGAGATGAACACTTTGACCTGTGGAAGAGAGGTATCACAGAGAATTACAGTTGCAATCCCTGGACAATCTGCAGTTGGGCTTTAAGATGTGGTTTAGGATTGTGTTAGTCTTTCTATGTGGCTTAAATAATAAAGGTATTTTTCTGCTGTAGGTGGAATTAGTTGGGAGAGGTCCTGAACTATATAGTTTTCAAATTAAAAGGAAACTCACCTAAGCATTTGTTGAATTAGAAAGTGTAATTATTTTGAAGCATGTTGTTGATTCACCATATTCAAAGAAACTCTCTCTGTACCAGAGAAGTCAGGAACTCTAATTTCAGTGAAAAGGTACTGACTGAAGTACTTACTCAGCTCAGCCTAAAGGACAATACTTAGGCTTTAGCTACTAGAGGCAGATAGGAGAGAGACTTTGGACTGGACTGTACAATATCATCCTGTACTGGTGGACTTTGACACATTCCAAGTTAAATATTTAAGCAAATATGAATAGATGTTCCTTGAGATGTTTAAATACCCTTTGATGATACATTTTATTTTGGCTGGAATGGAGTAGGGAGTACTCCATTGTACAAGAGAATTGCGTGGCAGAATTGAGCAAACTCATAACATGCAAAAGAAGAGCAGGGCAGTTGTCTGGGAAAAGATATAATGGCAACACCAAATCCATTTTCTGTGAGCTCTGTTGAAGAAAGAACTCTGTCCTCTGACAGAAGATAATTAGACAGGACTGGGTTAGATAATGAATATTTTCCACAGCTGCTGCAGTTTTCAGGTCATGAGTTTACCTGCAAGTTTCTGTGTATTGGAGGCTGAAAATACCAGAGAAGATGTATAAACAGCTAGAAAAGTGGTTATGATAATGAACCTGAGAGTGAACAGAAATCTCAATTCTTATGGTGTTAGAAGCACTGGGAAGTCATGCTTGATGACTTTAGAAAAACAAAAAATTTGTTAATTATTTCTTTAGACTTCAGACAAACAAATCACATTTGTTTTCTGTTCCTCTTTTAAAGAGGTGCAAATAAACTTGTTCACAAATGTTGACTGCTCTGGTAGACTTTTGGATGTTGAAAGCCATGCAGTGTGTAAGAAAGTGCAGCAAACCACTATATATCACTATACATATAAAATACTCAGATTATGAGAAAATTTATTTAATTTATTTAATTCATGCTGTCTTTACTCTTGTGATTAAGAAAGAGAATGAGGCTATGTCCTGTTCATTTTTTTTAGTTTCTGTATTTGCTTTCATAAGGCTTAGAAAATATTCACTGTGAAATCTTGGTTTGCTAGACTTTTGACTTAAGGAAGTGAAAGAAATTTTTTAGTTTATGAAGCAGTGAAAGAGAGTATAAAAAGCAGACATTAAAAAAAAAGTATCATCCTTTAGATTTCATTTTATTGAAGAAGATTTTAACAGCTGGCATATTTGAATAGAAAATATTACATTTCTTATGAAAATAAATTTTACCCCAGGCAAACACTGTACTGCTTGATAATCACTATTTTGATTAACATTACAGAAAGAATATTTTAATGTGGAGTTTAAATATAATGGATTAATTTAGTAAAATTTAAAAATGTCATTATTAATTTAAATATTAAAAGGGAATAAAGAAGTTTATACCTTCCCTTTTATTTTAACAGAAAATGGTCCATTTGGACATTTTATTTTTTTGGAACCATATTTTAAGCAGACAATTGAGGTGCAGTATTTTTGGCATTTGACCTTTGATAAATACAGGAAAACCAGCAATCTCTGGTTATTAAATGACTGTCAGGCAAGGTTTCCTTTGAATAAAGTGAAATAAAACAAAAAAAAAAACATACAAAAGGAAGACCTGATATTGATTCAAGACAGTAAGAAAATGTTCAGAACAGGTCATACTTGGCCCTGATCCTCTCTTTGAACGAGGGGAACTTAATTCCTCTAATACTATGGTCTTTACTGCATAGACAAATAAAATGTTTTGCTGTCTTTGCAAGAGGTCCTGATTCAGCACCACTGATTCCACCAACAAGATACACAGCCTGTCTTTCCTGCCTATCAACAAATTCATGGCAAGGCTACTTGAGCTTTATGGGTTTTCTGCAGCAACACCAAATTGAATTTTCAATTAATTTCAGAAGGAAATTTTATTTCTATGTTTATGTCTTAGGCTGATACACAATTTTCAGTCATTAGTCATTTAAACTGGCTGCATCTTGTTTCATCGGTTTATTTTATCCCTTTACAGATTGTTGGATCAGTGTTGGTTCATTCAAATGTACCTTTATTGCTCTCTTTGCTTTGAATTTCTAAAGTTTATTCTAACAAGATTAGTGCAATATGCCTGCAAGGAAAACTGCATTGCTCTTCCATTTTCCTCATGGACATGTAATATCCTACTGAATCTGCAAGACTCATTTCTTCTTATTCCTAGCTTCTGTGAAAACAGTTTACTGATTTCTACAAAGACAAAAAAGCCCAGATTCCTTCCTCCTAAGTTAAGGCATTTAACTGAAATAAATACATATATGGACTTAGTCACCTTGGATTCTTGTAGACAACAGAAAGTAGTGTCTACTCTCTCCAGAAGATGTTGTAGGTCTTCCAAAACTTTCATTTAATTCTAGAAGTGACATGGAATCAGTGTGGTCTGGATTTATCTTGTCTGCATTTTTCTCTTCTATGCATGAAAATGAATAGCCAGCGGGCTGAGATTGTGAGACTGATTTCATTCCAGAACATTCTATACAAAAATAGCAAAGACCTACAATGAAGATGTCCATTCTTGAAGTTTGAAATAAACTGGCAGATTATTGGTGTTATTTTGGGACATTATTTTCCTTAGGCACACCACTTTAGGCTTCCTTTACAATTAATGGAAAGAAATAGTAATTTTTAGAATTTGACACCTCATAAAGATATGGGGGTTGATGCATAATTAGATAGACTGATGCCATTTGTTTTATTTTACATGTTTCTTCTGAATCAGCAGAGACTTGGCAAACTTTGAAATCTGACACTAGACAAAATGGACTATCGCCCTCAGCTTTTACAAGAATTCTTTGTCTAAAAAACCATATGTTACTTGCTTATTCAAATTATGGATTTGTCCAGACTTAGGGATTCCTGTCAGATCAGAATGGCTTACTTCCCACGAGTTTCCCTCATGTAACGTGGAGAAAATCAAGTCTGTAGATATTGTCTGATGTATCTTGCAGAGGAGTCAGTTTCTGAGCCTTGGAACCAGACACTGGAACATTATTCTCTTCAAGACTGGGTTGTTGGTATCTTCCAATCTCTACACATGATACACAAATCAGCTTTTATCCTGAATTAAATATCCAAGTAATAAAAGTATTTTGTTGTAAAATAACCATCTAAATTTAAGCTCTCCCATGATATAGCAGTATATGAATCTCCATTTTAATAGACTGATGTAAGACAATTCTTAAAAAACTTTTACAAGACAAAATTATAATTATTTTTAAAAGTTTTAAAGACATATGGGGAGAACTACTGAGTTTAATTTGCATTGATGTAATTCCAGTTACAAAATATGAGACATGATTTAGACACATGACAAATTTCCTTTCTATCCCACTATTTAGCACAATCATTTGCATTTCACTAAGATGACCATCTCTTTCCAAGAACACTTTATAAAAGGAAAACTTGATGATGGGATTTTCCATTTTCTTTGGAGAAGGGAGCATTCTAGAGTTAAATATGCAATGGGTCCTTAGCACAGAACTCAGTGCTTATTCTCAGTGAAATCAGTGATCACTCTCAGGCATTTCTTTATACTTATTCCTTAACTAAAATCATGTTATAAAATGTAAACACATCAAACTTTAGATTTTTTCTGCAGTCTTATATTATACAATGGAGTAATCTGCAAACTATTTAAAATAAAGTACACAGCATCTCCTTAAAATAAAATACTTGTTTGCTGATAAATGTAACAAAAACATCTCAGTCATACTGCAAAAATATCTACTCTCTTTGAGTGGTTGACCATGAAAATGAAGCATGATAAAATTAGAGCAGAGATTCAATTAGTAGCAGTTGTTTGCATATGAAACATTTTAAGCTCCATTGAGTTGCTGCTTGATTTTTTACTGGTATCTTAATAAAAAAGGCTGTCCTAACACTGAAAATAAAAAAAAAATCCAGATCTATTTATCAATTGGTGAATAGGGGAGCCTGTTTGGGATCCCATATTTTGAGGCAAAGATGTAGGAAAGTATTTGCGTTTAAAGAGATCATGGTTTTCACACTTGATGCCTAGGGAATGTGATCACTGGTCAATAAGCAGAAGAATCATCTCCATCGCACCCCTTCATTTGAATAGCAGTAGCTAGTATAAAATCCCTTTGCATTAGTGGCTCAAGAGATTAACAAATGTTCCCGTCATCCTTAACTTAATTTTTGCCACCTACATATTTCACAGCCACTGACTCAACTGAATTCTCAGCATGGGCTGGCTATTTGTTTTCACCTTACTTGGATCATATTAAACAAGTAGATGATTTATCCACAGGGGCCTTAGGAGAGCACCTAAAGTGCATGTTGATAAAATGATCTAAGAAAACAAAACTATTGAAATTTTAGCATAAAAACAACACTCTGTACATGCTTATTACCTAATGCTAAGACAGACCAGGGAGGTAATCTCTTGGCTTGATTTCTTTCATGTCAGTATAGCTTGCCTGACTTTAACAGTGTAGACTCTTTTATACATTAGTAAAAATCAGAGTAGAAACATGTTGACAGCTTTTTACATTTTTAATTTTGTCTTGTGCTTGGTCAGGTTGCAGGTTCCATAAAATGTTACTTTACAACTTCTCTCAAAGGCAACTACCAATTTCAGGTCATTATCTCCTGGTGCAGGAAAACTGAAAAGGAGACACACAATACAAGTCTATTTTTATGTTGTAAACAACATGATTACTCTTCCCTTTTCCATGACAGATTCAATAAATGTTGATTGAATTATCTAGTATTAGCTGAAATGGACTTGAACAAAATAAGCAATAAGAATCCACAGTAAGAATCAATGGAAATGATTTATTTCCTGGAGATCAAATCAAATAACAGGGAGGATCAAATTAGCTAGCGATCACATTAAGTGGAAATCATTGTACTAGTATGCTCTTTCCTCTAAGCTTCTGTCAATAGTCACATAAATACACAGTGGCAAAAAATCTTTTTCCTTTATTTATTTCCACTGAATCTGAAGCACTGCATACCTCTGCAGAGAATAACACACACAACTACCAAACCAGAATCACCAAAATAGATGCCTTCTGAACATATAAAAAATATCCTACAATGATTTTATGAATAGAAAACCCCCTTATTCCCTACTTTGTACTAACAAATCCACTATTTTCCAGGCTCTGAGAACAAACAATGAGCATTGCAGAATACTCTGAAATCTAACACATTTGAGATCTCTTCAGAAGTGCCCAAATCTGAAATTCAAGAACAAAATTATTACAAAAACTCTAACAATATCATTGTAACAAACTGATTTTATATGCCCTCAGAACAAACTGTAGATATCCATTTGGATCCCTGTAGTGTTATCCAGCCAAGGCTCGGCTGTCCATGTGAAGGCATAATTCTGATTGCAATATGGAATCAGCTTGTGGTTAATGCTAGCTTTGAATGATACTCAGTTATACAAACACAAGAGCTAGACTGCAAAAGCTTGTGATATTTGATATTCAAAAGATTTAGCTAATTAAATAAACTGTAAAATTTTAACATGGTTTTCAGTCTGATACTGCCTTCTCCTACATCTTTAGTCTTAACATCGCAAGCTGAATTACTTTTAATTTGGTCTTGACATCTAACACCTGGTTAGTTTATAATTTTGCACAGAAGTGAGATAAACTTCACAGTTCTTTGCCCAAATAAATTTCTACAGAGTAGGATATAGATACAGACAAGCATCCAGGCACAGATATTAACTCCACAGACCAAATGAGACTGTTAGTCTTCCCTTAAGGAGGTTTTATTATGACAAAAGATTCACATAGACAAACCCGTAGTCTTCTCTCCAGGCCTTCAGAAGCACCAGGCTTAGGTGTGGATGTAGCGTTGACTGGGATGAATGCAGAAAAATTGATTTGAGGCAGGTTGTAGATTTGGGAAGAGACATGGGCAGAGGAATGCTGAATCTGCAGGGAACAAGCATGGGAAAACAGAGAGAAGGGAACAAAAGATGGAGTCACATCTGAGCATTCACCAGACATTTTTCTGAGTGAAATTTTTCTGTGGTCTCTGCTCTGCGTGTGTGCATTTGTGTACAAGAAGCTTGCAGACTTCAAGGAAGACAAACTGTAGAGTTGTTCAGGCAGTCTGGGAGATACTGAGGAGAACACAGGTCTGTGGGCCAGTTACGATAGAGATCTATGTGTTTCTGTGAGACAGCAGTAAACATCAAGCTAGACTAGCCTAGTAGGTATGACACGAGTTTTGGGGGACTAGCTAATGGGAACTCTGGGCCTGCTACATAGTGCTCTGTGTAAGGATATGTGTGTGGAGGACTTAAGATCTTCTGGCAATCTTTGAGTTTGGTTAGGTGGAAAGTTGAAGTAAGATGGGGCCATTTACTCTTCTTCCAGTTAGTTCCAGTCATGATCGGGTTAGTTTAAATTCATGTAAAGAAGGCATTATTTTCATGTTGGGATTGTTCTGCTGCTTCTGTACAGTGTGTGTATAGCACACAGAGAGTATGCATGCTTAGTCTCACCGTAGGCTGGACCTGCGCACCTTAATGCCTAGCAGATCGAGGATGAGCACTCTGTGTCTTAAGTCTGGTTAGTTTGTTTCAGTGGACTGAGAGGAGAAATCATGTTGGTCTAACTAGGCACATCCTGCTGGTGCACTAGGTTTGGCCACTAGCTAGCACCCTACACAATCTAATTATGAAGAAAATTCAGTTGGAAAAAGACAGTATGGAGAGTGCCAATGAAAACGTCACTCATTCTCCTGTAGATATTCCACTGTTTTAAAAAAAAATAAAGTTCTCCCCAGGTCATTTGTAGCAGTCATCATGTATGAGGAAGGTGATGAAAGCTTTAGAAATAGCCTTACATCATTTTGGAATGGTAGGAAAATTTGTTTCCTATTTTTCAGATAAGGGACTGGGATTTAATTGTCACACAGGAAACGTGCTGTGGAAAGAAAACTGAGCTAGTTTTTTAAAAAAGTCATTCAGAAAAACTGATTCAAAAGAACTGATCTCCTGAACTGCAGTCTAATTTCTCAGGTACAAAAGTATCTCTTTTCCCTCTGCCATTCTTTGTTACCCTTGACAGAGAGAAATCAAATACGGTTGTGGTAAATATGCTGTTGCAACATTTCTCCTCTCTTTAAACATTCAGAGTCAAACATACCACTGTGTACATCATCAAAGGCTGATTTACACAGCTGAGTTTCTAGCTCCTAAGGAGAAAAGCAGTAGGAAGAATGTTCTAATTAGCATCCAAAAGTTGATCAAAATAGCAAATATGTTTCTGGAACAGCTGATTTAAATAACTTGTAATTGAAGATACCCATTTCCAGAGCTTGAGGGGTTGCAATAAAAGTGAGAACAAATGAAAGAAAACAAAAACAAAGCAAGCCTTACACATGCAACTAACTATTCAGATTCAGAATATCAGGAAATTATTCTCTCTTCTGAACTGTCATTTATTGCTAAGTTCCTGGAAAAGAATTTTTCAGTAAGGATTAGGTAATGTAAGGATTTTTTTTACAACAGTCTGCACAGAGCGAAGGTGATAAGGCAAGAGTTTACATTTTGCTCTTACACTGGACTGATATGCAGAATTTCCTTCTCTGCCCTCATCACTCCTTTTTATTTGGTACTGTGACCATTTGCTGAGTATTTAACAGTCTTCAATCACAAGTCCTGAGGTTGTATTTTTCCAAGCAAGACTCATTGCACAGAGAGTGAGAAGACCTTGCAGTGGATAAAACTGTCTGATAGTCTTCTTTTGCTTTTACTGTTTAATTCCTTCAACAGACTCTAAGTGTCATGAAACAGTCTCCTCACTTTCCTGAGCAAGCAAGTCATATGAAGACTCACCTGGATAGGTTAGGGACACACATTTCAATATCTAGCTATTTCAAGTGTTAAAGTGGATTTTCTACACACACACTGAAACAGGAAATTGGAATTTTCCGTTATTCTACGTGGAGACAGAACAAGAAACAACCTGAACCTTCATTGCAGACTTGAAGATGCTGTAGGGGGAACATCACAAAAGGATTACTATGAATATTTGTTCAAATGAACTTGTTTTCCCATGCATGTTTCCTTTTAATGATGTCTTTCAAATGGACATTCAGGGCAGAGTGCTTTTCTAGCATGAATCTATGAAGAGAGGCAATCTGAGATTTATTCACAAGGAACAGGGTGAAAATAACTCTCATTTTCATCAATAGAGCAGAAAGTAGGAAATACAGAAAATTGTGATGCAAAGGGTAGAGTCCACTTTCCCCTTGTAGTGTGCTTGATACAGAGGAAACTAAGTGAGCCAGGCAAAGATCTGACATATAAGCTGGAAATTCTTGTGTGAACGTATGCACTGCAACTAAACTGATGCAGTTTTGCTGAAGTAATTTGCAAGGGCTTGCACTTAGGTCTTCAATTTTTAATCTGTGACTTGCTGTTAAATACCATGGTAGCAAATTTATTTTAGGGATGATAAACAGTATTTACAGGACACAGAACCAATATTTTAAACACATTTTAAATACTGCCTTTCTCCTAACTCTCCCAGATGTAGTCAAACTGCAGCTCTTTTCTTAAACTATATTCTAAGACCAGTTACACTGAGAAGATAAACAATGTATATTTGTAATGCAAATAAACCCACAAAACATAAGTGCATAATATAAAAGGAGACTTAGCTAATCACACAATTTATTTGCTATGAATTATTAATTTAGACACCATTTAAATTAAGATTTTATAGGTGTGAAAAATTAGGTATTTTGTCTTTCCTTTTTTTTTTCTTCTTCTTGCGGAAGAGCTCTGTTACCTCAGAAGGATGCAGGAAGTATTTGTAAAACAAACCGAAAAGCAGTAGCAGTAGCAATAAGCCAGAAGTCTAAGGAAATTTTTAGAAAGAAACTTGTTATGAAATGTTGTGTTGAGTTTGTAGGTCAAGTATCTTCAGAAGTATGTGCTTCATAGACGCATCCAGATGTTACAGCAATGGAAATTATCCATTTCTTTTGCTGGAGACCATTCACTGCGGTCATATATCTCTTAAACGCTGACCATTCCACACACATTTTGCTGTAAACTCTTTTATATCTCACCATGGCCACTGAAGACCTTACAAAGGAAAACTGTGGAACTGGAACCATGCCCAGTCATTGCTTGGAAAACTGACAATTGTCTGTCCCAGAGCAGTGTGAGAAAATCTTCTGACAATCTACCCCAATAAATAATAGAGTTCCATGTCTGGGAATGTTCCCTAGTATTCTCAAATCTACCAGCAGAGATACAACTAAGGGAGAGTGTAGAAAAGACTGTAACATCTGCTTCCTTCCTTATGAGGAAGAAAGAATGAAGAAAGAACAGAGGTGTGATAGACTCAATATACATCAGTAAGTGAAGGATGGAACAACAGACATGTCAGGCTTCTGTGACCTGAGATGTTAGGCAATAGCCACTGTCTTTTTAACTGTAATCAGTCTGAGATCCTTCTGACATCTGACCTGAGCAGAACCAATGCTCTGTTAATGTTAAACTCTATACATTCAAAGAAATCCATACATGCTTTACCTGGAAGAGTTAATCACCTAAACAGGCAGAAATTAATAAAATGGAGTAGAAAGAAATTACTTTCTCCATTTAGCAGGTGGAGAACTTAAGTCACAGAGAAGTTCAGTTTTAGACTCCGTCTAAACAGAAATCAGAAATATAATCACAAAATTCTATATTCTACACCAGGAAATTAATCAGATGATCAAATTTTCCTTGAAAAAGAGGAGGAAAATATTGCCTATTGAATAAATTTATTGCTATACAATGAATTACAGCTATAACACAATAATAAAGCCACGATTCTTTTAACAGAACAGGTATCCCCAATCCCCCCACACCCACCCAATGTAAATCATAGAAACCTTGATGTGTTACCAATTATGTTAGAATTTATTGGAAGCTGTCCTCCTGAGCAAGTCAAGCATTCAAGAGCATTTCACAAGTAGGACTTAGATTAGGCTGCATTTTGGTAACATGAAAAACAGTATTTTTGAGGAGTCTGCATGCATTCTTAAAGAAGTGACAAGTGTATTAAGACACTTAGCTAGCAGCCTGTGCTGGTTTTGGCTGGAATAGCTAGCAACTTGTGCTGGTTTTGGCTGGAATAGAGGTAACCTTCTTCAAAGTAGCTGGTATGGGGCTGTGTTTTGGATTTGTGCTGAACACAGTGTTGATAATACAGGAATTTTTTAGTTGTTACTGAGCAGTGCTCACACAGAGTAAGCTTCTGTTTCTTGCCCCAACCCACCAGCAAGGAGGCTGGGGGTGTACAAGAAGCTGGGAGGGCATACAGCTGGAAAAGCTGATTTGAGTTTGTCCAAGAGTTATCCCATATTGTATGGTGTCATGTTCAGCATAGAAAGTTGGTGGAAGAAGGAGGAAGTGGGGGGAATGTTTGGAGTAGTGGCGTTTGTCTTTCCAGGTAACATTATGTGTGATAGACACCTGCTTTCCCGGGACTGCCCACAGGAAGTGGTGAATCAATTCCTTGTTTTGCTTAGCTTGCAAGTATGACTTTTGCTTTGCCTCCTAAAGTGTCTTTGTCTTAACCCACAAGTTTTCTCTCTTTTGCCCTTCCAATTCTCTCCCCCATCCTGCTACCAGGGAGTGAGTGAGAGGTTGCGTGGTGCCTGGTTATCGCCTGGGTTTACACCATGACACAACCCATCATGTTTTCTACATAAAGCAAATTCTTTGTTGTTTGTATTATAGGAAAGGTCATAGCACTTCTCAACCCTGACTCCCAAGGATAAACTCATGAAAGGTAGAGTACCTTTTTGTCGCGGTCCAAAGGGAAGAGGGGACAGGACACGAGGAAGGGTGCAAGCAGACTTGTTTATTCAGGCGTGTGTCTGATTCTTAAGCGTCCCGCCAGGGAAAAAGGGGCAGAACATAGGATGGGCTATCAGACAGACAAACAGGGGAGCAAATCAGAACAGGGCACAGGTAAAAGGGGGAGGAGGAAGCCTGGGCATTTGCAGTTGTGCACTGTGTAGCATGGATACAGTGAAACCACATAATAACAGTAAAGTGCATATGAAAGTCCTACCAATTGCTGTATGCTTTTCTCCATGCCTGGAACTGTTCCCATCCTGAATCTTGCTTCTCTACACCTTTTATCTGTCTAAATTTAATCCAGGTATTTTCTTATGTCTTGCTACTATAATGTAGCATGGCATGTAAATAAATAACCAATATTAGGTGTGGATTTTCAATAGCACTTAAAAATAAAGTGAAGTACTGTATCAGATTTGCGTTCTCTGTTCAGCTTGAGGTCAGTGACCGTGACAATGTTTAAATTCCACTGCACTGTTTTCTCTAGAAGTTTGTAATTAGACCTCTGAAAGAAGCAGTGCCTTTTTATTACTAGTGGTACAGAAATAGACTCAGAAGCGAAAAATATGCAGTAGAATATCATTACATCTTCATATAAATTAACATCAAAAAGGTTCTGATTCATATCTATGCAGGCTTTTGTCAATCAACAATATTCATGTATTTGTGAGGCGAGCACAGGGCAGAATATTTCAGGGAGAAATGAAAGCATTACTGCCTATTTAAGGTGCATGTTTTCTGAAAAGCTATCTTTTCCTTTCTGCTTGTTTATGGATAACGATTTTCATAAGATTTTGCATTTGTTATTTTGAGGTAAATATTAGGAAAAGGAACATGACAATCCTATTTTTAAATGACACTGAGTGTTAGAATACATTTATGTCAGGAAGAGCTTTAAAAATAACACATGCTAATTTATTTTGATTTTGCCTGGGAATTTTCTTTCAATACATTCACCTACACGCACGTTCTAGTTCCATTTGTTGTTTCTCCCCAAATCCATCTCTCAGCCTTTTTCAAAGCTCTGATACTAGTGAAATACACCTCTTCAGCCAAGGTCCAGAAATATTTTCTTCTCTTTTTAGTATGTCTTCCTCTAAGAACGCTTCAAAAAAAATCAAAAAGCAAATCTGGGGGGTCAGTTGACTAAAAACGAGCATTTACTCAATTAAAAAGAAGTTGTGTCAAAGAAATATATACATATGCTGCTGCACATCAGCATTCTGCATCTGTCAGACTTGAAGAATATATATCGAGCAAAGTTAACAGCATCTCTCCTTTACTTTGTATTTATAGATTGTCTCATGAGATTAGAAGCTGAGTCAGGGACTAGGTAGGGTTGAAGAACACTGATTTTAGCAGAATTAAAATTGAAGTCAATGAGAAGACCAAGAAAACACATACATTTGTGTGTATATATGTGACTGTATGTTTGCAAACGAGGAGAAACAAGAAACCTCCATGACGGAAAGACTATGGAACCACTAGGTGTCATTCTTGTTCCATGTTTCCAGGAAGCCATATTTCAAACAGCTAGTCAATAGCGAGTGCAAAATTTAAGTTTTTATACCCCTAACATTTTAAGTCTGGTAGTTTTATTATGTGCATTACTGTCCACTAGGGATCATACTGCAATACATATTTTCTTTCAGCCTAGAGGTTATTATTGTTCTGGTCAAAAGTAAACACCTTACTTAGCATTGCTGCTTTCATGAGTTCTCTAAAACAAAAAATGCTGTAATAAGCATGTAATAAGTAGTCATGCCTTACCTGAGACATGAGTGTTATTATTTGTGCATGAAATGTTAAGTGCTTGTGGGTTTAACACTTATTTTTAAAAAATATCATTATATGCTTCCAAAGAGTGTTCAGGTAATTTGATAAAGATAAGTAATCAATATTTCAAGATGCTTAGTCGGAATTTCTACATGTTTTTTCCTAAGTAAAAGGATACAGATTTTTTTAGAGACCTTAACATGGTATACCATAATATTTAAACCTTTAGCAAGCTATTTTAAAAACAAGATTTTACCCCTTCATTTTCTTTAATTTTAGGATTTTCTGCTCTTCCATTGAGCTGATTTTAAGTCCATCTCTAGGTATTTGTCTTTCTATTAATTTCAATTGCCTTTGTTGGTTTATATCTAAGGTTCAATAACACTGACTGTTTAAGCAGGAAAGAATGGCTGCTGTAGAATTAGGTAAATATGACAGAGCACTAAAATGGCATTGCAAGGATAGCAAACATATCCTGGTATCATACATTCATAAAAGCTGAATACTGTTTAGGTTGTGTCTCTCCCTATATATCCAAGCATAGGTGATAAAAAGACTTAAGATGCTTTTAAGGCCTTTAGATGTTTCTGGGGTTTTAAAAATGTGTTTCTGACATATCAATGATTTGTTTTCTAAGCAAAATCAGTATTTTACCCAGGTGAAACAATCTACTTGCATATGTTCTCTTTACAGACCATCATGACATCCTTTGAGGTTTAAATTATCTACTCGGTGTTCTTAAGTAATGACATAAACATACAATTGATAATATTCAGCAAACTGAAGAACATGTACTTTAGTTAAATAGTTCCCTTATCATTTCTGTAGCTTTGGATGTGTGAATGATGAGTTACCACAAGTGTTCGCAGAGCTTAGAAAATTTTGAAGTTAATTCATTTAGATCTACTGTCTGTTTTTCAAAACTGTAGTAATATAAAGTCAGTCAGAAAACAAAAGGCTGAATAATACCAGGGGAAGGCATTTGACAACTTGGATTGCAATTTTATTGGTTTATTGAAAATAATTACCACAGAAATTTTTTTGTTCATTGTTATTAGAAAAATGAAGAATGTTATTATAATAAGCACTAGAAGAATGAGTTGCTCACCACCAATGATCTTTGTTATCAGGATTAAAGCACTTCAATAGAACAATGAAGGGAAACTCCCTTCACTGGTCACTTAACTTTGTCTATTCTTTGTCATGGCTATGCTCCAGAATAGGCCTTAGGTCCCTCCTTGTGCATAGCTTTCTTCATGAAAGATTTCTTCATGAACAAAACAGTTCGCTTCAGACAACCACTTAGGGGGTTTGTGAGTGTGCTTTTAAATACGTGGTGTACTTCCTGCACAAAAGATAAAATTTTCATAATTTGGTATTATTTCCTAACGACAGAGACACCATTTCAAAACAAGCAGCCGAACACTGAAACACAGGCTCTATTTAATTGTGCTACACATGTATATAACCTTGATACAGATCATACATCCATAATGGTATTTTATTTGTACCTCTTCTTACTTAGATCACGTTACTTTCTAATTTGTCTTCAGGGCACCCGTACCAAGCAAAGGCTTTTTGTGGGAGGTGTATACATCGTAAGTATACACCATATAAGTATGGGTGGGTTAAATGCAAATGTTTCAATAGCTGCAATTTCATGCCTGTCATACGTTCTGATACAAGGTACACCAACCTTTCTGTTTACGCCACTAAGTTTACAGCAGATTTTTTCAGTCATGGTGATGCAATGTACTTCCAAGAAAACAATGCATGACAAAAGGAGTGTTATGTTTTTGTCTGTTTCTCTTGTCATACAGCTGTAGTATCTCAGAGTGTGAAGTGCCCCATAATGTAATCTACTTTTTGTACTTATGAGGTGTCCTGATTCTGTATACCTTCATATTCTCCTAGCATGGATAAGAAACTTTCAATACTGACCCATAAACCCTCTGTATTACATGCTCATTAATTTATAAAACTAGATTACTGTAAGATTATTTCTTACTGAACTAGTCAAAGGAAGCAGAATTTCAGATATCATCTCATGTCTGCCCTGGTGGAGAAAAGTTACATCAACTACAGAACTGCCTGTATCATTCTGGAATTTTTATATAATGGCTATGGCAAAGTTTTTGGTTTGAGATGGTATGTATAAAGGTATGCTGTCAGCTCACATTTGCTTTTTAAAGACACACATATTCAGAAGCCTTTTCCCATGGGTACTTAGCTGTATAAACCACATTCATCTCTATGATACTTTAAATTGTCTCAGCATTAAATAATTAAAGTTTTGTGCCACATTTAGTCTAGCCAAGCAGAGCATACCATGGACAGCTGTTTGGCTGAAATGTTCACTTCATACTGTCCAAGATAGTTACCTATAACTTGCAAACAAGTGAAAGGTTATGAACTTTCTATTTTCTGTAATTCATTTAATTTTGAGTCTAAAAGGTAAGTTAAAATTAAATTTTAATAAGATACAGACCTGCCGTTTGTCCTAAATAGGTTGTACAGACTGGCATGTAAACCTGCTTGTATAAGCTGCCTAACATTAGAAAAAATATTATTGGGAATTTTTGTGAACCTTTTTTCATGAATTGGAATCTTTTGAGTATTTTAGATGAGATTTCCTGGAAGCAGATGTGGAAAAGGCAACAGCAGTTTACAGAAGTGTTGATGATGTGTTGTGGATGGAGACAGAAGGCAACTGTCTGTCAGCAAGATGCTCAAGCATGTGTGATTATGTCTTCACACCACTCCTGAAAGTTGAAAAATTGCTGGAAACAAGATGACTCTGGATACATATCCTTATATTGACTGTATTTCACATTAGGTAATGAGGGACTACTTTATATACTCTGAATTTTATGGACTCTGAAAACTTTGTGTAGTCATCTGTATGTAGAAATGAAAGAATAGGGTCACCTGATGAATTTAAGATGTTTGTATCTTTTTAGTAAAATAGGATAACATTTTAATAGCAGGTAATAATATGTCTAGAATATGGATTTGATATTTGAAGATACAAAAATAGGAATCTTTTGTTTCTGACATTTAGAGATGCAACCAGTAAATATATGTTCTCCTAATTTTCTCTTCTTTCTCTTTTTTTTTTTTTTTTAACATCCCTCTTGCAGCTTTTGTTTAACTTCAAGCTCCATCTCTCCAAATTCCTTTTTCAACTCTCTGTCTTTGCTGTGTCTAGAATTTAATTGCTGTAGTCTGGCCTCCATTTCTCATTCAGAGTGAGATGATAGTTGAGAAAGCCAACTACCAGCAATTCCTGCCAGACATTTTCTGCTTCTGCCTTCAGTTACTCTTGCTATATGGTTTTGCATTAGGCTGTGGATAGTGGTTCAACAACTGTCATATGAGTGCAATCATGTTAAATTCCCTGAATCTGCAGTAAAGTAGAAAGAGCTGTGGGAAAATATAGGCTGCTAACATGATGTCTGTCTAAATAAAAATGTGTTTTATAAGAAGTACTACTTCCATGAAGATAGAGGTGGAAAAGAGGAAAAAATATTATTCAGTTCACTTTTGTTTAGAATGAAAAAAGCAGTCACTTATTGGGGGTGTATGAAGAAATGTAATACAAAATAAAACATACAGAGAATAAAATGTCTATTAATACTAAAGAGATCTACATTAGTCCTATAGTTGTTAACTAGGAAACACTGTACTAACACATTAAATAATCAATTGAAAATATTTAGCTGTTGAAGTACTTGCAGTCAATTTTCTACTGCTATTAGAATCTATAAAAAGTCTCAAAATAAGTCTTTACCTTTGATCTCCATTGAAATTAGTAACAAAATCTGGTGTGCTGAATCGCATTTTAAGTAAGGCAGTAAAGCCCAGATCACAAAACTAAATGCTGCTAATTCTTGTGAAGACTGTCATCATGGATAAAATAAACTTATACAACACCTTCCATAATCACAAACTGTAGTTGAACAACTGGGGTTTTAGTCCAGTCTTGAGTTTGATGTATATCTTCTGTGAGGAAAGGTTGAGAGACCTGTGATTGTTCAGCCTAGAGAAGAGAAGGTTCAGAGGGATCGTATCAGTATATATAGCCACTTAAAGGGAAGATGCTGAGAAAAAATGAAGGCAGGCTGTTTACAGTGGTGCCCAGTGACAGGCCTAGAGGCAATAGACACACACTGAAATACAGAAGGGCCCATCAAGATACACTTTTTCACTGTGAGGGTAACTGAGCAGGGGCACAGGTTGCCCAGAGAGATTGTAGGCTCTCCCTCCTTGGAGATACTTAAGAGTCCTCTGGACATAGTCTTGGGCAACTGACTCTAGGTGGCCCTACTTGAGCAGTGAAGTTGAACCAGATGGCCTCCAGAAGTCCCTTTCAAGCTCAGCCATGCCACGGCCCGAGGGAGAAGGGAATAAGGACACAGCACTACACAAAGAGTTCAGACACAGCTGACAGGGTCTGGATACAATGCCAATTTATTGAGAGAACACAGGGACTTATATAGGGTAAGTCTGAGGGGAGGATTCAGAACTGGGGAGGAGCACGGGACTGACAACTCAGGGTGAGACTGGATTGGGAGACAGGGGAAAGGTGGGTGTAACTTCTGGGTATCCAGGGGAAGGGACCAATGGTAGCTCACTCTGCGCTGCGGCAAACCTCAGCCAATCAGTGACAGAGGAGTGGGAAAGCAGGGGAGAACAAGGTGGTAAAAAACTTTTGGTGGGAAAGTCTGAGGGATAGAGGGGAATAATATGGGGGTACATTAAATTCCACATAAAACCAACAATAAACTGGGGTATAACAGACAGTCCAGTAAATTAACAGTCCATTTAAGCTCTGTAGATGTCCCTCCACGCTTGAAATCTTTCCCAACCAGTCTTATCTTTCTCCTCACAGCCATTCTGTGATTCTGTATTTTACCAATCAATTTATCCTCAACAATTTCTCTTGATGGTGGAACAAAGGGAATTTTAAGATGAAAGCTTAGAGAACCTCACCTCAATGATTATGATACAATTTTAGTGATGTTCATACTGACATGCAAGAGTGATTGATTATAGTCCGAGTTTTGATGAGTGACTAAGTAACCAAATGTCTTTTTATTTGAAAGCCATGTCTTGCTTTATGCAAAGTATAAGTGTTGGTTAGTTACAAAGTGTTCAGCCAGCACCTGCCTCCTATACTTTCTAAAAACACAGATTCTGTGGTTAGAAAAAATATTATTGTCAGAGTCAACAGATGCACTAAAAGTGATGTGGTCATGGAATCAACTTAGTTTCCTTTATGATGAGTTTTCTTTATCTTTGGGCCAGGAGTATGGTGGAGGCATGGCCAGAATGCTGGCCATGCTCTGTCTAGTCTGTGAGTAGATGGGCCATAAAGGGCAACCCATAACCTTGTCTGTGCATTAAATTATGTACACATAAGTATTTGCCAATCAAAACCTACCAGACATCTCATGGCCTACCTGTCACATTACAGAAAATGCATCTCCAGAAAGTATAGTTACTTGCAATTTAGAAGACACTCTAAGCTTGTGTTTTATTATGTTCATAATTAATGGAGATGAAGTAAGACAGAAATACTGCTTTCTTTCACCCTCCTGACGGAAGCTACTCTACTGACTCATTCCTAGATACATAAGTTACTTAAGATGAATCGTAGCATAGCTGGCACTATGGGTATGCACTAGCTAACAATTCTATGAGAGAGTAAAATCCACTAGGAAGAGACTTTCTCCAGCACGACTAATAAACTTCTCCTTTAAACTTTTCCATGAACTAGACCTTGTGTCTACTGACTGTTTTAACCATATAAACCAATCATATTTGTTTGATTCAGGGAAAATTAGAGGGAAAATTAGTTCTTCCTTCTTTATATTTTATATTTTATACAGATTTTCATTTTCTTTGAAATATTTTTGTTATTGTATTAGAACTGAAGGCTAATAATGAAAAATTTAGAGTTTTGCCAGCATTTCACTGCTGCAGAAAATTCTGGTTCACTGTACTCTATGGTGGCAGCATGTCTCCATTCATTGCTCATCTTAGATCAGTAAAAGGTATTTTGGAAACTTAACCAATTAACAACTCTACACAATTCAGGCTACTTAATCTTCATTTTTTTTTCATGGCTAGGCTTCACGAACGAAGATTTGGGAAGGGCTCTACCCACGTTTGTTACAAACGCATGGTGGCTAATAAGGCCAATACAAGATAGGCACGTCTGGTTGCAAAAGGCACAGCAGGAAGACTCCTTAGGTGGTATATTCTGCAAGACACGATTCTTTTCGTGTTGTCTTTTCTCCTCGAGAGAGATCCTGCATGCGTTCTCAAAGGCATCAGCAGCGTTATAGAAAGTGTGTCTCCAGGCCTCCCGATTGGAGGCCAGAGTAGACCAGTTATGTTGATCAATATGGCCAAGGCTGAGATGTTTCAGGGACTCCTTGTATCTTCTCTTTGGGGTTCCTCTCATGTGACAACCGGTGGCAAGTTCACCATAAAGCAAGATCTTAGGGAGGCGGTGGTCCTTCATCCTTGAGACGTGTCCTGCCCAGCACAACTGTGTTCTCAGCAACATGACCTCAATACCTGTGGCTGCTGTTTGTTCTAGAACAGATGTATTGATCACATAATATGATCAGTGGATGTATAGGATTGTACAGAGGCAGTGCTGATGGAAGCGTTCTAGGAGTCGGAGGTGGTGGCGTTAGATGACCCAGGATTCAGATCCATATAAGAGAGTAGACAGCACTGTGGTGGGGAAAAAAAAGTTTTCCCCCTGGAGTTAAAAAAATGGTAACCCCTGAGGGGGTGGTGTCCCTTGGGGTTGAACCAATCAACGCTCCTGCAAAATATAAACATATCACAAGCAGATCGGAAAAGAAGGATGTTGTAGTTGTTGAAGAGGAAAGTGACCATGTTGTAAAGCCATGAGAAGAAGGGACAGGAGCCCCTCTGGGGGGCCACGGCCCCCCAGCCCCCGGCTGGGGTCATAGAAACTTGGAAACAGTGTTAAACTGGACTAGTCTGTGACCAAGAAGCCGAGAGTCTTTCTCCACTGTGAGTGGGCAGCAGGAGTAGCGGCAGAGCGGCAGTAAACAGAGAGACTGTGGCAGAAAGCCAAGAAGGTAAAGAACAAGTATGCAGCTAAGCAGAGACACAGAGAGATGTCTGAGAGGAGAGAGAGAGCCGGTACAGAGCAGAGAAAGCTCTACAGAGAGAGAGAGTTTGGGGTAAGAACTGAAACAAACTCCCTAAACCCCCTCTGAGACCTCCTAGAGAGAAGGAGGAGATGGACTCCTATTTGAGAGGAGTCTTGGAGTTCACCATGCACCAGAGAGAGGAGCTAAGAAGGTCAAGACATCCTGGAGCTGGACCGGGACGGCCAGACGGAATGTGGAGGGGGTGACCTTGCCCCCCCCTCCCCGCTGCTGCTGCCAAGCTAGCAGCCTGAGACAGAGCACAGGAGCTCTGATAGAACTCTTGAGGCAAAAGTTTTCAACTGAAAGTTGCCCAAGATGTTCCGATCAGGGGTGAATCCCCTGAGGAAAGGGACTGTCACGAAGATGCCCCTGCACTTCGTGGTATGACGTGGCGACGCAAGATTGTTCCTGATATCTCAGCTCATGGAAGAGAGGGGGGAGAGGAGCCCCCCTTGTGTGTAATGGGAGGAGATCGAGCTACAACAGTCCAGCTACTGCTGCTGCATGGAAGAAGAGAGAGGCTGCTGCTCTGAGAGTGGAAAGGATCTTTCCTTCTCCGTTCTGGACTTTTACTGGAGGGAGAAGAGATTGATCCATTGTAACTACTGCTTTATCTTGGGAGAGATAGTTAAGATTATGTAAATGATGTATCGTAATATTTATTTTTACAGTAATTTTAATATAATTCCCTTCCCCCCATATTGAGTCTTGTGTAGTGTCTGGAAAAAACATCTCACACTGGGGTGACATGTGGGAGGGGGGTTTGGACTCAGGAATTGGATTTTGGGATTCTCAAACAAGGACAAGCACTATGGCTCTGTACTGTACTTAATCTAATAATTACTACATTTAGTGGAATATTCATAAAAAATTACAATTTAATGTTTTCTTTCCCTCTTTAAAGAAACATTGATATAGAAAAGATTAATAATTTTCAGAATCTTTATCATGTACATTCTACAGTAATACATAAGCAAGGCTTCCAACAAAGAAATATTAATGAGATAAATTTTTACAGGCTTTCTAATGTATTTGAACTCAGTCTTATTGTCAGATGGGCAAAACATAATATTTTCTTTGAGAAACCTGAAAAATAAAAGCTACTCAAGTATGATTTTATGTTAACATAATCTCTTGTACAACATGTTTCGAGGCCACATTTAGCAGACAAGAAACCTATAGGGAAAATAACAGATGACAATATATTTTAAATACCAAAAGGCTTTGTGATAATGTGGGAAACACAGTGACCTTGTCATTTCAACTCACTACTCTACACATATCCTAAAAAAGTGCAATTACACAGGCCCTAAAAGGTTCAGCTGTAGGCACTGTATAAGTTAAGCATTTGACATTACTAAGTTACCAGTGATTAATTTGTCAAACTACAGAATTACAGAATTTAGGTTTAAGGTTGCAAGGGATCTCTGGAGATCATCTAGTTTAATGCCCCTGCTCAAAACAGGATGACCCAGAGAAGGTTACTTAGGTTTTTAATATTTTCAATAATGAAGGTTCCAAAACCTCTCTGGATAACCTTCTTCTGAGTTCAATTACTCACTCTCACATTAAAAAATATGTTTTCTTATGTTTAAAGAGCACCTCCTGTGTTTCTGTGCATGCCTGTCTTCAGGTATTTGTATTGATAAGGTCCCTCAGTCCTTCTCTTGTCCAGGCTGAACAGTCACAGCTCTTTCAGCCTCTCCTTGTATGTCAGATGCTTCAAAACCATTGTTATCTTAGTTGTCCTTTACTGGACTTGTTCCAATATGCCTTTTACACTCGGAAATTCTGAGATAGGCCCAGCACTCCAGGATGTAAACTTCAACTCACAAAATTCATTAACTTCATCTACTGTTACATTGTAACTATCCTAGGCCTTGCTAATCAATTTTATAATGAATAACCTTTTTTTGCTGTTTGGAAAGGCAGGAGATGGGAAATGAGAGTGTCAAAGAACTGCTCAACTCCTTTTGGTCCAAAGTATTCTTAGCGGTTTGATTTTTGTTTGGTTGTTTTTTTGCCTTTTTTTTTTTTTAACTTTTGATGAAACAAATGTATGACCAGATAGAAACTATTTAGCATGGAATTCCCCAGCACATCAGGACTCACATAGATGGCATAAAAATAAAGCAACACTTACTGGCAAGTAGTTTATTAGCAGAGCCTTAGCTAGGAACAATTTATCATCCCACATGAAACACTGAGGCTAGACCTACATGACCAGCAGAGCTAATGAATAAGTATGGATGTGCAGAGCAAAATAAGTGGTGGTCTTGGCACAACATTTTCAAGGGTTTTCCACTTTGAACTAGTTCTAGGCTCAGTCTCATTAACTGAAGGATGATTTGCTTCAGGAAAGCGTTGTTAGCGAAGTGCATTTCAAGCGTGGTTTCATCCTAAAAGTATTCATTTCATGTGTTCCCAGGACAGTTTACAATGTGAACCAAAGTAAAGTAGGTGGTGATGTCTGGGATGTTCACTTCAAAGTTGTGCTCTGAGCCAACCTAAACCGCTTAATAAGTACACCGTCCTAGGCCCAGACTTGACTTGATTGTAGAGGCCCAGGGTAAAGAAGTCTAGGTCAGTTGATGACCTCTTGTCTTTGAAATTTAGCTTGTAAGACATTCTGAGAAGAAATTAATTTCTAATGCATCATCCACTGTTTGTTGGACCAATAATAATGGCAAGATAGCTTAGTGGGAAATACAGAAGTTCTGTTTTGCTGGGTTTTATTCCTTTTGGCATAGTGTTGAATTATTGGTGCTTCAGACAGAAAGTTTGTTTGAAATGAGTGAACAACCACATCAACTGCCATTAGCAGTTAACTGACTAGAAATTTGCATAAAGGAAGTGCATATTCAGTAACTTTTCCAAGCTAGTAATGAAACTTCTACTCTCTAAGTATTTTTGTTCTTAAATCTGTGACCTTATTGAAAAGCCACTGAAGTAATGGGTGACTCTACTAACTTCAGTACAGTTTGCATTAGACCTAACTTTCTGGACTTGCTCTGCAGATGCATCACATAGGAGCAGAAATATAGCAAATGTCAGCAAGAATTTATAGATGCTTCAAATAAGAAATGTTGCAGAACTCCATACAAATCAGCACAATAAAGTAGACTATTTATTTTTAAACTTGTGAATAGTTTGATATGCTAGAACATACAGCTACATATTGAGAGCAGTAGTAAGGCCAGGACTGTATATAGCAGAACTGACATTTATTTACTGCCTTGCTCTTGATGCCATAAGTGCAATTTCTAACAAAATGCGTTAGATCATTTACTTAGCTTTTTAGTTAGAAGACTTTCAGTAGGCTACACTTCTATAGTCAAAGTGCAGCAATGGTATCATAACAAAAGAACTGGCATTTTTCAGTGATAAAGTCTCATATAAAGCTAACATTTATATTTCCATTTATTCAGGGAACTCTGTGGATTACGAGATGAGTCAGGAAACAAATATTTTCAAAAATGCAAAGATTCAGGTATTCGTTATGTTAAACCTAACACAAATTCTTAGTAAACATCTATCATTGAATGTTATTTGAAACTTGATAACCTTTAATACTAAATATTTTATAGTATTTCTATTTAGCATAATATTCATCAATTTCCTCACAGAACACAATCTGGAAAGGCTGAGCTCACTGTCAAAGGTGAAAATGAAGGTTCATAGGAAAGGCAGGTCATTATTCAACAAGTTCCTATACTATTATTTAAAGTCCTATAAGTATATAGCATTTCAATATCTCATAAAAATATACAACACAAAGAACAAAATGAAGAGAAAAGCAGAATGGTAAAACAGATCTTGCCTCTGGTCAGCCAACATGAACTCTATGATAATGTGAGGTTTGGAAGGTGATCTATCTTTCCCACATTACTATTCTTAGGAACCAGAATGTGACAACAGTGAATGGAAACAATACTGTAGATAAAATCTCTTCTACCTATAGAAACAGCTGAAATAGTTCCCATTTTCCAAGAAGCTGAGTTTGTTTAGGAAGATGATTTCACAGATGTATGTACATTAACACACCTACTATCTGGAGCCATCTTGCATTTCATTAAAATATCAACTCATGCTCCATGAACATTAGAATCTGAAATTCTTTTTCTTATCACTTTATGAAGCCAAATATTGAGTTGCTGTGCATATCTGCCATCTGAAAAAGTCTCCTCAAAATTTCTCCTTCTCCAAAGTGTCATGACTTCTGGCATCAATATCAGATGCTAATTTTGCCTATACCACACAATGTTTTCTTATTTTGTTTCAAATCAATTTTTGTTGTTTCTCCCAGAAGCTGAATATCATGGACACAGACATCCAGTAGCAGCAATGGATGGCCACAGTATTCTGAGGCTAAGCAGCACTCCTGTAGAGTACCTCATGGTTTCTAGTGGCTGCTTGAGCTACTGGAATTGACTGACCTGGTTGGAAACAACAAATTACTTTCATCTCTGCTTGTGAATTTGCTGTTGGGAGCACAGGGTAAGGAAAAGGAATGTGCGGGAGATTTAGGATTCATGCACTCAGTATGTTGCAGTCAGCATGTTGCAGTCAGGAAGAAAAAAGACAAAGCAGAATTAATTGACCATAAGACAATTGAGATCTGATTTAACTAATACCTAGAGAGCATCCATGACCAGAAGTGCTGGCAAGTAGAGTGTGCAAACACGGCCTTAGCACTTAAGACAGCAGTTGGCATGCAAGGCGTTCAATGCAACAAGCATGGTGCTGCAATACAGAAGGTATTCAGCACTCACAGGAATAACTCTCTGTCATGTCAGAGACAGAAAAAGGAGGGAGGACAAAGATACCCCTGTTCCAGGCTTTAGGAAGCGCTGAATGTCCCTCCCTAATTCCTGTGGAACATACTTTGGGAAGGTATGTTCTAGCTGAGTTGCTGAGCCACTAGAGGCAAGGATTGGTGGAGGATGTAAGTCATATGGCTTCAGGGATGTTAACCGAAAGATGGAGAAGTTCTTATGGACATGCTTTTATACTCCTGGTTACCTCCTTGAGGAACAAGGACTGCTGGAAGGGGGCAGGAATCAGATAAAAAGCAGAGCAAGAGCATATCTGCCAACAACCTTACTAATCTATTCAGTAGGACCTTACACTAGTTTTTTGTGGAGGATTGGAGATCAGAGCAAAAACAGAAAGGGAGGAACAGGGGGCTGGAGTTTGAACAGGAGTGAACAAGGTACTCTTGCAGCATCCTGAATGCATCAGGAAGAGCGTTGCCATCAGGTTGAGGGAGATGATCCTGCCCCTCTACTCAGCAGTGATGAGGCAACATCTGGAGTGCTGTGTCCAGTTCTGGACTCCTCAGTACAAGAGAGACACGGAGCTCCTAGAACAAGTCCCGTGGAGGGCTAAGAATATGATTAAGGGACTGGAGCATCTCTCTTATGAGGACTGGTTGAGGGAACTGAGTCTGTTCAGACTCAAGAAAAGATGGCAAAGAGAAGACCTCATCAATATGTATAAGTATCTGAAGGGAGGGTGTCAAGAGAATGGAATCAGGTTCTTCTTGGTGGTGCCAATAAGGCATGAGGCAATGGACAGAAACCAATGCACAGGAAGTTTCACCTGAACATGAGGAAGAACTTTACTGTGTGGGTGACCGAGCACTGGAACAGATTGCCCAGAGGCGTTGTGGATTCTTCCTGACTGGAGGTATTGAAGAATCATCTGGATGCAATCCTGTACAATGTGGTCTAGGATGACAGCGCTTGAGCAGGGAACTTGGGCCAGATGACCCATTGTAGTACCTTCCATCCTGACCCATTCTGTGATACTGGGCCATATTAACAAAGAGCAGGCAGTTCGTCAAATGATTATCCCTATCTACTTGGCTCTGCTGAGACAGCATGAGAAGAGTTATGCCCAATTTTGCATTTCTCTGTACAGGA
The DNA here is from genome assembly GCF_003945725.1 of Corapipo altera. Classification (NCBI taxonomy): domain Eukaryota; kingdom Metazoa; phylum Chordata; class Aves; order Passeriformes; family Pipridae; genus Corapipo; species Corapipo altera. Next base: position 2,399,374 of record NW_020884883.1, on the reverse strand, counting down.
AAGTGAAGAATACCAAGACGATTAAAGAGCATCTGTGAAAGGAGGCCAAGGAAGTTGACTTTTGGTAAAGTTGCCAAACTGTCCTTAGTGATATACGAAATTGGTGAAGATTCTGCAAAGCCTTATCTGAATTCAAAATAATTCCTGTTTTGAGTACAGATTTGGCCCTCAGTGTTCATTCCAACATTTTATTTTGTATTAAACCATTATTAACTTGAAATCAGAAAGGCTTAAACTGTTGAGTGAAAAAAGATTATTCCCTTCTTTCTATTTCTGTTCATAGTCCCTGTTTGCAATTTTCTGTTGCCTGGTGCTCAAATGTGAAATAAAATGTTTCAAAAATTGAACAATTTCATTCAACCCTAATTAAAAATGCTGTGGAGGGGAGAAGGGAGCAGGAAAAAGGTAGGGGTTGAAATAGTATCCTGATTCTTTTATACTTTCACACTTGAACACAGATAAAACTGTCTTCAAAGTAGCTTCCATTCATTATTTCATCCATCATTAGTCTTTTGAAATAATCTACATCTATTTCCTTCTGAGGTGCAGCAGTAAAGGAGCTGATTTTATAGCTGTGAAGACCACACCTCACATTAAGTAGAAATGATCATGATATTTTAAAGGTGTTCCTAACATCACATCACTTTGATTCTTCCTTTTATTATTTTCCATATTACTTTTCTCAGTCAAGGTTCATTTTAAGTTCTTCTAAGTTCTTGTTGGATATTTTATAACTTTGATAGGCTATTTTCCTGCTTCAATTATTTTTAGACTTTCTTGTACATACCTACTGACCTTTTTTATTCTTTCAGTATTTATTACTACATGACGTGCATAACCTTTGGATATACGTTAATTTAGCCTTAAATACTCTCTATTCCCTTCTCTGCATTTTCATGGTACTATTATTCCTCTCAAATTGCCCTGAGAATTTCAGCTTTTTTGGGGTGGGAATTCAGTTATATACTTCTTTCAAATTCTTTAGTTTCAGTATGGTATATTTAACCTAATTCTACTCATTTCACTAATGCTTAGAAACATTTATATTCAAATACTGTATTTTTTTAAAAAACATTTTTCAAACTGTAGGCAAGGGTTGCTCCTTTGGGTTTTGTAGATGTTAAGCCACTTGATCATGAAAACAGATTTTACTCTATAAGGTACAAATGATAGTGTCCATGTCTCGGCTATCATAAGACAATTAATTATATAAATAATACTTTCTATATTGTTTGATTTGTTATTATGTAGCCCTGAAACAAAGTGTTGGCAAATGGTCATAATCTTTGTACTGAGTTTGCAGGGTTTCAGAACTGAGAAAACTGACTCAAATTTTCCTGACTTGCCTGCAGCTTTGTTTCCCTCAATTTAGCAGTGTTAGCAATTTCTCTGAGAGACCAGGTGCAGTGATCCTGATGGGAAGACCATTGCACTTTGAGGAGGTAGTGATCCACACAGCACTTAACCTGAGTGGGCGTAGGCATGTGATGTGCTACCAACAGGCACAGCATGGCTTTCAGGCCTATGCTGTGCTGCACATCATCCCTTGGGTGATCATCATAGGGTGAATGCAGTCAACTAATTGTAACCAAGGAGTGGGTTTGCAGTTCTGCAAAAGGTGTAAACATCCTTTTTATTTGATGGTAAAAATAACTGATAGAACTGCTTGTCTTTAAAAAAGTCCTATAAGAGTTCAAATGATCAACACAAAGTAACATTTACATGGACAGGACCATGACAGTTTACTGTGCCCTGGGTGAAGCCCATTTCATATCACACATCTTGGAGTTTCCAACATCTGAAGGGACGTAAAATTATCTATATTAACATCTTTTTACTATTAGCTCAAATAAAGAGTATTTTAAGGAATAATTCAAAATTTGAGAGTTTTCCTTGCTCAGTTCAAAATGAACTAACACTCCCATGAGGCACTACACCAGAAGCCTAACATTAACTTCTTTAGCTTTTGTTTATCTTTGTGTATTACAGCCACAGTTTTATTTAGGTAACTGTAACAAGCAGTTAATAAATGTAGAATGATGTATTTATGACTTTAATACAGTGACATAAAGGAGAGAAATGCAGACCTGGTATAACTACAGAGGCCTTTAGAAGTGGAGGCAGATGATACAGAGTAGGGAAGTAGAGGTAGAGGGTGGTAAGAGATGAGGAATAGGAGTGGCACTGAAAGTCTTTTGTGTATAAACACCTCCCCTGTTAAGTAAAAGATATTGAGGTTTGGAGTTAATAAAAACATGTTATTAGAGAGAATTAAGAATTAATATCTAACGTACATAAAAGACCCCATATACATTGAGTTCAGATATATAGCATAGAGTTGCAAAACAATGAAGAGACAGAAGAGTGTAAAAGTGAAGTACCAAATGTACAGAACTGTCCCCAGGCGGATCCTACACTTAGGAAGAAGAAGCTAGCAGCATCATACTCCTCCTAGTGAAGTACTTCACACTGTGGATAAATCCCATAAAACTCCGTCCAAGATGAAACGACAAGTGTTAGGAAGAGTAGGGGTAGGAGCAAATGAGAAATGTGTGTTGAACAATTATAACTGAATTGTTATTTCTTCTTTTTCTACAACAATTAGATCTGGGCTAATAATTATTAGACTCAAAAGATTTCAATTATACCAACAATTAATTTTTGTCTTTACTTGCACATGAGGTGTGCTTTGTCTTTGACTGTAAGGAGGTTATCAGTGCAACAGATGTCTGCATTTTACCTGCCTTGATTTTAAGTACATCTTGTTTCCCCAAACTGGCTATGCATCAGTAAATGTGCACACATTTTCGTTGTAGACGTGTATTAGGCAATGCCTCCCCCATGTTTAAGCTCCATGAAATAAAAGTTAACAGGAAACCTTTCAGGCTTCTGGCTCTCTAGGGATGAAAAAAATATCAAAACGTATTTCCAGAACTGCAACAATCTGATACGAAACAACCACAACAGTCTAGTACAAAACCCTGCAACATACTTGTGCAAAACTGCAGCAGTCTAGTATAGAGAGTAGTTTCACAGCACCAGTGTTAAGTTACACTTGTAAAAATCAAGTGTAAATAATATGTGAAATAAGGAAAATATACCAAAATATATTTACATTTCAGATGTACACAAATCGTTAAGAAAAAATTCCTCTAATGCTGCAAGTCACATCCTGGACTTATGTAGCAGAAAGTTACATACATAGTTAATGATGCAAAACTACCTGTCAACATAACTGGCCCCTGGATATAAAGAAAGTCTCATACAGCTCCCCTTTCTATAGCCAACAGATAAAGTATATGTCCTCAGTGAACTCCCCTTGCAGTTATTGGCCATGAGGACAGAGAGAAACCTATAGCTATTCTGAGTGATCAGAGGAGATTCAGTAACATAGGCTGAAAAATGGTCAAAGGGCTTAAGTTCATCTATTGTTTTCCCTGGTCCATGTGGCTGAGGAATTCTTGGCATGCAGCTTTGGCTCCAGTCCTCTTTGTTCTTCTCATAAACCCTTCAGATTAGTTCTATATACTTGATGGTTTGATCTTCTGTGTCAAATTTCTGCTATCACTTAATTTCTTACTCATTCTCTGAAATAAAGTTAACTCCCTTTGTCTTCATTATTTTTGGGTATATATAAAGAACAAACATGGCATATGTGTGTTTGAAAATACGTTTGTACATACAAGTATATTCTTACACGTAGCAGAACCAGGGAAGAGACCAGATATTCAAAAGTTATATGCTTGTTAATAGATATGTATGTAGAAAGTATATGTGTATTTCTATGCATAAAATATATATACAAATGTCCATATACAAGTAAGTGTTCATATATAAAATGCATCCCTACAGAATAATCTTTTTTAATTTAGCATATAATTCAAAAATTAGGAGAAAACTTATGACCTTATGATCAAGTCCTTATGAACAATTAACAGCTAAAACATAATTTCTCAACCAGTTATCCTGTTTCCACTGAATCAGTGGAATTCAGTATCTCCATCTTCCACAGTCTCATGTGCTCCTTTTTATATGCTACCCATATATCTACTAACTCATTCAACTTCAATTAAATCAATTACAAATCCCCACAGCGCCCTAATTAGTGAAATATACTTAACGAAATCTATCAATTATTATTTTGAACATCTCAAAATATCACAGCTTGAAAAACACTCAAGTGAAAACTAATTAATTACTATCAACAAAAGAAAGAGATCTTGGCATCTTAAATACCATTACACACATATAATTAGCTAATATATTTTAAATGGGTAAATTACATGGTGAGAAAAATAAAGAAAAAGGTAAGTTTCAGGTCTCTTTCTCTTACAGCTAAATTGCCATTAGAAAAAGTAGATAGTAATATAGAAAAAAATCCCAATAGACAAAACAATAACAATTGCAACTGATGCAATTGTATGGGCATTTTGTATGATATCTCTGCAGGAAAGATTTGGGCATGTAAGGCAGGTCTCTGTCACTTGCTATGTGATAGAAGGTTTGACCTCTAGGAAGACTTGTCACTTGTGATTTTTGTCCCTTTATGATCTTTAAGACTAAGATTAATGAGAAATAGAATTTATTGCTTTTAGAAATATTCACCATAAGAACAGATAAGTTCGTATGTCAGATACAGTCTGTCAGATACAGTCTCTTTGAAACATTTGAACACTACTAAACCAAAATGTTCCTGAAATTGTTATTTTTGTGTTCACAACTATAGTTCCTTATTAATCTTCCTGTTTCCAGTCCATTGACCAAAGAGAAAGAAGCAGAATGAAGCCATCTTCATTTAAAGAAATGTTTCTGTCTCAAAGCCCTGAATATTGCAGTGACTTCCAGTTCCAGTATATCCTTCCTTACATAGTAACACATTTTACTGATGGAAAATCTCTTTTTCCATAAAACCTATTCCAACAAAGAGACAACAGTCTACAGCCAGACTGTGTTAATGCATATGCTGTAGAGGGAGATTCTGAATATTTGTCAAAGGAAACTGTTGTCCAATAACTATATCTTTAACTTCATTACAACTTAATTATCTTCCTCAACCCTTATATCCTGTTTTTCTAATTTAATTTTACTAATTATCATTCTTTTTACCTCAATTAAACTTGCAACCTTTTCCCACTTCAACACCTGGCAGATGAAATATGCCACTGAACACTGACTTAGTTACTAATGTAGGAACGAATTCTGTCACTGGGTTGTGCAAAAAAACAATGTAATGTGACATTTTTATGCAAACTTAATAAAAAAATTGACTATGACTCTCTCAGAGGCAGAGTACTTGGACAGTGATAATTGCCTAATTAACAAAACTGGTGGAGGAAGATAACATTAAAGATGTACAGTATCATATATGAATATAGACCAATTGGTCCTAGACTCAGACATACTTCAGATTTGTGTTTTTCTGTAGTTTTTATCTAATGTGGCATTAACATTAGAACTAAATATATGAGCACAATGTTGAGTCATTAGAACTTTTCACCCTTAATTTGAAGGACTGTGCAATAATTTGTTTTTATTTTTGACAATCTGCAATAATTGAGTTGTCTGATTATTTTAAAATGTGAATGTATAGCAGAACTGATTTTGTTTCCACTTGCCTAATTTTGCACTGAAGTGATACAGTAGATGAACATTGTATAGGTCATTTGCTCTTACAGAGTCTTCATACATCTTCAGATGAATGAAATTATACCACGTCATAGAGTTGGTCTTATCGGAAAAAATGAAAGAAATAAAACTATAATTAGAAGATGTAAACCTAATTGATAAAACTCAATCTAAAATTTTTGGAGTTTAAGCAAATCCTAGAAAAAGGGGTCATTTTCCTTTTGAACTTTGAGCATTGGTAGTCTGAGACAAAACTTGAGATTAAATGTAAAATAGAGACAACATCTTGCTAAAAGGGAATCAGACGAAACAAAAACCACATTTGATGAGACAAGCATTGATGCATCTTTTTTTTTTTTTTTTACATGAGGAAACCATTAAACAATCATACTTAGTTCTGGTCCCTAAAAAGCAGATAACATTTTTTGTCCATAGAGTTCAGAGTTTTTCTGAAAATAGTGACCAACTCCGTTTAATCATATAGCTAAGTTTTTATTTTATTGTTGCAGTAACGGGAATACACTCTGGAGAAAAAGGTAAAAAAAAAAAAAAGAAGTGATTTTTTTAATCTACCAGAACAATGCTAAGATGATCTCATTTTTCCCCATGGGAAGACTTTTTCCGTATCTGTCAGTTTCAAATGGCATTCTTGTGCACCATGACAGACTGTAGTTTCTCTGCATTGAATCTTCTATATTTCATACAGCATGCCATAGTACTATCAAAACTGATCAAGGGTATAAGAGAATCCAAAATCTCCTGCCATTCTCTGCTGCTACTCTGAATCCATCATTTGCAAATGTGAAGAAAACAACAGTGTCAGTATCCCAAAGGAGGAAACTTATGCTGTTAGCTTCTATGGAAACTGAACATTTTCTAGTGACATACCACCCATTTATATTATTAATGATCATGTGAAGCAACTGTTATTCTTTACACAGGAACTAATTTGAAAAAAGTTTGATGGAGGAAAAAACGCACTTTTTTTTACACAGTTCTATATAGATGTTGCTATACTAAAGGTAAAGGGATCAAAAAGTCCTGTAATTTTTCTCTTATCATGTCTATTAGAGTATGTATTATACACTATGTAGCAAACTGTTGTGATGTAAATTGGAGTGGCATCCAATCCTACTAGTTCTGTTATTACCCACTTAAAAATCAGTCCAATTTTTTTTTCTGTTCAATGCTCCCTATCTCAAAAAAAGGAATAGAAAAAGGAAAAAAACCCCAAAATTATAAAAATAGAAGTAAAATCAAAAGTATCTGTAAGTAGTAGAATGTATATAAGTCCAGGAGGAAGGTTGTTTGACTCCTAGTAAAGCTGATTGACTCCTAGTAAAGCTGAGTTCTTCTCACTGAATTGATAAGGAACAGGAATTAGGAATTCATAGCATGGCTCTTTCAAGTTGACTATGAAACTATTTATAATAGAGAAAACAGTGTGAGTACTGAGTTTGCTCTTTAAAAGGAAATAATTTGATAGAAAAAAAAGTGAAAGGCTAATAGAGAAACTAAGGAGGCATGGAAAAGAGTTGTAAAGTCACTAAGAAAAAAGAATAGTAATTGCTTTCTCCAGTTTAGCAACATAAACACATGTTTATCAGTAAGGGGTTATATGAAACCTGGAGTAAGATAGAAAATTTGCATGTCACAATTTTTAAGGAAATCAAGAGCCAAAAGTGTGAGGAATTTTAAGGAATTGTAAAAAAAGGGGAAAAGAATAGAAACATGATGTCAACAGATGCACAATTATATGAAAAATCTGAAGAATTCATGCAGATTATGTACAAACGGTTTTAAAATAAAAAGAAGGGCAAATGGTTCTCAAAAAATTAAAATGATTTTTTGTTCTCAAGTTTGAATTTCAGTGGTTCCCAAAAGATAAATGTAGGGTGCATTTTTATGCAGAATGGAGAGAAATCAAAAACATGTAGAAGGAGGCATAAACCATAGTTTTTGAGTCAAATCAAAGTCATGATTAAAATGTGCAGATGAGTTAAAGACAATATTATTTTAAATAAGTAGTAAGTCAGATAATAATCTACAGTCAAATAATCAGAGCACATAATCAGAAGTTTGAAAATTTCAATATTTCACCCAGTCCACTCCTTTGTTCAAGGTTAGATTAACTATACCTTGTGTCACCCTGATAGATGTTTTGCTAACCTGTTCATAAAGACATCCAGTTCTGGAAATGCCAGACAATCCATCCCAGTGCTTTGCTATACTTCTTACTATAATATTTTCCTTCATATCTAACCTACATCTTTCTTGCTGAAATATGCATCCATGAGTTTTTGTCCTATTCATCATGGTCATGAAGAAGAGATTATTCTTTTCTCTCTGCAGTAATCTTTTTTTTTTTTTTACTTTTACATACTTTAAATCTATTGCCTTATTCCCCATCCTCTTCACTTCTTGATGCTGAACAACAGAAATTTATTCTGTTTTCTCTCATAAATCACATTTTCAAGACCTCTTGATTATTGTCATTGCTCATGAATTCAAGAAATCTACATCTTTCCTGGAATACTCTTTTCCTTTTGCCTTAGCCAGTAAAAGCATTGACTTACATCATATATTTTGTAGGCTAGACTTCTAGGTCATACAGCCTAAAATGGTACTGAGGAAAATGTCCATGTCTTATGCTTTTTTGCATATTGTGCCAAGGTCAGACCTATCTTGTCTGCCACTAGACACAGAACTAATTTTCTGCAGGAGTCCTGGTCATAGAATCATAGAATATCCTGAGGTAGAAGGGACCCACGAGGATCATCATGTCTGTGCACATAACCCTGCACGTGACAGCCTCAAGAATCCCATCACGTGCCTGAGAGTGTTGTTCAAATGTTTCTTTAACTCTCTCAGGCTTGATGCTGTAACCACTTCCCTGGGGAGCCTGTTCCAGTGCCCAACCACCCTCTGGGTGGAAAAACTTTTTGTAATATCTAAGTTAAATCTTCCCTGACACAGCCTCAGGCCATTCCCTTGGCTCCTGTCACTGGTCACCAGAGAGAAGAGATCAGTCAGTGCCTGCCCCTCCTCTTCCCCTCACAAGGAAGTTGAAGACTGCAATGAGGTCTCCCCAGTCTCCTCTTCTCCAGGCTGAAAAAACTTCAGACGTTCCTGATAATGCTTCCCCTCTAGACCTTTTATCATCTTCATAGCCCTCCTTTGGATGCTCTCTAATAGCTTAATATCTGTCTTACACTGTGATGCCTGAAACTGCATACAATATTCAAGGTGAGGCTGCAACAGTGCAAAGCAGAGCAGAACAATCCCTTCACTTGATCAGCTGGTGATGTTTTGCCTGATGCCCACCCCAGACACGGTTGACCCTCCTGCTACCAGGGCACTGCTGACTCATATTCCACTTTCCTTTTCCATGACACTGCTTTCCAGCATCTTTTTTCTCAGTCTGTATGAAGAACCTGTCGGTTATTACTCTTTGTCTATTTGTTTAATTGACTATTTCTGACTAAGATCCTTGCATGTAACCCTACTGAATAGCGCCATAGTTTTACACAGAACTTGTTACAACAACATTGAATTCAATGCAAGTTTTCTAAATCAAGTGGAGCCCACCATTACCGGTATCATGAATAAATTAAACAAGGTATGTCTCTTTTACACTGAATATTTGCTTGTCCCAAAATCAGATCAGATCTCTTAGGATCTCACACAATAGATCTTACATGGTACAGTTTTCCACACAGTTTGTATTCACCTTCTAATACTTTCACTTAGTTATCCATAAGAATGTAATCTGAAAAAAATGACAAAAAGCTTTATTATATTCAAGACATAACTTACCTTTATCCATAAAGGCTGGAAGCCTGTCACAGGAGGACATCTGACTGGGTTGACATATTTGGTTCATAATAAATCCCCACTGGCCATTATTTATCTCCTTATTCTGCCCTAAGTATTTCAAAACAGTTTAATTCCTTTGCTCTCTAGCTGATATATAAAGAGTCAGATTATATAAGTGTACCAGGAAACTCAGATAAGCATTTGCTTTACTTTAATACTACTGCTACCTAAAAAATGGATTGGTCAAGACAGACAACCTCATCTGTGTAGCATTTTGGTTTTAGATCCCTGACTTGTTTTGTATTAGTCTCATGGCTAAAATGAGCATCATTAAATCATACTTTTATTAATTTTTAACTTATTTTAATCTTTCTCATCCATAAGGTTAAACATGCAAAATTATTTCATAACAAAAGTATTTGCATCATAGTTATATATTATACCATATTGTATCAATCCAATTTAATTCTTTTCCTGAATTAAGAAAATGCTTAGAATTGTACCGAAGCTGTCTTAGATTGCAGGATTACTTAATCAATTGCAGCCATTTCCAACAACAGACCTGACATTCATGCTCAAAATGGCTGAAGAAAAATGAAAACGTGTCTCAACGTGACACAGGAACATAAAGTTTAGAGTCTATCCATTTCAGAGACTGGTGTGGTCTTTCTCATGGATCTCAGCACTGTAACCATAATGACTGGGCTCTTGCGGTGGAAGAATTTGTTGTAACTCTGTGCCCAAGCAAGGTCTTCAGCACTAGATCTGTGTATTTAGTGCCTTGAAAGAAGTAAGATGAGGACAATACTGAAGAGATATCTGTAAGGATTTGGGTTTTTTAATTTTAATTTACTGAAATCTCATGTAAAAGGTCATCATTTAAGATGACCAGTCATCATTTAAGAAAACAGTATTTGCATGTATTTATTTCAGCAATACACCCTCACAAATCCATCAGTCACAAGTAGACAGAATATATGCCTTAAAATTTTCAGTGCAGTTAGAAAGCCACTGCTTAAAAAAACACAATAGTATATCATGAAAGTTGCTCTGAGTAAGAGGTCAGCTATAATGCATAGTTAAATGGGAAGCTATCAGGTGGTTTGCAATAAAAAATATTTTATAATTGTAAACCTTTAGCTAGCAAACCCCAAATTAATATGCCCCAGAATATGATCCAGCAATCTACAAGACACTAATGTCATTGAAATATTATATGAAAGGATTTCTTGAATTTCACTTCTAAATTATTTCCCTGCGATTCACAGTGTACATAATTCTATAAGCCATAAACAGAAGAAAACACTAATATCTGTTTAATCTGTTACCACCACCTCATTGTGATTTTCTTGATTTTTTAAATTTTTTTCTCCTATCCATTGCCTAACAGTTTTGAGAGAAAAAATGAATGATGACGACATAGCTTGAGTCTCAAGACAGCTCTGTTAAATTTTTGTACTGGTATAAACTGCCCAAAGTTATTTATAAATGTAACATACATTTTGGAGTTTCCTTGAGAGTGGAGATAATGGTCTGCTTTGCAAGCATGCTCTGAGGCTAAATATGTTAGAGATTATGAAGCATTTCACTACTGTGATAATGGAGAAACTCATACATCATGTGAATGTGACGGACAAACAATACAGAGAAAAATTTGAAAAAAAATTGTCTGCACCTTTTAACTAGTTGGGAGTAACACAGGAAAATGAGAATTATGGTTCTGGTTGAAGATTACTCTCAGTCTCTACAAGCAGTATACCTTGGGCAATCAACATTTGCAGGCAATTTCAGAGTATATTATTCATTACAACAATGCAGTCCAAGCTGTGATTTGGGGTCAGGCTTTTAAGGCCATGTGACTGTAGTGTCAACTTGCAGATCTATTCAGGTGTCTTGCATGGTAGAAGTCATTCATTCATGTCCACTCTGCTCTAGATGCTCTTCAACACAGCAACACGTCATCTGCATTTTAAATGAGAATATTCATGAGCCTTGTTTAATCCAAATAGAAATGAATAGTAAAAGAATAAGTTAATCAGCACTCAATCTCTTTGCACCACCAGGATCAGTTCTAACATTTCCCATCCAGGCCAGCAAAAAACATTAATTTTTTCAAATTCCTCTGCAAACCTATACAAATACACAGGATATTCAGCCTTGTCATGTTTTTTTAAGGTCACGTATTTAATTCAGGGCAGGCTTGTATTCTTGAATTTTAAAGAACTGAAATCAGAAGAGATTATTTACAGTTCTCTGTAATGCAAACTAGAAGTAACTGGGACCACTTCAGAGCCCTGTCATAAACATTTCTTGCCCCCTGTAATATATGAATGTAAATAATTGCAAAAGATTGCAAAGTGCTTTTCAAGGTCTACCAACTTGCAGAAGAACAACTTATTAATCACTTAAAAGAAGGATTTATGATTTTAAGGCCAAGGCAAGGATCTCTTCCTATCCCAAAAACAATTCCTCCAATCCATACATACAGTCCACACTAATTTACACATATAATTCTTTCCAATGGGTGGAGTTGGCTGTCATTGTGTGTTATGCCACTGTTGGCTGCTGTGTCCTTATCTCCCCTTGCCCTCACTCAGCTTCTTCCCATTTCCTGCAACAGCTGTGGTGGTCATCCCAACAAGGCTAGCGAGCTGAAATAGCAGGACTCAGCAGGCACAGATGACAGTGCAGTAAATAGCCATTTCTTTTCCCGCATTAACCTGGCTCATCCATTCCAGCTGAGTTCCCTCTGCAACAAATAGCTGTTAAAAAAAGACAGTATTTGGACTCGATACTAATAATTTTGGTTTTCCCATGTAAGGAGATATTGTGGCCTAGTTTGTGTTAAGGAAGATCTTTGCTTCAGCAGCACTGCATGGAAAGAAATGTTTAACACTGAAAATTAGATGAGAGGGATATGAAAGGAAATTATCTAATTCACTTCACCATGATGAGGAATCCTTTGTGTCACTGATATGAGTTCCCTCTCACATACAAATTGCTCCATTAAATTTTCAGGCAACCAGCATGCCATTCAAATTTTGTTAAATTGATTCATGCTCAAGACCAACTATCAATGTAATTCTCTAATTATTAAAATTGTAAAATACAACTTTTTATTATATGGAGTAACTTTATCTCTTTTTACATAAAGCTGAAAGTAAAAAATCTCTTTTCCTATAGCTAATAAAAGATACTCAGTAGCAGTCAAGAACACATTAAACAGAATCAGTTACAAATCTGTAATTGATTACTAGAGCTTGAAGCTTTGCTAATCAGGTATTACAAGTTAAAGAATCTCTTTCCTTTGCTTTTAGTTGATGTTGCTCACTTTCTTTGCAATTAATTAGTTAATGGATGTGAAAATAAATTTTTGTTCAGGGTAATAACATTACCAAACTTAGTATGAACTAATTAAGAAATCCTGACACGCACAAGGAGGAAATACTTTGCAGCAAAGGCAACATAGTTTATAGCATAGAATCTACTGAAAAAGAAATTTAAGTTTTGCTCAGTTGCTCTGTGTTTTGCCCTCTCTCCTGAGGTAAATTGTTAGTGAAAGGATTATAACTTCAGAGTCAGCAGTTGTGACAGAGTATCTGAGCCATACATGTGGTGGGGGCAAAGACACCTCTATCATGTTGGCTTATTACAAGGCATCAAATAGTGATCAGGCTGGGGCACATAGGAAAGGCTGCGAATTCTGAGTTTGCTCAGTCTTAAGAAGAAAAGATCTTATTATATTGCCTGGAACTACCCAGTGTGGAGATGGATGTAATGAAAACAAGGACAGACTTTTCTCAGTGTTGCATGATGGCAGAGGGAGAGGTAGCAAAGCTTAGACATAGACTAGGAAAAGCTTTTTCATTATGAGATTGGCCAAACTCCATCACAGGTTGCCCAGAGGCGCTGTGGATTCTCCATCCTTGCAAATATTTAAAATGGGTCTGGATGGGGCCCTGCACCGAGCAACCTGATCTCACTTGGCTGTCCTTTGAGAAGCTGATTGGACTACAGACTTCCAGAGTTCCCTTAGAGGACACCTTTTTCCTCCATTCAAGGAAAAGACGGCTCTGAGTGTAAAGCTGAAGGTAGTATGACTTTACCCTTTGTGGCAGTTGAATTCTTATACCTTCTATCTCTGAACGAGCAAAAGGTAAGGAAATGCTCAGGTTTAGGTTCTTGCTGGATGCTGCAGGAAAGGGAAGAGGTCCCAGAAGCCCGTGGGAAAGTCCAGGAGTTCTGGAGCAAAGCATGACCTTTATCAGCTATTGAGTTGCCCCGCAACAGCATTTCGACACTTCTACTAAGCTGAGGCTTTTCTTTGAACACTGTACTGCAGAGACACCTTCTCAATTAATCTTGCAGGAGGAGATGGCTTTTCTTATTCCTTTAATCTATAGCAGTAGCTCTCACTCCAGGCAAATATGCTGTTTATTCTGCTCTCTTTTCCCTCCTAATTTAGGACTTTAAATAATGCCACACATGCAGAGATTTTTTTTAAAGCCTTGACAGACAAAGAACTATGACTAGTATTGGGCAAAAAAATACATATATACAACAGAATTCAGATTCTTTTCCTGGTAATGGTAGCAGGAAAGAAGACTATAAAGAAGAAAACAATTCATTGCCTAACATACAATCTGATGAGAAGTGTAAATTTGAAGGATGAAGTCAGGAAAGGAGGACTTAAATTGTAGGAATTCATATATTGACATTGTTTATTTGTATAGTTGTGTATATATTTATATATATGTATATTTATTATTATTTACAGAGATGAAAATATTTCCCCTGTAGAAACTGCACTCTGAAAAGGTATATACAGGGGAAAATGTAGGTGCATAATGATGAGAGGCAAAGAAGGGAAAATGTGAAAACTAAAAAGACTGTCACAAATAACAATGACAAACTCTAATTCCCAATTTAATATAGCTTCTTTTATCCTTTTCCTTCTACAAAAATATGAAGAACTATGTAAAAATTTTTGTAAGGCTAAGTTACTGGCTAAAATTAATGAGATGATAATCAGATTTTAAATTAGAAACTGTCCTCTCAAGAGGAGAGGAGAATCTTGTTTGCAATGAATTTAAATGGTAAGTGGGGAAAAAAGTTATCTTGCTAATGTTCATGCCCAGTCCTCAGAGGACTCAAGAGCTTCAATTCTGATTTGTTTTAATTGCAGGGGGAGATGTTAAGTGCTTTGTGGGACTGGATTCTTTCAGTATGATATTTATAAAACAGTAGGTTTGATAAAAAAAAAATTAATTCTTAACCATCTAAATAATCAGAAAGTCCTAATATGCTTAAAGTAACCTGCAAATATTTTTATGTACGTGGGGCTATAGATAGCACTGACATATAGTAATTTATTTAGGCTCTGTATAGGCAGTGGGTTTTTTGCTAGAAGAATAGTTTACAAAACTCATTGAGTCATTGACTTCTGAGAAGATGCTCAGTTCTAGTTAATTATGTACCCTGAGGGTTAATTTTATCAAACAACTCCTCTCAACCCAGTGGTAGTTATTTCCCATTTAGTACTGTCTCCTCCAATGCTAAGAAATTAAAACAGAATAAATTGCTTTGGGACATCATTGATATAAACACTTTGAAATTGGGAGGGTTTTTTTTTCTTTTTATAAATACATACATATATATATACACATGTTTTTTACTCTTAGTTATTGGTTGAAAATCTGACCTGATAATTTCTATGTATTTTATTTTTAAATGATACTTTAGGTATGATGAGCTGAAGAATGTCTCCTATAATCTTTGAAGGAAAAAGTACTAGAAACTCTTATCAACAGAGTTCTATCCATCCGTTTATGTCCCCAAGTACAGAAATAGTGCTATGATGTCAGTTTTTGTTATGTACTTCCTGATTTCATTTTATTTTTCTATATCTGTGTAGCTAACCAAGGATTCATAAGTGGGGGAGAATTCAGAGTTTTGTTGTTTCCTTTTCCCAAGCTTTACCCAGCCTGAAGAATGTACCATCTTTCATAGCAGTGCTGTTACACAGTCAGTGATGACAGTGGTATCCATACAACCAGTAACTATAGGGATACTATTCAGAAAGATCAAAAGCTTCATGTTGAACACAGCAATAATGGTCAAAGGTTTTTGCAGAATATATGTACCTTGATTCTCCCAAAGGTGGTACCACCACAGGAGCTACTGTAAAAAATGACTAAAATGAGGTACCTGGAACAGTCTCTATTAGAAAGTATGCCATAGGATATTGTAATATGAGGCGAGGAGAATGTGATTTATTTGCAGTGAGATGATTATCAACACACTATTGTATGCTTTTAAATTATGCTGGAATGATGCTTGAGAAGAAACATAGAGATAATAATGTTTGTAAATGCATTGAGGAATATTATATATATACAAACAGCAACTTTAGAGCTATAGGACATTCAAGAATTGTGAATGTTGTAGCTACATTACTGCTGTTCTCTCCGGTAGTATTCATCACGAAGTTGAATTTGGTTTTGGATCATGACAGAATAACTTTTAAAAAAATAGAAAAAGTAAAACAAAAAGGGTTTCATAAGTAGGAAAAAGGTTGATTGTGCACTTCAGACAGGAGCTGAACATGAATAATTAAATACAGGTACTTTGTCATCAGCATCTACTTATGAAACCTGGGGACATATGAATAAGTTCATGTTTTTAGAAAGATTGAATGCAATTAATGTTTTAAGTTATATCCTTTCTTTGAAATTTGATAAGACAGTAAAGAATCCAATGGAAGGATAAAATTCACCATTGAATGCTCTGAGTTTTATCCTGATCAAAACCAGGAGTCCATGACTGTGCTACAGGATTAATTTACATTAACTAAAGCAATAACTGCATTCCAGTGCTTTTAAAATGTCAATTTCATATTAATCAGGCAAGTTTTGACTGTCTGATTCTCTATATTTAAGCCTCTAAAAGGCTATTCAAATTATCTTAGTTGCATCCCTATTCAGGGGGATGCAACTGACATTTATAGAAAAACACTTATAAAACATAAAAAACATTTATGGGAGGATATGTTTTAATCATTTGAAGGTTGAGGGTAGTAATGCTTTTTCTTTGGCTGCCTATACTACAGGGCCATATAGAGATGAACAACACACTGGTATAAATTTATTCCCATGGAATTTATAAGTCTCATAATTTAAATATTTCTACTATGTAGGCTCTCTTACTGTGTTTCCCTATTTTCGAGAATTATACTGAACATATCACACCGTGATCTGTAGAGAAACAGGGTCTGAAGTGACAGAGCCCTGATTGAAGTACCCAATACTTTCAGGAGTCAAACATCAGTTTCCAGATAAAATAGCCTTCTGTATTATTATACAATAGGATTGAAGGAGTTGCCTAGAATCTGTGATGGCAAAGCATACCAATCAGCATTTGTGTGGCTAATCAACCAGTTGTTAACATTTTTTCTGACCTTAAAATCTCATTTGAAAACAAGCAAACCCAGGAAAGACTGGAAAATGACATAGTATTATTTGGGGATATTCACGGTCTGATTGATTTAAGTGTGAAGAAAAGGAAGACATATCTGGAAGTGATAGAGGCCAGTCTCATAGGCAAAGCAGGACTAATTTCAAAGCTGTTCTGAGCCTTCTCTAGCCCGCTTCTGAACTTTCCAAAAATGATGATTTCATAATTTCTGTGGGTAAACTGTTCCTATGAGAATGTGTTGAACCACTCCTTTTGACTATTTTTTTCCTAATTCTCGATTGGAATTTCCCTTTTTGTAAACAGTGAATATTTCATCTTGTTCTTTTGCTGTGTAGCTCTGAGAAGAATCTTTCCCATTTTCTCTGTACTCCCTGTTTAGGTGCTGCTAGATTCTTCTTCTCTCCTTTCCCTCTCTTCTCAAGGCGAAAAGAATCCAGGTTCATTACCTTCCCTTCTGTGGTAGGTTGACCTTGGCTGGATGCCAGGTACCCACCCAGCTGCTCCATCACTCCCCTTCCCAGCCATGCGGGGGAGAGAGTGAGATGGAAAACAACTCATGGGTTGGGATACGGCAGTTTATTAAAGCAAAAGCAAAAGCTTGCTTGCACGAAAGTGAAGGAGAAAAAACCAATGTTTATTCTCTGCTTTCCATGAGCAGCAACGGCTGGCCACCTTTGAGAAGCAGGGCTTCAACACACATAATGGTTCCTTAGCAGGCAGCCATTGGAGACAACGATTGCCCCCTTCCTGCTCCTTGCCTTAACTTTTATACCTGAGCTGATGTCATATGGTACGGAATATCCCCTTGGTCAGTTTGGGTCAGCTGGCCTACTTGTTTCCTCTCCCAGAATCTTACCCACAATTGGGGAGGAATGTTAGTGCTGATGCTGTGCTCAACAGTAGTCGAAGCATGGTGTGTTATGAACACCCTTCCAGCTACCAGTGCAAAGCACAGCACTGTGAGGGTAACCGTGGGGAAATGAACTCCAACTCAGCCAGACCCAATACACCCTCCCATGAGATTTCTTTCTTGTCTATTCTTCCTTTATTTTTTTCATTCATGTTCTGGTAATGTTGAGCTTCAAACATACAAGGCCCTTAGATTTACAAAGGACAATTAAGTGAAAATTGATTGCTCTATTAAAAAATACATAACAAAAGCACAGATATTGAAAATATTGTGTAGAGGTTCCTTCTTTTATTTTGAACTATGGGTACCAGAAGACTAGGAAATTATTTTCCTATGGATTGTGGAATCAGGAGTATTTAGAAATGAGGTAATACCACCCATTCATTCTATCAGATGTATACAGGAGTAAATCTTCTCAGTTTTTGTCGCACATTTTTCTTTTTTCCATTAGTTCCCTTCAAAATATCCGTAAATACAGAAGGTCAGGTAGTCACTGCAATATTTTGTTCTGTTTTTCCCGTAGTCAACAATAAGCCATTCTTTCTTTGACATTGCTATCCTAATGTGGAGAGCTTTTGTGAATTTAACTTTTGCTATCTTTGATACTTTGGCAATGATGGCAGAAACCTGCTCTAGTTTGAAAGCCATACTAATACAGTAACAAAGCAGACACTCTGCAGCATGGACAATTTCTGTTGCAAGTATTATGTTTTCTTACTGGACAACCTACATTTTGTTTGATAGACTTTCTCTAATCCAGGGACAATATGCTAACACACCTCAGCCTTGATCTTGAGACATCAAATATTTGTAGATTTATCGTCTCTGACTTTGTTATTAGTTAAACATATTAAAAGAACCCGAAACAACCAACTTTTCAACATTTCCTTACATTCACTCATGTCACACTCTGCTGATTCTGTTCCTCTGCCCCAGCTTTCCTCTGGTTTGCAAACCAAAAGGGGAACATTTGCATGCTAGACAACGGTGTTTTGTGGTTGTATCTATCACCTGGCTGCAACTGTGCCACAGAAGATTTTCTTATGGACTTAATACTAAGAGTCTTTCTGGCTATAAAGTTTTATGCATCCAAAAGAATGTAGGGTAAGAACAATAATTTTATCAATATTAACTTGCATACCACAATATTAAGTTTTAGTTTTTTAAAGTGAAGCTAATTTCATGCTTGTGGTAGTTTGAGCAACATTAGAAGTCCAAAATCCAATTTTCAGGCTTCCCCTCACCCTTTTCCACAATTTATCCTAACACCAGAGAGAAACTTTCAGGCCAGAGGTTTCTGTAGGGGAAGGGGGAAGTATATACATTTATTTACACAAATAAATACTATACAAACTAAAGGCAACTATATATATATTACATTTCTATCAGTCAGTCCTTTCTAGCCCCTCCTTTAACTTTAGTCCAGGAGCAGCTTTTCAAGGCTGATACGTAACACAGTCTTTTGCTGTGGGAGTGTTCTGGGCTCCTGAACGCTCCCCTCTCACCAAGTTCCAGTTGTTTGTTGCAGTTTCTCTCCACACAAAGTTCAAGAGGATAGATTTGAGTCCTTGCTCTTCTGCTGCTGGTGATTTCTCCCTCTCTGTGTCTCACCTTGGTTCGTAGGCTGCTGCAGTGTAGCTTATCAAGTGTCCACATCCTGGAAACTTCATTCCTCCACGTCAGTTCTCGGCTGCCCTCGGTCAGCTTCGGCAGGCAATTCCCGAGCTCTTGGCTCACCTCCAATTTCTCCTGGAATTCTTCTCCCGAGTGCCGAGCCTACTTCCACGGCCCGTCTCTTGGCTCAGCTTCAATGTTGAACCTCTCCTCCACTTACAGTGGAGGAAAAGAAAAAGCCCCCCTATACAGCTTCACTGCAGAAAAGGAGGGGGAAGAGGGCCTGGCTGCAAAGCCTGCCTCTCTCCTCTTACCTCAGGTGCTGTGAATCTCTTTCTTCACAGCACACACTCCAAATGCTGCCTCCAATTCCGGCCCAGGCAGAGCTGGGGGGCCGCAGGGCTCCCCTCTTCCCCCTGGAGGGGAGAAAGGGAGCCCAGCCACCCCCTGGCCTTCTCCACCTACACGCAGCAGACACCAACAGCAAAACAACCAAGACTGAAATGCCAACAGCTTCCGATGCTGTGATATATGATTTTGAGCAGAAGCGAACAACATGAGTGGTGATTGGCTCTCCAGGGAACACTGTCCTGGCACCCAATCACCTCTGAGCCCCCCCAGCCTCTCAGGGGGGCCAATTTCAAACTATGACAATGCTATACTTGCACTTTCAAAGTTTGAGTTCCGTTGAACTGAGTTCTTTTTCCAAAATGATTTTATTAAGGGTGTTTTCAAATGGCGAGAATTCTAGGGACCATTCATCTTTTGATTTCTATTCTTTATTCTCTTAAAAGACTAGTTAGAACATAGAATCATGCAAAAAAATAAACCTCTTTCTGAAGTATGTCACCTGCTATATCATCATGAAGGATCTTCTCTATTTGAACTAGTGAACACTAATAATACTCATATATCTGAAAACAGAGTGATATACAGCTGCTGTGGGATTATTGGTAAACTAATTTTTAACCTATTACAAGAATTTGCAAGGAAAACCATAAAGCACACCATCTACTGTACTATCTAATGTAGAATTCAGGAGCCAATGGAGCACCATGCAGATTTATCCACATGAAACTCATTACAGTCAAAGTAACTGTCTCTAAAGTAACTTTTTAAATATGAATTTAAATAAACAGTGTACTGTTTATTAGAGTGATAAGCATAATCTCTCCAGAGACACAGCACACTATCTTCCCAGACTGAGTTTAATTTTTATGAGCTGGAAACCACTTGTTAGCTGTAGAAGGAACATCAATGAAGAGGTACCAAAAAATAGAAAACCAAAAACAGTTTAAGGAAAGATTACCTTCTCCTTGAGGAATTAAATTCATCTGAGTTATCTCTTACTGGAGTGGGCTTTTAGTGCTCATAACTCTCTTGGATCATGAAACATACCTGTAATTGACAGGTTGATTCTCACAGGTGAGGAAGTTTCTTCAAGACTCTGACTTCCTGGATGACTCTGTTCCCCTTCAGTAGTACTCCAAGGGGGAATCTCTACTGCTTTCAGTCCCTGTGCCATCCAGGAACCACAGATGAGGACTGGAAGCTGTATTTGCTGCCTTTTATAGACCACTGTTCAAAATTGCTCAGGAAATCAATGCTTTAAAAGTATTTTATACGAGTTCTCAAGTTTTTTCAGAAAATTAGTTCTATATTTTCTACGGTTACAACTTTAAATTTATATAATCATAGAACTTATGAGCCTCAGTGATGGGGCAGCACCCAACTGTGCGATGCTGTGCGAACACAAAATAAAAGGCCATCTCTCTGTCAAATACCAATAAGAGTTATTTTGAACTGGCACTGCAGTTTGTGTGGCATTTGTGAAATAAAAAATAAAAAAATCTGTTCATGGTGTCCTTCTGCTTCTGGGACAGGTGAAGTGATTGTTTTTAGCCTGCTCATGCTATTTTTTATTTCACAGAAAAAGATCACATAATTGCAATAGTACAGCTAAGAGAGCTGGTGAACAGAATGATCATCTGAGCCTCAGTGCTCTTACTTTGGGCATAACATGCATGTTTCTTACATGTTTCTTACACACTCATTAGAAATATGGGGTGGAAGAACCTAAGTACTACTTTAAAAGCCAATTGAAAATTTTAGAATTTGAGTGCTTAAATCAAGATAAACCAACTAGAAAATGTGTTTGATTAGTTGTAAAACACAGTGCTTAAATTTTGGAAATCTGAGTCTAAATTTAGGTGCTTTTGTCTAGGGCAAAAGATACTGTGCTGGTTCAAGTGATATTTGACTGTCTCTAGCAACAGTTTGCCCTAATATTAGCTTGAGTATCACTGGGAGTCTGAGGAGATGTAACATAGCATTTATTTGAGTGAGAATTAATTTGGGGTAAATGAAGCTTAGTTAGCTCATGACAAATAGTCACTGCTGAAAGTCTTTAAAACTTTTAAGAAGGACAATAAAAAGTTGGAAATGTGAACTCCAAAGTAAGGTATTCATTCTAACATTTGAAACTCTTTCTTTGCTTTCCCTTTAGGAGAGAATAAAATAAATCCCAATGTTTCACAAACTCTTTGTGTCATAGTAAAGATGGTTAAAGATTTCCATTATACTAGGAAAAAGGAAGAAAAAGTAGTTGAACTGGAGTAGTATTCCACAAAATTTAATTTGTCACAGGAATACTAGTATGCTTTCTGAAAGACCAAACAAAAGACCATACAATGTGACGATAAAAAAACCCAAAAAGAGATAGCAACCAAGTTACAGAAGGTATATGTTTTAAACTCTATGCTAAGGACAAACAGGCAAACCACATAGTACCGTTGGCCAATTAAAGATCTAGAAATATTGTTCCTATTTGGGGTTGTTTCTAATCGCTGCTTTTTTAGTACAAATTCACAGTCACGTAGTATAAGAGACACTTTTACCTGGTTAAAACAGACTTTTTAAACAGAACACAGAATAGTGAGCTAGAGAAAAAATTGGTTGACCAGAGAAAGGGACATCGTACAAGGGACAAAAGGAGGATACTAGATCTCACATTATCAGGTGCCAGACAATGCTGTCTGAGGATTTTATCAGAAACTTCCTAATTCTTGGATTGTGAAAAATAGAAATCAGGATAAGGATTTCTCAAGACACTTAGATATCCTCATTTTCTTCATGCTGTTCTTTTCCAAGGTCATCTCTTGGTATACAATCATGAAGTATAATTGTGCTACACTGTCTCAAAAAATCCCAGAAAATGATTGCTCTATTATACCATCTGTTCTCCTGGAGTTACTACCAGAAAAAAAAAAGCTACTCCCACCTTCCCAAAATTATTATAATGACTCATTGTCCTACTATTTTGTTCCTCAGATAAACCTTATTCCCGATGCTAACATAATTTCTGGCCTGTATCACAGTTAACAGACTTGATTTTTACATGCTGCTTTGGTGGTATTAATAGATTGCTTCCGTTTGATTAATGCCATTTCTGACTGATTTTTGCTACATGGCACAACCCAGTGTTCAGACTTTCATAAAGCGCTTCCTTGTGTAATTGCTGCTTGTCAGCAGGGCAGCAAAAAGAAATACTGTGAACGGTGGGGATGAGCACTTGGAAAAGACTGGAGACCAGTGAGGAAAGTTTGAAGATTTATGCTAGTGTGTAGGAACTACAGCCAAGTGGATCTACCTGAGGTGATTTTGTAAAACTGTGATACAGTCCTGCAGTCTGTGACTGAACAATATGCTGAGATGCAGAGAGAGAGAAAGAGCATTCAGAAAAGTGATGGAGAAGTGAGAAAAAGAAAAAGATAAGAAGCAAAGTAAATGTGACAAATATGGACAAGTATATTAAAAAGGTTATCCTTATTTGTCCTCGGAGTTTTCCTAAAAAATAGAAATGTCATCCACAGTGCACAAAGATCCTTTAATATATGGGTTTTTTTAAGAGCATATCTTTTTCTGTAATGCTCTGTCTCTTTGGTTATTTTTTTGAGGGGGGGGTGTGTTGATTGCTTTTGTTTTGTTTTTACTCTTTGATCTTTTAAACTAGCACATAGAGAAGGTTGTAAGGGGTGAAAAAATAAGAAGGACCACCTTGGTTTTAGAAAAGTAGCAAGGACTGATTTTGAAAACAAAGAGAGAAGTACTAGTGGGCAATTGGTTGTCTTTTTACTTCTCAGCCATGTACTTTCACTGCTTTACCCTGTCCTTTCACTTCTTTACTTTGCAGGCTGGGAGGAAAATGAATGTGAAGACCAGCCTGTGCCCTGCTTGCATTTGCTCCAAGCAGTGTGCCAGTTTCCTTCAGCCTAGGAACTGTTCTTACAAGTCTATTAATTTGTTCTTTGATTGCCTCAACATTTTTCAAATTGTTTTTTTTCCTCCCAGTTTGCTCACATTTCCCCTTTCTTTGGATCATCTTTAATGACTTTTTTTAAAGCTTGGATCCTCTAGGAGCCACTGTCAAATAAGCTTTGGCGTTTTTCTCTTCTTTGAATACACATTTAGGAGTTTATTTTTACATTCTTTTCTTTTTCATTCACCCCCTTATTAAAGCTATTTAAATTCCAAGTTCTTCAGTACATTTCAGATTTTTTTAGTTATGGGACATAAGTCATATTCCCTGCTGCATTTTACCTGAGAGTTTTTTGACCTTTGAAGCTGCAGTTCAGAATAAGATTATCAGACAACTCCTGCTTTGGGATGCAGAAGTTATATTCCATCCATACTTATGACATCTAGGTATCCTGCTTCTTTATGTCCACTGAATCAAGTGGTGTTGTAGCTGAATATTATTAGTCTAATTTAATTATTTAGAGTTGTTGGCACATTGTGCTACAACCAAGAGGATGAACTTTGTGATGGTAATTAGGGTATGTGCTCTGTCCAAATTACTCAAAGACAGGTCAAAGCACCTAAAGAGCTGCTCCAATTTGTACTAAATGATAAATACTTTCCAAGGGAACATATCTGAATTCACTTAAGACTATTCATCCTCTCATCTACCCTTTACTATCACAATAGCTACTTCTGCTAAGTAGCAGAGGGTATGCTGGAAACTGGGTGTGCCAGCGTTACAGCTGCATCAGGACTGCCTTTTGGTGGGGTATGGAGGCAAAATGGAAGACAGAGTTTACGGATATTATTGACATTTCCTATTTGCTTTGCCTTATTGACTGTTTCAAAGGGCTATATTTGGCATGGGTGTAGATGATAAGGGGAAAAATGGGTTGATTTGTGATATATTTTGAGATGTTTGTATATACTTTTGCTAAGTTGCTGCTTTCATTAAGTAAATGCACAAATGGTACAGTTCAGATATGTAATTCTGTTCACATGACATGACTGTCCAAGTAAGAAAGGACTGAAATGGATATTTTCTTTTTGCCTCTGACAATTATTTTTTTCTTTTCTTTTTTTTTGGAAATAGGAAAAATTTAACTAATCTCTGTTTCTTTTGCCTTTCTGGAAGTTGGAGTATAGAATAATATTAGAGAATCGAATGCAGAACAGAAATTATTTCATTGTTATTACTTATTTATTAACTGCATACATGGAAACCCTGCTGTGAATATCAGTCCAGTAATGACAGCCTTTTAATGGGCTTGTTTGTATATTGTGCGCTGGGAGCCTCTGGCCACGGTTTTAAAAGTGATTTTGACACTTGAACAAGCAAATAGCCACCAAAATGCACCAGGTAGGCAACAGTAACAGTAATTCAGAGCTAGCACTAATCTCCCTGTATGCCTAAACTCCCTAAGGCATCTATATTTCTACAGCTGGCATTTTCAAAGAAGACTAGCTGTTACTGCCAACAAATGAGCTGATGGGAGCCCTTGCACAAGTGGAAATCCTGAGGGCCTTGGGAACAAGATTTGTAATGTAGGCATGAGAATTTCTATCTTACCATTAATGTCTGATTTCCTAAGTGTCCTCTGAGGGTGCTGAAGAGATGTTACTTGTCATGAGTGGAACAGACAAATAAAAGAGACTGTCCAGAAACGTCACACTGTCTTGGCACATAAAATGTTTCACTCAAATCTTACATCCCCTTGCAAAACGCGTGCTGCATGTACACAAGAAAGAGACGACTACATGACGAGTCATGTGCCATGGCTAAGCTTCTATTGTGGAAAACGTTAGTGATATAACATCCTTCTGTGTCCTGCTAGCTCCTCTTTTCTTCTTTGGCAGCTTGTGCATATGTGAGCCTTGCACGGCACTGCTGTTAGATTTGGGCACTGTGGAAGAACTGGATACTCTGATAAGAGAGTGCCAGACTGAAGCCTGAAGTGAGGACTGTGCTTAGTATATGTGCTTTTCTTGGTTTTTGAAGGTCAGTGAGGTCCAGGATTTTTTTAATAAGTAGCAGAAATCTTATGTCATCTTTTTTCTTCCACAGATACGTTATTTGAGTTGTGGGAAGCAGTCCTATATAATATGTCATCTTGCTACTTTTTTTAGTTGGTTGCTACTATTTCCAGGAGACAATTTAGTTGCCTCATGGAAACTATTTTGGGGCAATGTGAGAGTATCTCTGCTGTAACACCATAGGAACTGGGTGTGGCATCTAGGTGAGAATGCAGTGGCTCCTATCTGGGAATCACTGACTTGCATGTAGCAATATGCCTATTTGCTTCCCTTACCCAACCATGTCCAGCTTTGCTTCTTTTTCAGTTTTGGAGAAGTCCCTTGTATTTTCAAGGATTATTTTATATTATTCAATAGGTTCTAGCAGCCAATCAGACATAATGAGTGCTGTTGATTATCTTTTTTTCTTCCTATGACAATCATTTTCCCATCGATTTCTGAATTTTGTAAGAGACAAAGTTGACATTGGGCAGCGTTTTAGCTAACAGTCCCGCAGCCTTCTATCCAAGGTATAAAATGTACATTCAGTGAGTCTGCAAAAATAATTCATAATGTTATTTAAATGGTATTTTCAGTCCATAAATAAAATATTGTATCTCATAATGCAAATATAAATATTTCAGTATTTTTTAAAAAGTAGATTTTGATCCAAGAGCAACAGTTCCTATGAAGAAGTAAATTTTTAAATTCTTAAATTATTGACTTAAAGTTTCATTTTAAGAGATATTGTAGATGTAAAAAAAAAAAAGAAGAAAAAAACCTGAATGAATATGACCACAGTTATCCACCTGATTTAAATACAAGAACAATTTTCTCATGTTTGTGTTTAAAACAATCAAACAAACATACCCTGATTCAAACCTAGGAACAAGAATTCCAAGTTGTAGCCTGCAGCACATTTTTATAATTGATTTATGAACCTTTGAATTTCACCTGTAAAAGGACTTTTTGGTCTGAGACATTCTTCCCCTTCATCTTCTTTTTTTTCCCCCATTTCCTCTGAATTACTTTATATCCAATTTAGTCTCCTTTTCAGAGGGGAATTTTGCATATGAATTTTGCACTACTTTAAAACCTTCTTTTCTCTGATGCATATTTCATGATTTTCTTTTTCTCAGAACCTCAAGCCTTCTTCACAAGAAGGCCTGAGCACAAACTACAAGCCCCTGTGGTATACCTATCAAACATAAAATAGTGACTTTCCAAAAGAACTGCCCATGAGTGATCTGGTAAGCAAAAAGAATTTTTTCAATAATTTTGAAGACAAAAAAGTGTATGTAACAAGGCAGTAATTTTCAAAAAGTTACAAGCTTATGACAGGTACA
Source organism: Corapipo altera (assembly GCF_003945725.1). Lineage (NCBI taxonomy): Eukaryota > Metazoa > Chordata > Aves > Passeriformes > Pipridae > Corapipo > Corapipo altera. The sequence goes on along the minus strand of NW_020884883.1, from coordinate 2,372,278 downwards.
GATGGGGAAATTTAAGACCTTTAGAATTTCTTGACAAGGTCACTTCTATTCCTAAACTGTCTGTCTAATGAATTCAGCAACCCTCTAATCTCACAAAGAGGGAGAATATTGATAATTTTAATGGCAGAAGCTCTAATGTTAGGGTGCTGACCTTGGATTTGGAAAAGCTGAGTTCGGTGCTGGTTCTATCCCAGTCTTCCAATTGACCAAAGACAAGTCACTTCAGTGAATATATACCTATCCTTATTGGGATTTAGGTGCCTAAGTTCTGCTAAAATTAGGTCTTGAGTATCTCTGCATCAACAGATAACCAGTAAGTCGGATTTACTGCATTTATGTTCCTCAAAAAGTGTTAGAGGATTAATAAATGAAAATTGTGATAACAGTGGCTATCAAATTCGTAAAACTGAGCCTTTTTTTTCTTTATTAGAATAAATTGTAGACTTGTAGTTGATTTCAAAATAGAACAGCATCTAACTCTGGAAATGTAAAATTGCTAGAGCAGTAAATTAATGTATATCTGATTTAGGTATAAACAGTTATGAGTTCATAGCTCTAAGATTTATGCCTTTGTATCCACTCATTGCCTACTGATTTCTGAAAATTGCTTCAGAGTTTGAAAGCCTTTACTCAAAAATATCCTGTAGTTAAAAAGACCGGCTGACTTGTCAGCTTAATTTAGGTCAAAGCCAAACCAAAGGAGTACTATCCCACTCCCTTGCATGCTGTCCTACCTTGCAGCTTCATGACCTTTCATATGGCAGAATTTGTAATTAGAGAAGGGAGTAAAAAGGCTGTTGTGAGTCAAAGCTTAAGGCATTGAACAATGGCACTGTTCCATATTTATTGTGTCACAACAACTTCTATATCAAATTTAAAGAGTTTGCATATAGAATCTGCATGACCCTCTAGAGCAGGTCCTGCAAAGTTATTCAAGGATATAGAATTCAATCTACTCCTTTTTTTTTTGGCTGTTCCTATAATTTATAATATAACAAAATATGTGTGACAAATGTTTCTTTCCTTCATACCAGTTTATTGTCCTGAGTGATATTTCTCAGATATCACTGAGGGAAGAACTTGGATATAGTGGAGATGAATTTTTGTCTTTGTTTATCCCAGATATGGATCAGGACATCAGGATGCTTAATCTTCTCTTCTCTTTTTTTTTTTTTTTTTTTGCCTAAATCCTGTTAAGTAACACATCAGATGTCAAAAAAGCTGAGGACTAAATAATTGAGCAACAATTTCTGTTCCCTGTCAACCAGTTATATAGTTATGAAGTTGTGCAGGCTTAAGACATGAATTTCTTTCTCTGCACTAGAAGGACAGAGCATTATACAGAGAATGAGGATGCAGCTGACACTGCCAACAGATGGATTAATCTGTTGAGCTTCTTGAGCTTCACCCTGGATGGGAAGAACCCTCTGAGTCAGGTATAGCCATTATCAACCTGAGCTCCTATTTGTCATTTTGTCACTGATGAGATTGCCTCAGTGCTCATCTCCTCCACTACTGTACAAAATCAAACAGACCTGCTTTAAGTGCTGTGGGTTAATCTGGCTGGTCTGACTGTACCCCTGCTAGCTAGAAGCAGTCACAGAAATAAATGGCTGAGAAATATAGCCAATAAATACCAGGTCCTTAAACTGTTTCACATTTATGTTGACTGGGTGATTCCAAATGCAAATTCAGATTTAACAGCTGCTGAAAGTGATCTGAGCTCATTTGATTGGCTTTGAACCAAAATGAATTAGGAGGGATCATGGGATCACATGATCGCATGTGCACTCAGGAGTTTTCAACTTGCACTTAACTGTGGTTCCTCTCCTAAATCCAAGATATATGCACCTTTTTCCTGAGTATCTGATTTACATCTAGTTGTACATGCAAAATTTTAGAAATCCTTAGTATTATAGAGAAAGATGGATCAATTCCTAGTTTCTCCCAGATTATACAGAGGGCTTTATCATAAATACAAAGAGCATGAAAGAGTCTATGCCTCAGAGGACAGTATGTAGATAAGGCAGAAATCTTAGCCAAGTGCCTAGACAGAAAATTGTGTCTGCCCAGCCAGCCCTCTGCTTTCCAGACAGAAGCCTGTCCTCTGTTTGTAGCCCTACTTGCTCTTCCTGATTCACAAGCTTGCATGAAAGGCTTTTTGCCTTTTATATTTTTTCAAGCCATTTCTCACAGTGAATAGAATATCTGCAACAACAGGGCTCAGTTTTCTGCATAACTTCCATTTCGGTGTTGATGCACATTGCTGTAAATTAGGAAGAGAATCAGGCCCAATCAGTTAAAAACTGCAGTAGTATAAACTGGGCTAAGTTGTGATGGATAAGAGCTCCTAAGTTCATAGCTAATTTGTGAAATTGCTATGACAAGGCATAATCAAAGATATTAATATCACAAAGATACATCATCACATGACTTTGTTTGGATTAGGAATTCCTTCATGATGTAAAGGGAAGGACCAGCACCTCCTAAAGCCCAGGACCATTCCTTAGTGACTGTTCTTCAATTTGGTTCTTGCTTTGGTTGTTTTAAAAGTCCTTTGGAAAAGACCTCTCTCCACATTGTTCTTACTGTCTTTATAGGTTCTTCAGAAGATTTTCCATATAGGAAGAAAGCTTTCTCCTCATTCCTTGTATAATGGTTGAAGGTATAGTAACTTGCTACTCTTTTGCACTGAGGTGACAGTTCTTTCAGGCACTCAATAAGAAAGAGAACAACATTCAAACCTTCCTAACGTATCAATTAAAATATGGAAAATGCAGAAAAGGTGATAGCAATCTTACATTCTTCCTGATGACGGAAATCCTAGGTACTACATCACTGGACACTCACCTCCTTGTGGATCATGGCAAGTTGCATAGAGTTCTCATCTGTGGTGAGATTCCCTAGCTCTAAATTAATTAGTATTTATAGGCTCTTGCTTACAACATAGATTCATAAGTCACTGACAGCAGTCAAGTTTGGAGAACAGACCTAGCCTTGAAGAGACCCTTGGGCAACATACTCCAACACCCATATGCTCCAACACCCATATGTCGATGAAGTTACTCAGACAAGTACAACTAACATTTCAGTGGTAAACCCACACATGAGTACAGACTGGAAGAAGAATTCATTAAAAGCATCCCTATACAGTAGACTTGGAGGTTTTTACAGATGAAAGGCTGGACGTGAGCCAACAGTGTGTGCTCACAGCCCAGAAGACCAACTGTGTCCTGTGAGCTGTATCAAAGAAGTGTGGCCAGCAGGCCAAAGGAGGTGATTCTACCCTTCTACTGTCCCCTTGTGTGACCCCACGTGGAGTGCTGCATCCAGTTCTGGGGTTCTCAGCACAAGGAAGACATGTATCTGTTACAACAGGTCCAGAGGAGGGACATGAATATGATTAGAGGGATGGAGCACCTCTCCTACAGAGTCATGCTGAGAGGTTGTTCAGCATAGAGGAGAGAGGGCTCCAGGTGACCTCATTGTGACCTTCCAGTATTTTAAGGGGGTTTATAAAATGGAGGGAGAAGGACTTTTTATATAGGCAAATGGTGACAAATGGCAATGGTTTTAAACTGAAAGAGGGCAGATTTAGATTAGATGTTAGGAAGAAATTCTTTACTGTGAAGGTGGTGAAGTACCTAAACAGGTTGCCCAAAGAGGTTGTGGATGCTTGTGTGAATTGATTATATCCAAAATCCACACCTACAGTGAAGAAAAGATTTATTTCATTATTTCTTTGACAGGCAAGGACACTACACTGCTAGTTAGTAGCAGGCAAAAAGATATACTAGGTGAAGTCTTTACATAACACAAGGCCGGGAGCATGTGGATTAATTCACCAGGCTGTGTTTTACAACCTTTGGATTTTCTTGTCTCTCTTCTCCCACACTGAGAGGCCTGGTTCTGCAAAGAATGTCTTTTCATAACCTTCTGTGATCTTCTGCAGGAATTCTACTTCTCAAGGCAGACAGAAAAAAACACCAGAAGCAAAATATGTGACATTTCCCACATTAAAGTTATTCTTAGTATTTCCTAGCTGCAAGGTTTGTCTTTGAGTGAAAACAATTCTAAAATGAACTTATTCTCTTTCTCCTTACCAATCTTCCATTTTCTGCCCCTTCCTCCCCACAATGTCCCATCACTGGAGGTGTTCAAGGCCAGGTTGGATGGGGCCCTGAGCAACCCGGTCTAGTGAGTGGCATCCCTGTCTATGGCAGGGCAGTTGGAATTGGATGACCTATAAGGTCCCTTCCAACCCTAACCATTGTATGATTCTGTGATTCTAGGATAATATTTCATTTTGAGGTGTAATGCACTATTCTTATGCTTGAATACACATTGAATACTTGTACATTGATTGCACATTTATTACAGAATAATTATACTCTTTTATAGAGCATTTGCATGGTATCCATGACATGGAGGCAAACACCTGAGAAGTCATGGATTCTCTGCCATAGAGGGTTGGTGAGTGGCCACATGCTATTCAAATTACACCTATATACATGAGAAAGCATGCAGGATCACCCTTGAGGAGAAAAGGCAACACAGAAAGAATCGTGCCTTGCAGAATTTACCACCTAAGGCGTCTTTCTGCTGTGCCTTTTGCAACCAGACATGCCTGTCTTGTATTGGCCTTTTTAGCCACCAGTGCACTTGTGACAAACATGGGTAGAGACCTCTCCCAAATCTTCATTCGCGAAGCCCAGCCATGATGATATACATAAGAAAGAAGCAAGCATGTGGACCACTACCTTCTTGTACAATAGTGTTCTGGCTGCATCTCTACATCTAAGCAATTTTTAGCAAACAAAATATAAAAACGCAAATGCAAAGAGTTTTCAAAAAGAACAACTAAATTCATAGAGGTGGAATGCCTTGCAGAAGAGTACCACTGGGAGATGCTTTATTTATCTAGTATAAAACTCTCTGAAGATGTAAGAAAAGTCAGCGTGTTCTTCAGTGATAATGATTGAAAAATATATAGTCAACCGAGCTGCTGAAAGTTATAGATTTTAGAGTCATTAACTTTAAGTATATATATCCATCCAGGAAGGAGAAAAAGAGAAATAAGTATTGTTTTTTGGACAATGAATTAATCTTTGATGAATAGATGAATTAAGAAAGAATATAAAGCAGTGTGGTCAAGAAGGAGGAGAGACAGCATCAAAATAAGTAATGAAGCCTCATAGTGTGAGGACAAGTAGAGGTCAGATGCAGATATGCAGAGGGGAGGCAGATTGATAGAAAACCTCTTTCTGGGTATTAACGATAAAAAAGAAAAAGCAATAGTTCAGTTCAGACAGATTGTTAGTTAATCACTAAAGTCTTTTTGAAGATGACTGGGAAGTACAAGAATATTTTTCAGCAATCTCTACTGTGTATGCATCCAAATACTCTGTTTTATAAGATATACTGTATTGAAACCAAGTGATACTAGAATATATGACCACTGAGTCCCATAAGTAGTAAAAGGAAGAACCAGAGACTCACACATTCAAAAAATACAGAATTAGATGAACCTGACTTCCTCACTGTACTTTGCTAAATATTACTGTGAAGCTTCCTTTGAAGACTTAATGTAGGCTTCATTCTTACCTGTGATAAATATCTGCATTTGAGGAAGAAGAGGTCATGAAACTTTGTCTAAGGTAGGAAGGTATTATCTTGGGACCAGGCACAGAAGTCTCTGTGTATTTTCTGCTCTACTGGCTATTTGGGCAACTAGTGTTGCAAAGCTACTTTATCTCTGAGAGTATCTGATCACTTCAGAAATGGGTATTGTGAAAATGACAAGTTCTGTCTTCATATTGTAAGAATAAGCTTACTTACACCAAGTTTGTACTTCAATCAGTTGTTTTTCATCCAGATGTTACTTTCAGCTATTTGTAGAGATAAGGAGATGCTGATTTGTGCTTCTTTTAAAATAAATATTGAGTTATCACTGTGTTTCTGACATTTAGGTTTGTTCTGTCTCAAAATATATTTAAGTACTAATGTTAAATAGTGTAATAAATAATCTTACAGGGCTCCAAATTTGAGGAGCTATATAGCTGTTGGTATAATCATACTTTGAGCTAAGTTAGAGAAAAAGCTGTGATATTACCCTTTCCTTCCTTTCCTGCAGCTTTAAAAGTGGGGCCAAAATATCTGTCAATCGAAACTAATGAACATAAGGGAATGTCCCACAGAAATGAGAACCATAGCATTTCACCGCCATCTCCTGTGATAGAAGAATCGATCTGACCTACATCCTCATAAAACTTTTGGGATTTATAATTGTTGCAGTTACCCTTCCTGTACTTATTTCATACTGTATGAAATGCTATGTAAATTTTCTAAGTGCATGTATAAAATCTAGGACAATCATTAGACATTAACAGAGCTATGGAACTTTCAAAACATTTAGAGCCATTCTTTAATGCACAAGCTTGGAAAGCACTCATAAGTGAATATGTCCATTTGTTTTCTGTCAAAATAAAATACACGTCTACATCTGAATGAAGAGCGAAATGTTTATCTCTGTATTTAGGGTTATTTCTAGCTCAGGTAGAGTACGTGCATTCATTTTTGAAAGAATTCTGTACCATATGGCACCCTTTATACTAAATATTAGTCTATGAAAGAAACTATTAGTATTAACTTAAAATTATAGAAAACGTGAAAAGCTATTAGAGTAATAACGATTATTTGTTTTCCTTGTATCTTAATAGAGGATCACATCATTAATCTGCAACAGACACATGTAAATCAGTTGCTCTCAGTGCATCTGAAGTCTGGACCAGTAGATGGCACTGCGGGAATAATGATGGCTTTTGGAGGGAGAGGGGTGTTAAGTATCTCATATTCCACCATACAGACTACTAAACAATTTTTGTCTCCCACTGATTTCACCAGTTTAATCCTGTGAGTTAGATTTTCCAGGCGTCCTTACTGCTTCCAGTGAAGGATATACTGAAACTGCTGACACAAAGTACTTAATGTCGTTTATGTTATAAAAATAGTAATCTCCTATATTAAATTACTTGCTTACAGAAGATACCTTTTCCTAGTAAGTTTTCTGTCATAATATTTGCCTTCAGATCATCAGCTCACGTTTGCTACTCAGATAAGCTGTCAAACTGACACAACGATCATCAGGGCTGCCAGTAGTATTAATGGTGAAACTCAAGTCAGCCCTGTGTCTGCCAATCGGTGAAACTTGCCCATTTGCTAAAGTGAGGGTCTTCTCCTTATGTCCAGGTATCTCACTTATTTCCACAGCTCAGAAGCTTGCCTAAAGAGAAAAATAAGCATTTCCTGAGGAAAAGTTTATGAAACTCATTCTGTGCTCCTACAGGCAGGCAGGCAGGCAGGTATCTTTCCACATCACAAATCATCACCAGTAACAAAGTTTCTGAGGACTAAATTATGCCCTTAGTGGTACCTTTGCGATTGTTTTTGCCTATAAGGGCTTTGAACAGTTGTAGCTACTGGGATTTAGTAAGCAATTCTGCCGATGATGCTCAAGATGAAATAGGATCCAGCTGTCTCAAATAGTTATGTTGCTTCTGCAGGGCTAAAAGAAATAAAAGGAAAAAAAAAGCTAAGTGTTTATTTTTGTCACTAAACCGAGTAGATATGTGTCTAAAAACACATGAGATTTGATCTATTCAGGGAAATTACATTACCGTAATCCTTTCCTGCAGCAAAATTGTCCTTTTTTTTCTTTTCTTTTCTTTCTGAAAATCAGACTTTAGATTGTACTGTATGCATCATCTGATGGCCTTTGAAACCCTTGGACTATCACATGGTTGCTTACAGAAGGTTTTCAAGTTAAAAGATTGAAAATATCACATCTACTACCCACTGGAAGGGTAGCCCAGAAATCTGGGAGGCATGATGGGCAATTAATTACAAGAAATAACATGTCAGAGAAGTGAGAAGTTGAGGATCTGAGGTTTTCTACAATGAGTACATATACTGAAAAATAAATATTTTTCTTTATCACACAACAAACGTCGGCTACAAAGCACTGTGTCTAAGGATGCACTGAACAAAGGGGATTTGTAGGCTGAAATCTGTCAATTTGAAAAGTAAACTAGCCATGGTATTTGTACTGGATTAGCAATCTAAATGGCAGAATGAAACCTAATTGGGCCCTACAGCATTTCTAATGAGGGATGTCAGGACTAACATGCCTTCATAGGTGGAGGTCCATCTAAGCCCAAATGGTTCACTGGTTTAATTGGTTCAGGTGTATCGCTTTTTCTAGCCGTCAAAACACAAGTGTGCAGTAAGTACAGGATCATAATTGACTGCCTATGGTTCTACAAGATAAGCAATCAGGCACCCATTTACAATTGGATCAAATTATGACAGATTTCAGGAAGAATTTGGGGGAATTTTCAGTTGACAAGGCTGTATCTACAGAAGTAAGATGTAATGACTGTCACTCAGCTGCTGTATCCCTTGTGGTATCACAGTCATAGTTTCAGTCCTGCAGTCACAGTTTTTTCCACCTACTGTGACCAAGTCACAGTACCATTTTTTGATCCCTGATTTTTGGGACCAGATTTATACCAGGCTTCATCTGATAATAGGTCCCAAAAGGGCAATAACACTCTGAGGAAGATAAGAAAGCAGCCACTGCCAGCCACTGTCTCAGTGCTATGGTATGTCTCATTTGCCACAGAAATGGTGGATTTTGTCCTGCTCCTCCACTAAAGACATTTCCATCTGGAAGATTGCCTGTGAACTGGGGCATAAAAAGGAATTTGCCTTTTTTTTCCCCTGGATCAGAATGTGAGTCAAATGAATATGCATAATATGTTTTGGATTAAATGTAATTTTATAAATTTAATTTTATTTCAATTTATAAAACCCCAGAAATTAATCTCTCATCGGGAGAAAGTGAATTACATATACATTTAAATATTGTGTCTCCTTAGTTGTTTTAGAAACTCTATCTGACATTATATAATGTTTTATTAACTACTCAAAAATGAATTAGGAGAGTTTTCCTATTAGTCATTGAATGTAATCAAAATAAATTGAAATGTCTGAATAAAACCAATATAGAAAAATTACAAAATAGGAGATACAGTATTTAAAAAACAACAATAACTCTCACTTTTTACTCTTCATATCTCTGTAAAATATGCCCATGAAATCCTACATTCTCTGTGATTTTTCTCCAATCATTAAACACAGACTCTTTTCCTTTTATTCTTTTTTTTTTTCCAGTTAGGTTTACAGTCTCCTCATGTATAATTTCTTTACTATGTACAGTATTTAAAAGCAGATGGAACACAGCTCCTGTAGCCTGGTACAAGCTGTGTGTTAGGAAAGCAGTCATACTCCTGGTGATCACCGACCAGAGACATAAGGGCCGACATCAGAGCAAACTGGGCAGGCCTTTCACTTCTCTCTTCCTCAATGATTTCCTCTTTTTTGAAGGATGTTGCTTCTTTCTAGCTAGAATTTGCCCCTTCAGTTTCGAGTCCTTGATATGTGAAGTGTTTTGCATCAAATGATTGGTATAACAGTAATGCTTTTCCCACTGTGCTTTCAAGTTAGCGTTTTGACTCAGTTAATTCTGCAAAACATCAGTTCTCATTCTTTCAGCTTAAAGACCAAACCTCCCAAAACACTCAGGTGTATCTTATTTCAAAGGGTATTTAGAACTGATATTTCCACCTCTTACCTTTCTATTTAAAAAGATACTCACAATTGAACTAAAGAATTATCAAGGCAAACTAAGCAAATAATATATGTTGGAACACCATAGCACTTTGAATTTTTTTGCTAGACAATTTCGGGACTCACTCATTGAGGATCCTTCTCTATTTGAAGCATGACTTCACAGTATTGAATCAGATCCAAGGTTTATCTAGCTCAGTACCTGTAGCAATCATCCAGACATCATGCACTCCTAACATTTTTGATTTTCTAACTACAGAGCTACATTAAACATCTCCAAAAATTTTAATTTTATGGTTAGATATCTTATCATTAAATGGTTAAATATTTTTCTAAGTGGTCTTAATGATCTGATAAGTAATTTTGAATCCTTCTGAACTTTTGTGCAGGATTTGTTTTCCTCCTTCGTCCAGGGATAACTTTCATTTTTCAATATTGATGGGAAAAAAAAACCCAAACATTGTGCATTTTACAATCATCATATTGCCCATGCTTTTGGCTTCTTTAGGCCCCCATGAAGCAACTAACAATACATCATGGGCTTGACCATCCTAAGCATCTTTGTGGCATCTGCCAAAGTTGCTTCTTGGTACTCATTCCCTTTCCAGATCATTAAGCATTATGACACCTACTCTTGAACCTTGAGGCTCCCACTATTAACCTTTTGCTAGGATTGAAAATTGATCATTTAATCCCACTCTCTACTTTCTGTCTCCAAGCTAGATTTGATCCACGTTACAAATCTGGGCTATGACACATCCTGGTGAAGTCAATGGAGGTACGTGCTCAAGATTGCTGTTGAACTCTAGCAGATAGAAAAAAATCCTGACTTCCAAACAAAAGAACGGTCTCAAGTTATGGAAGGAGATACTTCTGAAGCAGAGTTTCAAAGCAGTCTGAAAAACTTTTTGGAGATTTTTTTTTTTTGCATAATACCACTGTCTGTATACAACTATGACAGTAAACTGTCTACTATTTCTGTGTGCTAATATTCTGATAGTGAAGATAACAATTGCTTTTATAATAGAAGGATTTTCATAAGGCTCATTATTGTTATTATTTAAGGAAAGAAAAAGAAGAAAATTTATTCAATTTTTCATAGTTTATATAACAATTTCAGTATTTCAAAGATAAATGGCTTGCGGATAACTTCAAGCTCAACAGCTACTCTACCCTACCAATCTTTTCCTAAACTACCCTACCTCTACCCTTGTCCCTCATTTTTCCCATAATAACTCCAGAGACAAAACAAGTTTTTTTTGGATCTTTTTGTTAGAGAACAATTTCTTTCTGGAAAAGTAAATATATCTGGGATGGCCTAACATTTCTGAGCTGTAGAGTCATTTTGTACCAAGAAAGGCTCCTTGGTACATTAACGGGACTGACTATTAAGTTGACTAGCCTGATCATGCTGGCTCTAAACCTCTCTGTTGGAGTCCAATTACAGTGAATAAGGGGATGCAGGATCCTCTTCTGTGTCTGAATTTTCAGTACTGGTACACAAACAGAGACATTGTCTCTGTCTCTAGTTCATTTTTTTAAATTCAAAATTTGTGTGGTTTTATTTTTTAATTTTATTTTCATTGTCTCCTGGGGAAGTGTATTTGTTTTCTATTTCCTTTCTTGTTTCCCTCTACTTTCTCATATCTAAGCTCTTCCATTTGCTACAGTAAGACAACTCATTCAACTCAGTACAATAGTGTCTTTATTTATTAAAAAAAAAAGTTAAGATCTAATTACATTTGAGTTGTTGTATTTTATATTTGTCTTTCAACTGAATTGTATGCTCTGAGAACTCAGAAGAACAGGTATTCTTTACTCATGCCATTTATCTCTTGGAAACTAGGAAAGTGTAACAGCTTCAGTAAACTTTAAAAATCTGGTAGTTTGAAAGATAACCTCAACTTTCCTATAAAAACCAGGTCAGTTAGCTTGATGTTTGGTAAACCAGAAAATTCCCTTCTCTTACATCTTATATTTTCACTATATTTATTAAGATCATATATTTTGAGACCGTATTTAAGATTGTATGTTTTTGCCTAGAGAAGAGGTATCACTAAAGGACTTTATATAGGACCAATAAATGACAGTGATTGCTTATTGACAGCAGACACCAAACCCTCACAGGTTCTATGGCAGCTCTTGAGAAGGATATTATAAGTGTAGTTTTCCACACTGCTGAGTATTATGAGATGGTCTCCTGGATAAACCTCTGCTGTATGGATTTTTCATCAATCCAAGAGAAAAAAATCCCAACAATTTCAAACCCCAACAATTTCAAGACTTTACACTTGGGGGCTGAAGCAAAGAAACTGTTGATCTTTATGATGACTATGCCCAGAAACTCTTGTCAAATACACAGGGACATACACACAAATACATACAAGCAGATGTATGCAACTTAAGGAAAGCAGAGGCCACTAGGACAAGCAGTCTGTCGCAGATGTGATTTGACTCAGTTACCTTTCCATAACTCAGGTGGAGTCTAACTTAATCTGCTTATCTAACTGTGCTTGAAGAAAGGCATAAGGTGAGACTGGATTTCTGTGGTCTGATTGTTTTATGAGCCCTTTGCCTGCTGTTTTGTTCCAATTGCTGAACAGATGAGCAAACAAACACTCAGACAACTTTAATAGCTGCTGATCAGCAGTGTGGCGGTGGGATTTGAGAATGTGAGTATCAGAGGCAGTCACAGGGGTAAAGATTTACAGGAATGAGGAAAAAAAAGGTATAAAAAGTCCTGTATCTGTTTTGAGACATGGACATAGTGTCTGAGGTTCAGTCTCTAATTTAGTGATACTGTTAAAGCTGGCAGACTGCTAAAGCCAGAGAGGGACCATGCCACTCACAGCATGCACCACTTCTTATAATCTTCCACTCTCTTAAACACTGCTGGACATGGGATACTAGCTGAAGCACTTGGTATGACTGGATGTAGCAGTGTTTCATTCTCATCCTGAGTAAAAAACATTTAAATTCTATCCAAAGACAATTCAAGACACCTAACATTTCAGGAATGTAAACAGAGATAATTAAAAGACAAAAGTGGGTGCAGTTATCTCTGTAGCAGTGGTAAAAAAGGCAAAACACTGTTTTGGAATGTTCTGTTGAGGCATGATGGTAGATACATTTCTACTCTACAACACACTGCCTCTGCTGTTTCAGTTGCAAAGCTGAAATTTCCTCATCCACTGTAACTTTTCCCTTAATAAGGTTATAATTCTATATTTCACATGTATTTTTTTTCGGAGTGCTCTTCACTACATTTTAGTAAAGCCTCATCTCTTTGGCCCGATGTTTCTCCAAATAGAAGTGGAAAAAGTACTAACACCAGTTCAAGAAAAAGTCACACTACTGGAAAGTGGAAATGAAAAACTGCCCATCTTCTTCCTCGTCAGTAAGCCAGTCCTTCAAACAGGTAGTTGGAGAAGAATATCTAGCAACATCACAAAGCTAAGCACAGGGAGATTAAAAAATGCGATTTTATCACATCTCCAGCTATATGTGCTCAGAACCTGCATCCTACTCATAATTTATAAACTATATTTGACTTTTATCTTTTTCATCTAGAGGTGGTGTACTTTAAAGCTGATGGTGGAAAAAAAGTGTATTACTAAAACTCCTAAAAATGGAAATACAAGCAAATATAGATTCAACTCAAGTTTTTGTCAAAGTCAATACCTCCTTTTAGATTACTCAAATAGCTTTCTGTGTTCACAGTAAGTGAGTGAGGCATCCCTTTTAACTTAGCTGGACTCAAAAACACTTCCTCTATGTTCAAAGCTTTTTATTCATGGAAAATCTATAAAAGTTTGAGAACATGATGGTATGTACTTCTTCAGAAGGAACAGAACTGACCAAAATGATGAATAAAGAACAAGCAAAGACAAAACAATTTCTTAGAACACGATAAAGGACTGTAGCATAACTAAAAACTACAGCACTTTTAGGGCAAAGAACTATTTCTGCAAGTGTGAAGATAGTTCACTGGAATGAAAAAATTTTGTGAAGTTTTAATCTGAAAAAAATGTAATTTTGATGCTATTCATTTGCATAGTTTACCATCACACTGCAGTACTCTGTGTTATTGCTTATGCGCTGTTACTTTCTGTATGTGATGAATTCTATTGCACAAACCCCACCATGTCAAACAAATAAAGAATTTGTGGTAAATAAAAAAAAAATCCGTTTGGGTGTACAAATTAAAGTTAACCTCCAAAAGGTAATTTGTGTTGTGTTTGTGTGACAAGGTTTTCGTAGTGGTGGCAGGGTGTGTGTGGTGGTGTGTGTGTGCTACAGGGGTGGCTTCTGGGAGAAGCAGAAGTTTCCTCTATGTCTGATGGAGCCAATGTCAACTGACTTCAAGAAGGACCTGCCTCTGGTCAAGGCGGAGCCTGTCAGCGCCAGTGGTAGCACCTCTTGATGGAAAGCGTAGTTAGGAAGGGGAAAAAACCCATTCAACAGCAATTACAGCCAGACAGAGGAGTGAGAATATGTGAGAGCAACAACTCTGGAGATGACAAGGTCAGTTAAGAAGGAAGGAGAGGAGGTGCTCCAGGTGCTGGAGCAGAGATTCCCCTGCAGCCCATGGAGAAGATCATGGTGAGGCAGGCTGTCCCTCCGCAGCCCATGGAGGTCCATGGTGGAGTAGATATTCACCTGCAGCCTGTGGACTACCCCATGCCAGAGCAGGTAGAAGCCTAAGGGAGGTTGTGGCCCCGTGGGCAGCCCATGCTGGAGCAGGCTCTTGTTAAGACCAGTGGCCCCACTGAGAGAGTGGCTCATGCTAAAGCAGATCTGATAGCAGGACTTTTGATCCTGTGGGACACTCACTGTGGAGCAGTTTGTGAAGGACTGTAGCCTGTGGGAAGAAGGACTAATGCTGGAGAAGTTCGTGGAGGGCTGTTTCCCATGGGTGAACTGACCACAACCCCCACTTCCTGTCCCCAATATTTAGGTGGGAGGGGATAGAAAAAATCAGGAGTGAAGTTGATAATTTCTTTGGGTCTCTATATTCCGCTATCACTCCTGCAAATTTCAGGTTACTGCAAAGCCTCAGTTTCAGTAGGAGGGGATGATACTTTACTGGTCACATGCAGAGAAGTGTCTGCATTCTAATATTTAGGACGCTCACATAGGAGGTAAAAGATGTGAGGTTAAATCTGCTCATGCTGAGCAGAACAATGACCTTGGGTCTTTTGTTTGCAGAGTGAATGCTCTGATCAGGGAACTATAATACCAAAGGTCAGCAGGAGAACCACACTTTCTTCATTTTGAAGAAGGCAGAGGCTGCACCTGCATTTTTTTGTACAACCTGTGTGTGGTACACAAGCACTGTGTAAGTATAGCAAGATTAGGGGCTTCATGGGATATTGGTATATGGGAGTCCCATATCCTAACATAATTAACTGAGTTCAGCTGCCTGGGGTGTTTTGCACAGGCACTGATGCAGAAGTTGGGGTGTTTTCAGGAACTTTCTAGTCAAACAGGGACATACCTGTGGCCCAGAAGTGCTTCCAGGACACAGATCATCAGCTGTGCATTTTCTTGTCTTGAATTTTTAATTTTCTTTTTTCTCTACAGTTCAGAAGTCTTTTTTTTTTTCCTGACCTGTTGAGTTCCTACCCCTCACAGTTTGTAGTTCTCCTATATTCTGAAACGGAGGATGGAGAGGAACCAGAGCCAAGTTCTTCCCATGCATAAAGAGGCTAGAGTAGAGAGTTCATTATGTCTCTTTTTACTCCTTCTCTTGTTCAATTTCCCACTTTCCCCTTTTGGCAGTTTAGGTAGTACCGATATGAACAGAAATTTATGGTCATTTACAGCAGAGTCCTAGAAAAAAAGGACAAAATAGCAGTAATCACTGCTTCTTTATCCAGTTAAATGAATTGGGGTTTTTTCCACTTTGTTTTGTAGACTGCGAGTTTTCAGTAAAGCAACTCTTAATATGATTATGATCTTTTCATCTGCAGAATAACCTCTGCAATCAAAAATCAATACTCATGCAATGGGCAAATCAGACTCTTCCTGCCCACAAGTGTCTGCAACATTATAATTTAAGCAGTTGTTGATTTCCTTTGGTTTGAAAAAATGGTTTGTCTGCAGAACGGTGTATGTATTCAGGCACATGGTAGTTTAAGTGCAGAATGTCAGAGCTTAAAAACTATAATCTAAAATCAGGAATGGGAGAGATTTCTAGTTTCCAAATGACAAATGACTTTTCCACTTTTAGTCTCAGAAAAGAGTAGCTCTAGCTTGTCTCACAGTGGAGACATTTTAAGAAAGGCTGTTTTAAGGGCTTTCATGAAACTGTCTCTGTCTAAGGTAGTTGAATTCCTGGTAAAAGTTATACTTGGTTTTACAGACAAAGGGCTATTAAGAACAGTACTGCCACTCCCATGAAATAAGTATATATTGTATATAAATTAATAGATTCCTAACTCATATTTCTGTAACACTACAAAATGGATAAGCACTCAAACATTATGTTTCCCATAAAATTTATACTGACTGTCACTTGGAATAACCAGAATAGGTGTTCCATTAATATATGTAATGATAATCTCAGATTTGTGCAGCACTCAGCACAACATCATCACCTGGATTTGCCCTCTCTTCCCATCTTAAATCAGAAGCCAATCCAGTAATGTGAATAAATGGATGCATTCATGATTTACACCTGAAAAGGTAAGCTTGATGCAGACTTGGATGAACATAATATTATCATTAAATATGCACATAAATTGCTGCATATATGGAAACAATCTGCAATACAGCACAAGAGAAACAGAACTTTATTTATCTTTAAAACTCCAGGAGCTTTTTATGCATATCATAATTTGTAACTTCATTTATCAACTTATATATACATATACATACATATATATATATATATATGTACAAGAGGCAATGGTTAACCTAGGCACTTCAGATACGCATTTTGACTCTTTGGAGAAAAGACTTTCAGAGGTTTTACACAGTGACATTTGAATTCCCAAACAGAATGTTTGCACAACATTTTCACCTCTAGGTCTGCATGCAAGCAAATGCATACAAACCCCATCATGATTACTTAAAAATTACAGGGCTTTACATACAATAATAGCTTGAAATGGACCTAGTGTAACTGATACTGGTTCTGTGAACATCAGGCAAGCTGCTCATTTTGATGTTACTCAGAGTTATTGAGTTCATATGTTGGATTTCTATACAGCAGCACTGCTGCTGGAGTCTCTCTAGGTGCCAGTGTCTGGATGCCATCAGTGCTGGAGTAAGATTTGTTATAACAAGCTGCCTTTTTTTTTTTTTCTAGGGGTCATTGCAAACACACTCTGCAAATAGTGTTAACCTGGGAGAGACAATGTTCCAGCAATGGTGTCCAGCTACCAGCACAGCTGGCATCAGCAGGACCAGGGGAAGGCAAAGACAGATGGAGGTTTAAAGGCCAAGCCAGAGTCACTGCCAATCAATGGCAAAGTATCAGCAATTGTAGCAAAGTGTGTCTACCATCTAAGGCAATGAAATGAAAAATGACAGATACACCTAAATGTAAGTAAGAGCCTGAAATCTCAGTCTGGAAGGAAGTGGGTAGAGCAATATAATGCAGTAGAAATCTGTGTCAGATCTCCTGCTATAAATTACAGGCATAACAATATAGCTGGAGGCTGAATTCAGGCTGAGGTGCTGCTGGATACAGGACAAAATGTTCAGAAACAAAAATCAGCATCGCTAACAGGAATGGTTGACACCGCATAATTTTGTTGTGTTTTTAATCATCCATGCAGGGGCTTTGGAAGGGACAAAGAAGCTGGGCATTTTCAGAAGATTGTTTTCTTCCTGCATTTTGTTCACAGCTCAAGATACTCTTGATCTTGCCAATTCCAGGCATTTCAGTGGGGGGTTGAGTGTGACCAATTCTCTCTGCTTTCTGTGTCAGTACCCTGTAAGAGAGCTCTGCACCTTGACAGATCAAGCCCTGGGGCCCTAATTTTGTAAAGCTAACTTCAACTGGAAGCACTAGTTACAGGAGTAAGCTCTGTCTACTGCAGTTCAAAATGTCATCACGAAGTCCCAGTTCTACTGTCACTTTATACCAGTCCTTAATTAAAAGTGCATTCACATTTTTCTATCCCTGCAAGAGTAGGTCTTTTACTAGAACCTTCTTAATGGAGATTAGTTGCCTGAAATAATGCATCTTACAACCTGGAGGCAAATAGCTGCTGCTGGTTTTGTTTTCTTTACCTGTGAAATCTGTCTGTGATGCAAACCACTGTGCAGGAGAGGAGGTTTGCCAGGCTCTTTAGCTAGGAATTGTGTGGTAGAAGCAGAAGTTCAGCCCTCCTCCAGGGGCAGCTCCTTCGTAGCCTGTCACGCAGTGAAGAAGAAGCTTTTGATCCTGCAACCTGTTTGAATACCAGAGTCTATGTTTTGCTTTCGATATACCAGAAGCAAGCATACATTATTATTTTAGATTAAAGTAACGGCCAAAAAAGGAAGAATAAAAGAGAGATCTCCTGCAGAGAGGATTGTTTTTTGTGCCTGGAAATGACCTAGCACACTTCTTGGTGTTGTGTCTGAATAAAATCAAATATGCTTTTACAACATCTTGCAGCTGTGGTATAGTGAAGCAAGTCAATAGGCAAGTGTTAGCCATTTATACAGGCAAGTATTTAAAGCTTTGCTTATCTACTGCTTTACATAACTCTATTTGATCTGTTGTGCTAAATAATACTTTTCCTAGTAAGTTTAATACACCTAGATTAACATCACATTAAATACATATAGTAATCAGAATTCAGGAAATAATCAGTTTTCATTTAGTTTAAATTCCCCATATGAAAGAAAACTTTCTCTGCAGATATTATTAGAAAGTCATAAGCCTTGATACAGCTTTTGAATCATATAACATAATTTCATAAGGCATATATTCCAAATGGACATGTAAGGAATGCATTGATATTTTCAGGAAGCTTTTTTTTTCTGAAAAGAATACACAGTTGCATTGAGGAAAAAAAATTAATGGGTCCAATAGATATGATTTCTCTTGCATAGGTTTTGTTTCTATACTCTGGTATGAATTTTGCCTTAAGCTCAATTTATTAATTTTGCAGATTAAATGGTACAATATTGCATGTGATTTCTAAGGACTACTACAAATTGCCACCATTTGACAGAATTTGAAGAATTTGGAACAGTTTACTTAAATCCAAGGATAGATAGATTCTGAACTTTATTTACCATGAACTTTTCCACTGCATGTTCTCTGTGACTACCCATGCCTTAGCATACTATGATTTACAAATGTTTTTGACTGTGTGTTTAGTCTGGACAACTGAGAATTAGTCAGTTTTATTTTCACTTGTGTATCCTTGCCTTTGCCCTTACTCAAATTCCTATAAGTTTCAAGTCTGTGTATGAAGATGTGCAGAGTTCTGTGGTGGAAATCAGTATGAGACAGGTAAATGCTACCTGCCATGTAAAACACAATTGATGTAATTTTGTAACTGGAGCTTTTCATTATTCGGTAGTTAATAATGTAGCAACTTACAGCATTCATTTTTTGCCCTAATTTGATGAAATTTGTCCAATAGAATTCCATATCTTAAAATAAATATATTTGATCCTTTCCATTAATATGCTGAAAATGAGATACTTATTTTTATTCTTAAGCTTTATTTTTCAAAATCAAAGACCATAACTGCCTTCCTGACTTTGCATGTGCATTCCATTTTGTTCAGAATATCTACAAGCTAGTCTAATATAATGCTGTATTTCCTTAATTCAGGAATATTTGCTCCTCTGCCTTTTTATTTCTCTTTATTTTAAACATACTCTCAATACACAACATTATTCCTCTGCTCTGTGAATGGTTATTATGTTAAAAAACTCTCTGCATTTTTCTTTAGGTTTTCCTTTTTTTAAAAAAAGAAGAGTGATAGAATGGATGGTTTTTAATTTGACCTTTGCAGATGGTTAATGATATCCAGTTAATGGGATCATCTGATCTCTGTTCCTGTAAGTTTATATTGCTTTGGTAGGTTCTTCTTTGCGTTTCTTACTAGTTTTTAACTTTACGTAGAAAAGTAAATAATCTTAATTGAAAATTTGATTTTTGTTCCATAAACCTTGTTAGAATAAACCTATGTTTACTGTTACAGTTTTTCTGTTTATTGACCATGACAGGTTATTTTGACTGAATCCTTTTTTTCAGTTTCATTAGGAGTTTATATGGCCTCTGTATGTCCTCAGATGCTATACCAACACTGCACACTGGTATGTATGTCAGGATCTGCTGAATTAATCTATATCATTCAAAGAGTAATCAATGCAATCTTCAGAAACCTTATTTTTATTGATGAGTGATTTCTTCCTGATTCTAACTAGTTTCCTTTGAATTATTTCCAAGCTGTACTGTTTCCCAAGTGAGCAGTCATATTTTTTAACACATTGAAAGTCTTTGCTGAATAATGTTGAAGAATTGATATTGAAGTATTAGGCCAACAAATGAATAGTGAAAAGGGACTTATTTGATCCTTGTTAATGTAGTGCTATGAATAAAGTAAATATACTGAAATTTCACATAAAATCTAACAAAGCACACAGGTAGTTTTATTCATTTGTGTGTTTTCAGTTCAGAGTAGTCATAAGCCCACTGGTGTGTTAGCAGCTTAGTCATTAAAATAAAGCTTTCCTGACATTCAAGTAGGCTATAAACTTTCTGTGAGTTATTTATGGTGGGTGATTTTTACTGAATAAGCACAAAAAAACCTTACTCCTTAAACAAGGGTCCCTATGCTTCATAATATTAAGTTGAACAAATGGGATATTGTTTCAAATTTAGCCTTTATCATTAGCTTGAAAAGTTCAGCAAAAAATCTAATTATCAAAAGTCTATGCTTTTATTATGAGCATCATATTATGAAAATACACAATCATAAAAATTTTGTGATAAAAGACCTCAAAGAAAGAGTTTTACTAGAAGACTGGATACCTACTGTATACTAGTGTTTACCCAGGGATTTTATCCACCTGTAATATGGAATTTTCTGATCTTGAGGTCAAAGTAACTGTAAAAATCTGTAAAGAATGTTGAATAATTTGAAAAATAAATTTGTTGCTGCTGTTGAGAGGTGATTCTGGTCTCTAAGACTTCAACCTGCTCAGCAGAGCTGAAGAGGATTTTGAATATAAGCATAATGCTAAATTGAGAAGTGGAGTATGTGTTGGCCATGACTTGGCAAGAACTACATGATTGTGCCAACCAGTGGCACCCATGGAAGGCATACAAAGCAGTAACTAACAAAAGGAGACATCTGTCTGTGAGGGTCAAGCTCAAATATTTGCCACTGATTATAGAAGAAAACAGTAGAAATTAGTGATCAGGAAGCTCCATCCATCAAGGATTCAGCTTCCTTCCTCTTTTGAAGATAGTCTTACAATGCTGTTCTTTTTAAAAAATGTAGGGATGAAGCAAGAAATATTTTTCTTTAAAAAAAAAATAAATTATTTATCTATTGATTTTAATAGTTCCCCCCTAGTGAAAGCAAGAGTTTGGGCATCAGGTCCTTCTCAGCCTTAGCCAATTGAAACCACAGCACACAGGCTAAATGCCCTTTTCTCTCTTCAGTTTCAAGCAAAGCCCTGCTGCAGCTAGCAGTGCTATGTTTGCATGGCCAGAGAGGAGGAAACAATGTTTCACTCTCACTGAGGATGGAACAAAATTTTGCTGCATTTTGCTATATCTACCACTGTCCAATGACCAGCAGGCATTACTGAAGGGAAGTGTTGATCCTGACCATGTATGGTAGCTCAGGCTTGTAGGATGTGGGAAAGATGGGAAAAGCATGATTGAAGTTTCACCATTCCGTTGATGGTTTTTTGTTTGTGTGTTCTGAAAATATAAATAACTCAAGATAAGAAATGGCATGTCTCTTTCTCACAACACATTTTTTTCATAGTGGTTGGTGCCCATGCAATAAGCACAGAGGTGATTTTAGGGACTTACAATGCTAGACAATGCCACAATGCTATTGAGAGCAGCCCTATGGAAAAAGACTCAAGTGTGATGTTTGACAAAAAACTTAACATGACCAGCAATGTGCAGTCACGGTCCATCAAGAGCGGCATGACCAGCAAGACAAAGGAAGTGATTCTCCCCCTCTACTTTGCTCTTGTCAGATCCTACCTGGAGTACTGCATGTTGTTCTGATGTCCCCAGCATAGGAAGGGCATAGAGCTGCTGGACCAAGTCCAGAGGAACACCGTGCAGTTGATAACAAAACCAGAGCACCTCCCTTACGAAGACAGACTGAGAAGGTTTGGGCTGTTCAGCTTGGAGAAAAGAAGGTTACATGGAGACGTCATAATGACCTTCCAGTATCTGAAGGGCCTACAGGGAAGCTGGAGGGGGACTCTTCGTTTGGAACTGTAGTGGTAGGACAAGGATTAATGGGTACAAATTCAAAGATGGAAAATTTAGTTCAGATATGAAAAATAAGTTCTTTACTGTAGGGTGGTAAGACACCGGAACAGATTTCCCAGGAATGTTGTGGATGCCTCAACCCTGGCAGTGTTCAAGGCCAGTTTGGATAAGGCCTTGAAAAATGTGGCCTATTGGGAGGTGTCCCTGCCCATGGAAGGGGGTTGTTGGGATTTAGATGGTCTTTAAGGTCCATTCCAACCTCTTAACATTCTATGATTCTACAAAACAAACAGGCTGTTAGGAAGCCTCTTCTGGGCAGAATGACATGTCAAACTGATATAGAAGTCTGTGATGTACAGAAGAATGTCCACCCCACTTACTAACACTTTAGACTTTCAAATACCTTTTTAACCCTTACTCTTTGAAAATAAGAGAGGAAGAAAAAAGCATTGAAATTCCCAGTCTCTTTCGGATATTTTACATGTTTGCCAAATATTTTTTAGATGTATTGTTTGAGTTGGGCTGAAATCCAGAAGTCTCACATTTTGCCCTGCATGACATACAAGGTCTTGTTAGCTCAAAAGTAACGATATTTTTTATGGTTCTGCCACATATTTTTCAACAGAAAATTTCACTTGGAGCTTAAAAGGCATTTTGTTTGCAATAGTATTCATAAGATTCATGTCAATATCAAACTGGGAAAATCCATTCCTCAGACGCAGAAGTACTTTCCACGGCTGAACTAAAAGAGTGCTGCCCTTTATTAGTCCTATTACATATATATTTGTAACTTATACTGGAACAGAAAGAAAAATTCAACCATACAAGTCCTGTCTGCAGTGCATTAGAGTTATGGGACCCAATCCTAACCACTTCGTTACAGAATGGTATTCCATATTATATCTTTTATTGCCCAAGTTTCTATTGCAATCCTTTCTCTTTTTTCCTAGGTGTGATCTCTAAATAACAAATGGTTATATCCTGCTGTTGTAACTTGGACTCTGACAGTTGCTGGGGCAGAAATCTTTTGATGGTTACTAAACAGTACATGTTTGTGAGCATCTATTTACAACTTGCTAGTATAGCACCTCAAAACTTTCCTCACCCTCTTTTCAGGTCCACAGTCGTCACACACAATAGTTCTTGTTTTTTAACCAATTTTCTTACCTCTCCTTCCTCTCATATTTATATATGCCTGTTACACATAAGCTGGGATTCATCTCACCTAATTTTAGATGTCTACATCCAGAGCAACCATGTTTAATGAAAAGCTCTTTAAAACTAAATTGCAATAATCTGTTATGAATAACACAGCTATGGTCAATTTGACTTTGAGTCAGGGAATGGAGTAGGTAACCTCTGTTATGTCTCTCTGCTCCTATTTGTTGTAATTCAATACCAGTGCAAGATGACCAGACTTGTCAGGTTTTGAGTTTGTACAGAAGCAGAATTTGGGATACTGGTGCAGAAAAATTTAACACAAGTTTTCAGGGGAGCCAAGATTATTTTCTTGGATTAAAATACTTAAATATCAAGTAGTATAGGCATCTATCAGGATACAGTTCAGTGACATTATTTTATATAGAGAACAATTATGGAAATTCACACTAATAGTAATTGTAAGCATATTAAGAAAAGATTGAACAAATCCCTAACTGGTGTAGATTCAGGGCTTGAGAAAAGTCTAGACAAAAATTTATTGTAAGCACAATGATAAACTGATGTTGACACAGTTTCTTTTCACCAGTTCCTGGACAGTTCTCTCTAAAATAGAATATTCTTTGGTGCAGAATAACATACTATGTCATTAAAGCTAGTTTATGGACTCAAATAGAAACAGGTTTTCTACAAATAAGTAATTTGTAATTTATTGCTGCTGTCAAAAACCAAATTTAAAAAATAATACCAAGACACTTTAGCAGGAAAAAAGGCTTCATATTTTAAAAGTAAAAATGTTGTGCTGTTCTTCTTTTTTTCTCCCCTCTTTTACAATTTCAGTTTGATATAAGCTTGCCTTTCTGCCTTGTTATCTATATCTATGGTTTTACTTTCAGGTATAATTTACTGAGCAGTGGAAAACTTAATTAATCTTCAAGTGGACAACACAGGTCTTCTCCAAGTGATATTATATCCCATAATGGGTGTCATGTAACTCAACTGAAAGAATAATTGTACACACTAGGAAATATTTCCTCAGGTCAGGAAATTATGTCATCTGCTTGGTGACCCATTTATTTCTTGTATTTTATTAAAGGTTTTTGTTGGGTTTTTTGGGGTTTTTTTTGTGTTCTCACTTTTTTTTTTTAATATTATCTATCACACAGAAAAAGTGCTTTTTATTATCTTGTAGGTTTTGACTGGTATAAAATCATTACGATTTTTTTTTTCTCCTGCCATCATTTTTCATGTTGAATGTGGCAGAAGTGTCCTCTTGGACCAGAACTTCAAGCACATTCTTATTCAAACAGCAAGACAGATAACAGCCCAAAGGTCTAGTTTAGAGCAGTGTTCATTATCATCTTGTTCTCTACTGTAAATTACAAGACTTCAGTCTGCAAAAATATTCCATGTTTATATAAAATATTAACCTCGTGTGATGTTTGAAGGACTTGTATACAGCAGAGAAGAAAAGAGAAATGTGGAACAATGATAATAATTGCTAATATAATTGACAGTAGTGTGAAGCAAGTAAGAAAAAGAAGATTTTACAGGTAAGGGCAGCTACAATATAACCTAGAGAAAATATGAGTCTAGGTTACAATGAGTCATCAGTTGTTTCAACATCACAAATGAGTTATCAGTTGTTTATGGTACTGTGGAACTCATACTGAAGGCAGTACAACAACATAATAAGAATCAGAAAATAATACCATTATAAGAGCAGACATCATTAAAATAATATTAATCAAACTGATGGATACAGTGGGGAAAAACCCAACATTTTGCCCTTGCGAGACTTGATTAGGTGTCACATTTTCTGAGAGCAAAAATAGATGTTTGAATACATCAAAGAAAGGGTTATAACATATTTCATGGACTCAGCTAGGCTGAATTTATGAAGTGGACCAAGGGAGAGATGAGGTGTGTCAAGAAGAGTTTTACGTCTGTCCTTGCACAGGCATATTCATGAACACAAAGCTGGAGTCAGCCGAGACCTGCTCCACACCTGCTCCCACCACTGTGGTGGGTTGGCACAGTCCAACCTGGGAAAACATGGTGTTCATCACAGTCAGGCTCTGGTCAGTGACTTGCCCCTGACGTGGGCTCTCTGTCTATAGGCAATGCCAGATGCCAATACAGTGATATTTCCCCAAGCTTCTTTTCTTGGAGGGTCATTTGTGACCAGCTATTGGCACAGGCCACCAGTCAAGTCAGTCCATGGTAATATTGCACTGCACCTTTTCATCAGTTTCAGGTGTCATTCTCCTGTCACTTGCTATTTCAAGGCCCAAGATAGTCAGTTCTTACCTGAGTTGCCCCATCAGTCATGGCTGACAATGCTCAGTTCTTGGTCAAGGCAAGGTCATGATGCTCCTGTGGCATCTACCTTTTGCCTGTTTGGGAATGAAGCCCTGTTCTTTTACACACCTGCTCCCTTCTACTTTAGAGTGTGAAAAGAAGCTTATTTGACTAATTAAACATGAAAATCCTGGATCTAAGAAACCAATAGTGATAGTTGATTGACTTTCAAATGCTGATTCTGAGATTGTGGTTAGTAGGAAAGGGAGGTGATCCCAACAGGATCAGAGTTCAGTTTAAATCCTTAAGTCTTATTATTAAATCAGTAGTGAAATGAACATATTTATATGGATATCAGCTAAAACCTAGTAAAATCTGGGCAATTTATATTCAACTTTCTAAGCAACTGCAGACTCAGCCATTCTCCCTCACTTAAAGAGACAGTAGTTTTCACCAGAGATGGATTAACTGAGGATGAAATCACAAGAGTGATGTAGGAGCAGCTGGACGGACATCACCAGCCACCTGGATGATGAAAGAAGAAGAATAAAATACTGAAGCAAGGATGTTGTGGTTCCGAGTTAGCCAGAGCTAAGATTAGTTTGTGTATGAAGAGAATCACAAAGTCAAGCGGGAAAGCCGCTTGAAGCGTGGTTGTTCTCTGAGGGTGGAAGCAGTCCCATGGGTGTGTGTGGTATGTGGGGAGATAAGGAAACATCTTGCTGGCTGGAGAGTTTGGACCCAGGGTCGGTAGAGAGACTGTATATATGTATGGAGTAATAACGTTACAGGAGACTTCTGCCTGGACAAAGTCTGCCTCCCATGGATTCATTCACTGCAAACGGTGCCCAGCAAGGACCTTTTTTCTGCAGATACCACAGTACACAAACTGTTTCATTTTTCCTCTCACCTCTCCACTGCAGATAGAAAAGGGGGTTTAATTTGTTCAGGTAAACTTTTATATTTTCTCCTTAACCAACTTTATTACCTTCTTTCTTATTTTGTGGCAGTCTCACCCAAAGTCTTATTAGGTTATGGGAAATGTGCTTTCTGACATGAAAACTTTGTGAAAATACCTTATTCTTCCCCACTAGAATTTTAAGTGTAATTTCCCATTGCTCTGATAGGTAATAAATACGTAATTCTTGCTTCCCTCTTGAACTATGTAAAACAATGGTAAACAGTCTCAGTGTACCTAAAGCAGGCAAACAATGATATTCCTAAGTAGGAAATTCTTGCCTGACATGTCTTGCACAGAATAACTGCACAGTGTGTAAAGAATTCTCTTCAGAAATAATACAGTTAAACATGCTTTTATGATAAATTATAAAAGCCAGAAGTCTCACTATTGTGGATTTATAGACCAGTTATTTTAATTTAATATTCATTATGTATCATAGAAATAGAGTGATTACCAGGAGTAACAGAGTGAAAACAGGCAAATCTCAAATTCATAGTCTGTATTTCTACAGGGGCTCTATTGATTTTCTCTGTTATAGTACTTCTGGTAGAGCTGAAATAATTACTGATGTATCCTAAGAGACAAATCTTTTGTCTGAAATTCTGTTTTTATTTTCTTTTGGAAATTTATTTTCTAAAAAAACCAACCCAACTTTGAAAATTGCTGAGACTATCACATTTAAATGAGTTCATTATCCTCACATTGATGTGAAGTTCTGCTCTGGTTGGGGAAATAAAAAATTGCTTAACTTCTTAAATATGGAGCATGACATTATCCAGTGGGCTGTTAGTTTAGCATTTCCAAATGCCTTATGAGACTTTCAAATCTAGGTGTTTCTAAAATAATGAAATTAACACTCTAAAATGGGATGAAATTCATACTACTATGTCACAGGAGGCTACATAACTTATTTAGACATTCCAATAAATGGTATAAAATGTTGGATGCTCTGGAACAGGATTCTTCCCCACTGCCTTTTTTACCAGTTGCTATTAATCTCTACTTAAAACTGTGTGGGCAAACATCAACTGGAATGCTGTGACCAGTTTGACCTACTGCAAAAATATCTACAGAAGAGAAATGAGAATAACTGGAACACTACAAAGCCTAACAGGTAAACAGAGATTGAAATATCTAGGGTTTATTAATTGAGGGAAGGGAATGGTAACTGATGGCGATGTGATAGAAAGCTGTAAGTATTGCTGTAGAGAAGAAGAAAACAATTGAAAAAAAGAAGTGAAAGAATTAATTGCAATAATGAAAATTAATTGCAATAATGAAAATGTATGTTCTATTTTAGGAAAAAAAGAAAAAAAAATGTCCAAACAAAAGCTATAGCAAAGTGCTGAAACATGCTGCCCAGAAGGATATTGAGGTGCTAGAGCGGGTCCAGAGAAGAGCAGCGAGGCTGATGAAGGGACTCGAGCACAAGTCCTATGAGGAGGGGCTGAGGGAACTGAGGTTGTTTAACCTGGAGAAGAGGAGGCTCAGGGGAGACCTCATCACTCTTTACAACTACCTGAAAGGCGATTGTAGCCAGGTGGGTGTCGGTCTCTTCTCCCGGGCAACCAGCAGTAAGACAAGAGGGCCCAATCTTAAGCTCTACCAGGGGAAGTTTAGGTTGAATACTAGGAAGAAATTTTTTTACAGAGAGAGTAATCAGGCATTGGAATGGGCTGCTCAGGGAAGTGGTGGATTCACTTTCCCTGGAGGTTTTTAAGATGAGACTGGATGTGGCACCTTGCGCCATGGTCTAGTAACCACAGTGGTGTGGGATCAAGGGTTGGACTTGATGATCTCAGAGGTCTTTTCCAATCCAGTTGATTCTATGGTTCTATGTGGAGTCTGTAAGCACAGAACTTCAGCAATGAATTAGATCAATATCCCTTAAAATTAGTAGTAATCCATGGCAATCTCTTTTCAAGCAAGAGCATAGATCTGGATTATCTTCTGAACCTTTTCAAAGGTTTACTTCAATTACTTTATTATAAGTCATTCTTTTCAAAAGAGATGAACTCCAGAAGGTTTTCGTAACCTCAAGTGGATGGGATAAATAATGGATTCTTGGGTGGGAAAGCATGGTCTGCACAACATAACCTTTCCCCTTCCGTCTTTGTGGTTTAAGTATAAATGACATTAAAAAGACGATTTCAGACTTAGGCTCTGGACTTCTGAGAGTTCTTAGGTCTGAGATCTTTTAACATATTCCTAGTGTGGTCTAGAACACTTTATTGATGAGAACTAAGTTTCTAAATTTTGTCTTCAGAGTTGGGCAGCAACAATTCAGAGCATTAAAAAACAAAACAATTTTTTTCTCATTGACTTCTGAAATGATGGTCAGATGTTTAAGCTATAAAGATATTTAGAAACTTTAATAATTTCTTTCATATACAATATTTTTTTTCCTTTAAAACAAGTATTGAGCTTTGAGTCACTTAAAAGTACTTGAGATGATTGAATCTGTGGGTTGTTGATTTTTGCATGCTTATTGAAAAGCCCCCTGCCTTGGTTTCAGTGGGATTTCGCCTAAATTGAGAAAGCAAGATCGGGACCTCAGAGGCTCATGGAGATGCTCAAGGTAGCCTGACATGACACATCTGAGTCAGTCAGTCCCCAGCTCACATGTCTGCTTCCTGGTATAACTGCCAGCTCTCAGTTGTATTTTATAAAGTATTCTGCAGTAATTTTATTGCTCTGTTTGTGCACATGACTCTCTTGGGTGGTAACTGTGGGCATAACTTCTGAGTTTGAAGCAAGAAAATCTGACGTATGGTTACATGCAGGAGATGTATAGTGGGGCAAAATAGTTTATCTGAAAAGTGAAAGCCTGTTTGAGAAACTTTTTAGTGTTAACTGCTACCTTACCTTCTTATATTTGAAAGTGTGACTATATTCTTGATATGTCCTCCAAAGCAGAAAGGTGGAAAAAGCTTTAAAGAGGTGGAAAATGTCCTTTAAATATTAAGTTTAAATATTATTTATCAACTAAATATCCTCTTACCAACAGACAGGAAGTCCGATACACAGCGATGGGCGCAGCTATGCCAGATAAGATAAAAAATGAGCCTTCTCAGGTCCTTCAGTGCATAAAGATAACTTTAGCACTTTTTAGGTTAGATATGCTCCCCACTTTAAAGTAATATTTACATTAAAAAGAGTCTCTGGTCCTTCTGAAGTGTTACTGAGCTGAGGCAGCCTGAAGACAGGAGACTCTTCATGTAATCAGTTTTCCTGTAGAGTTTGCATTTCTGTTAGCAGTATGTTTAATACGTTGTAAAAATCCTATGCTTTCTAAGAGACACTGTAAAACATACATATTGTGATAGTACACCCTTGGAGAATTTCTTTTGTCATTGTTACTGGTCACATTTAAGAAAGGATGTTTTGCAAGGGTTGGAGTCATTATGACACACAAATCTAACAGCAATTTTCATCCTCACTTGGTGGCCATAAAGACCTTCATGACTATTTGAAAGAATAATATTGCAGATGTTTTAGATGTCACCACTTTCCTCAGGAATCACCTCTTAACGTGAGACTATTGCAACTGCAAAAGGAAAGACTGAAGTCAATCAAAACTGTATCTCAAAATTTGAATCTAATTATTCTGAAATGAAAAAATAAATTTGAAATAAACCACATTTATAATAAAAATTAGGATAGTAAATAAAATAATAGAAACAATTTTTAAACATATAAAAATTATGAACTTAACTCATGCAGTGCCATTCACAACACATTTTAACAGCCATACAATTTCAAAAGTATTTTGTTTAACATTTTGATTTTAAATTTGATTCTGGGAATATATACACCAAGTATTCAAAATGCTTGTATTTTTCTCATCATTAATTACAAACATACTAGTTTGGCAAAGCAAATGGCTTTGCTTGTATGCTACATCTTTCACTCACAATTTAGAAAAAGAAGCATTTAATAGGTAAAAGGGGAAAGTAAGTAAAAAGAATCTATCTTATTTCGTGGTGGAATCAGGAGGTGCCTGTTCTTTTCAGATACCAACAAGAAAGGTACAAACACTTTCAAGACAGACAACTATTTATTGATACAATGATGAAAAAGATGATAGAGAGTTACAAAATCTTGCATCTCTTCTGATGTAGGAAAGCCTGAGATATGGCAGCATTGGACAGACCTCTGGTCAGGGCATGGCATAATGCACAGATCCTGTCCATTGTGAGCTTTGGCAGCCCCTGGGCCATGGGAAGCCTTGCTCACAGTACCAGTTCATGAGGCACTGACAGCAATCAAATCTGGAATAAGTATAAACCAATAAAATCGATTACATGTACACTGATTACCTATATGTTGATTATGTGCACATTGTTTAATTACATTATTAATTAGCTAATTCTTGTGGTTGCACATTACTCACAATATTAGATATATACACCAAATTGGCCACTATGTGGATCACCAGCTCCTTGTACAATAGTTCTCTAGGCTGATCACTATAAGTAGGAAAGATTAAATATTTTTGTTGATGGGTTGGATACCTATAGCTTGTGATGCTGTGAGGGCATTTACTTGGTTTCGTACAGGTCTTTGGATATGCAGAGTAGAACAGAAAATAAATGTATATATGAACTTCTATCAATGCAAGATGATTTCTACTGAAATAGAAATGAAACATAATCATAGAATCACAGAATACCAGGTTGGAAAGAACTTCAAAGATCATCTGGCAAAATAATGGTCTAGACAAGATGTCCCAGCACCCTGTCCAGCTGAGTCTTAAAAATGTCCAGTGTTGACAAATCCATTGCTTCCCCAGGGAGACTATTCCAGTGGTTGATTGCTCCTACTACAGAAAATTTTCCTCTTTTTTCTATTCAAAATCTCCCCAGGAGTAACTCATACCCAATACTCAATATCCCTTGTCTTTTCCATGTGCCTCCTTGTAAAATGGGAGTCTCCATCTTCTTTGTAGGCACACTTTAAATACTGGAACATAGTGATATAGTTTCCCCTAGACCTTTTCTTCTCCAGGCTGAACAAACCCCACCCTCTGTCTGTCCTTACAGGGCAGCTTCCCAGTCCTTGGATCACCTTTGTGACCCTTCTCTGGACCCTCTCGACCCTGTTGACATCTTTTTTTGTATAGCAGGGACCAAAACTGAACACAGCATTCCAGGTATAGCCTGACGAGTGTTGAGTAGAGTCTTTGCTGGTGATGTTCTTGTGTGATAGGTTAACCCTGGTTGGACACAAGATGCCCACCAAAGCCACTCAATCATTCCTCTTCCTCAACTGGACAGGAGAGAGCAAATATAATGAGAGGCTTGTGAGTCAATATAAAGGCAGGGAGAGATCACTCATTAGTTACCATCACATAAAAAACAGACTTCACTTGAGGAAATAAGCTTAATTTGTTACCAAGTAGTCCTTGTTGTGCGGAACAATGTCAACAAAAGTCCAGATACATGACATCTATAGCTTTTATCGTGTCAACTTCTGTAGTCATTCCATCACAGAGGGCCACTAGGTGAGTCAGATAAGATTTTCCCTTTGTGAAGCTGCACTGGCTATCTTGAATCACCTCTATATCCTCCATGTGCCTTAGCACAACTTCTGGAAGGATCTGTTCCATGATCTCAGAGGTAAAGCTGAGAGGCACAGAGGTGAGGCTGACAGCTCAGTAGTTCCCAGGGTCCTCCTTTCTACCCTTTTTAAAGACAGGTACTATGTTTCCCTTTATCCAGTCACCCTGGACTTCACCTGACTGCCATGACCTTTCAAATATCATGGAGAGTGGTTTGGCAACTACATCAGCATCTTCCTTCAGGGCTCTGGGATGCATCTCATTGGATCCCATAGACCTGTGCGTATTCAAGTTCCTCGGGTGGTCATGAGCCTGATCTTCCTTTACAGTGGGAGGGACTTTGCTCTCCATCCCCATCCTGCTCTCCATCCACTCAAGATGTTTTGGAAGGGGGTTTGCCATTGAAGACTGAGGCAAAAAAGTTGTTAAGTACCTTAATCTTCTCCTCATCTGTTGTTACCTGTTCACTAGTGTTATTTATCACGAGTGTTGTTTACCTTGTCTTCCTTTTCTGATTAACATACCTGTAGAAGCCCTTCTTGTTATTCTCTGCACCCCTTGCCAGGTTCAGTTCTATTTTGCTTTGGCCTTCCTCACCTCATCCCTACACACCCAAACTTCATATCTGTACTCTTCCCAGGTCACAGGTCCTTGTTTCCACTGCCTATGCATTTGCTCCTTGCCCTTTAGTCTGACCAGCAGTTCCCTACTCACCTGTGCTAGTCTTTTGCCTTCCTTGCCCAAAATGAACTGTTAATGCAGCATCAGAACTTTCTGTTATGTAAATGCAGAGATATTCAATTCCCTTCCTTCCAGTCAATAGATATATGAAAATATATAGAATGTCTCACACATAGAAGGGGGGGAGGGAAACAAAATATGACTGAAACTGTTGAGTCTGTTAAAATGTTTCTCAGTATCAAAGCTATAGCCCCAAATAATTTACACTACACAGTGAGTCATGCATTCTCCTTCCATCCCTGAATAATGGTAGAATGTGTGCTATCTACTTAAGGAGAATTACAAAGACACTTGTTTAAAACTGCACCATCCTGTTACCACAAACTTCAGTATCATATTGTATTAAATCAATCACCCAGCAAGCTCTGCTTCTAGATGTGCCTTCAGTGCAGGCATTCATGCCTCTCTACTTTGCTGAATGCTTCTTTCATACTGTAATTTAGAAAATTATCCTTGGTAATGTTTTACATCACAGGACTTGGTTCAGACAGGCTTTTGTCTAATAGCAGTGTGGTCACACAAAGTAAGGTAGTAGAAACGTCATCTTAAATTAGTAAAGAGTCAGCTCAGAACAAAGCTACTGCCATCATTATTAATCAAACTCCAAAGTAGAAGTGGAGTAACACTGAAAATATTAAATCAGATTTTTTTAAAAAATGATTTTATTTGACTCTGCTTATGTCTCTATTCTATTCTCTCTCTGCACTGCTGTCAAGAGTACAAATACAATGTTTGCATCTCAAAACAAAACTAATATAGAAAGCTCTGTAAAAACAGAATTGAATAAACATGTCACCATTTGAGCATGGCAACATCATAATGAGACACAAAGCCAGGAAAAGTAATTTTACTGTTATACAAAGACATCAAAATATAATAGGGTAATATGGAGGCTAAGACACCTAAAAAATGTAAACTGTACATAATAATTACTCCATAAATTAACCATACCTTTGAATTGCATTGTATTAATTTACATTATATCCATCCCCCACACCAGGGCATCACGAAAGCTTCAGAATAAAACTGTTGTTTTCAAATACAGAATAATGGTTGTGATTGGTTTAATTAGCTCTGTTGTTTGGCTATTCACATAAGAGTTACTGAAGTGGTGAGATGAGATTTTCTTTACCTTATCTAATCATTAAATTTGCTTGCTACTGACTCGTACTTTACTTGCAAGTTTTTTCCTCAGATATAAGTCTACGAATAAGATAATTATGTAGGC
Source organism: Corapipo altera (assembly GCF_003945725.1). Classification (NCBI taxonomy): domain Eukaryota; kingdom Metazoa; phylum Chordata; class Aves; order Passeriformes; family Pipridae; genus Corapipo; species Corapipo altera. The sequence continues at coordinate 2,338,221 of NW_020884883.1, read as the reverse complement.
AGAGGGAATGGAATGCAAATTAATTTTGAAATAGTTAATGAGTGGTCTCATTCCAGCCAGGATAGGATTAATTTTTGCAGTAACCAGGTGGGGGCATGGCTGGGACCCAGAAGTTATTCTATATCACCTCACATCATTACTGGGGGTGAGGGAAAGGGAATATCTTCCAAGGAGAAGGGGTCCCTTCCAGATTGGCGTAGCATGGTGGTGGGAGCAGTGGGGTATTGTTGTTTCTATGTGAATTGTTTGCCTCTTTCTTGTACCCTCTGTCATTAGTATTGTTGCTGTTACTGTTAATTTTCTTATCTCATTGCTGTTTCCAATAAATTGCTCTTATCTCAGCCTGTGATCTTTACCTTTTGTGCCTCCAATTCTCTTCTCCAACCCACGGGAGAGGGTAGGGGTAAGGGAAAGGGAGGAGTGAGCAAGCAGCACATGGTTTCAGTGGGAGCATTAAATTGGAGAATACCATTCCTAAACCGTGAGAAAGAACATACTGTAAGAACTCTACTATTTACATGGAAATATTTGGACCTCGGTGTTTTTAATTAATTTTAAATGGAACAGTTGAAAAAGTAATTTTTCATGATCTATATAAAAATCAAGAACCAGAGAGGTACTGTTTAACAGGGACACATTAAGCTCTTTAGTATATAACAAAGGCGTGAAATCTTTACTTCATCTGCAAATCAGACCCTGACATTTCCTGTTGGTCTGAGACTAATGCCTTAGCAATGCGTCCCTGTCCATGACAGAGGGATAGGAACTAGATGATATTTAAAGTTCCTTCCAACTCATTCCATGATTCTGTTAATGTATTTTTATACTGTGCCTACATGTACCACGTACATACTCCAAATGTTCTTACCAAGTTACACTTGGAAGTTTCAATATGTCTGTTGACTGGACAGCTGACATTTGCTCTGTGATACTGAAAATGGAATTGTTCTGGTCTTACATGTCCAAGTGGTCTTTCTATACTTCCTCTATAAACATAAGGGAAAGGAACTGGGAGACTGTCATTTGTGTCATCCTTTAAGAGTTATTTAAAACAGATGAGATGAATCAGCTTCTTGAGTTTCCAGGTGCTAATGAACAGCTTAGGTGGATGATGACTGTGATATATAATGATACATTGAATAATAATAATAATAATAATAGTAATAATATACTGTACTTTCATCCCTTGATCAGTTACCACATAACGCCTCTCCATATATGCTGTAACATGTGCCATGCTGTATGCCTTCGTGAGAGACTGAAGAAAATCATAGAATATGCTGAATTGGAAGGGACCCACAAGGATCATTGAGTCCAACTCCTGGCCCTGCTCAAGACCATCCCCAAGAGTCACACCATGTATGCTTCTTGAACTCTTTCAGGCTTGGTGCTGACTCAAAACAACTAAAGTGTGTGTGTGTGCGTGTGTGTGTGTGTGTGTGTGTGTGTGAGTGTGTGTAAGGGGGGGGCAGGGGGGCACAAGGCAAGTTCTGCATAGGTGGGATTGTGCACTGCTCCACACCCTGCCCCTGGAGCCTCCAGTCCAGCCCCAGAATGGCTATTAGCCACTGGCACACCATAAGTCCCTCCTAGGGGGGTAGGGCCCTGGGAGACCAGAACAGATAAAAGCAGTAGCACAAGTGTTCATGGGGTTGCAGCCCAATGTCTTGGATTTTATAGAAGCTGAGAGCCTGAGGGATACAAGCAGTAACTAATAATCTTTCTTTGTCCCATTTCTTCTTTCTCCCTCTCTCTCTCTTTCTTCTTCTAACTTCCTCTTCTCAAAATCTGGGTAATTTAAAGTTGCATGGATTAGAGTTTGCTAAACCAATGCTTTGTGAAGTGTTGTGGTGGTTTGAGCCACCACAGAAAATCCAAAATCCAATTTCCAGGCTTCTCCCACCCCTTCCCATAATTTTATCTCAACACCGAAGAGAAACTTTCAGGCAAGAGGCCTCTATAGGGGAAAAGGGGAAGTATTTACATTTATTTTACACAAATAAATATACTGTACAAGCTAAAAGCAAATATGTATATAATATTAACACTTCTATAATAATATAATGCACTTCTATCAGTCCCTTTAAGCTTCTCCTTCAATTCAGTCCAGGAAAAACCCTTCGGGCTGATAGTTACCCAGTCTCTCTCTCGTGGGAGTGTTCAGAGAAAAGGGTTCACTCCCTCCACCAACCTCCAGTTGTTTGCTAAAGTCTTTTCTTCCTCATGAAATCCAAGATAGCTCTGAGTCTGTCCTCCTGATGGTTCCGTGCCATCTCTACTGTGTGCTTCTCTCTCTCTCATACCTCGGTTCTGTGCTGCTGTAGTTTAGTCAACTAATCACACATACGCATCTTGGAATCTTCATTCTTTCTCCGAGTTTTTGTCTGTCCTCTGGTTTAAATCACTGCAAGGACATCCTCCTGGCCTTTCTCTGGTCCGTCTCCAATTTCGCCTGGGGTTATCTCCCTGGCACCGAGCTGCATTCCGCCCGTCCACTTTGGCTCTGCTCCAATGCTGAGCCTCTCCTCCACTTTACAGTGAGAGGGAAAAGAAGCCCCCTCCGTGGTCTAGCTGCAAAGGGAGCGGGGGGGAAGAGGGCTTAGCTGCAAGGCCTGCCCCTCTCTCTCTCGCTTACCTTTAGGTATTTTGAGTCCCTTCCCTCACAACACACACTCACTCCAACCCTGGCTTAGGCCAGAATTGTGGGCCACAGGGCCCCCCTTCCCCAGAGGGGAACAACAACAACAACAACAACAACAACAATACCCCACACACCCACACAGCAGCAGACAGACAGACTGATTGCCAACACCTTCCGCCAGTTGTGTATATGTGATTTTTCAGCAGGAGTGAACAAAACGAGCAGTGACTGGCTCTCTAGGGGAAACTGCCCTGGTACCCAATCACCTCTAGGCCCCCCGGCTCCCAGGGGGGGCAATTTCAAACCATGACAAGTGTGTTGTTTCGGCTGAATGTTTCCCTAAAATATGCCAAGTACCTTATACTACCTCAGTGTTCTAAAGTTTGCAAGTAAAAGTTTGTTACTCAATCTCCTGAGAACTTTGCTGTGTTCTCTCCTTGTGCAGCCTCAGGGTATCGAAGTACACAAACTCCTTTAAAAAAAGAACCTTGCCGAGTGAGCTGGGGACTTTATAGTCTTCATCTGTGTGGATTTCACACTGTGCTTCTGTGGATTCTGTCAGAAGAAAACCCATTAAGAATGACATAAATTACGTTATGACTGAACAAGCTTTAATAATTTTCAAATATACAAGAAGAATATCCATGTTTTATTCCACTGTGACTGCAAATACACAAGATCTACTCCCAACTTATAAGTCATAACGAGAGAGCTAAACCACAGTTTGTGCCCTCAACAGAACTAGTATGTGGTATAAATCAATGGTTTCATGTCATTAATGGTTAGATTTAAAATGTGGAATTTTCCAGTTTCAGTGTGGTCTCTACACTCTTCAATCATCATATAATGCTTTTTGTTGACACAACTGAATTGTTCATTTCATGTTATAAACTTTCAGTGTTCTCTGTCAGAACAGGAATGCTGATACAGCAGCAGTGTAACCAACATAATCAAGTGTTATTCATGTCATGGAAAAATATTCTCTTTATTAGACTTTCTAAATTAAGATGAAAATACTACGATAACCTAAGGTAGTTACGATTTTATCTAAACATGCCTTTGCATGTAATATTCTAAAGGATATTGGAAGGTGAATGAAGAAGACCATCTGGTGCATTTTCTCATGTGAAAAAAATGGTTTTCCAGTGACGTATTTAGATTACCACTTTTACTTTTGGTAATCTGTCACTGAAAAAAAAAGTATCATATAGCGGTAGAAGACTTGGCTAAGAGAAATGACAGAAACACCTATCCTGGGATGTTTTAGGAAATATTTAAAACCAACCCAGAAATAAAATACCTATCAAACCCAAATAGATATGACAGTTTGTTTAAGGTCCTGAACCTATCTTGGGACAATCCCAAGAACAAATACAGGCCGGAGGAAGAATGGATTGAGAGTAGCCCTGAGGAGAAGGAGTCTGGGGGGATATGGTGGATAAGAAGCTAACCATGAGTCAGCTATGTGCGCTTGCAGTCGAGAAAGCCAGCTGTGTCCTGGGCTGCATCGAAAGCAGTGTGGCCAGAAGGTCAAGGGAGAGTATTCTCTTGCTCTGCTCCACTGTTGTGAACCTCTACTTGCAATGCTGTGTCCAGCTCTGGGGCCCTCAACAAAAGAAAGACACAGACCTGCTGGAGTGAGTTCAGAGGAGGATCACAAAGACGATCAAAGGTCTGGAGCACTTCTCCTATGAAGACAGGCATAGAGTTTGGGTTGTTCAGCCTAGAGAAGAGAAAGCTTAGGGGGGACCTTGAGCAACTTTCCAGTACCTAAAGGGGGCTACAGGAGAGCTGGAGTGGAACTTTTTACAATGACATGTAATGACAAGAGGAATGGCCTCAAACTGAAAGAGGATAGATTTAGTTTAGGTATTAGGAAGAAATTCTTTACTGTGAGGGTGGTGAAACACTGGAGTGGATTTCCCAGAGAAGCTGTGGATGCCCGTCCCTGGAAGCGTTCAAGGCTAGGTTGGAGGGGACCCTGGGCAACCTGATCTAGTGAGTGACATCCCTGCCATACAGACGGTAACACTGTAATTTGGATACAGACCAAGTTTTGAAGTATGTCTCCCATGGTATTTGTTTATAGGCATTTGTGAATTTATGAATAATAGGAAGATTTATAGTATACCATTAATGTTTAGTTTGTAATTGATGCACTTGCATTTACAGAAGCTTAAAGTTACCTCTTTTTATGTTTGCTTGTTTGTTTTTTGGGAGGCGGAGGGGTGAGTCAAAAGCAAATGGGCAAGTTTTCTGTGGTGCTTACATTCTGAATATGCAGGCTGAAACACAGAGAGATTCTCAAAGGTTTATAGTTGCCTAATTTGAACTCAAACTGAAACATAAATTGGATGTGGCAACATGTGTCTTTTGTAAACCATAATAGGTGGCTATTTGAATCCTTAGATAAACACGTAATATTTATTGAAAAGTTCCCATCTTATTTACACTAATATAATGATTTGAACTGTGAAGTTCAGCACAGAGGACAGGGAAAAAATAAACCGTGGAACTGTAAAAGCCAACAGGGTTACTGCAAAAGTTAATGTGAAATTAGCATCATGATGGATGACCAAGCGAATGTTAACTGGTAGAAAACTAGTTACATTAACCAAAAAAATATAATTATGAATGGAGCAGCATCTAACTTAAGCAAAAAATCTCAGCAATGCCTGTGCTATTTTGCTGACCAACAAACGAATGTGCATATTAATTAAAGATTAATATCTTTGCTGAAATGTTCTTTTCATGATATGAATTAAGAAATAATTAATGAAAAATTAATATTACCTTGCTATATTGTCAGCTGCATGGTTCTAATACAAAGTAATATGCCTAATAGAGTAGGATGAAGGACTATAACATTTTGGAAACATTTTTGTTTTACTTAATTTTACAAGTGAATTCAGAGCTCATATGACAGCACTATTCAAATTCATCTTAAGCAAAAGTAATGGAAATTTTCTCAAATTGCCCAAACAATATCCTTCAGCTGTGATTGGGAAGAACTACCTTTGGGAAGCTCCTGCCTATTTAATATTTGACCTCGCTGCTTAGTCTTATACTGGGGTGTCAATTAGTGTCAATTATGACCATGTTTTTTTTGTAATGTCTGCTAGGAACTGGACAGACTGCCCACTTACTATATTTGAGCTGCAAAATAGCAGATGGCCACAGTTTTCAATCACTACCTATCTGGGCTGAACTTGCAGAAAGGACTTATAGGGCAAAAGGCTTTAAATCATGTGCATTTCAACTTCTTTTCTGATACCTATGGCTGCACCTATACTAGCATATCTAAATAGGATGATGTTATGTGTCCAATACCACATCAGATTTATTCACACTGTTTCATTTGAGGCAGAGGGTGTGTAGTCAGTTGTCAATGCCTAAGTTCCTCACAAGGAAAAATCTCATGCTGTTGGTAACTTCCTCTTTGATTTCTGATGTGTCTTTGTGCTTATTTTTATACTTTTTCTTAACACATTCTGTAAATGTGAGCTTCCTCTCCCTTGGTTCTCAATTATTCAGTTTTCTGTTCTATCTAAACTGCTTTAACAAGATTTACTCTGACAGTGACCACTGATGGACCACTGAGATGTCTGTTTACAGTCTGGAATCTCTTCTGTGTTTACACTCCTGCAAAACGACACGGCTAAGTTATTCTACACAGAATAACAACTAGCTACGCTAGACCAAACTTGACTACTTAGATAATTTTTATCACAGCTAAGCCAAGTTAAAATTAATATATGCCAAGACAAGTCCAAACAAGTCCTGAGACCATACCCCATCAGGGTAGACGGTATCCTTTATGTAGCAATGAGAAACTCATATTTACTGGCATATAGACGTGGCTTCAGAGTGATTCAGGGTTTCATCTGACCATGTCAGAGGTAAAGGAAATTGCCCTTCCCAGATTTTCATCTGCAGGACATGCTGGAGTTCACAGGGCACAATGTGAATATCCCAAATGGCAGTCAAACACCCTAAAAAGATGCCTGGCTAGCACCTATACTTCCACGTTTTAAGAATTAAATGTCACCAATTCTGCTGTACTTTGATATGCTTAATTCTTAAACATTATGCATAGATGTTTGTTTTTTCAATGCAGTAATCATCTGAAAAGAACATTCACTCCCAACAATACAAACGTAGTATGAATTAAATTCTGCTTTATACTTTTAATTAAGAATGCTGCAAACGATAACGACAGCCATTAATTTGATTTGGAATTCTGTCAGTGAAGTGCAAATGAGAAACATATGGAAAATAGAGCTTAAATTCCCTTTACTAGGTTGCACATCTCTGTCACCTGTCAAGGAGCAGCAAAATGGATGATACAATGTGCATTGTAAATTCTGCTGAGCTGAACAGCAGTATCTCACCCTCTGCACATCTTTCCAGTTATAGGAGGAACAACAGTGAGTAGCAAGAAGGTGGAAAAGGGTCAATTCATGGCAGTGATGAAATTCTGTGCTGTTGTTCAGTGAGATCCGGCTTTGAGAGATCTTCCACAGGAAAGTTTTTGCCTAGAATAAACAGATAGACATTTAACCTTACTGCTACAGACAGAAATAACTGTATGTTTGGTCTTTCCTTCCTGATAACTGAACCATGAAGTGTTTTGAACTGCCTTGGTCAAAGGATGAAGTGTCCTTGGAGATGACATAATTTAATTAAGAACCTGTAGTTTCACTTGCCTACCTGTAGCAAACAGAAAAAAACCCTGTTGAATGAGTGGCATACTAAACACAGTATGAAAATTGAATGAGCATTGCCTCTTATTGTCCTTGAGTCTGGGTATTAAACTGAGTTATATTCATGATGAAAAAGAGGTGGGTTCATTTCAGGTAGGATTCATTTAACTAAACTACAGTGAGTACATCTCAACTACAGTTATTACCCGTGGGGCTCCCATTACTGTCAATAAAGAGCAATAGACACCTTGAGGAGGCAGTTTATCTCATGCTAAAGTGCATGCTTGAAATAGGCTGAGTCATGCCCCAAAAGTTTCTCTCTCAGGATGAAAACGAAAAAGTTTCTTTGCAGGTAAGATGAAACTAGGCAAAAAGCTACACATGGGCAACTACCACAGACTAGCTAACATCCTGCAAGTTCAAACCAACTTTCCATGCAACAGCCACACCTGTTGCTTTTCAAATGTGTGCACACTCAGTAACACAGTAGAATTTTTCATAAAAAGATGCCTCGGTCTCAACAAGGAAACTGGGTCCAGCTCACTCCTCAGGGTATAGGGAACCAGCACAGAGGTTCCAAGCTGTTGCTGGAGGATAGTCCAAAGTTGCCGAAGAATTCTACTGTCCTGTGTGAAAAGGAAAGGCATGGAGAGCATAAGCAGAATGAGGAAGAGGGCAGGATACTTTTGTGGGGAGATTTTAAGTCATTCATGGAAATGAGAAAAATTATTGTGGAAGATTGTGAGATAGGATTTATCCGTTTACTTTTGTCATGGTGTCACTTTCACTGCAAATTCTGTTTCCATGATGCTCCTGCTTGCACAATTTTTCTTATTGGGCTACCAGTCTTCCCAGGAGAGTAATTCCTTTTTTAGGAAAGAACTATTCTTGCTGCTTTCCTTTTTGTGTCATGGAAGAATCTTTATTATGACTGTTTAACATCTATGTTTGGATATCACAAAGAATATCAAGGGGAGTGTTGCTTTTGCTTACAGTAGTGCTTCCCTCCAGTGCCTTCTGATCTTGACAAACCTCTATCTCAACAAGCTGGAGCCTGTGCACAGCGCTTCCTCCCTCAGCTTTGCTGTGAGGTCTGAAATACTAAGAAAACAAAAACACACTGTGAAAAATCCTATAAAATGAATTTTACTGTGGGGTGAATATTTTCAAGCTGCTGTCTAACACTGACTCAAAAAACTCCCACTTTTACATAGGCAAATAACAGGTAGGAGTGTCAAACAGAGAATTATTAAATATTTACATTGGTTCACAGCCAACTCAGTACCCATTGTTGTGGATTTAGGACAAGTGTTGCCCCTTGCCATCACTAAAGCATGATGTATGAATGACAAAGGCCAAGACTTGAACCTTGGTCTCCATTCCACAATATTCAGTTTTGTTTACTTTGTTATAAAGAGGGGATTTTTTTTGTTAATTCATTTGATATCTATACCTGACCTACCATCTCTTTAAAATTATTGTTTTGCCATCAATTGTAGAGATTTCAAAAGCATTGGAACTCTATAGTATTTCCATTTCTTAATCTTAAACTTTTTTTTTTTTTTTAAGCACATTGAAGTATCAGGATAACCAAGTGCAAGGCAGTCATTGGTCTGAGATGACCACCATAATGTATAGATAAGTCTTCTAAATACTATCTCTGCTTTATTATGTAGCTTTTGGCTGATGTCTTCATCCTGAAACACTAAATCAATGCTTCAGATTCTAGCTCTCATGCCATACTGCAGTGCTTGATTCGTGTTGCCTGATAGTCTGCTGCAAGGAATCACAGCACAGTAAACTTTAGTAATCTATTACAATTATTGCTTATTAATTCCTAATATTTGTGATGACAGGTATTAATGAAGGATTGCTGTTCACGCATTTGTTTGAATTTATATGGCTAGTACATTGTTCTTTTATTCTTGTCCTTTAGCAGCAATGATAGCAGCCAAGGTTATGGAGTTTGCAAATTACAGAGTATAAGAAGTACATACACTGATGTGGAGGAAATATTGCTGTTCTAACTAAGCTAAATAATATGGAGTAATAGAGGTAGTATTTTCTTTATTTTTTCTCTCCATGCATGTTATTCAAATGAAAGAAATTTAATTTGAATTGTCTCACTGTAGCTATAAATATGCTATAGAAAGTCTGAACAGACATCAGTTTAAGTATAGAGTGTCTAATCTGCAGTAGCATTATACCAGGTCTACTGAAAGCTGCAGTGAAGTGAACATGCAAATGAACTTTCAGATTAGTGAATATTTCCCTATGTGCTTGCCTGAATGGGTCAAGATTCTAACACCTGCAATGAAAATCTTGCTGGACTAAAGTTTGCATCTGTCCTGATCGTGGATCAGTGTCCCCGTACTACAATGTATAGTCTTAAAAAGAAGCCCAAAGGCAAAATGTAGTAAGAAATTGGTCGGTTTTAGTTAAATTATTTTTGTTATCCCATCTGGACTTCAGCTACAGCAGTAGAGAACTGTCAGGTTTTACAGAAACCTGAAAGGCATCTCTTGCTACTGGACACCAATAGTGGAACAATAAATTTTAAAGTATTGCTCTCAAAGTATTTCTGATTAATGAAATTAAAACTTGATGCCTTTTCAGAGCAGAGTACACATTATAGGACAGCATAAAGACACTTATTAAAGACTGTGTTTGCAAATAAATTTCCCATCTTCATGTTCCAGGCTGTTACAAGCTTTTAATTTAAAACAATTATTTAAGAAACCTATTGTAAAAATCATGATTTTTTTTAAAGACTGATAGCTTTCTGATTTGCAAAAAAAAAGTAAAAATAGTATTTTTGGGTCTGGACTTTAAAGTTTAACTACAAAGCACAGGACACACTTCGATTTTGGTGCTGCAATTACTTTCAGTGTCTAGCCTATGATGTACCATCTTTCATCACTGTCTACAACCACCTGAAAAGAGTTTGTAGTGAGGTGAGGGTTGGTCTCTTCTACCGTGCCTGAAGTGAGAGAACTAATCCTGGCCTTAAGCTGAGACAGGGGAGATTCAGATTAGATATTAGAAAAAAAAATTTCACTGTTCGGATGGTCAGGCACTGGAATAGGCTGCCCAGGGAGGTGGTGGAGTCACCATCCCTGGAGGAGTTTAAGAGGTTTCTGGATCTGGCGCTGGGTGATGTGACTTAGTGGCTTAGGGGTTACAGTGGTAGTGTTGGGTTAACGATGGGACTGGATGATCTTAAAATTCTCTTCCAAGCTTGACGATTCTATGATTCTATGAAATGGTTTTGGATGTTCTCTTTAGTCCTGGTTACTATACTTAGATCAGCAAAAATCAAAGCACATATGTGTGTGGATAAATATTGACATACATATATGTACATGGACATGCAAACATACTATTTTCCACCATGTGTCTCGTATGCAAAACACGTTATGCTAGCATCAAGTGGGTAGCTGACTGTGCCACCCATTTTGACCAAAGTAATAAATTCAATTAATATATAGAGGAATTAATGAGTAATAGTTAATTCTAATATAATATGAATAATATAAATCTTCTGAGAATTAAACTTCCTTTTTACATATGCAAAATCCCATATATTTACACTATTTTCTATATAGTACTAGTCAAAGATTAATTTAACATTCCTAAAGAGAACCTTACTTCTGTATATTGTATAGCATTTAGTATGACTGTAGGTATGTAAATGTTCTTCATTAGTCAGAATCCTCCTGTCTGTATAATTTGCTTGTTTTTTCTGTCTCCTTACAGGAACAATCAGACTTTAGCTAGGCTTAATTATGTTCTTTCTCTCAAATACTGTTTCCAAAAGAACATATTAATTGCTCTGCTCTTAATGAAAAGCAACTTATGTATTATGAAAGATCTCAAAAAATTTAAACATATATCTAATAAATGCTTTTGCACTTATTATGCCTTTCTTTTCTCTTTGTTTATTTTTTCGGAGTCAGACTTTGACAGAATTTAGAACAACCATATTAATTCAAATAATTTTCCTCTGTGATACCAGGATGTGATCTCTTGTTCTTGTTCATTATTTTCAGCTGCAGTGGGTAGTAAGCTCCAAAGCATAACAACAAGCAAAAGAGTAATGCTAAATCCTTAGACCACCATATTTGCAAAATGACTGTGTGTTTGAGTCCAGTTGTTTTCATGAACAATTTCAGCACTCTAAATTACTCAGTGATAACTTGAATAATTATGGAAATACAAATCTATTTCAGCATACAGAGTACTTGGGAACAATTTTCAAAAACCATTTTGCATATTCTGCATTCCAAATTTGTTACTACTGCTATGACACAAGACTGTTTTTATTCTATGACTGGATGTTTTTCAAGCTTATAGGACATTTATAATGGCAAAAAAAGAACAATTTTGTTTTGTTCATTTGCACTAATACAAACTGCAACCATGAATATTCATAAAGATTCTTTCTCTATCTTTCTCTATGCCATTTTTAGAATGAATATTGCCTGATAAAAATGTTTTGTAAAAAGAATCAGACGTTAAAATGCCATCAAGCAAAATCTGCAGAATTTTCTGACTATATAGGTAAACAATACATTTCTGCAATATTTACTATAATTACAGGATTATAGGATTCTGACTAAAGTATTTAATATTAGTTTTCTGAATTCTGTCCTCAATAGTTGTTTCATTTGTGGTTTAGCCTTTGTCAATGTATCCATAATTCTCTCCATCTTTTTGCTTATTATTTTGTCTTTTTGTTGGCATAAAAGTCAAGAAATTAATTTTTTTTTTTTACAAATTAGTTTGGCATGATCTACACTGCATTGATAAATTTGCCCCTTTTATTCACTTAACATTCTATTTTTATTTGTCAAACAAAGCTCTTTTAGTATATGTTGTCTATACATATAGTTCACTGGATAATAATTTGTATTATCAAATGGGTGCATGAAGAGCTCAGGAAACGAGGATATCTTTTTTAAAAAAAACAGAAATATATCTACAAATACTTAGTTACTAGTTTTGTTGAAAATGTGTTTAGGAATCTCCATTGCTCTAAAATCTAAATATTCAGGATTTTGACAAACTTTTACATCATATAAGTTAACATATTTTATTTCTGAATGAACATGGTCATAGTCACCACCCAAGCCAAAAAAAAAAAAAAGAAAGTATAAGATTCTTGGCAATAAATATTTTTTTTAATTACTTCAGGCTAGTCAGTATGTCTTCATTTAATTTCTAATCAGCAATGAATTATCCCTAAGATTCTTTTTTTAAGCCTAAATGTAAAACTTCTTCCAGTACAGCTACAGAATCATGTCTGAAAAATACTGTCAGAAATCCTGATCCTTGTTTCTAGTCAGGAATATCTATCTATCTAATTTATCTATCTATCTATCTATCTGTCATCTAATTTATGTATCGCCCATGCGTGTATGTATATAAATACGCAGACATATAAAGGTACACGTGGTAACCCAGGTTTGTAAAAGCTCTAGCGATGAAGACAACTCAGTGTGTGCTGCCAGCTGTAGCCAACTTCAGTCAATTTTAGCGTCAATTTTTGACATCAGAAAATCTCTCCATGCTGACTCCTTGCAGTCTTCCATGCTGCTTTATTTTTTGTTCTGTTCGATATGGACACAGAGAAATGATAGCTCTCTTATTTACTGAATCCTGTTTTCTGTCTGAAAACTGTGGTATTATATCCTGTCTTTCTAGAAATACGATGACCAAACTAGTGCACCACTTTAGATGATATGTTCCTGGTACATAGTAGAGGATAAGCTACTTCAAGTGTTTTATGTGCTATATCCCATTTTATTCACGTGAGTGTGACTTTTCTTGCACAACAGTATGACTTTGCAATTCAGCATTCAACTTGTAGCATAGGATAGTATTTAATCTTTTTGTATCAGAACTGTGATTTGTGTTTGTGTAACAGTGTATCCTTGTACGATTTTAGTATTCTTTATTTGTTCCTACTGAACAACAAATTTAAGAAGCATATGAAAATTTTGAATAATATTAGACCTAGGACAGAACCCTAGAAAACCCTACTTGACACAACCTTCATTCTGACAGAGAAACATTAATATTTTCTCTGGTCTATATTATTTTCATCTATATTATATCTCCCAAGGCTGCCTATGAGAATGTCTGTCAGTCTTGCTCAGGTCAGGATATATGTAACCTCCTTTTTCTTCCCCATTCACAAGGCCCGTTATTCTCTACTAGATAGAAATCATGTTTTGGTTGACACAGTCCATTTATGACAAATTCATGCAATTTGTCACTCACCTCCTTATTTTCTTATGTCTACCACTAGTGGTTGATATAGCTCCTACTTACAGTAGAGCTATGTTTTGAAAATTGGTGCAGAAAAGTAATAAAGATATTAGCCTTTCTGTCATTAGTTGTAGTTAGCCGTATCACTCTGCTAAACAGCAGATTGACCCTTTCCTTTGTTTTTTCTCTTGGCTTGTACTTGACATTCTCCTTGTCCTTCGCTAATTGTCACTCCTTTTTTTTTTTTTTTTTTTTAACCTCTGTGGTTCTCATTTTGTCCCTATATGTTCATGCTATACTTTCAAGTTCATCTTATTAGTCTGGCCTAGTTTCCACTTCCTTTTTACTCATTTCTTTTTTAAGTCCATGGAATGTTCTTCAATTAGACAAGTAGGTCCCTTACGATATTTTCTGTCTTTCCTCTGCAGGGAAATAGTTTGCACTTGAGTCTTTAAAGGTTTTTTTTTAAAGTACTGCCAGATTTTTAAAATATCTTTTCTGCTCAGACTAACCTCTCAGGATATGCAGCCCAACAATTCTCTGAGTTTATTGAAGTCTTCTTTCCTAAAATTAATTGTTTTTACTTTGCACATTTTTATGCTAAAAAAAATGTCCTTTGCTAGCTTATGATTCCTTCCACCTCTGCATTCTACAGTTTGAAAGGGAAAGATTTTTCACTCTGATGATTATCTCCACCAACCGTGGCCAAAGGTACCTGTAAAAACTTTTTTGGTGTATCTCTTCTTTTGCCAACTAGGTGTCTGCTTAGCTGGGATACAACTCTATCAATTCCTTTTTTTCTGGGTCTAATATGAACCTATATCAGATTCTTTTGCTAGATGGAAGATACACTGCTCTATATTTTAAGCACCACTGAAGAACATTTCAGTGGTATACCTATATTCTGGTCCCCAGTGTAGACTATAATATGCAAGGAAACATTACCTTCATTATTCCATGTTAAGCATGTTATATGCTCTTTCAGTAAAGTCCTATTAATGTAAATTGAATATGGCACTTGCCATAACCAAACCTGTACAAGTTAGATTCTTGCTCTGATTACAGAGAAAGATGTCAGACTCCACTGTTTTCTTCTTTTAAAAACCGTGTTTTAGTGCGTAGTCATTTAAGATGCTTGGCAAGCCAACCCTGTACATTCCTTTCTGGCCTTTCTTTGGCTCTGTTGTGCATATTCGTAATGCCTCTTGGTAGATTCAGCCAACCACTTTTGTAGAACAGGATTTTTAGAACCCTTTGCAGATATGTATTTTATAATCATGATTATTATGTTGTTGACAGCAAGAAACCCGAGGCATTATTCTATTTCCAGTGGTCTAAATATGAGATATTACTGAGCTCTCTGGAGCTTTCTTGGGTTTATGACCTTTATCTATGTGTTTCTATCAGCAGCAATAACAGCATAGTGAATGATCCGAGATACATGGAGATGGTAGTAGTGGAAACAGGAGATGAAGATTAGAGAGGGGCAAACACTGTCGCTATGTGATATTAAGTGGCAAAACCTCCACTTTGGCTACAAACTGCACACTTTCATCACAGTGTGTATCCCCTGCTGTGATAACTCTGTTGTCACCAAGCTGTTAAAAAAAGAAACTGTTTAAAAGCACCACAAAATCATCATTCACATGAAAGCAGCATTTTCCTGTACTTCAGTGCAAAGGTCTTGTTTCTCTGGTCCTCCTCAGTAATGATTTCAAAAAATGGTACACAAACTTTGTGCATTAAGCAGCCAGCAAAGAAGCTCTGTAAACACAGGGATTTACTGGTAAATATGCCAAGGGAAGTCACTGACTTTGATAATAACCACTTCATATGATGTGTTGTCTAAATAACAAATGTAACATAAACTCTCTTAACAATCCAAATAATTTGTTTAACAAAGCCATAGAGGTCAAGATTATTTCATGACTAATTTTGTGCTTTACTTTGGCTGGAAATAAATGGCTCATGTACTACATTTTCTGATTGGTTTAATGAAAAACAAAAATCAGGGCTTTATTCCAAAGAATCATAGCTACCTCTTTTACGTTTTCAAAAACTGCAACAACTGGACTGGCATACAGACTACAGCATTGGGTTTGCCTTTTGAATTGACCCTAATGTGACTGATTTTTCAGTAAAAAATAGCAACTCGTCTAACTTATTTATGAATATTTATAAGACTTTAATTAAGCATGTAAATCACACAAAACATTTGAATCTAATTGTTTATATGCCAATTCTTTGAAACTAAGTTCTTATTGATCTAAAAATTAATAACTATGCTGGTCACTTTTACACATTCTTATTACTGCGTAGTAACAGTGAAAGTTATACAGCTACACACCAAACAAAAATTAACAAATTCTCTGAGACATATTTCACCTGTCTGTACACATTAACGTACTATCAGACATCCTTCAGCCCACTCACGATCTTCTGTTGTGCCCTGAAAGTTTTTTTTCTGCCTCATTTGCCTTGCGGCTAATATATCTGTTGCCTGCTGTTCTCAGCAGTTCCTCAGGTAGGACAGTTCTCTGCTGTGACTCTCTCTTTCTTTCTGTGCCCTAGTGTCTCTGAAAGACCCTATTCTCTGAGCAAGTTCTCCAAGACAGGAATAATCTCCTCCTTCATCCAGAAAGAACATTTGGTCCATTCACTTTTCTGAAGGAAGACAACAAATAGTCAGAATAAACAGACTAGACTGCCACATACTGTAAAGAGAAAGATCCTTTCCACTGTATCATCTAATGGTAAAAATGCAGCTCATATCCATATCAGATACCATGAGTATTTTAAGTTGACTTTCAAGCAAATGTATAACCCTGTAGAGCCACAGTCTACTCATCATCAGTTATTCCAATCCGAATCAGATTGAAATCTTATAAAAAGGAAAATATTTTTGCAAGAAATTTTTGTGTTTAAGTATTCACACTTTTTGTATGTCCTTCTTGTATTCACCACCTCATTTCCTTTAAAAAGGAGAGGCTCCTAACAACTGGAAAAGAACAAATATTGTAAAAACTTTGAAAAAGGGTATGGGAAAGGTGTTGAAGTCAGTCTTGCTTCAGATTCTGGGTAAATCATGATGCAAGGCCTCTTAGCACACACTTCTGGGCAGTGAAGGAGAAGAAGGTGATTGGAAACACCCTAAATGGATTTACCAAGGGGAAATCATGCCTGACAAGCCTGATGTCTTCTCTTCTAAGACTGCCTTTTAGGGAGAGACATGAGAGACTGTCTCGGGAAAAGCAGAGGAGGTCACTAACTTCAAGTAGATTAAGGCTTCTGCTAGTATCAAAAATGTTTTGTTACCTGAGTTAAGATGGTAAAGTGTGGAAGAGTGGACTACTAAATGAATGAGCAGAATCACCCCTAGAGGGTCATGATCAGTCAGTGGTATTCTGTTTGGAGGCTGGTGAGAAGTGACATTATAGAGGGTTTTGTCCTGGGACCTGTTCTGTTTAAGATCTTCCTCAAATAGCTTCAAAGAGGCAACAGAGTTCCCTCTTGTCAAGTATGTCAAGTATGCCAAATCTGAGGGAACAGGCTCTGCTCAATGGCAGAGGTACCATCCAAAGGGACGCAGCCACCTTGTAGGAATGGGCTAGCAGGAACTTCTGGAAATTCAGTAATGACGAATGTAAAAGTCCTTTGCCTGGGAAAGAAGAGGAAATCATATCAGCTACTGAACAAGACTTCAAGGCTGTGATGATAGCAAAGCCATCAGTTGGCAGTGCCTGTTATAAGGAAAGCCTTTTTCACCATAAGAATAGCTTAATAGTGGAGTAAAGAGAGTGAGTAGACAGCCCAGAGAGATTGTACAGTCTCCATAGTGTTTCAAGATTTGAGTCAAGTCCTGAGCAGCCTGGTCTGATCCCATAGCTGACTCTGCTTCAAGCAAGGGGTTAGACTAGAGATCTCCTAATATTCTGTGATCCTATGAGTTTAGAAATGCCTTGAATAGCTCGCATATGTCAGAAACACTGTATATTCCATAACAGTACATACAAGTAATCGGTGTTTTAGAGAGGTCTATAATGGAATACAGTCACAGAAATTTTGTTCTTGTATTCACAACAATGTAAACAATGTATCTGCTTGGTAATGCAAGACTAATTCCCCATCATTGCTACAGAAAAAAGATTTCACACAGATGCAAGATAAATACTAAAGAGCTCACTGATTATTTCGTAGCTAGTTCTGACAGGCAAAGCTATGCCAAATGATTCTTGAATGCAGTGGACTTGTTCTGTGGTCTGCATTAGGTTTTAATGGTCTTTGGGACAGTGTGGCCAATAGGTCAAGATAATTGTTAGTGAGAAAAATAAAAATGCAACAAGTTTTTATTATTTTTACCAAATTTTTATCAAATCATATAACATATGAAATTATAATTCTCATTATTCAGCCCAAATATTGGATAATTATTTAAAAATCATATCATAGTTGAATTTATGACTTATTGACATCAATAGGAGAAATTAAAGAGATTTCAGTGATAGTGGGATCATACCATAATACCCTACATTAACACAACAGCCTGAAACAGGATTTAATTGGAAGTTTTAATTCCAAACTTAATAAAATGTGCCAGCAAGTTTTAGTGGTACACAAATACAGTCGTTCACTAGTTGATCTACTAGGTAACAGATACCTACAACATTAATTTAAACATACAGGCATGCCCTGCCTAAGCTGTCCATGGTGTCTGGATGACAACTGGTAGATATGTGGATTTAAGCATCAGCAGCCTGAGAAAGAAATTACCCGCAAGCTAGAAGAGAGGAGCCAAAAAGGGTACATCCTAGCAGTTCTCAACCTCTTATATCCAAACAAAAGAATTTGAGTTTAACAGAATGTTCTTCCACCATAACAGCTTACAAACTGTGGAAAAGAAGTTTACTCTGCCTGAAGGGAAGCAATGATAGTTGTTTCACCTGCCATTTCCAGGAACAGACTTACACTTGGGGCGTTTGGTCAAGAAATGGATGATCCATGTTTGATTTCTTCTTACATCTGACAAGATTTAAATATATTTTCTATTTCCTAGATGCCAAGGTGTAAAATGGCAAGGAGAAGAAATGACTGTGTACACATGCCAGAAGAGAGGAGATCTGTTTTCTGCTTCTGGAACTGTTCATGAGTTTTACAGGAGCCAGTGTTGCACTAAATACAGAGACATGATGTTTCTCAAAGAACTGAGAAACTGATTGTGACAACCATGAACTGATTTAACACAATGATGTTGCTACATCCTCCATAAAATGTGATGTACTCAATTTTTAAAGAAAAACAATTAGTGTAGGTGCTGTTTACCTCTTACTTGGTAACATACTCAATAAAGCATTCATAGCAAAAAAGAATTTCCATGAAAAGTTCAAGGTGAAGGATGTTCAGCTTTGCATTTCTTATATGGGTTTGAACCAAGAAGACATGAAGTTTGAAATTGCTCAGTGTGAGAATGAAATTAGTAAAAAATTTCCAGCCTTTATTTGAATGATACACCTGCCAGGCACTTATAACAGGAATGGGACAGCAGGCTGTTTCTTTCTTCCTTAGAGTTAGCTTTCCTTTTCTTCTTAAAGGTTGATGTACCCAGCCTGTGGATCCCAAGAGACCGGAGTTAGGTGCCTGAACTCCAGAGATGTGATTCCTGATCTCTCTCTGGGTTTAGTGTATCTTACAATAATGGAAATTCATTTGTACACAAGATTTATAGCTTCAGTGGAGAGCACTCTCTGTCCTCAGACATTATAGGAGACCTATTGGGACCCAGTAGCAGAACACACAGCAGAAACTGAAAGTACTTAATTAATTTAATTCACTGATTTCATGAGGTAGCAGAGCCTGAGAGAACTATCAATATCTGGCTTTGAGCCCTAATGGCAATTCCTGTTTATTCACTGCCCCAAGAGGGTATATAGATCATATTTCCCATCATCCATTCCTTCTTGTGAGGTGAAAAAGCAACACTTGGTATTCCCACTCAGTGTTTGTGCTCTGTATATATATACCCAGTATCATGCTATGCATTTTTATTATCTGTGCTGAAATAGAAAGCAAATAAAAACAATGTTATAAATTCAATAAAACAATAGGAGAAGATACAATATAGGGCCCTGGAGAAAATGTGCACGAATAGCAGGCAGAAGCTAAAATGTGAAATACATATTGATCTTTTTGTTATGACTGAAGACTGCAGAGTGCACAAACAATGGAGGGAGGAATGGATGTGTGGATCTTTCTTATCTGGCACCACTGAATTTCTGTAGTCACCCTTCAGGAGCAGACAAACAAAGGTAATACTTGATCATCATGATTACAAATGGTGAGTCTCCACTGGTAAGTAAAAGTTAGCTTCTCATTATGATCTTGAGTGTTGAATCTTTTCCTAAAGTTTTCTAAAATAGGCCAAAATGGAACTAGCTAGAATTATCTGATGATTCCATTTTCAAATGTTTTTCATCTGTAGTGGGAAACCCACAGCAAAAAAAGAAACCAGCTCACAAGAAATTATAAAATCAAATCCTATTGACTCCATAAGGACTAGAATTTCACTAGTGACTTTTTAAAAATATCTCTTTAATTTATGGTTTATGGGCCACCTTTATGTTGCAGTCCTCCCTGAAAGATATCAGCAATTACCTTGAGGTATTTCAAATAAGCTCTTAGCCAGACTTTTCCTCCTGTGTTCAACAATTGTAGCTTTTCCTTTCAATTGTTTGGTGACACATAATGTTTTGCTGTGACCTGCATCCTGAAGAAAAATACTTCTCCCCAAGTCATTATTTGAGAAATGTCAAAGCTTCTTGACTACTTGTATTCATTAAAGTTTGTAGTTCCTTTAGAATCTCCTCCTATTGCAAATACCATGAAAGGGGACAGTCTCGTAATGTAATTGTGAGGTATGTCTGTATGAAGTGAGATATAGGAAGAGAATGAAATTTCCTTTACCTGTTGTACCTCTGATGACCAGCAGACAAACCTTTCAAGATGCTCACACTTTTCCTCATGTTCTTCTAATACTGTAAAAAATCAGAACACACTTAGAATCTAAAGAATTTCTACAAGAAAATTCTCTTTGAGATTGAGTACTCTCTAGAAGTGAAAAGCAACCTGATGATTGAGTGAAGTGCCCTGAGTGAAGTCCCCTTTTGAAAGTGATAGCAGAGTTTTATATGATTACAGACAATGACATCTAAACCAAAAATTAAAACTGCTGTATTATGAAATTGTCAGTCTCATACACTTGCTTAATTTCTGAAAAGAGTTTTCCAAGTTCTTTTTTTTTTTTTTTATTAGAAAGTTTTACAAAATTTAAGTAAACTCCACTGTGGTCTTACCTAAAGATCCGACATACTACTATAGTGGAAATATTTAATAATACTCAGAACATATCTATTCTTTACTTGAGTTGTAAGCTTATTCCCCGAAACAGTGTTCATTTGATCCAAGCTAGTGAACTAAAGATATTCATGGGAATATTTTTTTCCCTTCACTTTAATCACAGAAACATATTTTGATACACAGTTTAAAAGAGCTTTTTTAAGTGGGATTTTATTGGCTCTCAAAAGAAAAGTTATTTAGATAATAGATTGATAAAAGGCACTAATTTCACAGCTGTTGATTTAAATAATCTATAGTGAAAAAATACATATTTTATTTCTGCCAAGTACTTCAGCAAGAAAAGTAATGCAAATGACAATCAATTTCTACTCATTCTAACCAATATATCAGATATGGTCAATTTAGAAGAAAAGATCTTAAATAAAACTGTAAAGTTATTATAGATATGGTATGTTAATATTGAATTTACATTAAAATCAGAGAAATTATTGGAGCAGCAAAAAGGATTAGAGAATTAGTCATTATGAAGCTAGAAATAAAAGAGCATATTTTTTATAAATCTTAAATTGTTAGTTTACTATTTTTCACAGTCCATGGAAAAAGCCTCTATGATGACTTCTTTACCCATTTATTTATTTAACTGAATTTTTCAGCCCTAAAATGAAAAAAATATGCATCTCGCATTCTGAGTACAATCACATTAAAAGCTAATGAATACATTTTAGCTAGCCTCAATCACATCAAGGATCATAAGAACAAAGAAATATGACAAAAATAATTATTCTTCTGACAATGTCTATATTACTGTTGTCAAGCTTTAAGTAACTGCTGTGTTTCTGTGAGCATAGAAAAATATGATTTATTTTATGGTATGCATTGAAAAAAACAGATTCCAGATGTTAAAAATGAAGACAGGATACAGTACCAGAGATCGAAAAATGGTTACAAAAAAGATGTCAGCTACTTTTTCTTATATTTACTGAAGTTCAAGTCAGCTTTGTCTTGTCTTAGAATTGCAGAGATTCAGCAGAGAGTGAAAGACAGTTGTCTTCTACGCGTGGATCTCTAACAGTTATAGATCCAAACCCAAATTGCAGTATTGATGTGACAGCTCCTGCAACACCTAATACAGATGATAGTGCACACATGTAATACCCTTTTATAAAGAAAAGGCACTGCTTAGCAAATTATGCACTGCATTTAGTACCAAAAAGATGTAGCCCTTTTTTATTGTACCGATTCAACTTTAGTCTTGAAACGACTAAGGCATGGATGAAACTGCATGGATGCTACCTAAAAGAAATAAGCTTAGACTTCCAACAGTCTATTAATAAGAACAGTCATTCTGTCTGTAACTTTTAAATGATCATCTAGAAACAGCTGAAATAATCTGGAAGACCAGTAGATTTCAAAACTCCTTAAAATAAACTATAGACAAATGGATCCATTTCTGTTACAGAAGTTACCTCTCTTTTAAGTGCTTTTCCCAGCCAGGTCTTAGTATGTAAGAGTAGGTCTGGGAAAGCTGATGGGTTTCAATAAAGACTTAAACTTTCTCAAATCCTGTATCTGACATTGCATGTATTATTTGTAGATAACTGTGAATGATACCTAGGAAAATAGAAAGGAAAAGCATGCTGAGAACCTAGTTGTAGAACAGGACTCAGAGTCTCTTTTTAAATAATGTTCAGATTTTATGAACTCTAACATTTTTGAATAACTGGATTTACTAAGAATAGATCTGTGCTTTCAGCATCCTGAAAAGTAGTTTTTTCATATGAATGAGGCGAGAGAGAATGAATCATCATATTAGTCAAAATTAATTATTTTAATCTGGAATCCTGGTGTTAAAAGAGAGGGAAGGTTGTATTCTGTAAATTAGAATTCCAAACTCCAATAGATAATTGTTTTTTTGTAGGATTAAACAGTTCCTTAAATATAATCAATAAGGGAGGTCCTACAAATATTTTCCCAGATTAAGGTTTTTGGCACTGTTTTCCATAGGATTCCCATAGACAAGTTGTATCTATGTGAATTAGATGAGCAAACAGTGAAGTGAACCGAAAATTGGCTGAATAACTGTGACCAGAGAGCTGAGATCAGTGGAAAGAAGTCTTGTTGGAGTCCAGAGGTGTACTCTAAGAGTCAATATTGAGTCTCATCCTATTGAACATTAATGACCTGGATCATAAAATAGAATGTTTGCTCAGGAAGTTTGCTAGGAATACAAAACTGGGAGGTATGGTTGATATGTCAGAGTAATGTGTTGTCATCCAGAGTGACCTTGACAGATTGGAGAAATGGGTCGACAGAACTCACGTAATACAACAAAGGGAAATGGAAGCTCCTGTACCTGGTAAGGAACAATGCCAAGCACCAATGTAACCTGAGGTCCAAGAGGCTGAAAGCAACTTTTCAGGAAAGGACCTAGGGGTTCTGTTGGAAACTAAATTAAACGTAAGTTGGCAGTGTTTTCTTGCAGTAAAAATAGACAAAAGGTATCCTGGACTGCTTTAGGGAAAGTATTGCCAGCAGGTTGAGGAAGGTGATGCTTCCCCACTACTGAGCACTGGAGAGGCCACACCTGTAGTACTATGTCCAGTTCTGGGCTTCCCAGTGCAAAAGAGACATGAACATGCTGGAAAGAGTCTAGCAAAGGGCTACAAATACTTTGCAAGGACTGGACAGGATCATCCTTCCTGTGAGGGAAGCCTGCAAGACCTGAGAAATGTTCAGTAAAAGGAAGAGAATGATCAGGATGAATTTTGTCAGTGTATGTAAATACACAAAGGGAGAAGATGGAGTGAGGCTCCTTTATGGAGGTACAGTGACAGAACTAGAGGCAACAGGTACAAACTAAAACACTGTAGGTGCCATCTGAACATCAGGAAACACTATTTACTGTGACCGAGCACTGGTATAGGTTGCCCAAAGAGGTTGTGGAGTCTCTGTCCTTCCAGATACTGAAAAGTTGGAGGTTGGACCAGATAGTCCCTTCCAATATCAAACAGTCTGTGAATCTGTGATGGACATAAATTTTTTTCCTTTATTTTCTGAGATGTGAAGTATATTCTATTATCACTGACCCTAAATTGTACATTCAGCTTTCTTTCTTGCATTTATTAGATCATTTTCTTAGGTATCATGTAAATTTTGAAGGGCTAGTCCTGATGCAAAAGCCATTGAAGATAGCAGTGACTACGTAATCTCATTTCCATGGTTTTGTTCTACTCACTGAACATAATAATATGAGAACAGTAAAAGAACAGAATGAAGACAAGGACAAAATGATTATGTGGGCACTTGGGCAGTGAATACATCTGGTTCTGCTTTTTTCATAAGCTAATACAAAATTGTTTTCCTGAATTAGATGAAATTAATTAAAAAGATTAACTAATCAACAACTGGAAAAAAAAAAGGCCCTGAAGAACTTAATTTCACATTATTTTACAAATTAAAGAAAGAAAAATGAATGATAGTCACACACTATGCACTGTAAGAAAAACTTTTCTCTTTCAAAATTTGTCTGGGTAAGCTTGGTTTTTCTAGCATCACCACTTAATTCCTTCATGAACTTTTAGAAGACTGTTTCTGGTACTCAGGCATCAAGATATCATTTCCCACATTTTTGCAAATTTTTACCAATAGTGTTGTACAATCTTCCAAATAAAAGACTACTAGACCACTATCTGCATAATCTTGCAATACTTGGAAGCAGAATTTTTGAGTATTTTCATCATTTGAAAGGCACTCTGAAGAGCAGGTGATTTTTGTTTGTGGACCACTGGTAATGGTATTTCCAAATTGGCTGCAAGATTATTTTCCAAATTCATCAGAAGTCCTTCTGGATGAATCCTTTTGGTCTCTGCTCTCACTTATTGTATAGTGAATAGAACACAAAGAAGTCAGAAAGACACGAAAAAACCTGAAGCAAGAAAAACCCGAGTAAAAAACCCCAACCAACCAACTAAGCAAAAAAAAAATCAAACCACAAACCAAAAAACCTCTCCCAAAAATCAACCAACAAACAAAAACCCAAACCCAAACAGAACACCCCCCCTCCAAAAAAACCCCCACCAACATCACCTCCCCCATCAAAAAAAACCCAAAACAAATAAACCCACAAAAATGAAAAAGGTAAGCTCAGGTCTCCTGAGTTTATGTATGTCAGTTAAGGGCAGAAAAAATCAATGGAACATCTTAATTCATCTCCTACATAACAGTCTACCAGATTGTATCCACTTACTTCTGTGTATTGCCCGGTAGCATCATCTGATTTCAGCGAAGTTCATCATCTGTTTTCAGATTAGAGTCTTTATTAATAGAGTCTTTACTCACTTATAATTGCTGACCATTCACTTCTTAAAAAAATGCCAATTGCCTATTTATTTCAATTTGTGCACCTTCCAGTTGAAGTCATTATGTCCTGCTATAATTTTCTCCACTAGGTCCGAAAGTAGAAAGGTGTTACTCACTGAGGCAATTCTCAGATTTCTCTTCATGAAGAAAGCAGAGGAACATTTAAAACTTACAGACAGGTTATAGCTACAAACATCTTACAGATGCAGATTCTCTCCAGAGTTAGTTTTCCAAAAATTCAATGGTTCTTTCAGTCCTTATTTCTTTCTAAATACCTACGCATTTGTCTCTTTTAAAGATCTGCCTTTATCTTATCTTCACTGCTGTTTAACTCTGCAGAAATTCTATTTGTGATATCTAGAGAGTTCTGTCAGTCGTAACTTTGTATTTACTTCCAGATAGTAGATTAAAATGACTACTAGTCTTAGGTTTAAGTTTGGTTGCTCTGGAACCTCATAGAAATAACTCCATCATTGTATTTCCTTCTGTAAACTGTTATTGTATAGTTGTCAGGTAGTTGGGTCCATTTAAAATGTTGTTTAATGTAATAATGTGTTCTAAGTAATATGCTATGTAGTAATTTAATAAAACCCAAACTTCCTTCAGGGGATTAATTAATCCTTTATGTATGTTCTTATTTCTATATATTTAATCTATATTTTTTCTTAAAACCTTTATTATTAACCTCTATGTTAAAAAGCAGTCTGAAGTGTCTGTCCTCATTTATATGTATTTCAGCATGAAGTTTTAAGCTATCATTGTGAATAGAAGAATGTCACTTTATTTAACATTACAATCCAGCTCCTTTTTAATCCATTTAATACAAACCACAGTGATTTAATATACACAGTTCTTTTCCCCTCAGTATGTTGTGTCAAGCTGCATAAAATGCTATAAACACTATGTGTCAAAACAGTGGTTTGGTTTCTGCTCAGATAGTTTTCTTTCCAGTAGCTGATATAGAACTGTGTTTTGGATTTAGGATGAGAATAACATTGATAACACACTGATGTTTTTGTTATTGCTGGGCAGGGCTCAAACAGAGTCAAGGTTTTTTCTGCTTCTCACCTCACCCCAGCAGCAAGGAGGCTGAGGGTACACAAGAAGTTGGGAGGGGACACAGCCAGGACAGTTGACCTCAGACAAGGGATATCCCACACCATAGGGACTCAGTATATAAATGTGGGGGAAAGCTGGCTGGGGAATGCTGCTCAAGAACAATCTGGGCATTGACCAGCTGGTGCATTTTGTCACTTGTTCTGTATGTTCTAATTATTTTTTGATTTCTATTATTAATTTTTTTTTTTTCTGTTCCATTAAACTATCTTTATCTCAACGTGCAAATTTTACTTGTTTTCCAATCCCACCTGGGAAGTGGAGCAATAAGCAAACAGCTGTGTGGTGTTTAGCTGCCACACAGTCAAAGCTGTGACTAAATAAAATAATGAAATTGGGCTCATTTTACAAAACCTAATTTCTGTAGTGGTCTTTAATTAATTACATACTAGTACTTTAGTTTTTTATCATCTGATTTCTGTCATCTTTGTCTGCATTTTTTAGGGAATGATAGTCTAATTTATCTGTAATTGCTGTTCATTCCCGGTGTCTTATAAGCACATTATAAGCACTTCTACAGTCTTTCTTTCTTGTAGTGAGGGGCCCAAAACTGAACACAGAATTTGATGTACAACCTCATCGGTGCCCACCACAGGGGAACTATCACTGCCCTGGTCCTGCTGGCCATACTATTTCTGAGACAAGCCAGGATACTCTTGTTCTTGTGGCCACCTGGGCACACTGCTGGCTCATTTCAGACAGCTGTTGACCAATAACCCTATGTCTTTTACTGTAGGGTGGTTTTCCAGCCACTGTTCTCCAAGCCTGTGGCTTTGCATGGGCTTGTTGTGAGCTAAGAGTAGGACATGGCACTTGGCCTTGTTGAACTTCACATAACTGGCCTCAGCCCATCGATCCAGCTTGACCAGATCCCTCTGCAGAGCTTTCCTGCCCTCCAGCAGATCAACACTCCCACCCAACTAGGTGTCATCTGTGAACTGAGTGAGGGTGCCCTTGATCCTCTCATCCAGGTCATGGATAAAGATATTAAAAAGAACTGTCCCCAGCACAGACCCTTGAGGAACACCACTTGTGATGGGCTGTCAACTGGATGTAACTCTGTGCACGACCACTCTCTGGGCTCTGCCATCCAGCCAGTTTTTTACCTGGGAAACAGTGCATTCATCCAAACCCTCAGCATCCAGTTTCTCCAAGAGAATTCTAGGGGAAATGGTGTGTAAGGCTTTACTAAAGTCCGTGTAGAGAACATGCATTGATCTCTTTACACAGATGAAGAGAACAAACTGTTTCTCTGTAGCTTTTCCACTTTTCTTTCATAGTATTTGCTGATCAGCAGGCTTAAGCACCTTAATACTAGATTACAAATTTACTTCCCTGACTGAACTTTGTCAGACCTTTAAGATTAATCATACAAATACTTTGGTTTCAGGCTGCTTTTTTACCTTAAGGGTGACCTATGAAAATAATCATAACAAAAATAACAAAAGGTTCTTTGGTTGCAAGAAAAAAAGGTGTTTGCATTTTTTTCAATATTCTCAGCAACAGAAACAACTTAGTGGAGCTAGTGTGTGAATTGTAATGATAAAATGAAGCTGCTGAAGTGATGTATAAGTTAAAAAAAAAAAGAGAAATCTATCTAAAGGTTCAACTCAAACATCTAAATTCATCAGGAGAAATTAATGTCTGTTTTTGATCTATTAACAATAGAGACTGAAAAGGAATTCCTAAGAAAAGAAGTGAAAAAGATGCTACATACAAAAAAATACATCTTTACTGTAATTTCTCTCTTTTTTTTTAATTAAAATTTATTGCCATCCTGGGATGTGTCTGTTAATCCTTGCACTACTTTTCCTTTTTTGCCAGGTCTTATGTGCTTATATGTTTCTATAATTTGCATGCTGTGCATTTTGTACACCTTATTTCATTACCCCTAAAGCAACGTCTCTGTTAATCAAGGGATAAAGGTGTGACTAGAAATTAACCTATTGCTGCTTTTTGAAACAGTAGGTTACTTTCTGGAAAGATTAATTTTAAACTAGTAGAAAACATCAAGAAAACCCAGGGGGTGCCTAGTAAATCTACCTGGAGGAATTTCAGTAATCTGAAATACGGTATTCTCCAGCTCAGAATTTCATCTAAGATAGCTGAGATCAAGTGATTCATTGTATTCTCCTATGGGAAATTATGTATGAACCCCAGTGAGGCAGAGATTAAAGCTGCCCACTTCTGTCAAAGGGTTGACATGCCTGATAACATGACTTTAAATATCTTTAAATAAAAAAATATCCAAACCAATTTTTGCACAAAAGGAAAGGAAATAAAAATACCTCTTCTGGCTTACATGTAAATTGGTGTGTTTGAATTAATAGAGATAAGAGTGCTCTGAAGTGAAGGACTTATCATCAATTTTAAGAGCAATGGATGCAAGCTCTGACAGAACTTTGGCTACAAGGGATTTCTGTCACTAATCACTCATGATGTCTTAAGAGGCATAGGAAGACGAAATTTTGTTTTTATCTGGTAATTTTTTCAGGGTTGGTTCTACTTAAGAGCAAAGTGTGTGCCAGTTAAAACGTTTCCTCCAAAGCAAAGAGGAAGAATATATGCTTACATTGCATAGGCCTACATCTGACATCTTAAAGGTGCAATTAATTACATCTTAATGTTGACAAACAAAATAGGTCAGGTCAATAACACCCTATAAAAGTATCTTTTTCTCTCCACTGACATTAGAGGTAGACTAAGTGATTAGGCCAAGTATAGATATCTATAATGCAGACTTCTGCTGGTATATGAGAAAAAATCCTTTTACATAAAGCAGGTCAAACAAAATTGTGGTACAAGCATTTCAGACAGAAGCACAGCATATAATTTTTCAGAAGGCCAGGATAGATGAATATAATCCACTTTTTTGATTTAAAACTTAGAAATCTTTGATTAATTTTATGTCAAGACGAAAGACTTCATCCTCATTTACCCATTAAGTCCTGGAAATCATGGATCAAACACAAAGTATGCTATAAAAACATGATCATAATTCTTCTACCTTCCTAATTCAAAATACTTTGTACTTTTTAATACACAGATTTTGCAAAGTTTATGAAACTCATCCTTGAGGCTTTGCTACACTTCCCTGTTGGTTTGAACAAAGGACCACTCCCATTTTCAAACTTCTTCTCTGATGATAGTGAGTTGACAGATTTGTAAATTTGGCTGCTTGCTCCACAGGCCATCTGCAGAATGCTCCACAGGCAACAGTAAAACAAGGACTTAGAAGCTGAGCTTTACTACCTCCTTTTCCTGCTCTCTCCAGTTAGTATCAGTTAATTGAGTGTTTCCATATTAGGTAGCATAGTGGTGATTGTTCCATTGCAGAATACTTGGTCAAGTTAGGTATCTTTATATCTTAAACCAGTGAGCTGTGGGATGCTGCAGTTGTGCAAAAATAGTGAAAGGTAGTATGGGAGATGCTGGTCAAAGCCTTTGCTGTACAATGCTATTGCAAATCTATATGAAGAAGGAATGATTATAAAACCAGGTGCAGTAGCAAAATATAGATTGTTGTTGTTTTTGTTTTGAGTGGGGTAAATGTTACTCAAAGAAGTGCTTGTCTGCATGAAATAAAAACCATCAGCATTTTACAGAGTGCATGACTGAGTTCCACCACTAAATCCTATTATGGCTGAGCAGAATATAGGTATACTGAAGAGTATATCCTGCAATATAATTTCCAAATAAACAGTCCATAGAGAAGTAAGATATGTGAGAAAGACAAATGATTTTGTAAGACAGACATAGAACAATGAAATTTAAATACTGATGAAAGGACCCTTCTTATGGCTTGTGCAACATAATCAGAAATTTTCTGGAGATTAGAGATTTTTTTTTTCTGGAAGATTTCATGTATCTCAGAAAAAAAAATAGCTTCTTTGTTGAAAAATAACTGATTTACAACAAAGAAGCATCTCAGAAATTTCATAATCTGATTTTGATGCCTTTGTGAAATGAGACCTTGACTTGAGTCTTGAGGTCAATTCTGTCTTCAGTTACATGTCTGAAATTTCCTTTGAAGTCAATCAGTTAGCTAACTGAGAGAATTTCCCCTGTGATCCATATATGAGAGATTTCTGTTTATTACAGTTTAGTTTGCTGCTATAGTAAAAAGAGAATAACAACAGAAGACTATAATCTTTTCCCTTCCCTTCCCTTCCTTCCCTTGTTAAAATATCATTCACTGTATTCAAAATTTTTTGTTACATGGTTGTCTGCTAAATGTAAAAATATTCTGAGCCCAAAACTGGAGGTTTTCATTATAAGGTTATGAAATTCCAAATATCAATGTCTTCTTTTAATGATAGACCAGAGGACACAGGGGACAGTACCTGTCCTGAGCTGTAAAACTACATTTAAAACACAGCAGTTTTGTTTTAAGCAAGGATGCTAACCCTCTTTGGATGTTAAAAACTCATACTGTGATATAAAGGCAGAAATTAGGCATAATTTCATATTTTCAAACCTCATAAGAATTCACTGTTGAATGCTGAATAGAACGGTTGTTAGTATTCAGTTTTTTAACCAGAACCTTTGCAGCAATTCACCTCTAATCAGAAAAATAAAACAGAAAGAAGGTGTGCCAGAGAAGCCACTTGGTAGAGTCCATGTCAAGACCTAAGGTGTGTTTGAGAGGTGTAATGCAACAAGGGATGAAGACATGTTTTTTAAACTTTATTATTTATTTTTGTATTATTATTTTAAGTGTGAAATTTTTCAGAGGTCTTGGAAACTATTTTGAAAGGAGATGGGGCAATTCATGTAGCACCTGAAAAAAACTTCCACCCTCATTGTGAGATACAGGGGTCAGGTTTTTACACTTCCCCTTTGGAATGGGGTCACAAAAGGGTTGTATAAACTTTGGAGGCACGCAACCATTCTTTCAGACCAAAGAAACAGAAGTAACCCTGCAGCCTATTCTTTGTAAAAAAAATAAATTCCATTCCTTCAGATAGGTAGAAAGTAATTTTTTATTCTGCTTTATGAAACTGTGAACTCTTTAACACATTAATATCTTTGACTAGCTATGTTTGCCTTGATAATTCTTAAAATTTTTATTAACCCCTCCCTTTTTAAAGTATTTGCAGTTATAAATATGAATATAAAAATTCACACATTTTGCACATTTTATGAAAAGAAAATAAAGCATTTTGAAACTTGTGTTGCCTAAAGAGACCACGGAGAAAAAGACTCCAGGCCAATTTAATGTAGGAGATAAAATAAAGAGAACTGGTCCTCTAATTAGGCCTCAGGCCAGGGGAATACACATAACATGAGCATTCCCAGACAGTGGTTCCATGATTTTACAAAAAGGTCCATCCAATCCCAGTTCTGTCCACTCCTGGTTCTGCCCAGTTCAGCCTCCTGACACATCCCTTCAACAATTAGGTCTGGGGGTGTTTGGGACCCCTTCTTCCTCACCTTCATCTTCTTCACAATACGTACAGTCTTTGGAGCTTCTGCAAAGTTCTGGGCTTGAAGGTCGCTGTGTCTGTGTACTATCTTATGGTCCAGACCTAGGGTGCTTTTCTACAATCCTATCTTAAAAGGAACACTAAACATGCCAATGGAATTTAGAGGGATTGATATGAAATGAGATAATAGGGTTGGGTATGTGTAAATGTTATGCTACAGGATAAGGGATATAATACAACTGCATTAAAATCTACATTTTCTTCATAGCTACTTCTAAAATTGACAAAGGTTAAAAAAATCCAAAAAGCTCTGAGGCATCACTTGAGAATTATTTTGAACAATTTTACTGCACTTACCATAAAGTCAGGGGATGATGGAAAGAGATATCCCTTATGAAAATTCGGGTTCTGAGAATGTTTTAAATATATTTTCAAAACAAAAGTTTAGGACTTTTCATCTTTCACTTTTCCTTTAGAACTCAAGGGAAAGTAGAATTTATATACATCTATGTCCAGCAATAAGAAACTCTTTTCTTTTAAAATATCTGAAAGAGTACTTTAAGATATTTCCCATACTGAAGGTGAGTTGCAAATTCTCCATGGTTTTGTGTTAAAATAGTACTTGCTGTTTGGATGCTTGCAGTATTTAAATTGTAATACTGTGAATATATATACATATATATATATATATTCACCATGGCACCATATTAAAAACAGCATCCTGCAATCCTCCGAAGAATCCTTAGGGTTCTCCTTCAAGAAGAACAAGGATTGGTTTGATGAAAGCAATCAAGAGATCCAGGAATTGTTGAGGATGAAGAGAACCACCCGCCAAGCACACCTTGCACTGCCATCCTGTCACGCAAGAAAAACAACCTTTCGTCTTGCATGCAGCAAGCTCCAACAGAAACTCCATGACATCCAGAACAAGTGGTGGATTGATCTAGCTGAAAAAAAACTCAATTATGCGCAGATACGGGTAATCACAAAGGATTCTATGAGGCCCTGAAAACAGCATACAGGCCCACATACCAGGTACAAAGCCCTCTACTCAGCACTGATGGTCAAACACTTCTGACAGATAAAACCTCCATTTTGAATCGATGGTCTGAACACTTTCAGACTCTTTTCAGTACCAACCGTGTAGTCCAAGACTCAGCAATTCAGTCCATCACACAACTGGTGAAGTACCAATTGGATACTGCCCCCGCTTTAGGAGAAACCCTCAAGGCCATACAGCAGGTGAAAATCGGCAAGGGAGTTGGGGTTGAAGGAATTCCATCTGAAGTCTGAAAACATGGGGGCCTTGCACTCCATGCTAAATTTCATGAGTTTGTGGTGCGCTGTTGGGAACTAGGTGAACTCCCATCAGATCTTTGAGATGCAGTCATCATCACTTTGTGTAAGAAGAAAGGAATTAAATCAGATTGCTCAAATTACTGTGGTATTACTCTGCTCTCCATTGCTGGCAAAATCCTGGCAAGAATACTCTTGAACAGATTTATACCAGCTATAGCAGAAGGAATTCTACCTGAAAGTCACTGTGGTTTCAGAGCCAACAGGAGCACCACCGACATGGTATTTGTTCTCAGACAACTGCAAGAGAAGTGTAGGGAACAGAACAAAGGTCTCTATGTAACCTTTGTTGATCTCACCAAGGCTTTCGATACTGTGAGCAGAAAAGGTCTATGGTATATTTTGGAACGTCTAGGTTGTCCCTTCAAGTCCCTTAAAATGATCATCTCACTCCATGAAGATCAGCACAGCCAAGTCGGATATGGCAATGCACTTTCTGAGCCCTTTCTAATAAAGAATGGTGTGAAACAAGTCTGTGTTCTCGCTCCTACCCTGTTCAGTCTTCTTTAGCATGATGCTCCAAAGGGCCATGGTAGACCTCGATGATCAGGACAGTATCTACATCTGATACCGTACTGATGGAAGCTTATTCAACCTAAGGCGACTGAAGGTCCACACCAAGACCTTAAACCATCTTGACCGGGAGCTGCTTTATGCTGATGACACCGCCCTTGTTGACCACACAGAAGCAGCTCTGCAACGTTTAACATCCTGTTTTGCAGATGGTGCTGAGCTCTTTGGGCTGGAAGTCAGCTTAAAGAAGACTGAAGTTCTCTATCAACCTGCACCTCAGGAAGTCTTCCATCATCCCCACATCACCATTGGCCAATCAGAGTTCAAATCAGTCCAGCAGTTTAATTACCTAGGTAGCATCATCTCGGATGGTAAGATTGACGGGGAGATAGACAACAGGTTAGCACGGCATATAGTCCCTTTGGAAAACTCCATAAAAGAATATGGCGTAATAAACACCTGAAGAAAAGTACCAAGATCAGTGTTTACAAAGCCATAGTGCTGTCTACTCTCTTACATGGTTCCGAATCATGGGCCAACACCTGCGTCTCCTAGAACCCTTCCATCAACGCTGTCTCCGTACAATCCTAAACATCCACTGGTCAGATTATGTGACCGATACATCTGTTCTGGAACAAACAGCAGTCACAAGTATAGAGGCCATGTTGCTGAGAACACAGCTGTGTTGGGCAGGGCACGTCTCCAGAATGAAGGACCTCCGCCTCCCTAAGATCTTGCTTTATGGTGAACTTACCACTGGCTGCTGCAAGAGAGGAAACCCAAAGAAAAGATACAAGGACTCCCTGAAATAACAGCTCAGCTTCGGCCATATTGATCAACATAACTGGTCTACTCTGGCCTCAAATTGGGAGGTCTGGAGACACACCATCTATAACGCTGCTGCTGCTTTAGAGAACGCATGCAGGATCACTCTCGAGGAGAAAAGGCAACGCAGAAAGAACCGTGTCTTGCAGAATATACCTCCTAAGGAGTCTTTCTGCTGTGCCTTTTGCAATAGGATATGTCTATCTCGTATTGACCTCATTAGCCACCAGAGTGCTTGTAACAAATGTGGATGGAGCCTTCCTAAATCTTCGTTCATGAAGCCTAGCCATGAGTTACTGTGAATATATATACACATATATTTATATATGTGGGAGGAAAGGGGAGAATGCAAACCAACACCTTGGTGCAGTAGAATTTTAGTAGAATTAAAATGCCAAGGCACGCTTGTCTAAACTTCGCTTAACACTGTAGAGAATAACTTGTGAGAATTATATATGAGAAGTCTGATGATTCATAATTTTTAAATTTAATATTTATATGAATAAAACCCAGGTTCACACATAAAGCTAATATCTAATCTATGAATAATTTTATTGTGCTTTTAGCACAAGAGTCTATGTATAACAAACCAGAAAAGCAGTCCTTACAACATCCCTCTTTTAAAAAAGTAGATGACAAAACACCTATTTCTTCCCCTCAACCTTGACTGACAAGACAGATGAAATGAAGACAGAGAATGATTACAGATATAGTGAATGTGAAGTGTTTAGAGGAATAGAAAACTGCCAGAAATTCAATTAAATGCATCATGAGAAAAACCACCATCAATCACCCTTTTCAGTGGTCACAAAAGATTATTACAAAATGAAATGCCAGTTCACTAAGAGTAGACAGAAAAGTATTAATAAAAATAAATAAAAAAAAAGGAGAAAAAAGTGCTTACCCTGAGTTCAGAGACAATCTGGACAATCTGGGTCAATCAATAAAAAATGTTGCAATAACAATGCACAAGTTAAAGAAGTACATCTTAAATGCAGATAATATTTTCATCTACATAAAAAAAACTGGTATTATAGGGATATGTATACTCTGTGTTACATGTGTTTTTATCAAAGTTTATAGTGAAGCAAATCAGAAATATGTTCCCTAAGATGTGGTGTCATTCTTAAGTGTCTTTTTATTAATGTAGTGTCTTTTTAGATGCTACGTTTCTGACATTTTAAGATTCAGAATATGTACTGAACAGCAGAAATCCAAACCTAACGTTTTTCAAAAATATCATAAACATTAAACAAATCACATTATTTGGAAAGACTGATTTATTCAAAGTTTAAGACTGGTAATATTTAGAGTATGAATTTAATGAGATTAGCATTGTAAAGTTTTTATTATAATTTATTTAAAATAATATTACAATACTATGATTATAGAAGGTCAGTGTAGTAATTTGCTACACTAATTTGTGGGGTCACTCCTGAGAACTGATGCAAAAGGCTGCCTCATGTCCTTAAAGTGTTTTCATAAAAATTTTTTTACTCTACGGGAAGTGACATTAACCTGCTGCCATGAGAGCAGTGTCAAAAGGCTTTAGAAAGCCAGCTGTCACAGTGACAAATGCTATACTGACTTCTCTTTGACAGGTTTCTGGAGTCTGCTAAAATCAGTTCCTTCAAGTTTTAAGATCACATTGTTTTCCAGATGGAGAATGATATCACTGATTTATGGATAGAAGGACTCATACACTGGGTGGGAGCCGGTACTGTTGCAGAATTTCTTTACATACCCAGCCCGATCTTGGCCTTGTTGGACTTCTGCAGCTGTACCACAGCAGCTGGGCATTGTGCAAACCTGCTACTGCTATGCTGGTGATGATCCTAAAAGAGGAAACAGAGAGCTATGTGAATATGCTTGCATCACCACCTTTTCTGTACCTATTTTCAGGATGGGATGAGATGACTGAGTGCCTTCTTTTTTTTCCTTGTAGGGTTATGAAAGTTGTCTCTTCCACCCAAGGAAGGACTGGGAATTGCCAAACTGTAAATTAATCTCTTCCATTACTGAAGTTTTATAGCTATGCATCATACAACCATAGAGCAGAGTTACTCTTCTTTTCATACATTACCTTGAGGGTTTTCTTTGACCACCTTTTGGAGAATTGCTTTTTAACTACTCATAATTCAAGCTGCTTCTTTGCAGCTAAACAAGAAACTATCAAAAAGGAAAACAAAACCAGTTTCAAATCATCATGATGAAATCTTACCAAAAACTACCAAAATATGTTAACTGCTAAACACTATGGCATCAGTACTCTGTTTTAGATTGTTTTAGATAGGTGGAAACACACAACACTGTATTAGCAGTGCTGATGTGTAAAAATTTTAATGTGATATACTATCAACATATACCTGGTCACAGCCCTGTTTTGAACAGTCACTGGTCACCATTTTTTAGAGGTACTTACTCCACTGCATTTTCTTGAGTTTATGTTTTCTGTCATTTAGAAACTTCAGTGTTAATTGCCCAGTGATAAAGTATAGGTAATTTATCATCTCAGCATCTCTCAGTTTGTTGAAACAACATACAACAGACAACAAAAATTTCAGATTCAGGGATGACTGCACAGTGAGTTTGATTTAAAAAAAGATCCTTTTCTGGTCTACATCTAGTATGCCAAGCCCAACTGTAATACACAATATCTTTAGAGTGAAATTGAAAAAAAGTTTGGAGGAAGAGGTCTGTTCCACAGAGACAGACAGGTTTGTCCCTTCCGTGTGCTGCTTGGTTGCCTGCGTTCCAGTCTATGGCCATCATAGACAGGTTTTAAATTACATACCAAACACTAAGTTACTGTGCTAGTTAAAACTGCATAGAGAACTTCAGGAGACAGATTAGGTTCTTATAGCCATAAGAGTTGATAATGATTGTGGCAGCTGTGGTACCAGTTGACAGTTTAGCTCCTGCCATGACCCGGTCTGGTAAACTCAGTCCTATCAAGCATCAGAAGAAATTTCACAAAGAAGGCAAAACACAAGTTATACTTTCTTCCACGGTCCCAGGTACCAGGCATCCCTAAATGTCTTGCACGTGTTTAATTTAAAAATGGGAAGTAAACATAGTGGAGTGAGTAATAAGGAATAAGCCTGGTCAAGGGCTGCCAGATCTGAAGGCTTATACACATTGGAAAAAATTTCCTTTTTTATTACAACTCCTTTTCCTTAGAAAAACCTTAGTACGTGTCACTATCCAAGCACTTACTATTTGTGTTAATAACTCTCCACCAAGAAACAATTTTATTTTGTTTTCCAAAACTTCAGATTTTGAGCAAATTTGATTTCTAATCAAAACATTGGGCTTAAGCACCATTTTTTTTTTTTGATAAAAAATGTAATGTCCTTCAACTGTTACTGTCTTTCTTTATTACTGTACAATCAGCATGTCATCAATGGCAATCAAACCCAAAAAGTAGATATATATGGAGAGAGGAAATTAAAAGTTTGTTTTATTTAACTTTGATGCAGGAACTATTCTTGGTTCTTACTGTTTTTTACTTTTGAGAAACCATTTCAAAATATCAAGTTTCTCCCTAGCTCTAGCTTCACAAAGCACCTCATGCTTAAATTTAAGGACAGGAGTATTTTATTATGATTTTGTTCAAATAATATGAATAAACATACTGCTATAAAAGACAATGTATGCTGTTTCACCAGTGGTATGCTACAGAACCAAACCAGCAAACTCCCAAAGTTTGATTTGTCCTACTGAGTCAGAAAAAATATGACCATCACAATTGTTTATATTACATATTAAACCCAGATTAGAATCTGTGTTTATGTCCTACACCATAACTTTTTTTGCTATACTTATAAATCCTTAAAGTAAGTGCTTTTCAAATTCCAGACTTGATTTTTGAGCTGGAACCAGAGCTGAGCCCTGAAAGTTCTTCTTATTCTCTCTTAGGAGACAGAAGACAATATTTTAAACACAGAGTGAACTTAGTTGTCTCGTTGGCCCACTTATTCTTACTGTTTTCAATTAATTTGAAAGACAGAGCCACACTTGCTTTGTGGATGTGGTGGGCTCCAGTCATTAAGGAGAACAATGACATTAGTTTCTCCTCTCCATCTTAAATCATTCTGTTAGTGTTTGTTTGAACTACCTCTCCAGTGCTGGCGTAAACTAGGTTTTCTTAAATCAAACAAAGGTGGGGCAGAATGGGGTGGAAAAAGAACTCACATGGGAAGACTTCAGCCTTAAGACATCCAGAAAAACCACCATTTCTGAACCTGAAATGTTACCTACTTCTGTGAACTTCTCTACTCCACTGAACCAGGAGATTAAGTGAGACAGAGTGATGACAGGTAGTGCTTGTTGAAGCTTCGTGCTGTCAGTGTGTCTGCAGGCACAACTGCGGTAGATCTATTTGGACTCCAGGTCAAACCCTGGGTTCAGGGCCAGCAGCTACACCGAGCCATGTAGCACTAAACCTGCATTATATGGGGAAACTGTTGTTTAAACATGTCTTAAAATGGCTTTTGGTGGTCTCTTTGCAAACACATGTTTCTTCTTCCCAGTACCCCCCATGTTATCCGTCCAGGAATGTCCTGCATAACCCCCGTGTTATCCATGCAGGAATGTCCTGGGAAGGTGTCCTGAGGTGTTTCCCATTGACCTTTGTTAACTTCTTCTTGTGATTGGGTGTTCCTATAAGCCCCTTGAGACTTCTAATTGGTTACTATGTGAATCCTCCTAAACCCTATAAATGTAACATCCCCAACAATAAACTCTCTCTTGCCTCCTCTCCAAGCCCGGTGTCCTGTCTCCCTGCCGGCCATGGGGTCACGTGCGGGGGGGGGAGGGGGGAGCACCTCTCCCCTCCAGGCTCAGGGTCAGAAGAGACCCCTGAGAAACCCCTGGAGTTCCCTTTCCCCATCCTTCAAAGTGTCGCAATGGTTCTTCAGATGGAACTAGAACTGGGCCGTCTGATCCATCTGGATCCAGAGAGCCAGATTTATTCCAGATTTATGCTTTCTTCATTGGAAAACAATATGTAGCAAGCTGAAGGATTGAATGAGTGATTAATAAAAGTAGGACATCTTACACATTTATTACTTAAAAATGTTAAGTGTGGGTGTAACAGTGACACAGTAAAAATTAGGCATAGAACAAAGAAAAAGTTAAAAACGCTTGCAAGCAAAGCGAAAATACAATGGCTGCTGTTTGTAGGTGTCTTTGTGAACTTCAAAATGATGTTGCAGATATGAATCTTCTACAGTTTTTGCAGATTATTAAAAATACTCTTATTACTCTGTAACATATATGCATCCATACACATGCATGATTTTTTTTTTTGCCATTTCACTAGGCACTGGACTGTGATCTACACTGAGGGAGGACCTGGAAACAGACACATTTGGAAAAAGTACAGATGAAGGTAGTGGTTTCCCTAGCAACAGAAACTTTATGTGAAAACTCTTCAAATATATTATTGTCTTTCCCTTTCACACTTGTGCCTTGCTTAGTGTTTTCATCAGTACACACTACACAATTAATCCTTTAGAGCACTATTCTCAAAACATTTGTAATGCCAATATGTAAAGTACCCTCTTGCCCTGAAAAAGCCCTGTGCCGCTTAGAAGTCCTTCCAATTAAGTTGAGTAATTCACACAAAAAATGTACATTTCAACAGCTTTCCCAGAGACACTATTCTGTGAATTATTTAAGATCTTGGTTATAGAAATTGCCTTATTTACAAAGCTTACTTTAAATTCTTTAAAAGTTCTACTCATTACAAATTTAACAGATACCTACAGTATAAAAGTTTTACTTTCTCTTACACATATAGTCTTAATATATGAGCATAAATGAATGGTTTACTAGACAGGTGACTGGTCAGTTATACTATGAACCTCCATTGGTATATGTGCTTGACTCAGAAAAGACTGAAATATTTTCTCATTGACTCAGTCTTCTTAAAAGCCCAGGGAACAGTCCATCTAGGGAGATGGCTTTACTACAACTGTATGGATGGTTGGAGTCTGTATGCTTTTGTTACCATTATAATACATATTTACACATAATTATGGCCTTGATGTTTTTCCCAGTACAAAAACATTATAAATCACCCTTTTTACTTTTCATCTTATTGTACTACTACTTGAATTAGTCTTGAGACAAAAGCAAGCAAAACCCAATCAAATTGACACTAATGTTCACTGTTGTTACCTATGTGTTTTTCTTCTTTCTTTCCTTTGATGATTTGCATGTATTTTGCATTTTCCTTTGAATTTGCATGTCAAATTCTGAGACATAAAAAAGATCTTTTGTATTGAAGTCCAGGAATTTATTTCAACTCTGTCTCTGGGAATTCTGGGACTGGATACAGTATTTAGCGAGGCTGTCTTTAAGAAAGAGAACACTTAATATAGAATGGAATTCCTGAGATTTTGGTTGACATAAGAAATACACTAAGAACAGCCCTTACACCTCCAGCCCATGAAAGACCCCCTCCTGGGGCAGGGGATGCCCAAACAAGGCTGTGACTTGGTGGGAAACCCATGCTGGAGCAGGCTTCTGGTAGGACCAGTGGACCCATAGAGAGAGGAGCCCACACTAGAGCAGGTTTGCTGGTAGGACTTCTAATCCCACAGGGGGCCCATGCTGAAGCTGCCTGTTCTTCAAAGACTGCACCCCACAAGAGATGCATGCTGGAGTGGTTTGTGAGGAACTACAGCCTGTGGAAAGGACTCACATTGGAGAAGTTTATGAAGGACTACCTCCTGGGGGAGTGACCCCATGTTGGAGCAGGGGAAGAGTGTGAGGAGTCCTTCCCCTGTGGAAGGAGCTGCAGAAACAATATATGATGAACTGACCACAGACCCATCCCCAATCCCCTGTACTCCTGGGGGGGGGGAGGGGGGGGAGGAGGGAGAGAATTCAGGAGTGAATTTGAGTTTGGGAAGAAGGGAGAGGTGGGGGAAAGGTGTTTTTAATATTTGGCTTTATTTCTCATTACCCTACTATGATTTGATTGGCAGTGGTAAGGTCAGTGATCTCTCCCTGTCCTTATCTTGACCTGTGAGCTTTTCATTATATTTTCTCCCCCTGCTCAGTTGAGGAAAGGAGTGATAGAGAAGCTTTGGTGGGCACTTGTTGTCCAGCCATGGTCAACCCAACACACTTAGAAACCCCCTTCTGGCTCATTATCAGAGATAAGTAGCACACCAATATATGTGATTTTAACCACCAAACTGCCTTACAGTCATTAGCTTAGTTTTGTAAGAAATGTGCTTAGCACAGTGTTGGGTTTCATTTGTCATGACTGAATCCTAGAATGTCCTTACTAATCCTTTATGGAATAAGACTCCTGCAAGAGCTAAAATTAGTGGACATATGAATATATTATGCTCGGGTCTCACAAAAAAAATACAAACTTCCAACATTGTCCATAATAATGTTGATAAAGCAAAGTTGTTTGATACAGTCTGTAGCAAAGACTGCAAGCAAAGGATGAGATCAGAACTCTTATGAGAAGAGCAAGAAAGGAAGAGCAGGGAGGTGGATTGGTCCATCAGTCCCTTTCCTGATTAGGTATGCTGCAAGCATGCTGCATGCAGCTGCATGCTGCATGCTGCACATTGCCAGTAACCTACAACAGGTCCGCACACCCACAGTGGAAAAAGGAGTAATATCATTCACATTTTGCTTTAGCAACTCAGAAATCATATATCCTATATTACATGTGATAAGTAGGTTAACATTTTAAAGAGTAACGTGTATGTTTCTGCTCAAACCTTCCCAAATGGTTGAAGTGGATGCTTCTGTAACATTGAACAAGTGCAAACTTGGATGTAGTAAGTCTATGTGGCTTTGCTCCATAAAAGGTCAACTTAGTGTTCAGTAACAGTGAGAAATAAACGTTCAAAAATATTAGAAAATAAGAGAGAATGAAAAAAACTTTATTATAAGACTGTTAATCCGCACCTTGAATGCTGTCTACAGTTACGGTCACTTAAAATATAATATAGAATTGAAAACCGAAGGATGATCATAAGTATGGTCCAGTTCCAGTGGAAAGAACTGAATTTGTAAGTCTGGAAATGAGAGGAAGGATAGGACAGGGTGCTATGAGTGTCACGGACATATGTGCATGGGACTCGAGGATTCAATGTTACTTGCAGGTCAGAGAATAGAGGATATATAAATAAAGCCAAGATCAAAACAAAGAAAATATGATTGTTCTTCTGAAGGATGGAATTCTTCATCAAAGAGCACTGAGGAAATAAAAAGTTGCATGCCTACAGAAAGAAGCAGGTCATATCTGCAGAAAGTAAATGGATTTAGGTCACTAAATATATAGAAACCTTGACTAGATCAGCAAGTCACTGAGCTGAAAATAGGACATTAAGCTGAAGTGTGTTTGCAGTTTATGCTTCTCTAAGTACTCTCTGACAGCCTCTGCTGGAAAGAGGACACGAGAGACACAAAGTCTTTCTTCAGTTCTTATTTATCTGCAGAGACTATGAAAAACTTTTATACTGACTACTTATGCTATGTGG
This sequence comes from Corapipo altera, assembly GCF_003945725.1. NCBI lineage: Eukaryota > Metazoa > Chordata > Aves > Passeriformes > Pipridae > Corapipo > Corapipo altera. The sequence continues at coordinate 2,295,146 of NW_020884883.1, read as the reverse complement.
TGATATAATCCTAAATTTCTTATTTCCATACATTAATCACTAATTTATTATTCATGTCGTCTTTCAGAAATTTTTACTTATTCTCTAGTCACTCTTATCTAAGTCCTTCATATTTATTCAGGAATCATACTCTTTAACTGAAGTTGAGTATAAAGATCTGTTGCTTTTTGTTTTTCTCAGGATATTTTCCACTCTAATATTCCTATGGGATTTTTCCAAGAGCTATTATAAGACCAACGAAGAGTCAAAAGAAAATTAAGCAAAAAGTCTAAATCTTATTATTGATTTTCCATCTGTTCAATAATTTGGGGGTCATACTTAAATCTTCTTTTATTTTATTTTCCTCAATTTATTTTTTAGGTAATTCTGATATTACCCATAATTTTATGCCTCCTAAATTCCCATAGAAAACACACTTTTAATACATTGTACTCTTCCTAATTAGCAATAAAATGCAACTCCTATAGTATTAAACTGTTTCTTAAGTTTTGATCCCTCAGAGACCACTGTTGTCACCGACTTCTGTTTCTTTGTAAAAGGTTTCAATTCTTCATCTTTTGCTAAAGCTGTTTCAATTTCTGATTTCATACTATAGCACCTTAATAAATCCAGTATGTCATTGTGCTTGACTCCAGATTCGAGATGAGAAAAAGGAAAAGCTATACACCAACTTTAACCAGCATTGTAAGGATATGATATTATTGGCAAAACACGGTAAGGAAAATACCTTCTACTGAGTGTTTATATAGGTATAATAATACTAAATTTTTATTTAAATCTTGGAGACTGTCTAATTTAATTTAAATTATTTTAAATTTATCCCATCTTTGCTGTGGTTTTACCTGGGTAAATGAAGAATCTTTTAAGTTTCTTTTAAATTCCTTTGTTGTTCTTTTTTTACTTTGTATTTTGTTTTCACTATGTTTTCTGACTAGTATTCATATGGAAAGGTCACAAAATCTTTTCTGTGGAATTCACCTGTCCTGGGAAACACTCTGAAGGGAGACCTTGCACCCTTGACCAAAGCATTTCTTAATTGCCTTACAAAATCCAAATTTAGTCCACGTAATTTAATTTCATTGATTAGACATATTAAATATTATCAAATATTTTTTATTTGATATAAAAAATATTTCCAAGTAAATCAGTAATCTGTATTAGATAAACTTGTCTATAACATATTTTCAATTGAATAACCTTCTTATCAGTCAACCCAGTGAAAATTTCTATCACCACTAAAACCATAATTAAAAAATAATCTCCTGTTCATCAAGTGATTCTTTGACAACATATCTGATGCACACGAAAATTGATAAACCTATCACTCTTCCAAAAATGTATGCTATTTTGTTAGTATAAAAATACTGTATATTATATTTTATCACAAGGAAATATTTTTATAGAAGTTCTGTAGACGTATCTGTGACCATTTAAATCCAATCCCGTGTCTTGAGTATTATCTTAGCGCTGAACCCAACTCTAATTTTTTACCATGTTCTCCAACTATATGTAATGCAAAAATGTCACTACTCCTTATTCTCTCATTACAGTTTTTCGTGTTGCTAAATTTATATAGTTACCCAGCTTACTTTCCCTTGTGAATATTTTTGAGAATCTTTTGTCCGTGCTGACTGATATAATTTCATTCATACCTTTATCCTATAAGTTTGACCTGGACACCAAGTACATCTACCACGGCTGTGCCTACAAGCACACTGACAGCAGCAAGCTTCAACGAGCACTGCCTGTCATCACTCTACCTTATTTAATCGTTTGGTTCAGTGGAGAAGTTCACAGAAGTAGGTAACATTTCAGGTTGAGCCGCTTGCTCACTCTCCCACCAGTAGGATCATTACGGTTTTCCATGTATGCCTGCTGAAATAGATATGACCCGAGTTTGTAAACCTTAAATACCTTTTAACTCTTTCAGTTTGTGTCATGTGCAGCACACAGAAATGCTTTTGTTTTAGCACAGGAGGTCTTCATCACTGGATAAGTCCAGAAGTAGCATAAACACCTTTTTCACTTTTTCCAATTTTTTGACTAAAAAAAAAAAAAGAAAAAAGAATTTGGATATGACTAAATCAGTTTGCACCTAAAATAATTTCTCCATTGGCTTACCCAGTCAAGACTTATGTTATCGCATGTGATGTATGTTCTCCTGGTCTGTTATTCTGACATAATTCATATTTCTTCAGGAATTGCAACTCTTTATAGCACTGGTAGTGAAGCATATACCTCTCAAGCAAGGGATAATTTATTTCCACGCATGTAAAAGATCTGAATGCAGAAAACCCGGATTCATTTTCAAAAGGGAACTTTATCCACTTGAATTGTCACCCCTTTGTTTAGCTTACTGCATTTCACAATACCTAAACTGAAGATTAGTTGATTCATTTTAGAGGAGAAAAGGAATAACAGAACATGTCTATTTAATGTATAGATTTGCATTGAAATAATGATTGGGTATCCCCATTATCACTTCCTATGACTCCATGTATGGTTTTCAATTTACAGATTTAAAAGAAGGGGGCTTTCTTCCTTAATAAATTAATCCCACGTGTACCTAATCAAACAGTTAAATAATTATAGTTTAATCATAGTTTCTACTTGTAGTGGATCTTTTTATACCTTTACTTGCTGTACATTTTTGTGAGTCTTCTTGAGAATGGTCATCTCTTTATTTTTCTTGAATTTGAACACTGTAGTTCAGTGTTCAAATCTGACCTACTATAAGGCCAAAATACTGACGATATATCCTTACTTCTAGTTAATATTCTTGCACACATACAACAATAAAAAGTCAAGAAAAAATCTTGGAAGTAACAAATTAATCTCAAGATTATGTTAGGTTAAATTATTAAAAAACCTATAATAATAATAATCAGAGTTAAAGACTCCTAACAATGTTGTACATAGGAAGCAAATGTACATTCTATTATGGATGCCAATAAAGAACTTACAAAAATCAATTCTGAACTCAGTTAAATGTTTTTCTTGAAACCTGTTGTTGTATTTGGTGTAGGTGGCAAGGTGGGTTGCAGAGGTAGTCTCTATGAGAAGAGGCCGTGGGTTGCATCATGTTGGACACAGTTGGTTCCAGCCTGCACCGGTGGACCCATGATAGGGCACAGCTGAGCCCTTCAGCACACTGGTGGCACCCTTGTGAGAATGGATTTATGAAAGAGCCAAAATGCCCAATGAGTAGAAATGAAAAAAACAACCAAACACATGAGAATCAGCAGTCCAAACACCAAGGTGAGAGAAGGAGGAGTTGCTGCAGGTACTAGACTAGAGATTTTCCTACCTCCAGTGATGAGGATCATGGTGGAAAAATTATCTGTACTTAGCCCATGACGATCCCATACTGTAGTAGTTTTATCATGAAAGGCTGCAGAGCAAGGGAAGGACAAATGCTGGAACAGGGTAAAAGTGTGAGAAGGAACAAACAGCAGAGAGAAGCTGTTATGAACTCCATTTCCATTCCTGCAACATCACTTGGGGTAAGGGAGTAGAGAAGTTAGGAATGAAGAAGTGAAACTTAGCCTGAGAATGGAGTGAGGGTGAGAGTAGGCTTTTGAAATTTTGTTCTTTTTTCCTCATTATTCTACTGTATTTTAATTGACAATAAATTAATTTACTCATGTCAAGTCTATTTTGCCCATGATGGTAATTGTAGATCTCTATGTCTTTACCTTGATTCATGACTTAGGTAATCTTGAAACTGAATCTTTTCAATCACCAACAAATATTCCAGTCATTGGACTATTGACTAAACTGTCTTGCTCTGTGACAAAAATTGGTTTTTTTAAACATGAAAGTTTTTCCAATTAACAATTTGATCAAGTAATTTCCTTCAATTTTACTTTTTAATTTCAAATTAATCAGGCTTACCCATTTATTAGTACCAGTCTTCAGTCAAGTGGTTTTCTGACCTGAAGAGCAAGACGTCTTGCTTTAATCCATTGCCTTTTAATAACTGTAATCACCAAATTTCAGCAATTTCATGTTTCACATTCTAAAGTAGAGATACTTTTAGAAAATTTCCTGATTAAATTAGCATTTTGAAAGTGTGGAGAGTGTTATATATCTGTCAGATAATAAGTTTATTATTTTATTTCCCTCCAAAATACTTGACAAATTGTTCAACAGAATTTTCAAATAAACAAATATGATATTATCTCAGTAGAGTAACTGAGAATAAATTATGCCAAAACTTTATGGCACCAAAACAAAATCATATGAAAATAACTGTGTTTTCTTCTAGTCAAACAAACATAATCACCAGAAAAATTCAAACTAAATTCAAGTTTCTGATATTTTCAGTATAATATATTTCTTATTTTTCTTTAATATTAATTTACTGTTTTGAAACTTTGTGGTAGGTCAAACAGATAAAATGCCCATGTTGAAAAAACTTATTTAATCTCAAGGTGAAACCATTTTAAACACGTAATTTATATAATGACTGTGCTTCTATAAAAGCTGTTGAGCTCAAAAATCAAAGGGTAACTGACTGAATCTATATCTCCCCAGTGAGGTAATAAATGTACTTTAACACTGACATTTCTTCGGGCAGTACCCTCAAGAGCTATTCAGAGTGCTTAAAATGCTGACATCAGTTAATCCATTTGTTACATCACAAATCTAGGCATCTGTTAAAATTTTTGCTTGATCGCTTCATTTAAGGTTCATAGATGTAGGTACAATGTCAGCTTTCCTGTATATGTTGTTACTTTATCTATATAGTGGTTTTTCACTTCATTGGTTAATCAACTTTGGTTATTATCTGGAAATGCTATTAACAACATTGATTTCCAAAACTCTTATTAATTTATTTTCAAAAAAATTGGAGATTTTATGTAATACTTCAATTTAATAAGAAAAATGAAATTAAGGCTGACTCTTGCTTAGTGATAGACATAAAAATTTGATCATGAGACAATAGCTGCTGATAATTTTTTGAGAAGATGACTCAGATGTGACATGGAATATTTCAAAATATTGCAATAAAAAAAGCCATCTCCAATAAGCAGCTTTGTCCTTTCATTTGGAACAGAGCTCTGCTCGGGTTAATATTGAGCAAAAAGATGGAGAAACAAAATGTCTTTAATTGCCCTATATTTATGAAGTAAATTCTTGAGATTAGGGACAACCATTCTGTGATCTGTATTTTTTTTTGTTCCAGTTAATATGAAAATGCTTTGTGCGATTGCAAAAGATATCAACAGAAGATACACAATTATGTGTTTTTCCTCCCACCCTGAGCACAGCAGAGTCCTGTAACATGATCCAGGGTAATGGAAAATGGATATCAAATCCTTTAGGGTTCGGAGTGTAGCTTATAGAGTGACATCTGATGGAAAACAGATGCTTAAACTGAAGGTAGTCATCCAAATTATGTGATACCCAGAGATGCCAAGCCTTGAGATGCCTGGCTTCATTTCGGACAACGAAGTCAATCCTTGTACCTTTGGACACCCACAGAAATTGGTTTTTGAACTTAGAAGTTTGCATTTCTATTTGAGCTGGAGCTACAAGTTTGAGAAGTTCAGAAGCAGTCAAAAAGACATTTAAATTCAGCGCAAATCCAAAACACAGCCCCATATAAGCCATTTTGAAGAAAATGAACTCTACTCCAAAAAACCAACACAAGTTTTTGATGAAATTTATTGGTTAACTGAATAAAATCTGGTAATGCAGTCAGGTTACTTAGATATGCAAATATATTTACATTTTAATAGTGCTTCTAAGGGTTCTAATACAATTAACTATCTGCTTTTTCATGATGCATTTTAGTTTTATCAGATTGTTGGATTCTAAAATTTGGATATGAGAAAAAGAAAACTGCTAGGTTTAAACAAAAGCCTTGGGCTAACAGGGACTGGGGAAAAACCTCCATCTAGAGTCCAGACAAGGATCCACTGATGTCACAGGTTTGGAATGTCCTGCCCAAGCAGGGAGAAACCATGCCCTGATCTCATCAAACCTGTGCAGAAGACCTTTTGTGTTTTATTTCTCCCTTTGTGTTCCCTGGATCCTTGCATTCTGTAAACCCAAACACCTTTTTTCCCTGTAAATTTCCCTCTGATAAAGTGGATTTTTCCCTATGATGTAATTGTTAAGACCCCAAATTTGTTAACCTGAGTTTTCCCTTATTACTTCATCTCTGTGAAGCCCCCAGTTGTAATAGAATGAATATGCAAACCCTCCATGAATATGTAGTACCTCAGGCTTATAAAAATACCAGTTTTGTGAGAATAAAGAATTTCAGTTTTCTGCTTCTGCTGGGATTGACATTGTTATTGACTCACTACATCATACAACTATACTTTAGATCCACTGATAGGGTCTACCACATAAGAGTAATTGCAAACATGGTAAAAATATGCTCCATATGTTAATTTGAAGTAAAGACATTTTTTTGTAATAAATCTTTACTTTAGGAACAATGGAAGAAACATTTATCAATGTTTGTGAATTGCCCATATTTATGCTTTGATAGTGAAAATTCTTGAGAAAGCTAACTTGGTACATAAATTATAACTATCTAAAGGATAATTAATTTCACTTTACAACAAATTATTTTGAAATTGATTATTCTCAGACTTGATATTAAATAACAAGTGGTTAAATATTTCTTGATTTTTTAAGTATTACCTAGGCTTTGTTTTTCAGATAAGAAACAAGCAGAAATTAAGTCAAATACTAATGCTTTATTGATCCATTTAATTCAATAACTTTATCTGTCATTTATCCTCCTAATATCTCGTATTGGACTGCACAACTGAAGCAGGTTGAGCTTACTGCTTAAAAAACAATGTCTCAAAGTCAGAATGGATGGATTCATTTTTCTTACTTTATTGTATAAACCCTTTGTGGAAAAAAATACAATGTGTTGATAAGTTCAAAGTTTTCTAACTAAAAATTGACGTAAAGATGAATCAAATTTAATCAACAAAAGACATATACCATAATAATAAAGCCTGAATTTGACTAGAATAACTGTTCTGATATCAGGAGTCTGAAGGCTGTAAGTATGAAAACAGAGGACATTCCTATTCAATGTGTGATGTAGATACAGTTTCTATTCACTTTTGTGAATGCTATCACTAACAATATTACAGATCAGAGCTGAATTGGTAAGCATCTGTGCTCTGTAGAAGGAAGAGTGTGAAGACCAAATGAAAAGTCTCCGTCACAGGAGTGTATTTTCAGTGACTAGTGTTGAAGACATTATATGGAAGCACACAGATGGGTTAAACAAACCCTCCCATGGCAACACAAAATGGGAACAGAATATCTTTTGAAATTTTGCAGTTTGGCTACAAGTAAAATGACTTCATTTCTGTCTTCAAAGCTCCTAAACACCTCCAAATACCATGCAGTTATCATAACACTTACACAAGGTATTTGTCATATACCAAACAATTCTCAAAAAGACCCCAAGGAATCATTAGGTGTTAGTGTGTTGTTTTCTGCATGGATTATTATGACATTTTCACAGATAAATTATCTGACCTTGATTAAAAATCAGGAAATATTAGCCTACTGTCTGTGTTCAGGTCACAGAACAATACTTCTATTTAGGCATATGTTTAATAAACCAGACATTTAATTTATCTTTGCAAAACGGAGTGAGATTGCTGGTTTATTTATCCTTCATGCACATCTGAGATGTAATGGGGAGAGTTGCTGTTATAGACATATTATTAAGCTTTTTCAGCTCCACATGTCATTCTGCAATAATTCAGAGGACAGCAATTCGAAGTTCTCTCCTGGTTACAAAATAACAGGAGTGCTTTAGAGTACGCAAAATTTCTTGATAGTCTCTCAGTTTTCATTTTACAAGTTTTAGTTGAAACCACTATCAAATAATGATTCTAGACCAGAAATAATTTTTAATAAAGTTATGGAGATCATGTCTGCCCCAGCTGCTCTAAGTTCTGACTACCACAGCTGAGGGATAAGAGCACTGCTCCATGGTTTTTCTATCAGAAGATAGAGTGCCTCTTAGAGTGAGTGAACAGAGAGATACAGTGGAGATATAGAGCTCTTGATAAATGCTGGCTTGTTTACCTTAAAATGGAAATCTTCTACTCCATGATATGGATAACATTGGTGTCAAGATCTGAAGTTTTACAGGTGTGTGTCAAGTCCCACCAGAATGTTTCCCATGGAACTATGAACTATAAATCCATAATTAGGGTGAGGAGGCGGACACTAACTAAATTTGCCCTCCTCTGAGCAGCAGGGTGCGTGAGGCAACCTCAGGGGCCCTCTCAAACAAAAAATGATTCTATTTGTTGAGCTCAATTTGTTGAGCCTGTGCCTGTCTCAGGCTGTGCCTGGGTGTGAACTCTAAGCACCCTGAAATGGAGAATTCTGTTTTTTTAATAGAAAAATGAAAGCAGAGAACTTATTTACATGATTACAAGTTATACATATTTGTTCTGCTTGCCCTTGGGGCCAGAAAAGAGCCCATGATTTTTTTCTAAATTTCCTGGCATGAGCATGGTGATAAGGAAAATCCTTAACAGTAGGAAAGGGCAGAGTATATTCAAATTGCAAAAAATGCTTGTTGCTATATAGCTGTTAAAGAACAGCATTTACTTTTCTGTAACTTTCTGTGGCCTGAGGGTACTGATCAGCTATCAGATGTATTTTCTGTGTCTACTCCCTGAGAAAGTCACAGACCTGTAAGAAAAAAATCTCTATATCCTGATTATTTTACCATTACCATACACATAATATTATTCCTATATTATTACTCTTAAATATCATAGTATCATAGAATGGGCTGGGTTGTAAGGGACCTTAAAGATCATCTAAATCCAACCCCCTCACCATGGGCAGGGACACTTTTCACTAGACCAAATTGCTCAGAGCCCCATCCAACCTGGTCTTAAACACTTCAGGCATGGGGCATCCATAATTTCTCTGGGCAATATGTACCAGTGCCCAACCACCCTCATAGTATTCTCCTTAATATCTAATCTAAACCTACTCTATTTCAGTTTGAAACCATTTGCCCTTGTCCAGTCACTACATGCTTTAGTAAATATTCCCTCTCCATCTTTCTTGTAGGCTTCCTTCAGGTACTGGAAGGCCACAATCAGGTCACACCTAAATTACCTTGACCTAAATTATGTTGAAGAAAGTGTTTGATACTTTGATCATATGTATATTTTTTTGTGTATCAGAGATAAACAAGTGGTTATCAGCCAGAGTTCCCAGCAATGGAATGTCTGTTTGTTCTGTTTTTTAAGGAGTACATAAGCAAATATATCTGTAACCTGCCAGCTCAGTAAACAGAAATGTATGAACATCATCCTTTCCATATTAACCCTACCTGAGCTCCTATCACTCCAGTGTTGGCTTTGCTTGTGTATCTATTCTTTCATTAGTTTAGGCTCAACTATGTAAAGATTTTTGAATTTCTCTGTATAGGTGTAACAGTCCACCTAGCTGGGAACAGTGTTTCTGTCCTGTCTGACACATTTGTCCCATGGTGCAGCAAAACAAAGAAGACAGTAAGAGCCCTTTTTTCTGTATAATGTATTTTTTTAATATGCTATGCATTCAGAAGTCAAAGTTAATGTCAACCTTAGGTTAATGTAATAAAAGTGATTATTTGATTTCTGTCACTGGCATCCCTAAAAAGGGATGTTTTGTTTATTTTTTTAATTGCCTTCACACACTTACTTACCTGCAGTCTGTAGATGTCTTCTCAAACATTTTCACATTAGTTTGACAATGTAAGATTGATATAGTCGTTACAACAACAAAACCCGCATAACATCTGTAATAAAAACTCTAGGTGTTTATTATAGCAGGCACTCCCCTATGTTCACATATGAGTGTTCATCTGCACTTGTAGCAGCGCACCCTTGTATAACAAGGAATAAGATGCTCCTCGTGCGGTGGTGTGGACAAAGAGACTTTATTTCAAACTCAGCGCGGTTTTATTCCTTAACACCATGTGACTTCTCTAACCAACCAGGTTACCTATGTCGGGGCATGCTCTCTTGGGCTCTGTTACCTCGGCACATCCCCTGTGCCTTTAGACACGCCTCCCACATGCACTGACTAATAAATGAATCACACCTTCTTACTCTACGCTGACATTATGTAACAGTCAGAAGTAATGAAGGAATGGTAGCAAATGGACTAAATTTATTATGGGAAAGCAAGAGGAATAAGTAAAATGGAGCAGAAATACAGCTAATCAGATAAGTGTTTAGATAGGAACTGCTGGGTTTGAGACTACTGAAAATCTGATCTAAGGAACTGAAATTCAAAGTTCGATTTTTATAATTGTGATTATTGAAGAATTTTATTCTTGTCAGTCTTCAATTAAATTAAAAAAAAGACAATGTTTTTCATATCCTAATTTATCACTATAGTCCTAAGCGGGAATGGGAGTTGAAAAGAGCTCACTTCCTAGTATTTCCAGGTTGTGATACAGGATAAAGTACAGATTTTCATACTCTGTGTTACAATAACTTCTTCATTTTACCAGGAAAGATGTCCAGTTTCTGTAGATATTAACAGAATAATGAAGATAGTAAGTCAGTAAGCATCATCTCAGCATTACATTTCCCAATGAAACAGAAATTAGAATCCAGAATCTGACTTGAAAAGTGTTACTGAAGTCAGAGTATCTCCATATTCAGGTTTATACATGTATATCAAACATTAAATTCCAACCATAAACAGTCACCTTCTTAGTGATTTTTTCTTTAATGTTTCCTCTTCTTTTCTGAATTTTAAATCTTGTTTGTTGCAGGTTTTTAAATTTTTTCCTCAAGACTTTTCTCCAAGACAAGTATAAATGTCATATTTCTATAATACTATTTTTAAAAAATATTTACTTATCATAAAATAGCTATTTCTCTCCATCTTGGAGAGCTCACAATGGACAAAAATACCCAAAACCCAGTGTTAACAAAAAAATTCCTATTTACAAATCTTTTTAATTATCATGGTAACATCTGACTTGGTAACATCAAAAATTTAATCACTATCTTAATTTGCATCATCATAGATTTAGATGTTATCCTCTTGTCATTGTTCTGGAACTATTCCATTAGCACAATCTGAAGTCACACAGGTGGCAATTTATTCATGTTCTTATAAACTGTATATCAATATGTGAAGAAGTCTTTGGATACTTACTTAATATCACAAAGGACATCAAGACAGTTGGTAGCCAGTAGTGCTATAGAGAAAGCAGAATGAAAAAACTCTCCAGTGGTAGTAAGTGAAAATAGCCTGGATATTTGGCCTCTGTTATTCCCGGATGTTAAGAATAAAGTGTGCAACAAGTGACCTTTGAGACTGAACCTTTTTTTCAGATGCTGCTGCATTACCCACATTACCCATAAAGAGAATAGACATAAACTATAAAAATAGTGCACAATAATACTGTAGATTTACTCTGCTTTAAAAACACAGCCATTCTGCATTACTTGTGTCAGGAGAATTATTTCCTCCAACAGGTTCCAAAAGAGTATTAAATGACTGTGCCTTTAAACACTTAATATGAGAAGCTTTACACCATCTCTTCCACTGGCTGAAAAAAAGGGGAGTCAGAGATGTTTTTCTGTGGTTACTAGAGTAAGATGTTTAATCAACACAACTTTCCTGTAGAAAAACAGTGTTGTGCATAATATACAAAACCACTTTTCATAACAAGATATTCTTTCTACATACATTTTTTTAAAAAAATATTTCAGCTCAGACATCTTCCTTAGAAAAAGTACATTTCATAAACAAAGCAGTAGAAAACTATACATTTACTGTTTTCCAAAACTCAAAATGACTAATGTGATTTCCTCTTAATATATGGTATTTATCATGCAGATTTAGATAGCTGAGCTATCAATAAACTAAGAATAAGCTAGGTTGTATGGGCTCTTTTCATTGTTGACAGAACTAGAGAAAAACACAAATACCACCAGAAATACACAAGTACCTTAAGGTGGCAATTCTTCTTATTTGTCTTAGCCACATACTTCAGAATGACATGACTATCCATTGTTTGTTCAGCCAGCAAAGACCTACTGGCTTTGACTTAGACGTTTAAGCCTTTTAGGTAGAAAAGCTAGATCACCAAGGTATTCAAACTGTAGTTTATGGAATATAGAAAATACATTAATGATTGTAGTTACTATCTTAACTCGTGTTTTATTAACCTAAGCTGTGCTTCTAAGTGTAGGCTTTTCATGATGCTGGTCTGAATTCTGAATATATCTGTTTTGAGCATAATAGGTTCTAAAATTTTGTCCTAAATTTACCATTGACCAACACATCACAAGTAACACTTCAGAGTAAAACAGAAACCAAGTTTTGATGAAGTCAGATTGACTGAAGTTTGCTGTCACGAGGCTGTGTATCTATGTATAACGGCAATGTGTGGTCACAAAAAATGCATAAGGAAGTTCCTCAGGCCATCTGATATAGTTAAGGGACAATGAGATAGGTCTGCTCTTCTAGACTTTCCCGGTCAAAAAAAGAAAGAAATTAATTGAGAGCTTTTACATTATGAAACATAGAAGTACTGAAAGTAGTGTAGTAGAAAAGATTGAGTAGAATCCATAAGATTCTGAAAACTGAAAGACACTTTGGAAATATGAAAGGTTAAGGAAATCAACCATTAATATATGTGCTGTACTGTATGTATTGTATTGTTTCCTGGGCAAGAGAAGATGGAAGAGAGGTTCATTGGAAGGTTGGGACTTTCTTGTTTCATCTATAAATATAAAAATAAAAGCTTTGTAATATACAGATATTAAGTTTTCTCTACTATAAAGTTAGAAGTTGTAGATGTTTTGTTTTTCTAGTGTGCATGTACTGATTTTATATCTGTTGCAAATAGTGTAATTTCATACTTTAATGAAATCTAAATGTGTTAGTATTAAGCATAGACACATGTATACAGTATAGGTCAAGTTTTATAGAAATGCATAACCAGGTTCTGACTTGATTTTACAGTTTTAATTTAGTCTTCGTAAAAATTCATAGTAACCTTCTGTTTAAAAGCATTCTTTCCCAACCATCCAAGAAGCTACAAAATTTCATCTCCCTCACTCTGAGGAGTGTCATCCTACAGAACTTTAAAGAACTTTTTCAACCTTTTTTTTCCTCATTCACTCTTCCTACTAAATAGTCCCTCTCACTATTGTCTGCTCCCAAATTAATCTTTATTAGAATGCACTGTTTCAAGAGGAAGGCAGGGAAAAGAAGTTACTAAGAAAATGACAGTTATTCCTACCCCCTGGCAACAGTGTGAAATTTTAGATGAGGACAGAAATATGGTAATTTTCAACTGCTTGGAACATAGTCATCTTATTTGCAGTAGGAGAATATCTTATTATCAGGTAGCTACCGCTTTTCTTGGATCTGCTTTTACTAGCTACAGACGAGATTCTAAAATTTCCTTGATATTACTCTGTCATCCTAAATTTTTGTGCTGGACATTCAAACCAAAATTTTATGGTTGTTACTATTAGGAGATTTTTTCTCACTGATATTATACATATAGTACTGCTTTGTTACATATGGTAAAACAGATGTGCCTTATAAATTCTTTTTAGTATTGCTAATTCATATTAATTATTAAATATTAAAAGGAAAGTAAAATCATCAGTATAAAATGATCAGATCTAAACTGTGTTATATCATAATCTATCTTAAAATATTTTACCTATATTTATTTCACATTGAAAAAAATCATCTCCAGAGGAAAGTAGACAGTCACTACTGACCAAGTCAATGTTGAGTAACAATAGCCTGACTGAGAAGCTAAAAATAGACAATGGGCCTTTTGTAAGAACAGTGGACCAAGACCTGAGTTAGAATGAATCTAGGTGGCTTCATTTAGGTATGGGAATGCAATGTCACACATCAAAATCCTTTGAAGTTAAAATAACTTACAAATATAGATGACTGCAACCACAGAAAGAAAAAAAAAAACCAGGAAGAAATTTTTCTCTTAGATTGAAATAATGAAAAAACTGTAGAAATAGAATGACAAAGAAACTGTACTATGTGAAGCAAATTGACAAGGCTACAAACTAAGACAGAAGAGAAGAACAGAGAAGTCAGTGTTAGGTAACCTGAAGAAAAATGGAATAAATGGGATAAAAAGAGAGTAAATAATTTAATATCTGAAGTTGTACGAATTGCAACATGTTCAGAAGAGTTAAGATGATATATTCTGAAGCTCAAATCGCAGTGAACATCATGTTTAGCTCAACAGTCAGATATGCTAATGATACCGTTTTAAATACAATTGCTGTCTCCAGCCCTTGCTCTTAGTATTGTCTAAACTAGTATTTGGGTGTTTTTCTGTTATTGTTTTTAAAGGGAAAGGATATTTCCAGGTTATTTATGCTTGCTATTACTGTTTTTTTGCATCTAATTAGGCACTGCCACTCTACATTCAAGTTGCTGTTGGTGGGACATCACACGCAGCACACTAACACAGTACTACCATAGCATGGCCATTAAATAAAATATGAAGCAGCAAGAAACAACTGGAAGGTACTGTGAGGAAAAGCAGAAGATCAATAATAAGTTAGGTGCTAAATAATACATGGAATAAACACCACCATGAGGTAATATATGTTCTTATCTAACTGTCATCCATGCTTGAGAATCATGTCAAACTAACGAAACTAAATGATTTTGTGCTTAATTTTCCAAATAATTGCCCTATTCAAACATTAAATGTATTCTAGTTCACAGTACAACTCTACAGAATCTTTTTATATTTTTCTGTCAATCCACTCATATTGTAATTTGTTGGGACATTACCATTTTATGAATTCCTTAAGGATTAGTCACTATAGACACAGTATAATTTTTTCTACATACACTGCACTGTTCACTCATTTAGCAAAGCACTTCTGCTTCTCCATCAATTAGACTGGAGGAAAAAATCCAAATCATTCAATTCTACAATGTTACATAAAGAAAGAACAATAAAGTCACAATTAATGCAGTGACTTTAAACCTTTCCTGTGTAAAACTGCTCCCTGATAAATATTTTTGAAATTTACTACAAGACTGAGTAAATTGGGAAGGGCTTAGTAGCTTTTATATTATTTCCACTGAAAAAATATCTCTGAAAAAATTCCACCACAGTGCTGGGCAGTGATGTGTTTTTTTAAGAATAGGCCTCATGCAACAGGGAATCATAATCTCTTCCCTGTGCTCAAACATAGTATTTCTAACTGTAAGAAGGCAGTGAGCAACTATTTAGTTCTCAAGGAAGTCTGGTGATAAATGCCCTTACCAAAATCTAACCTAAAGTTCCACTGGAGAAACTGTTAAAAAAAGAACAAACAAAAACCAAACCACTTCATTATCTTATTGGGTACTTTGTGATGTTTTCTACCGGCATACCGTGTACTCGTGAAAAATAAACAATGTTAAACAGTTGAGTGTCGTAGGCTGGACCCTTGTTTAAAGCTAAGTGGTTTTTTAATTGTGATACTACATGCACCATCCACATAAGAAGGACGATCATGCTAGTTTGGTCTAGTGAAGAGAAATAGTTATTGCATTAATTCAAAGGATTTTTTCTGGTTTTCCCCTTCTGCACATTGGGTCAGTGCACTGTGAAGCAGTGCAACATCTCCTATGTAGGGATTCATTCTGGATGTATATAACTGTAAATTCATTTGGTTGTCTTAACAAGTAGCAACTTTCCAAAAACTTACTAGGCAACTGATCAGAAATTAGTACAGCCGTACTTTTTAAAGTTGGTTTTTAAGTTGACTGTGTTACTGAAGAAATAAATTACTTTTATTTGATTATGAGCACCAGATTCTAATATAACACTTAGGATACTAGGTATTGAAGATATGAAGGTTGTGGAGCTGACTTCCCTTCACATGTATAAGTGAAGATCTATTTCATTCCATTTATTTTAGGCATCAAAATCAAAGTGTTGAAGTTAGGAACTTAATTGTTTACACCACCTGTACAGGAAGAAGCACGTACAAGGTGCTTTGCATATCTGATGGAAAGATTTACTCCGCTGTACCTAACCTATACTTACCTCTGTACTATACTACACAAACCTGATATATCTCTACATCTACCTCCAAAAAGAGAATCATACATATGAACCTAAGTTCTGAAACACTCATTTTTGATGATCTAGAACAGCTTAGAAGTTTAGCTTAATTGGTTCTGCAGAAAAAAAAAAACAAAACCAAAAAAACCCAAAAAACCAAACAAAAAACTTTATGCTTCTTATATTTCTCATTTTCTCATTTCTATGCTTGTTCTGGTGTTTTTCTCTGAAATGAGATTGATGTTTATAACATATGTGAAAACCAGGAGGTAATAGGCACAAGGGCTACAAAACATTTTGAAGTCTGATATCCAAGTAGAAGGATTTATTTTGCTTTAATTTTTCCTCAGGATAAAGTCAAGAATGGAAAGTGCAATCTAAAATTATCAGAAAAATGAAGGGGGTAGCAAAAGATGGTTATTCTTGTAATCATCTTATATAGATAATCAGTGCTATTCTAGTTATGTTGAATCTTTTTTACCATCTGTAGTGGTGCCAGATAGAAGAAAATCTTCATGATCTAAATATTTGCTTCTAATTTCTTAAAAGAATTGGTGTTTCTTCTCTATGGCAGGATTCCTAGACTACACATGATTGAACACTTTCTCATTTCGTTGGATGACTGAGTAGCCTACAGTTATTACTAGTTATTAAAAGTTTCATCTGAGAACAATGTGCAGTCCCTTCCATCATCTGAATTTCAAATACATATTTTTGCTGTCTGCCAAACAGGGAAGCTGGATTGCTTTCTGCAGCTACACAAAAGGGGAACAGGATCATATTATTCCCTGTAGAACTACTATAACAAATTAATGTTGAGTATTGGGCTAAAGCAAGTCACAAATTTTGTAATAGAAAATTCTGTTATGTTCCACCATGGATAAATGCTAGTTCCACACCCTGAACTGAGATGAATGGAGTGGTTAAGAGTTTACAGAATTATGTTTCAGGCTATTTTTGGTCTCAGTCTGCACCATTGCACTGGTCTGTGCTTGATTTCATAGTTGTAAAGTTTTCTGGAAGTAGGAGAGCAGAAGTATCAAAAATAAAATGCATAAATATAATCCTGAAAAATATACTAACTGGACCTTGAGGAATTGTTATGGAATCTTGAAAGCAATATATTTACTTCAGTGAAAATAAAACTTGCTAAAGACAAGCACAACTAATGTATTTCTTTCACTTTAATACATGTAAGTCGAAAGGTAAATAATATGAAAGTTGTTAGTAAAAAAAAATTAGGTAGAAAAATAGTGAGTCTAAATAACGTTGCTATATACAAATTAAACATTGACCTAGACTTCACATCAAATCCTAGCTTCGAAATTAATCTATCCTATGATCTCTAATAAATTATTTTTTCTGCCAGATCTTCATTTTTTACTACATTTAAAATGAGTAAAATGTAAAAAAAAAAAAAAGAATAGAAATTTTTAGAAATTAAGACCTTGTAGAGAACATATATCCATATTCAGAAAGGCCTCTACTGTTGTCTGAGAGAAGTGCAGTAACTAGCTGATGTAATTTAATTTACTTTAAGAACCATGCTGAAAGAAAAAGGAGGTTTGCCTTCAAGTAAGAGCTTGCACAATTGTGCAAACACAGCATGGAGGTGTACCAGAGAGCTGCAAGTTCTTTCAACTTAAACTGAATTCTGAGTTGTACATTTTGGGCAAAGCTACTCCTAAAAGGTAAGGTGGAAATGGATTGGGTGTTTCAAGCTTCACCTTCTAAGTCCTCTTCACATTTGCTTTGGCTGAAATCTACCCTTGACCTTAACCTTTTAAAAAATTTTCACTGCTGGGCTCTGTACCAAGTGGAAAACATATACAATCTCTTGGGTCTCATCTCAAATTTTTAAGCACCGTGCATGGCAATATGAAAACATTGATAAGGTTTGTTCGTGGCAGAAAAATAACTCAAAAATTCTTGGCTTTCAACTCTACTCAGAATCCCCTCCTCCTTCTCTTTATTCAATAAGCAATTAAAGGATCACTTTCTTTCTTCCTGTAACCAGTTACAGATTAAAGTTTTTTGGAGTTGTCATTGGGTTTGATGAGAAAACTATTTGTTCTCTTATCTTTTCTGCACCTCAAAATATTCAGTTTTAAATTGTTTACCTTAACCTTAATGTGCCTATAATAAATACTTGTGGAGCTCAGAGTAACGAAGTCATTATTGACACAGTAATAAATGAGTTAATCAATGAAAATACCTAGGTAAACAAGTTTATTAAACTATTGGAATGCACTGGGAATGTACTATGGAAGATGATTTGATAGCCCATACGGTCAGATAATTCTTTTTCTTGCTGTTCAAGCTGTGTAGTTTAAGTCTTAGGCAGCTAAAATAACACTGATCAATCATCAATACCAATTTTATGTCTCTTTGTCATAAAGCAGACACACTGTAATTCATAAGGAATGATACCTTGTTGTGCTGCAATCTCTCTTCATTTTCAAAACATCTATTAGAGGCAAGAATATAACAGATATTCCATGGATGAATCTCTTCTGTTAAGTATCAACAAGGCACTTATGGATGATGCATATGTGTTGACAAAGAAACACAAGCCAAGTTTTCACAGGTGTCAGCTCTGTTTTGGTACTTGAACAAACAATTAACAGAGCCACGGAGGCTGCTGTAAGCTTCATCGGCTATTCACAGCTTGATGATGCACTACATCACTGGGTGCAGGCAGCACATTATGGAGCTATGTTCTGCCAGAAAGCTTTCTTTATACTTTGTTGGAAGGCATATACAACAGCAAGAGCTCACACACAAATAAGGCATAAATCTGAGCCTTGTAAAAGATGTACAAAATCTGGGAGACGAACCTTAGGAAATCAGAAAGGGTTTTAAAAGAATGTGGTGGAATAAAAGGAAGAGAAAGGAAAATGGAAGTATTGCAATAGAATGAAGAAGATAAGACAAAAGTGTCACAGAAAAATTGAGGATGGAAATGACCTGTGGAAATCACCTGATTCAACACCTTTTTTAAAGCAGATCAGGTGGAGCAGATTGCTCAGGTTTTGAATCTAAGAACAGATGACCTGGAATGGAGGGCAACCTGTTCCGGTGTATGACCACACCCACAGCAGATAGGTTAAGCAGAAATCCCTGTGTGTCAGATTGTACTCATTACCTCCTGTATTTTCACTGATTGCCACCATGGTGATTTTGTCTGCTTCTTTACTTCATTATTTTACTTTACTAGTTACACGATGAGAAGATTCCCATTGAGCCTTTCCTTCTCTTCCTGATTCAGCTCAGGGAGCTGTTGGTCTTTACTTCAAAGGCCCATTGCTAGCTCACATTCAGCTTGGTGGCACCAGGGTCCCCAGGGTCTTAGCAGTAAAACTACTTTCCTGTCAAGGAGCACCCAGAGGATTCTTGTGCTTCAGTCTATTCCACCCTGAGTGCAGTTGTTTGCATTTCCTTGTGTTCAACTTTGAGACGTTCCTGTCAACCAGTTCTCCCGACTGTCAAAGTTGCTCTGAATGGCAGAACCATTTAGTATATCAGCCACTTTTCATAGTTTTGTATTGCATTCAGCTTTGCTAAGGGAACAATTCTGTGCACGAGACTAGGCCATTAACTGGGGTGTTAAACAATGTTGACGCAAATATCAGCCCCTGTGGTACTGCTTCACTAGTGATTGGCCTCCAGTGTCACAGATTCTCTGGGCCTGGCTGTTCAGCCAGTTTTCAATCCAGCTCATTGTCCATATATCTCACCTGTATTTTTTTAGTTTGTCTATGAATATGTTATGGGAGTCAAAGTCAAAAGCCATTACTAAAATCCAGACAACCTGTTGGAGGAGAAGAATATGAAGAGTGGAGAAGGAACACTGAGCCCAAGATTCTTCATGAAGATGAAACCACTGTATAAGTGGATATGGACTGTTATGGACTATTTGGGAATAAGCGTTTTGGGTTTTGTGTTTTAATTCCCAGTTATTGTATCATTCCCTATATGCAGTGTCTTAAGTTCAGGAAAATTTCCTTGTCCCTCATGGCCCTAGACCCTTCCCTCTCATTGGCTGAATTCTGCTGCATTGCAGTATTCTTCCCTATATGGTTATGCCAACCCTCTGTTTTGCATGCTCCACCTTTGCTCCTCCCCAGTTACACCCTTTTTCTAGCGAGTTCTCACCCTACCCTATATAAGGTGGAAGCCATTTTAATAAAGAGGCCTTGGACCTTGGACCCTTGAAGTGTGCCGGCCCTTTGTTCCTGTGTCGAGTAGCAACAACCTTTCACTCACTCTCATCCACTAAGTCAGTCATCTCATTGTAGAAGGCTATTGGGTTGGTCCAGCATTTCTTTCCCTTAATGAATTCATTCTGACTACTCCCAACGACCTTGTTGTCTCTGATATGTTTGGAAATTGTTTCAAAGACCACTTACTGTATTGTCTTTCCAGGGATTGAGATGAGGTCTGTAGTTCCTCAGATCTTATTTCTTACCCTTGAAGACAGGGTATATATTTGCTTTCTTCCTGTCTCCAGGAGCTTTCCCCAGTCAGCATAATATTTTGAAGAAAATTAAGAGTGACCCCATAATGACACCAACCAGGTCCTTCATCACTTGAAGGTCCATCCCATTGTGCCTCATGGACTTGTGCACGTTCAGATGTTTAAACCTTCCCCAACCAGATCCTCCTCCACTGAGGGTAAGTCTGTCTTTCTGCAGACTTTCCCCCTGGTATCAAGGACCTGGGATTCATGAAGGCAGATCTTACCAGAAAAGACTGAGGTGAAGGCATTGAATACATTGGTGTTTTCTGTCTACTTTCTCATGAGCTACACTCCTTCATTTTGATGATCTCTAAGGATCTCTTCCAGCCTCAGCTGTTCTATGACTCTGGGATTCTGTAAACCTTAGCTTTAGTTATTTAACACATTCTTTTAGAGATAGGAAGATGACTCAAAGAAAGGAAGTGTTGTGTTCCTTCATAAAGATTTCCCTCTTCAGAGGCTTAGAAGGTTATTTCTGTTTTAAAACAGTGTTCCTTCAAGGTTTCACTAAGGAACATTTTTAATAGCATTTTAATAATTGAAATTACTTGGTCAAAGCCAATCAGACAAGCTGAGCAACCACTCGAAAAGAAGGGCATGCCCTTATTTCTTGTTTGTAGTGCAAACTCATGGTATCTTTATAAGACATTACTGTTAGATTAACCAGATGTACCATACTATAACTTTCTACTCAGTTAAAAAGGTTTTATTCAATTTTTTATATGTCCTGCGAAATTTAGTGTTTTCTAGCATTGTTTAAGCAAATTCAGTAAACTTAGGAAAAAAAGAAACACCGATCAAAGCATCTTAAATGTATTCTTTCAAAGATAATGCTTTTACCATTAGGCTTTTACGTTGTAAAAGGAAACAGAATTTCAACTGCTAGTAATCCCTGAAGCCAAACTAAATTAAAACATAGTAGAAGAATGGGAGAGAGACAAAAAAATGTTCCTTTTAAAGATACTATGAAAATCTATTCATGTTACTTAGTGTAGCTATAAAACTGAAAAAGAATTAACACGGTTGACTACATAAGCATTAAGGGATGGCGCATTCATGAAACACAGATTCCCCCAACACATTTCATGCAGGTATGGAGTCAATGAACATACAGTTCATTGGCATTAACAATATATACTGATTGTATATATTATACATACAATATACACAATATGCAGTACACAGGGTATAATATGGAAAGATGTACATCTTCCACCCCCTGAGAGACAAATGACAAATTCTAAATCTTTCTGAAGTAAGATAATACTTCAAGAACCACCAGTTATATCATAGGACAATAACAATGCATGGCAATCTGAAAAAAACCTGGAAATTCACAGACTGGTATTGAATGTTAAATGATGATACAATTGAAATTTTCACATCCAACATGAGATGGAGCACTGCTAAGGGACTACTTTTAACATTTTTTGAAATGATTTAAAGATGTTAAAGACATATTGTTGGGAACAGTGAGTTGTTTTTCATTTTAACTAGAGTAAATGCTTTTGTTAAATTTCTAAATGAAACCCCCCCCTAGGATTTAATCTGAAATTATGGTGTACAATTGGTAGTAATTTTGTTCAAGGTTTCTCTTTAAAGAGGAAGACTTGAAATTGGTAATCCATAAAAAAATGCTTTTAGTAGCATTTTTTTTTTGTTTGTTTCACAGAATTTGGCTAAAAATACTTACCTCTACTCACTTCAGAATGGTGGGATTCAGCTAACCTGACTCAAACTAACTGATTCTAAGTTATTTAATTTAAAAACAAACTAACCAACACAAACCAAATTGCATCCTACAACAAAATTAATTTGACTTATATTAGACGTGTTAGTAGGATAAGGCCTACCACTTCTTGTTCTCTAGATTATATAGTCTCAACAATATGACAATAAAAAAGAGAAAAAATAAAATTACCATTTTTTAAAATGAAAATAAAACACCATGTATGAAAAAAAATGGGAAATCTTTTTTGAATCCAAAATTCTGGCAAATGCATGAGAGAAATAACAAATAATGTCAATAATATAAACCCCATCAATGATAATAAAAAATATTGCAATTTAAGGAGACAAATATTGAACCTTCCATTTCAGGGAAATAATAGATGAAAAGGGATGTCTAGAAGGTATTTCCCATTAATAATTCTGTGATTTCAAAAACCAAAGTAAGATCATAAAATTTATCATTATATTTACTGAATATCCATGGATTGTATTGTGAATATCTTTCTTGTTCTGTAAGTTTTTAATCTGTTCTGATCCAAAACTGATGAGGTGTAAAACAGGATGAAGGATATAGAAAGAAAAAAAATCCACTAAGGGAGTCTCTTCAGCCTTTCCATATTACATATTGAAGTAATTCAAACACACACTGTGATGGTTTGAGTACTGAAAATCAACTTAAAAATTGGATAAACCCTTGGGAAAAGACTATGTGTAAAAGAGGATAATATAAAACCAAGCATATATCTTCCAAGGCTATGACAGAAAAGTAATAATTTTCACCACTCTGTTTTTCACTAAGCAAATAATACAATTTCACATAGACCCAGAATATCTAGAACATCTTTCTCTTTCTCAGAATGATTTGTGTTATTAAAGAAATTAATTTCTCACCATTTCATTATTTTGTCACATAAAAATTGATCACAGACAAATAACCTCTATCTCCATTTTCCCTGACATTTATTGAGATTGATTTTTGGAGGCATGTCAAAAGTTTTGAAACAAAATGAATTCTCTTAATAAGTGAATAAAGCTTACCTGTCTTTGTTTCTCGAAGAGGATTAACCCAGAAGTGGTAGTTGCTTGCTCCCTCAAGATAGACATTTAAAAGGAAAAACTCAGGAACATGGTATTGAGTTGAGAAGTTTTGTTTCTTTTATGGAAATTGAACTCAATGTAGTTAAAATCTGTGCACAACAAGATTGTCCACTTTTTTTGTCTGTCAATGGTATTTCTAAATGCAAAAGACTACCTTCGTATCTTGTACAATTGCCAGTAGTGTCTAACTTAGAATGCAAGTGATGCAGCATCACACACAAGTTTACTACAAAAGACAAAATAATGCTAGATATATCTCAGTATCTTGATTCTGATCATGAAAAATATTTACTTGGAAGAAAGAAGTGATACAACCACAGAAAAGAAGTCCAATAATTTTTTATTGTAACAAGTGTTTTCTCAGCTTCTCTATGACCAGAAAAGTTTGAGTTCAAGATATAAATAAATAATCTGGTTATCTGAACTGTATGTCTTATACCTGAACAGACTATAAAAGTATGAAAGATTTCTCTAAATGTAGATAGAATCAGAACTATTTTGTGATTATTTTTATGAACTTAGGCGTTTTTTTAATTGGAAAATTTGAACTTTTGCAAAATTGCATAAGCTTAGTGAAATGTTTCTGAAGTGTTCTTTAGGCTGGCATTTATAGCAAAGCCAAAACAAAGGAGGAGAAGAGTAACCAGAACCCATCTTAGTGCCATCAGCCTCTAAAAGCTGCTGGAATCTGCCTTTCTCTGACTCTGGATCTACCTTCCACTGAGTATACTGATGATTGCCTTTGATTCATCTGTCACTTCCCTCTCAAGCAAAGTAAAAAAAGAAACACTGGAACCATTCTTGTAAAGAAAGTATTTACAAAGTTTGCCTGATTAAAGCACAGTAGTATTTAAAAAAACCATGAAATATCAACAGGCAAGGAATACAATTTTCCCTCCACTCCACTTTTGGTCTGAATTATTCCATAATTTAATTACTTCTATCTGTACTACTATAAAACCTATCTATATATATTTAAATAGTGGTTTTTTTGAGACATCATAAGTTCTTTATCTCACATATATCTTGAAACAATTAATTTGAAATTTCAGCTATTAAGTTCATTAAATACCTTTTGGGTTGCGTTGTCAGAATGTAAAATGTGGAGCTTGGGTTCAGCTGTTAACTTTTTGTAAGAAAACTGTTAGAAATATAGTTATCTTTGTAAATCTAACCTAAGTTGTGTCTGACAACAGAATTTAGGTGGATTTGAGACCTAGATATTTTATTTAAATATTACAATAAGCTTACTGTTCTATAGAATAACTGACAAAGATTTAAAGAGAAATTAATTTGTCTCATTTTCTTCATATTCTTCCTAACTCCTTTAACTGATCACAGTAAAAGCTCTCACAGTAAAACTGGGAAATAGCAGGAAACAATATTACACATGTATGTTGGGTTTGGCTGGGGTAGTCAATTTACTTGACAGTAGCTGGTGTGGAGATGTTTTCTGGATTTCTGCTGAAAACACCACTGATAACAGAGATGTTTTCATTGATGCTGAGTAGTGCTCATACAGAGCCAAGGCCTTTTCCACTTTTTGTACCATCCCACCAGCAAGGAGGTTGGGATTGGTTGCACAAGAGAATTGGAGAGTACACAGCCAGGAGACCTGACCCCAATGGACTGAAAGCATATCATAGAATCAAGCTGGAAAAGACCTCCAAGATCATCAAGTCCAACCTTGTTGCTTTTCTTTGGAATGCAAAAGCTGACACTCCAGTGCCACATTGTCTTTCTTGTAGTTAGGGGTCCAAAACTGTACATAGGATTTGAGCTGTGACCTCACCAGTGCCAAGTACAGAGGGACGATCACTTTCCCTGTCCTGCTTACCACACTGTTTCTGATACAAACCAGGATGCCGTTGGCCTTCTTGGCCACTTGGGCACACTGCTGGCTCATGTTCAGATGGCTATTGACCAGCACTCCCAGGCTCTTTTCCACCAGGCAACTTTCCAGTCACTCTTCCCAAGTCTGTAGCACTATGAGGGGTTGTTTTGACCCAAGTGCAAGACCCCGTAGTCACACCATATGATGTCATGCTTAGCATATAAAGTTAGGGGAAGAAGAAGGAAGGGGAAAATGTTCAGAGTGATGCTGTTTGTCTTCCTAAGTCACCGTTATGTCTGATGAAGCCCTGCTTCCTGGGGATGGCTGAACACCTGCTTGCCCATCAGAAGTGATGAATGACTTCCTTGTTTAGCTTTGCTAGCACGTGTTACAGTCTGGTTAGTGGCTGCAATGAGGTTCTTTAAATGGATACTACAAAGATTAAGAGATTAAGGCACTAAACCCAAATGTTAAGGTCTCAAACAGAAAATAAACTTTATTTTTATCAATAAGTAAATGGTAAAAATGAGGGAAGGGGGGAGGAGAAGGGGGAAAAATAACGAAAGGGAAAAGCTACAAAATTAGATTACAAAAGGATTGCCACCACCAGTGAGGGAAGAAATGCAGGTAGTCAGCAGGAAGACCGTCGAATGGAGGCAGGTGGTGAGTAGGGTGGGTGGGTAGGCGGGACAGTGGCAGGCAGGCGAGATGGATGAAAGCAGGCATGGGGGTCAGCAGCCAACACTGGACCCTGAATTGAACCCGATCAAGCTGGAGGTGAGCAGGAGAGGTGGAACACAGATGGAGTCAAGATGGAGTCAGGTGAGATAGAGCAAGCAGTGGAGTCAAGAATGGAGCAGACTGAAACACTGGAGTCTGGTGGACTGGATCTTGAACACCGCATGTCCTGGGCCCAAACAAAACTGAACTCCGACTGTCTTGGATGCCCCAGAACAAAAGATCACCAACAAAAAACTCCCTACTGACGACACTGGGCACAGTCTTAAATACCCCATGGTCGATGATCATTGGCCAGCTTACCTCCAGGCAGACTCCTCTACACTGCTGATTGGTTAGACCATCGATATCTGGGGAGGCTGGCTCTGCTGAGGGGGGAAAATGTAACTTTTTTCTGTTGTAGACTCTCCAGGGGGGCTGGCAAGTAGTCTAAAAATGTCCGTTCAGGATGATGAAGACAGCCCTGCCAGGAGTTAAAGACAGAGTCTGCCATTTTGTTCACCAGACTAGTTAATGTGAAAAAAACAACAACAAGAGTAAGAGATGAAACCATCTCTTACAGCATGCATGGCTTTTGCTCTACCTGTTACACTGTCTTTATTTCAATCAATGAGTTTTCTCACTTTTACTCTTCTGATTCTCTCTCCCAATCCACCAGAAGGAGTGAGTGAGTGGCTGGGATTAAACCACAACATAGTGAAAGGATAGAACTAAACTGAAAACTTGAAATGCAGAAATATCTGAATGGCAGCGGAAAAATCCCAGCACAACCTGACAGATAATGTGCAACTTTCATTTATGCACTTACTGTTTCTCATCAGGCCTTATATGTGTGTAATAAATAGTAAGGGTTTGCTACTAGTGGACAAAGAACTCGGATATACATAGATTGTAAAATGTCACACAGCTCGTTACTCCTGTTGCCTTAAATTGGCTCCCTATTAGTCTGACAATATCAGACCTTTGGGCAATGTTCTTCATTATAGGGTTCAAGACCATACGAAATTAAGGATAACCTTCTGCATGTTGAAAATCATTACAGTCCCCTAAGCTATTTTATTACAGTTCACTATTCAGCTTAGTAATTTCGACTGATGAAACCTGTTCTTTGACTTAAGTGTATCTACCATGGCAACTTCCATGTTGTCTTAACTGCTTGTATAGAACATTTAGAAGAGAAATATTTAAGAGAAGCTCTTCTAAGTGTATCAATTTCCTTGAGGTAAGAAAAGACTTTATGCCAATAAACCCAGCACTTTCTTGTTTTCAAGAGGAAATTCACATTCTAGTCTAGAAGACTAGAACATTGTCAAAAAATCTAATTTTCTGTTTAAGTACTCTGAATCTGAAATTGAAATTTCAGGGGCAAAGAAGATGAAAAGGCAGTTGCATTCAATCTGATTATTGTCTATAGACTAATTATTGGCAAATCTGATGGGGTTTCAGGAGTGGGAAGAATCATGTGATTGTGCTTCATGTTAAAAATCAACTGTGGAACACAGAGGATTTTACTTTTTTTCTCTTGAATCCTTTGAACATTTCCTGTTCTGAAAAATTCATTCAATAATTTTTAAATAAGTATTATACTGTTTCACTGATTTTCTAAAAGATTCTTTCTACAAGCATTGATGGAACCTAATATTTCAATCTATCTTAACACCTCTTGATTCAGTATTTACAGGCAAGCTAATCCACCTATGCTTTTCAAGCTTCTCCAAGCATACAAAATATGTGTGCATGAGATTACGAAACTTTTGTAATAAGGAATGAGACAAATAAATCAATTATATTATCAAATAATAAATGGTAAAGGATCTATATGGTGTATATCAACTTGAAAAATGTCATTTGATGATATTTTAGAAATAATGCTACAATTACAGTGACAATGTGATGAAAAGAGTCTAAGATTGTCAAGATACACGTTGGAATTGATTGTAGCGATGTTGTACATTTCAGTAACATGTTATTGATCATGCACTGGCTTGTGATGAAGGACATAGTGGACACTTTAAGCCTACAATGGTAACTGACCCTCACATGAGAAAGTGTGTATTATTCCTTATGAACAGAGTAGCCCTGCCTTAAGGACTTACTCCTTTTAAATATGTATTATTAATATTTCTTAGTGACATACTCTGTTTATAGTATGATATATGCCTGGAGGGTATTTTCTCTGGCAAAGAAAATATTAACTCTGGAATACCAATGAGATTCCCTGAAATATGAAAATATGTCACTATACAATATAAGTTGATTCTTTTCTCCAGAATGAACAGGGGAAAGTGTATGGTTCTAGGAATAGAAAAACCCAAGCAATTCCTTGCTGCAATTCTGTAGTTAAACATACCTTGATTTTCACAGTCTTTTAATTTTACTCACCATTAACTGATTCCTGCTCGGTAAAATACTATGTATTTTCAGAAATAACTGTGCCATTTCAAAGAGCTCTTGTGATTTTTTAGGAAAACTAGTAACGGAGTGAGTAACAAGTGAGGCCAAGAGTTATTATGCTTATGAATAACATGATATATGCTCAGATCTTGCAAACATTTTATTCAAAGAGACGACTTTGATGTATAAGTTAAACCCTCGTCTCAGGTATAATTAAGTCATTCGGGTATCTGATTGTTTTAAAACACTTCAGCTGTCCTCGCTCACTTCCTGAGAATAATTTTTGGTGAAATGAATATGTTCTTACTATATTAATGTGATTAGAATTTTTTTCATAGGAAAGTCTAGGTATTTTTTAAAGCTGTGTACTAAGACTCAGATTTGAAAAGAGGATTAATGTTTTCTGTTTCATTGTCAAATGAACAGTAACAGTTTTCCATCTGATTGTATTCAGCAGTTGCAAAATTCCTTTAACAAAAAAACCCCTAACCTATTATAAACATGTCATGTCATGCACAACAATGTCCAGCATTGTGCTTATCTTCTTTCTCAAATTTAGGATTTTGTAGGTGTAGTGGATTGACCCCAGAGAGAACTCACCCAGCCTCTCAACTGACTCTCCTCTCCTGTGGGACAGTGAGAAAATAGAAGGAAGGCGAGAATACTCTTAGGTTGAGATAGCAATACTTTAACGAAAACCACAAAAGTTATGTGTCAACCATATGAATGGCTTTGTGAGACTGGCATTAAACAAGTTCAGTTTTCCTCACTCTGATGAGCATACCTTTATGCTTAAGTATACAAAATTGTGTGGAAAAAAACTATTGGTAAGATGAAAACAACAAAAGACAACTCAGGAAGTGTATAAGGATGTTGTTAGGTCATGCAGAAAGAAAATTAGAGAGGCAAAAGCTCAGTTAGAACTTAATCTGCCTACTTCTGTAAAGAATAATAAAACATGTTTTCATAAATACATTAATAACAGAAGGAGGGCCAAGGAACCATTCTTTATTTGCTGCAGGTGGGAAATATAGTCACCAAAGATAAAGAAAAGGCTGAGGTACTTAATACCTTCTTTGCCTCAGTGTCCAACAGTAAGACTGGTTATCCTCAGGACAGCTGGCCTCCTAAGCTGGTAAACAGGGGCAGGGAGAAGAACAGATCCTCTGAAACACAGGAAGAGGCAGTTAGTGATCTGCTGAGCCACTTAGATGCTCTCAAGTCTATGGGACAGGATGGGATTAATCCTAGGTGTGGAGGGAGCTGGTAGAAGAGCCTGCTAAGCCACTTTCCATCATCTATAATCAGTCCTGGCTGGTCGGATGACTGGAAGTTGACCAACGTGATGCTCATCCACAAGAAGGACCAGAAGGAGGATCTGGGGAACTAGGGCCTGTCAGCCTGACCTTGGTGCCTGGTAGGATTATGGAGCAGGTCATCTTGAATGTAATCACATAGCACATACAGGGCAACCAAGGGATCAGATCCATCCAGCACAGTTTTAGGAAAGGCTGGTTAAGTTGGTCCTCCCTGACCAACCTGTTCTCCTTTTATGACCAGGTAGGTGACTTGCCTGGTGGATGAGGGAATGGCTGTGGATGTAGTCTACCTGGGCTTCAGTAAACCCTTTGACATCGTCTCCCACTACATGCTCCAGGAAAAGCTAGTAGTCCACAGGACAGACATGGACAGGCTACAGAGATAGGCCAAGACCATTTGTAAGATGTTCAACAAGACCAAGTGCCAGGTCCTACACTTTGGCCACAATAACCCTATGCAGTTCTACAGGCTGGGGGAAGAGTGGATGGAAAGCTGCCCAGTGGAAAAGACCCTGGGAGTTCTGGTTGACAACCGGCTGAACATGAGCCAGCAGTGTGTCCAGGTGTCCAAGGTGTCCAAGGTGGCATCTTGGCCTGTATAAGCAATAGTATGACCAACAGGACTAGGGAAGTGATCATCCCCCTGCACTCGGCATTGGTGAAGCTGTACTTTGAATACTGTGTTCCATTCTGGACCCCTCACTTTAAAAAGGATGTGGAGATACTGGAGAGTGTCCAGTGAAGGGCAACAAGGCTCATGAAAGGACTAAAAAGCATGTCTGCTAAGGAACAGTTGAGGCAGCTGTGTTGGTTTAGTCTCAAGGAGGCTCAGGGGGACTCATCTCTCTCTACAGCTACCCGAAAGGATATTGTAGTGAGGTTGGGACTGTAGTGAGGTAAGTCTTTAAGGTCTCTTCTACCGTGCCTGCAAGTGAGAGGACAAGAGGAAATGGTCTTAAGCTGAGACAGGGGAGATTCAGATTGGATATTAGAAAAAATTTTTTCACTGTTGTGTTGTCAGGCATTGGAATAGGTTTCCCAGGGAGGTGGTGGAGTCACCAACCCTGGAGGTGTTTAAGAGGCATCTGGATCTGGTGCTGGGTGATGTTATTTAGAGGTTTAGGGGTTACAGTGGTAGTGCTGATGGACCTGATTATCTTAGAGGTCTTGTCTAATCTTGATTCTACGAACAAAGAAATGTGTATGTTATCTTGTTAACCAGCCTAGGAATTTTTTTTTCTCGTGTAGGTCCTAAAATCTAGTAACCCGGCTAACACTCCTACTTTTACAATATGATGGATTAGTTATCACCTGTAATTAAAAAATCTGATTGCAAAATGACTCCAGTGTACAGAGAAGGTGCAGGAGACTTAATAGTCCTACAGGTCTTGGGGGGAAATACTGGGCTGGGTGCGTCTGTTGCAGCCTCCAGACAAAAAGGAGGTGAAGCTGAGACCCTAATGTTTTGGTGATTTGCTCTTTGCTAGCTACACTATAACAGATTATTACTAATTTTCAAATAAGCTGTTAAAAGTCCCCTTCCGTACAGTGTTTTAAAGATCCTTGAGGAGAGTATCTTGTCAGACCGATATGTTATCCTGTAGGTTGCCCATACATGCTTTTTAAAAAGCAGTCTGCTATCCAGAAGTTATGACTCACTGATATATGGTTAAATATGAGCCTTAGAGCAGACAGAACTGCCCTGCTGATCCCAGAAAGCCCTTATTACTTACCTGTGGATAAAATCTACCAGAATGATGGCTGCCATGATTTAAATAATGAGACATGAAAATTGTAAATTATGTACCGGTTTATATTACTTTACTGGAAATGCATGTCACTTACAAAGATCTACTGGTTGTAAAACAGAGACTGAAAAGAACTATTGTGAGAAGTTGTAACTTTTCTTCTTTCTGATAGTTGTTCATAGACTTTTCCTCCAAAATTAATTAACTCAGTAATGATCCAGTAGTCATTAAGAGAAGCTGCATTCTCCTAAGTAGCAACAAATATCTGAGACATCGCTAACCTTTACCTTTCTTTCTCTACTGCCCTCCTCATTACTCATAGCAAACAACAGAAGGGGTGCAACCAATTAGTACAAAAAACTCTTGAAAAAGCCTGCATCACATTTGTTAGATCTTTGGTTTGTTTTGCTGTATTAGCTGCTGTAATTACCAACTTTAAAGCCATTATAAAGAAAAAGGGAATGAGAAGCAGTAGTTATTGAGCAGTTTATCTGATTGAGTGAATTTATATACTTTGGGGCCCAATACAAAATTTTCTGAAGTAAATACAGGTGTTCTCTCAACCTGTGAGTAAGACTTACTGACAGACAAATACTATCAAGCAGGAATCAAGCAGAAATGACTGCTGTATTTTTTTAATTTTTTTTTTTTTTTTGTCACCATGTGAGTAGGTCAGTGAATTTTGTTTTAGAGGAAAATTGGTTTTGACTTTTTAATCTTGAGATCTTTTTCCTTCTGTTCAGACACTTAGAATTGGTTGCTACTTACATTCCGTTCACATTTTCAAGTATAGTATACTGATCTACTGAAATTAATTTCCAGCCTGAGTCTGGTTTAGAATATTTGGATAAACATTAGATTTGATAGTTTACAGAATTCCTTGTAATTTCTGTGACATTGATAGACCTATTTATCCTGACAGAGAAATATTTTATTTGCTCTCAGATATATCTAATGAAGAAAATTTTGCACATAGAGTAGAACTGTTGATATTTCTTGTGTGAGATGACGGATAAAGAAAGAAAAGTATACAGAAGACGTATAGAAAAAAAATCAAAATGGACACCATGGAGTAAACAATATGACATTTTGGAACCTATTTTTTCCAAAATATTTTTATTTTGAAAAATGTTCTGAAAGATGCATTGAAATTCCACTTAAAAATAGTAAGTGTCCAGCTTGTCTGAAGATCATGACTCTCCCAAAGTTCCAAAAGGATCTTCCTCTGACTTTTATTTACAAACCATAAATTTTACTCCTTGATATTGAAGTTTATTTCTCCATTATCCACATTCTGTCTCAAATGTCTATTGGCAGATAGTATTACAATGCTAATGCAAACCTGTTTCTTTAAAGTAAATGGTCATAAAAATAATTAATTCATTGTGAGATAAGAAACAAAACCCAAGAAATGTTCTATTTATTATTCAGATATGGATTACTTTGTTAGAAGTGCTTTATCACATAAAAAACCTGCATGGTCAGTGTAAGTTTATAAGACATCAGCTACCTGATAATGAAGATCATGGATAACAAAGTTATGTAAGTATTTGGAAAACAGAAATAGATTGCAAATCCTTCCACTAAGAAACTTCAGAGATTCAGAAAATTTAAAGCTGGAAGGACTATTCAGTCATCTAATATGTCCTCATATATCTATCACACTTCATTAAATTTCATTCACTTATTCCTGTGTTGGTCCAGTAACACGTGAATTTCTTTCGGGTCTTCATCTTGGGATCTAAGTCTTTGACTATATTTGAAAGAAAATTGCTAAAATGTAGTCTCAAACTCAATTTATATCTCCTCAGATTATGGAAATATGAATATACAGTATTAGAAATTCTAGTATCCTCTTACAAAAGTGGTCTAGATGTCAGAGTGCAGTGAATAGCAAAAGTAAAAATAAAGCATGAAGCCCTGTGAACTATATGCACGCAGTCACTCTATATCCTGGGGATAACTCTAGCAACACACTGTAACTAAATCAACCTTTATATTTCTTTTTCACTGGATCAAAAGCAGACAATACTCGTAACCAAAGGAAATCATATCCTGACTTTTTAGAGAGGTGAGCTGTGTTATTTCT
This sequence comes from Corapipo altera, assembly GCF_003945725.1. NCBI lineage: Eukaryota > Metazoa > Chordata > Aves > Passeriformes > Pipridae > Corapipo > Corapipo altera. The sequence continues at coordinate 2,261,589 of NW_020884883.1, read as the reverse complement.
ATGACTAATTTATGACTTCCCCGACACTCTTAAGAAATGAGGTTACTGATACTGAAGTGTTCGAAAGCAGTACAATAAAAAATTATAGAGAAGTTAGGATTGTGAATAGGAAAAATTTTCTCCCTAATTACTCTGATAAATGTAAAAATTGCAATGGATGACTTTTAACTTTCAAAACAGTCATACAAATATATGGGTGAAGCTTTGCCAAAATCCAATAGCTATCTGAAAAAAAGCATCTCAAATAATTTTAACAGCACCAGTATCAAACTAAGGTATTCATGTCTTTGTGTAATGTTACTTTTACACGACAGTTATTAAAGATAACAGATGACTGCAGGGCTGTAAACCAAACCAACGTCAACAGCAAAAGAGCTGATGTTCCTTAGCATCACTCATCTTTCCTTCTCTGTCTATGCTATTCACCTGAGAAAGAAAAATATGCAAAGCTATCAAAAAAGACAGTTTTAAAAATAAGCCAAATGAAACCTGAAAGAAAAGCTTTTAAAGTGTCTCTTAAAAGGCTCCCAAGGACAAACTCTCAGATGTAAAGCAAAGATATTACATTAAAGAAATATGTTTGCATACTTTGTTATTAATATAAAATAAGTACTTTGTCCTTAGTACACATATATGAAAAATTTTAATCACATCACCACTCAATTTTTTGAAGCAATAAATTACTAGTCATTTACTGCAGAGGGATCTGGATAGACTGGAGAGATGGGCTGACTCCAATGGAATGAAGTTCAACAAGGCCAAGTGCCGGGTCCTGCACTTTGGCCACAACAACCCCCTGCAGTGCTACAGGCTGGGGACAGAGTGGCTGGAGAGCAGCCAGGCAGAAAGGGACCTGGGGGTGCTGATCGACAGGAGGCTGAACATGAGCCAGCAGTGTGCCCAGGTGGCCAAGAAGGCCAATGGCATCCTGGCCTGCATCAGGAACAGTGTGGCCAGCAGGAGCAGGGAAGTGATCCTTCCCCTGTACTCTGCATTGGTGAGGCCACACCTTGAGTATTGTGTTCATCTCTGGGCCCCTCAGTTCAGGAAGGATATTGAGGTGCTGGAGTGGGTCCAGAGAAGAGCAACAAGGCTGGTGAAGGGACTTGAGCACAAGTCCTATGAGGAGAGGCTGAGGGAGTTGGGGTTGTTCAGTCTGGAGAAGAGAAGGCTTAGAGGCGACCTCATCACTCTCTTCAACTACCTGAAGGGAGGTTATAGCCAGGTGGGGGTTGGTCTCTTCTCCCAGGCAACCAACAACAGGACAAGGGGACATGGGCTCAAGCTCTGCCAGGGGAGGTTTAGGTTAGATGTTAGGAAGAAATTCTTTACAGAGAGGGTTATCAGGCATTGGAACGGCCTACCCAGAGAGGTGGTGGATTCACCATCCCTAGAGGTTTTTAAAAAGAGATTGGACGTGGCCCTTAGTGCCATGATATAGTAATTGGAGTTGGATCAGGGGTTGGACTTGATGATCTTGGAGGTCTTTTCCAACCCAATCTATTCTATGATTCTATGATTCTATGATATTACTGACATCATAAGTTCTAAAGAAATTATTCTCTTCGACTGTGACACTGGTGTTGCAAGAAGAGTTTGCTTTCCTAGAGAAGAAATATTATTTTGCTAATAAGATGTCAAAAGTTTGCAGTGAGGCATTTCCATTTATTTTTTTAATGAGAAATGAAATAAAATAAACTCCCTCCTCCTATAAAGTTTGTAATGTTGTCAAGTTTTTCAAAGTGAGTTAACAGAGTACAGAAGCAAACAAAAAACCACCCCAAACAAAAACAAACAAACAAACCTAAACAAAAGCCAAAAACATCCAAGCAAACAAAAAAGCCTGCTATGGTTTTATATTTTTGTTTCTCTTGGCTAATTACTAGTAAGCTCACTATCACAGGTGGCTATGATATATCAATTGCTATCAATTAAAGTAAACATAGCTTAGTCCAGATTTAATTTTCAGATGTCTAAAGGAAAGAAAGGAAATGTACTCCTGTAATTGCTGTCCAAGCTATGCATCTTACGATAATCTTTATCATAAGGCTTTCTGAAGTAGCACAGACGAACAATTTTGGTAAATGTTGTAACTTGACTCGTACACGGTGTAAAAAAGGAGACTTCTCATGCTCTAGTTAATTAATAGGATTATGCCTTCAAAAGGATTGACACTTCATATGCCCTTATTCTAAGCATTTTTAAAGAAAGTTTGCAGAATAGACTTCAGAAGAATAACCTAAGGATGAACTTTCAACTTGTGCTATTTTGCAGATTTCTTTAGAAAAAGCACTTTAAGAGGGCAGGAAGAAATGTTAAGGAGAAGATGATGTGCCATACTTGGAAAAAGTGTGGCATCTAAAGAAGAAATAAACCCTTAGTACAACTTTTAAACTGTCACTGTTATGATTCCTAACTTCCTTGTTCTGTGCATGGCTTCTTTTTTCTTATCAGATAGACTTTAGTCTAAGGGATTGGTAAAGTATATCCTGGACATCAGTTAATATGAAGTATTAGACATAGCAATCTACAAACATTTTTACTGATTATATATTTGTATTCCTTAATACATTAGTCTCCAGTCTTACAACAGCTTAGGAATAATCTGAATATTAATTTAGCACACAGAAGTAGACATTGAATGTGGTTGAATTAGCATAAATAATTCTGCCTGAAACTGAAAATGCCTACTCATCTTGGATTGTAATTTTCTCCAGAGAAGCTCTGTGTCCTATACTCACAGATGTGAATATTGTGTTCTGAATAACTCTGAGACAAAAATTTAACTTATTTTCATGGTGCTTTTTATTTTTCTACCACTTCACTTCAACAGAACACATATGAAGGACTACGGAAAAGATTAGCAATTTCTGAATATCTTCAGACCTGTAAAAGTTCCAAATGCACACCAAAACACAGCCACTAAAAATCTACCAGAAATACTGAAAACGGTGATAAGCTGAATATTATATTTAGAGATTTGTACCAATTCCAGGTTTAAAATAACTTTAACTAGTTTAAGTTTGTAGCCTTGTGGAAATCACTACTGATTGCTGCAGAAGATCTCTGCAGGATCAGAGATATAAAATAATGCAAAGTAAATTCAGCTGAATTACCGATTTAATAGATTTTTTGGCCTGTTAGATGTCTATAGGTGCAGACTCTGTGAAGGGTGTACAAGGGTTGTTAACCATGCTGCACTCTGATAGACCCAAAATTTCCCTTCGTTAGGATGAATCTCAGATTGTCTGAAATCCCAATGATCAGAAGAATTCTGGTACATTATACCTTAACACCTGATAAAATTTTATTTCTTCAATGAAACTCCCTACCATTAGCCTGAGTAATATCTTCCAACTATGTGATTCTGGGAGGAGGTGACTCTGCAGAGTGTTTCTTTAGAGCTATACACATGCAGAGTATTGTCACACATTGTCATATACGTGAAAATGTTCACATATCAATGGAATTAATACCCCAAATGAGATCTAAACTAGCTTGAGGGCAGAAGAATAACTTTTTATTTAACCTTTGGTTGTTAATTCTGCTCCTGGGAGGGAAATAAATGGGTTTTGATATTTCAGGCAGATGAAGTACTTGATTTTACTCAAACTTTGTTGACTATGAAATGCTTGGGGGCAGAAAAGATGGTGCTTTGCAACTCAAAATTGCTGCAGGACAAGAAAACCATACTTTTGTAATGAAAGTAATATTAATGCCACATATTTTATGCTGGCACAACATTTTCCATTTCAAGAGATTGTTTAAGTCTGCATGCACATAAGCTACTTCATAACCTGACATTCAGCATAGACAAGAGGAAAAAAAAAGATACTTTCTTGTCTCGATATTAGAGGCATGACCACCTAGTATTAATTTATCTGCAATTCTTGATGAAAAACAGGATGACTGATATACCTGACATATAAGCCCTTCCTTTTCTGAACACAGAAAGATCAAAATAAACACCAAGTCACTAAGCCTAAGAAGTACTCTAAAGCTGGGAAAAAAATTAATAAAGTGATTAATATTTAAAACTTGTCTAGAAAGAACTGTCTTCAATATTTATATGGCATCATAAAACTGCACCAGAAATGCTAAATACTGCAGAAATGTTTAAAATTCAGAATGTAAGTCTGTGTCATTAAAACTTAGACAGCTTCTTTACAAATTCCTGCAGAGATACACTTTTACACAGAAAAACCTTGCCTAGCAGAATTCCAGCTCAATTACTTAAATAGCTGTTGAAGCATTGAAGCACCAAAAATATTTATTAATTACTCTTATGCAACCTCTGAAATGACTACACTGTAGCTGATTTAATTTACAGAATGAGAAAGAATAAAAATCCTCTCATTTCACATTTTTGCCCAACCCTAATATATAAGAAAACTAAAGGTTCATAATGGTTTTAAAGACATGTCAATTCAGAATGAACAACTGATTTTTCATATTAAGGAAGTCAATTGATAAGAAATATAAAAGCCATCAGATTATGCGTTTATCTTTTTTTCTCCTCCCACTGTCTATGTTTTCTGACTGCAACATAAAAACTGGTAATACTAATTTGGTGTTATGACCTCTTTGCACCCCGTTGATACCTCTGTGAGCTCACCTCAAGCCACTGTCATAATGTCTTCAATACAAGAGCTTTCTGAAAACTTTAGCTGATAATTGAAATAACTAAATCGCTGACTCAGGTCTTTTGGGTGTTAGGTAGGATCGATCCACACAGAAACAGTGGCAAGTGATGACAACAAGAATTTCTTAAATCCTTCTAATTTTATATTTGAGGACTGTACTGAGAAATGCATCTATTAGGTTAACAGGCAAGACATTTCCAAGGCATTGGTGTTTCTTGGATTTGGTCTTTCTGTATAGCATCTATTTCTCACCTGTCCATGCGTTTTCATCAGGAAATCCCAAATTTAATCACATCATCTGTTTTTGTTTCCGGACCAGGATGATGTTGCTATTACTCTATCCAGAGGGAGACGTTGGTGTGGTGTGTAGGTTGACTCTTGCTCAGTGCTGTACTATCAGTCAACTTGTTGTGTAGGGGAGTGGAGCAGAAAAAGCACACAGACCATTCCCTAAAATTTTAATTTGCTTAAAACAAAAATGTAGGAAAGAGAAATTCTTTGCTATGATTCATGGTCTGCAATAGCAAAACCTAGTGAATGGCAAATCAAAAAGTAGTACTCTGTCTCTACCAAAATGAAAGGGAGACTTTGCTGAAGAAAAACAATAGCACTGATCTGGCAAAACACCCTCAACCAAGGGAAACACTGCCGCAACAGCTGCATTCTCTGGTTTCTCTTGGTTTCTTTTATAGGGGAGAGGTCTGACATTTAGACTTCTGTATTTCCATAAAATATAAAATGTTTACATATGTTGGATGCATGTTCTTTGTTTACCTAAAAATAGGGCTACTCATGATGATTCTGAGGAAAGAGTCAACTCAACTTGCCTTCAAATTTCAAGTGAATTACAATAATTTAATGTAAATCCAAAAATCTAAATATATTCCTACATTTGAGTTCAGGGTATCTTTTTAAAGCAGAAAGAATGGTATCATGACTTAATTGTTTGCTACAGTCTAAGGCAGAGGAGGTTAAATTTTTACCAAAGTCAGCTACCCTACCTGAAATCAAATTTGTTCACGTACATTTTAGATCAACTGAATGGTAGAGTTTTCTTGTTAGAATACAGTTAGATTGAACTTAGCACTTTTTCCAGACACTTACAAATCATCTCAAAGCACAGAATTTGTTCTGCATGAGTAATCATGAGAACAGTAACATTATGGTTATAATCATAATCTTCTGAATGAAAAAATACTAATCAGCTTGAAGGCTGCTAGTGGCCATCTTGCTTATTCATCTGTCTAATAGAGGAAGACAAGTAAGAAGGAAAAAAAAGTAGATCACGGTCTGTGATATTTTAAGTGCTTTATGGATTAAATGAACTTGCTTTCTCAACTTTATTAAATCTTTGCTGATCTTGAAAGCACATGCAGTTTAAATATGCATCTAGTCCATGACAAATTTATAATATTTGGCAGTTTAAAAATATTTACCCAACTGTTAACTGGAAATTTGTTCTGCTATTAAATATACATGGAAAAACAACAGAATGTGGCTTCATATTTGTGTCTTGCAGCCTACCTGGATGCCCTGAACTCAAATGTAGGAATATATTTAGATTTTTGGATTTACATTAAATTATTGTAATTCACTTGAAATTTGAAGGCAAGTTGAGTTGACTCTTTCCTCAGAATCATCATGAGTACTACATTTTCTACTGGTCACCTTCTCCCCTCCACAGAATCACAGAATGGGCAAGGAACAACGGGAGGACATCTAGTCCAACCTCCCTGCTCAAGCAGGGTCCTCTACAGAACATTACTCAGTAATGTGTTCAAACAGTCTTTGAACATTTCCAGAGGAGAAGACTCCAAAAGCTGTCAGGGCCATCCATTCCAGTGCTCAGTGACTCTCAGTTAATTCCAGTGTCTTCATCTCTTGCTTTCAAAATACCTCTGAAACAACCTTTAAGGTACTTTTTAAGAAAGTGACACTAGACACTTTCAAATCATGATTTGTGAGTCAAAACTATCTTTCTTGAAATGTGTCAAGTGTTGAGTAATAACAAGGCTTTTTTTTTTTTTAAGCAAAAAGACATCCTATTTGCTTTTAAAATAAGTAGACATTTATAGCATTACATGCACATCAGGAGTACATCTGTGTTTAAAAATACCACATATACATCTCTCAGAGCTTGTTTGCATAAGCCATACAAACTACTCTGAGATGGAAAGATCTTCACCCCAAAACAGTAGTTTCCTGTAAAGCAAGACTGATATATAAGCAAATCCAGGCTTCCCACTTACAGCAGAGGGATCTATTTACACACATGTCTTACTGGGCCGTGTTCTTCCTTGAATAGCAGTCTGAGATAAACACAGCAAATCAGTTTGTTTAAAGTAATAGCCTACGTGTCACTTAGCACATATTAGCTGAAAGACTGAGAAAGTTTAATATTCATATGCAACGCTTTTGCTGGAAGCTTTGAGTCTTTTTAAGCTGACTAGTCCAACATTAGGTATTCCAGAGAAGAATAAAAGGGAAAAGACAGGGAGAGACACTTTATCAAGGAGTGTAGTGACAGGACAAGGACTGATGGTTTTAAACTGAAAGAGGGTAGGTTTAGATTAGATATTAGGATGAAATTCTTTACTGTGAGGTTGGTCTTTAAGGCCCCTTCCAACCCAAATGATTACATGATTCTGTGACTCTATAGCTTTGCCATGGTGACCAGTTGTGAAAACAAACTTCAGCTGATGAATCTGTTGCTCTGATTTCGGCTTTGTGATAGCTATTAGTGCCACGGTCCGAGGGGGGATGGGGCCGTGACACACCACAGACAGGTCTGGAGACAAGGTAGAGGTGCAAATGGAATGCTTTATTGAGGAGTGAAGGCGTTTTATGAGTTTCAGGTGGGGAAAGGGCTAGAATATGGGGTGGACCATGAGACAGACAAATGGGGGAACAAATCAGGATAGGGACACAGGCAAAGGGGGAGGAACATGGGAGAAACTGGGGAAGGAAAGGGCGAATGGTAACTGTCTCCTCTCTGCAGCTTCTGCAGCCTATCAGAGAGGGGAGTGGAGAAGCAGAGAGCAGGCAAACTCCTGGCAAGCCTGGGCATGCACTGTGTAGTGTGGATACAATGAAACCACATAATAACAGTAAAGTCCATATGATAATTGTAAGGTCCATATAATAAAGTCCTGTCCATTGCTGTGTGTTTTTCTCCACGTCTGGACTCTCTCCCATCCTGAATCTTATTCCTTCGCATATTAGTCCAAGGAAAATTAAGTAAATGTGTCAATCACTTTTTGAATAAGACTGTAAACATACTATCCCTGTAACAGAGACTGCGGTACATACTCCCTGGTAGAATTTAACTTTCAAATTTGTTTCTGAGTTGTTTATCATGGTCTTGGAAGACTGAAATAACAAACGTAAACATTACATAAATCAAATTCTATTTCTAACTGAAGTTATAAAAAATGGTTGAAGGTATTAAACCAGCAGAACTTTGATGTGGACATACAGAAGAACTGAGGACATTCTCCAGAACTTGCTTTCTTACCTTTCTCCAATTTGAGCTAATCAATGACAAACTGTTGTGATACTGCATATATGAACATACAGAGTTCATGTTCAACAAGATATACTTTTTTTAGATATGTATGCATTTAGTTTATAGGGATGAGCAATTAATTTACCACTGCTTCTATTCAGCAAAGCACTGCAGGAAAGAAACCTCTGATTGCTTACAAAACTGTGTGAAGAACACTTCAAAAACTCACATGTCTCTCACTTTGAAACTCTTATTTGAAAATTAGCAGCAATATTTTACATAGGTGAAATCCTCTTCGAAACATACAATCAATGATATGATTAGATAATTTTGTCTCATTTTTTTCTAAAAAGTTGCCTTTTGATATCATGAGTTCGAATAAAAACTTATAAAGAAGAATATTTTTTTCAACCAATGCAATCACATAAGAATTTAATTTACTGATGTAAAAGCCTGAAAAAAAGGAGAAATTTAAAGGATATTTTTTTAAGTCTGAAGTTTCTTTCCTAAAGTTCGGTGTAAATTTCAAAACTTCTGACTTATGACAGATCTTTCTTGATGGTAAGAATTGCAGTTTGAAATTATTTCTTAAACCACCAATTTGTAAGTCAAGAGCAAAAGTATATAGTAAACTTTCAGACTGACTATGGCAATCAGTGCATCGTGTGGAATAGAGAGAATTCAGAGATATACTTGTACTAGATTATGCAGTAACATTTTAGGGTAAAGAACGAAAATGTTCTTGCTATGTAAACTTTTTCCCCACCGTAATATCAGTAGATCCCTACAAACTTTTACTAGAGTGCAATTAGAACCCAGAAGAAGTAAGTGTGCAGTTAAATAACAAAAGATCCCAGATGAAAAGATAGTTTCATCCATCGCATATACAGGAGATTGTGCATCATATGTATGACAATACATATTGTATGAGAATACAATATGCTATTTGTATGACAATACAAAGATGCTCCATTGGATACAATATAATATGCTATTTGTATGACAATACAAAGACGCTCCATTGGATCTCTCATTTACAAACGGAGAAGGACTGCTGGGTAATGTGATGCTTGGAGGCACTCTTGGGCATGAAGGTCATGAAATTTTGGAGTTTTCGATTCTCAGGGACCTAAGGAGGGAGGTCAGGAGAACAGCTACATGGATTTCTGCAAGGCAGAATTTGTCCTGCTTAGGAGACTGGTTGGGAGAGTCCCTTGGGAGACAGTCTTAAAGGGTAAAAGAGTACACAAAATATGGTCATTCTTCAAGAAGGAAATCTTACAGAGGCAGAAGCAGGTTATCCCTATGTGCTGAAAGATGATTTGGCAGGGAAGAAGACCAGCCTGGCTGAACAGAGAGCATTGGCTGGAACTCAGGAGAAAAGGGAGAGTTTATGCCCTTTGGAATAAGGTACAGACAACTCAGGATAACGACAGGGATGTAATAAATTTATGCAGTGAAAAAAGGGCCAAAGCTCAACTAGAATTTAATGTGGCTACTGCCATAAAAGACAAAAGAAACTGACTCTAGAAATACATTAACAACAAAAGGTGGTTCTATAAATGAGCTTTCCATAATTCCAGAAGCCTAATTTGCACTTACACCACCTATACTGCATTCTAAATCCCACGCCTGCCTACTCAACTCTGTATTGTAGTCAGTAATGCCTAGTAATTTACTAGAATCCTGCAGGTATGATTTTCACATGGGCTTTTGCACATTACAGTATCACGTTGAGATTTCAACTTAGCTGCCCTGTTAGAAGTCTAGTTCCCCCTGATGACTCTCTTCACATTCCATCATCCATATGAAAGTTGCTTTGGAAGAAGCTTTCTCCTTGAAATATCTTGAATTTGTGTTCAGTGAAAGCAATTTGACTATAGATCTCTCCTACACTGTTCTGTTCTTTGCAGTACATAAGCCAAGAACAAAAATATTATCTCCTTTTGTGTATTTTTAGAACCATTTCAAAAAATGCACATTCTACAGAGATGGGAGCATATTTTGATTCTGGGGAAAAAAAAAAGACAAAGATAATCTTTGTTCTCAACTGAAGATTTTATTTTTAAGTTTTCCTCCAAAAAATGAAACTTACTACTTTTAAGGACATAATAGAGGAAATTTATTAAGTTTTCTTAAGGAGTATGCTCCATAGGAAATAAATTAATAAATAAACCCAAACTAAAGCTTATAAGCACAAAGCACACATACAAAGAGAAAAAAAGGTGTATGGGAAGGAGAAGAACAAGGAGAAGAACAAGGAGAAGAACAACTGTTAACCCTGTCAAAGCCCAAGACAGAACAAATTAGGAGCATTTTCTGAAAGGCAACTGCACATCTTCTAAAAGCACCTGTAACAGTTATAAGACACTTTGCCTTTCTCTTTAGGAACCCTTCCCTCTAACTAGGCTCCCAGTACTTTTGTGCTTCTGTAATATTTTTTTTTTCAGAAGAACACTAGCTCCCACCATCCACAGATAGTTTGGAAGGCAAGATGGCTTACTGCAAGAGGACACTGCAGAAATGTATAGTGAATGCTCTAAATGCATTTAATTGAACGTAGAAGTGATGAACTTGGTGAAAGATTAGGAACTATTCAAGTTAAAAGTTTAAGAAAGAAAAAACCCATATATCCATTAAAATCTATGCAGATTTTTTGTTAAATATACTATGTATAAACATTCTGTTTCTATAGACTCAACTAATACAGTTACTAGAATAAGCTCAACAGGGTCTTTTTCAGATTATTCTACCAGACAAACGTTTTTCTTTAAACAGAGGTGTGCTAAAAAATTATTTGAACTTGAGGCAGTGTTAGCTGGTATTTCATTATTGTTTTATGGTGCAAACTTAAGCAAAATCATAGAACAATAGATTTTTAAAAATTAATTAATTATTAGTTTTAAATATATTTTAAAACAATAACTAAATCTTTTCCCCCTTACTTGAAATTCATGAAATCTCAGAGGAGCACATATTCTGACATTTGTGACATGTGTTCACTAAATTTAATCTAAGTTCGTTTTAATGAGATAAGGACCTTAGCCAAAGGGTATATTAACTTAGTTAATGATCCCACCTTTGACAGAACACAGATTCACAGAATATGCTGAGTTGGAAGGGACCCACAAAGATCACTGAGTCCAACTCTTAGCCTTGCACAGGACCATCTCCAAGAGTCACACCATGTGCCTGAGAGTATCATCCCAATGCTTCTTGAAATCTGTCAGACTTGGTGCTGTGACCATTTCCCTGGGAAGCCTGTTCCAGTGCCCAATCACCCTCTGGGTGAAGAACCTTTTTCTAATATCCAACCTAAATCTTCCCTGACACAATGTCAGGCCATTCCCTCAGGTCCTGTCACTGGTCACCACAGAGAAGAGATCCGTGCCTGCCCCTCCTCTTCCCCTTACAAGGAAGTTGTAGAGTGTGATAAGGTCTCCCCCCAGTCTCCTCCAGGTTGAACAGAACAAGTGACCTCAGTCGCTCCTCATATGGCTTCCCCTCAAGGCCCTTCACCATCTTTGTTGCCCTCCTTTGGACAGTCTCTGATAGCCTAATACCTTTCTTACATTGTGGTGCCTAAAACTCACACAATATTCAAGGTGAGGTTGCCCCAGAGCAGAGTAGAGCAGGACAATCTCCTCCCTCAATCAGCTGGTGATGCTTTGCCTGATGCCCCCCAGGACACAGTTGTCCCTCCTGACTGCTAGGGCACTGCTGACTCAGATTCAACTTGTCATCGAACAGCTCCCTTTCTATGGCAGTGCTTTCCAGCATCTCATCCCCCAGTCTATACCAACAGCCAGTTTCTTTGAGGAATGAGTTCCATCAGGCTCCATAGAATCCATAAGTAGAGCAGTAGATCCTGCACAGTTTCAGGGTTGACTGGGGGTTGATCATTCTTGCAGTCATGGTCTTCCAGCTCAGGGTACTGAGATCCTCTCGGTTCATCATCTGTACTGAACACAGAGGCAAAGAAAGCGTTAAACATCTCTGCCTTGTCTCTGTCCCTGTTTGTGAGGTGTCCATACTCATCCTGTAATGGGTAGATGTTATTTTTATACTGCCTATTGCCACTAATATTTGAAAAAAACCTCTTTTTATTGTCCCCCACATTTCTGGCCAGCTTCATCTCCAGCTGAGCTTTTGCTGCACAATTTTCTGCAAGAAGTAGAAAGAAACACCTCTGTATTCTTCCCAAGTTACTTGACCTTGTTTCCACTGGGCATACACCTTCCTTTTTTGCCTTATTTCCAAGAGAAGATTCCTGTTCAGCGAAACCAGTCTTCTGCCTCACCTACTTGACTTCTGATTTTTTGGAATTGCCTGTCCCTGTGACTTAAAAAGTGACCAACACTGATGGACACCAGAACCTGCAAAAACATTTCCCAGGGAACTAGCTTCCTGATTAGCCTGAAGCCTGTTCTCCTTATGTCCAGAGTTTTGCTGCCACTTTTCCTCCTGTCAGCAGAGATTTTAAACTTGATCTCTTCGTGGTCACTGTGGCCAAGACAGCCACCAATTTCCACTTTGCTCAAGAGATTCCCTCTGTTGACAAACAGCAGATCAAGTAGGACATCTTTCTGAGTTGGCTACCTTAGGACCTGTTCCATAAAGTTGTCATCCAGTTTTATAGGAATCTTCTGGCCCAGATTGTACCAGCTGCATGATGTTCCCAGTTAATTTCTGGCAAATTGAAGTCCCCATAAGGACAAGGGCAGTTGACGTTGAACTGTCCCTTGGTTCCTCAAAGAAGAATTCATTGGCATCATTGGCCTGACTAGGAGGTCTATAATAGACTGCCACAATATCTACTTTGTTTTTCCCTGATTCTCATCCAGAGACTCTCAACTGTGTCATTGCCAGCTGTGAGCTCCACACATTCTCATCATCATCATGACGACCAGTCGTCGCGAACAAAGATTTGAGAAAGGTCTCAACCCACATTTGTTACAAGCGTGCTGGTGATACAGGGCTTTGCAAATGCGGGTAAGACCAGGGCCGGGCAAGCGCCCAGGGGCGACCGGGCCCATGCCGCCGCGAAGCACGCGTTCCGGGGGCCTCCACACATTCTAACCCTTCTATAACATACTTTGCCTCAACTTTGCCTCTTCTACCCTACCTATCCCTCCTGAAGAGCTTGTAGCCATCCAACAAAGCACTCCAGTCACAGGTCTCATCCCACCAGATTTCACTTATGCTAGAGATGTCGAATCTCTGGGACTGGGCCAAAGCTTTGAGCTCCTCTTGTTTGTTCCCTGTGCTGCTGCATTAGTGTAGGAACATTTCAGGTGTGATGAATTATAGCCAACACCTTTTGAGACAAATTGAGGGATCCTGTCAGTGCTGGTTTCCTTTAAGTTTTGGCACACCATCCCATTACTCATCACTGGGGAGCCTGGTTTTGTCACCTTCCACCTTCCAAGCTAGCTTACAGTTCTGAAAACAAGCCTCATTAGCTCCTGTGCTAGAACTCTTTTTACCCTCTGATATAGGTGCATCCTGTCAGGTGTCAGTAGACACCTGACCGGGTGTTGAGTAGATCCTTCCATGGTCAACAAACCCCAAATTTTTCCATTGAAGTCTATGTGCGTTGGTCGCTAATCAAACCAGGGTCAACTGCTTGGAAGGCAGCTACACTCACCGTTATGCCACCAAAGCATCCAGATGACATTCTTAGAGATCAAATTCCCTGCTTGCTAAGCCAGACTCAGTAATTTATACCATGAAAAATCCATTATTTTAAGATTTACAGCAGAGTTTCACAAAGTTATATACAGATAATTTTCTTCTGATCACTTTTTTTAAAAACTTATACATTCCACAAGATAGGATAGAAACTAATCCTTCCACAGTAAATCTAATCTAAAAAAAATTAAAGAAGGTGGAACTTCAGTGAACATAATTATAGCAGTGATTCAACAAGGCCGAATTCTTAAAAATAGGTATCTTCTTTTATACTACTACCTATAGCAAAAATGGAGTTAAAATATCAAGGTTAGATTTTCATTTGTTAATTACACTGGTAAATGTCCATTATATGCTGTCTGAATTCTAACTTACCCAACTTTTCTATCACTTGTTTCTTTAAAATTCATAAACAACTTTAGTTTCATCTGGCTAACAGAAGCAGCAATCTGAGTTTTGAAATCTGTCTCACACAGTTAAGACCCTCAGTTTGTATCTGAAGCATTTTTAAATATTATGTTTAAAAGTTGTGATATTTCACTGAGTCTTTGCCCGCAATGTTCTGTGTCACATTTTGGTGTCTAATTCCCAGAATTTCTAAACAGAGGTTGGACACCCAACTTTACTGTACTGGAGAGTACAGAGGCCAGCAAAGTAGCCAACCGCACAAACAACTAATGTGAATGACCAAGGAAAGAATTGTGGAAAAAAAATATTTTCTGTGGTGACACTGGGAAACACATCTGAAACTCTTTGTAGCATATGTTCATAGATCTTCCGAATAGTATGAGCAATTGCCAATTGCCTTGTTCTTTTTAACTTTAAGATGGGGAAAGAAGTGGGGGTTAGAAAAGGAACTCCAGTCCATTCTTCCCTTTCCCAACCCCAAATTTTAGAACTGCACATATTGGTTTCAGTGTTGCATTCCCTAACATAATTTTTTGGTTTATGTGTTTGTGGTTTTAAATTTTGCTTGTTTGTTTGTTTATTGGGTTTTTGTGTGTGTGTTTGCATTCTCTCTAGGTAATTCGACAATGCTGTAGAAAAAGATTGGGGTTTAATTTGATGTTCTAATTCTTTCATATTTGAAAATATGTCAGGATAACTTGAAAGCCCGGAACTCAGATATATCGTTGCTAGGAGTGAGAAATAGGAATTAAAAAAAAAATAGATGTCGTAATGCAATGAGGAAAAGGAGGTATATAAGAACACATTGGGTGAGAAAATGGTAAGATGTATCAACAGAGAAGGATAAAGATGAAAGTATGAAGAAGACTGAAAGAGAAAATGTTAGCTGGAAAAGCTCATCTTTAAATTACAGTTAAAGGAGTAGAAATGCCTATTCTTTGGTTTAGAACTGAAAATATATTGATAACTTCATTTATTTTTCTTAAATGTTCAAATCCCTGTTTTTACATTTTATTTTAGGATTTCTGCACAAGGAGTAACTGCAGTGAGAAAAATAAAGATTTCCTTTGAGCAGCACCATGATTCCATTATAAGTAAGTTATAGTCTTACTTCTGTTCTGTTTTATCACAAATAAACAGGTATTTATCTGGTAAATGATGTTCATGAAAGGTCTCGGTATGAGTTCATAAAATCTTGTTGATCTCAAGCATGCCTACCAGGAAATGTTACTGATATAACTGAAGGTTTAAAACACTTAAGGGATCCTACAGGAAAGGTTGCAGAAGGACTTTTTGCAAGGGCACATAGTGATAGGACAAAGGGGAATGGCTTTGAACTGAAAGAAGCTAGTGTTAGATTGGATATTAGAAAAAAATTCTTTGCTGTGAGGCTGGTGGAACAGGTTGAACAGAGAAGCTGTGGATGCCCTATCTCTGGAAGTGTTCAAGACCAGGCTGGATGGGGCTCTGAGCAACCTGGTCTAATGAAAGGTGTTCCTGCCCACGGCAGGGTAGTTAGAACTAGGTCATCTTTATGGTCCCTCTCAACCCAGCCATTTGATGATTCCATGATTCTCTCCTATGTGGCAGGACAATAAACAAGGAAGAGAGGCTATCATAATGTAGGTTTTGTGAGAACATACCTTAATAAATCTACAAGATTTATGCCTGCGAAGAAGGTACTATGATTTCTTGCTGTCTCATTGTCTGTATGCCATTATGACAATAGGTGGAACATGTAGGTTATTCCAGAGGGTCTCTAATTCATTCAATGCAGTGGTGGCCCTAGAAATGATGGAGGTGGTTGCTGTACAGGCATTTGTTGCTTCCAATTTTGGTGTTCCTTGGCACTGTGTTTGGTGCCAGCATATGTGCCGTCCACACTTAGTCTGGTGGGGAAAAGGGATTCCCATGGTCAGAGGACTGTAAATGACTGATGGGAATGGTCCCCACTGACTCCATGACAAGAGCCACACCTATGCAAATATACCAAACCCCCAGTTACAGGCTCTATTACGTATGATAAAATACATTAGTCCTAGCTCAGATTTTATTTGTGAAGGGAAGTTTAAATTTGGCCTGAGAGAAAATAAAATCCTATAAAACTATTACAACTTTTCACTTCTACAAATAACTAAAAGGGATATAATTTTTCCATCTCTTAACTCATTATGGAGTATTCCAGTCTAATTGAAAATTATATTCCATAACTATAAATGATTCATAACACCTTCTATCAATCTTCTCCTCAAAGAAATCTCCAGGAATCAAAGGAAAAAAGATAAATATATTTCTTCTGTGGATCAGTACTCTGAAGGCCAAATATAGACTCAAATTTAGTTACACATTTCAGCTTTACAGATTATACCTAAGGAATCTGTTCTGTGTAGAAAACAAATCTGATTAACATATGATGAAAGGGCACTATTCATCTTTTTCAAGCTTTTTATGGTTTATCTACTTAATATTTTTAATTTTTGACTAAAAAAAATTGTCCATAAATAGATTTTCCTTGGATTTTTGCACCCAAAAACCTGTCCTCAGTTTTGTATACATCAGACTTTCATAATACCTTTTTCCAGTTTTGCATCTTTTGTAGTCAACACTTTCACAGATACATTTCATGTCACTTTATCCTTAAATATATGACAGGGACAATTCTAGTTGCAGTAAATGAGCTGCTGCTACAAAATGGATGTTCATATTAATGATTTCACTGCTAATACAGGGATCATTTGCATGCACAGTATATGAGATCATAATTATTAACACTCTCCCCATACTCTGACCTCAGATAATCCTCTTTCTTCTCTGAAAGGATTCAAAGGAGGAATTAAAAATATAACATAAATTCATAAGGTACCAAAGGTACTTGCTCATCTGAAACTCTGATTTCCTCTTTTTTGTGTTTTCCTATAATCTGCCATGGTCTCATTGCTCAATAGTTTTATGACTTTTTGAACACAATTGAGAGTTTGAAGTCTTTGCAATGAGTTTGACAAAGTGTTAAGAAATTCTGGATGAATTTCTATTTTCTATGAATTCTGCTAGAAATTATTTTCCTATATGTTACAGAAAATTCCAGAAGATTTAAAAATCTTCTTTGTAACTGTTGAGTGCTTTTCCCACATGCACAAGACATTGAAATCTTGAACTAAAAAAACCCTATGTACTGATTTCTTTATGATCTTTTCCATCAATTTTTTTTCACTATGTGCTGTGATTGGATATGTTTCCAGTGTTTCCTCACTACAATTCTACAAGTTGTATTGCTACTACTTTCTTTCTTAAACAGACAAGGTAAACAATATTTTTCAGCTATCTGCCTCCTTTAATTCATATAAACTATTTACCAACTTGAAGTATTAGTATATAGAATGCATTCATTTATATTTATTCTATGAATCTGAGAAAAGTGCACACTCTAATACAAGTTGCAAATGTCAAAAAATATTTCAATAAAAAATAAATGTCAAAAAGAATTTCCAACATTTTCAGGCAACAGTCTATAAAATAACAACAATAGCAAGATTTCTTTAAAAAAAAGTCTGCAAAATTTTAAAATTTTCTTTAAATTAATATAGCTCAATTTCTCTCCCCACCCCCTAGCCCCCCTGTTGGTCCCCCTCTTTCTCCTACTGATTAGAATAATCCACTCAGCTTTTTGCGACTCTAAAGAGAAATATTTCTTTTGGAGTTCCTGGTTGTTTTTTTTTTCTTGTTTCCAGTAACTGATTTGTCTCTGTGTCTTGAAAGAACCTCTTAAATATTGAACAGTGTGAATTAAATCCTCTTGTACAATAAGGATCTCATAGATAGGGACTCAATAGGGATCTCATAGATAATCAGTTTTACAAAAACAAGACTTATCAGAATGACAGAGTGAAAGGGAAGCTAAATTATACACAGTTCATCACTGTTCTTTCATCATGAGTATCATTAATGATTTATATTTGCTTGAGACTGGAAAATCCTATATAGGACAACTAATTATTGACACTTTGAAGCTTTAAAAATTCTGACCATGAATATTGATGTTAATATTAACACACTGCACAAAGTAAGTGGTAAAAAAATATCAGTTTATGTCTGCTGTTAACTTCCAAATTATCCATTAAAGATCACAAAATCACAGAATCACAGAACATGCTGAGTTGGAAGGGACCATTGAGTGAAACTCCTGGCCCTACACAAGACCTTCCCAAGAGTCACACCATGTGCCTGAGAGTATTATTCAAATGCTTCTTGAACTCAGTCATAAACCAAGTTTCGTAAATATAAATACTGATTTTAAATTGTTATTCTTTTTTTCACTTTTATAGTAAAATTATTTTTCATGGACTCTGCACCTTCTACGCTGTATAAGTCAGATGAGACTCATACTCATCACAAAACTGCTTATCTTATGTGCCCACTTTTCACAGAAAATTAGGGAGACATTGATTTATGGCCATATAGTAACCATTCTACTGAGAATAGGCAGAAATTTTGTTCAATATGTTAGGCAAAAAGTGGTAGTTGAATGTCCCAGTATTTAAACTTTTTCAAAGTCCTACACTTTGATTCTGCAAAATTTTAGAACACTTTGATGGAAATAAAACTCTTTTATAAGATTTTCATTGCAATAATCACTGAATAATGAAAAATTAGGCCATAATCGGTTTTGAGCAAAGTTGGCTGCCTGTTATGGCATAACACGTGCTCATACACTTTTTTCCTACTATAATAGGTGTTTCAGCAGATACTAAATCCCATTTTAAATAGTATCCCAGTTGGAATAGAAGTGAGCACTATTACTAACCTGTTATTAACTACATAGGAATCATGATATCTCTTTTTCACCTTCATAATTATCTTAGAAGTCCATCATTATGGTACAGAGCATACAACACAACTGCAGTGTTAAAATACACCTTTAGAATACATTTAATCCTTTTCCTACTATAATTAGCTATAATTTCTTTAACTGGTGGCAAGCACTTACCAGAGCATTATACAATTATATATATATGTCTGTAAGTATATATGCCTTCCAGTACATAATTGCTTTCATAGACTAATTATTAATATTTATTTTAGACAATGCTGTTCTATTAAATGTTAACAGTATTATCAGGAAACCACAGGCTGAAGGCTGTTATAGAAAAAAAAAGAAATTTATAAGGGTTCCCCAAAAGTACAAGCTTAAAATGGTGATGAAGGCCTTGAAAGTACAAAGCAATGAATGAAGTCAGAGGCCCCAGACCCTCTCAACAATAATCAGCTACTGATTATAAAAGAAAACCAACCTTGGGAGCTGAATACAATTTGCTTTAAGAATAACAGAGAGAACGAGGGAAACATATCTAGTATAAGTAAACTGTACCATACATAGTTTATGTGGATTTAAAATGGTGTGTTGAACCCATGAAGAAGGAGGTTAGGGTGTAATGCACACTACAAAACACAAAAAGAAATTACCTTGAAGCAATCTCTAGAGTGAGGAGTAAAAAATCATCAGTATTAAACTCTTTTGTCAAATAACTTGGGATACTAACGACTCACACAAACCCCCTATATTCCTTTGAACCCAGAGGAATATAGGAAGGGTGACCATCACACCAGAGAGAAGAAAACTGTACATCAATTCTAACTGTATCATTATTGAATATGTGTTATAATAATTAGATAATTTGCACTATAACATTGTAACATTACTAATGATTCTTTGATTTAATTTTTAAAACTTTAATTACACTAGCCATAAATACTTGGCTTTGCACATAAGGTGTCTTTCTCCATCCTGCATAAAACATACAGGATGCTTTTTTCTGATAACCTACCATAGATAACTTGCTGCTAAATGTGCATTTTGCGCTGCATTTGTGTCCTTCCTAGTACTTCTGTCATTCCATTCTTGAAGACATGTAGGGGAAAAGAAGCAACAACTCTGTAGATTGTCCACTGTTTCAGTTCTCAAATGTTTTCTGCTTGTTGGGCGTGTGTTGTCGTGCCCATGCGTCATTCTCCACTCCCCCACAATCACCTCTCTTCCCAACCTCTTCACAGCCTATTGTCCTTTTCTGTGTTGTTACAGAGAAAAAGTTACACCCTTTCTCTTTGAAGCAGCCAAATATTAATTCCTCTTAATCTTGAAGACTTGTGATATGCTCTAACAAAGAACTTCATCAGCTTTGCTTCAGTGGAAAACCACTATTTCTTCTCAAGTCCATAGTGGAAAGGAAAATAGTTAATTTTATTCTTTCTTGAACCTATATT
The DNA here is from genome assembly GCF_003945725.1 of Corapipo altera. Lineage (NCBI taxonomy): Eukaryota > Metazoa > Chordata > Aves > Passeriformes > Pipridae > Corapipo > Corapipo altera. The sequence goes on along the minus strand of NW_020884883.1, from coordinate 2,241,084 downwards.
TAATGATGTGGAAACTAACAAAGAATTGCATTAGTTTCTAGTTTATTAGAGTATTTAAGGTGACTCTGGTCACAAAAAAATCAAAATTTCTAGAACTGTGATCATGTGCATTGTTCTCTGACATTTTTAAAATTGGTTTACATGTTAGAAATGCACAGGCTATAACAGATTTCCCAAAATGTGGCAGAGTTTCTCAGTGGTAGTTTTATAACTGCTGAATATTGTCTTTGTGTTTCACTCTTACACATTCCACAATGGCATTTGCATTTTCTGCAGCAGCATAACCTTTCTGATTCAAATGTCTTATGATACATAGCACTTACCATAAGCTTTTTCTTCAGCCTATCTTGTTCTTCTTCCTGCATCATTATAGATGATTGGTCTTTTACCTAGTCATTAAAATTATTACTCAATCTTTAACTTATTTGTTATACTTTCTGTGTGGGAATTATTTGAAATTCCTTATAACATTAAAAATTTAATCAATAGTAATGAATTCAAAAGTCATTGCTGTGTTGCCTTATTACATTTTTCCATGTACCATAAATATGATCTCCAAACTAGTTTTCTACTCTTTTTAAAACAGTTCTGTGTAAAAAATTTGCAGATAGTTTCACTAATCACCTTGCCTATAAAACTCTAGTATGAGGCATGTAAATAAATGAAATATGTTTTAGTTCTAAACTGACACAAAGAAAAACAAATGATCATGCTCACTCATCTCAGTTGCAATAACAACATTATTGTAGGTCATAATATCCAAGGTTTAGAATAAACTCAAAGTTCACAATCTGACAAAATCCAGGAGCTTTCCAGAGAGAACATAAAGAGATACATTAGCAAATCTAATCAAGTCATCAGTATGCACTGACTTGGTAAGAAGTCTTTTTAAATCATTAATCAGTGATATATAATTCATGTCTTAGTTGACATCTACACCCACATTGCACTGAGGGAATACATAAGTATAAATCTCTGCATATGGAAAGATGGTAAATATTTTCTCATATCAGCTGCTTAGATGTAGTGTTGCAATTTGGTAAAGAGTATTTGAAATATGATGTTAGACCTGTTTTCTTATATCAACATCCTTACTGATAAAGAAAACAAAATCCTTAACTATTTCCTTGAGTCAGCTCTTTGAACTGAATCTTATAACTTCATCCTCTACTGCTGTTAAAGGTAGCAATGACCGTGATGTGAGTTAATTTGAGGTTCTAGGCATAATATTAAGATAACTTTAAGTTTTTCTCAAATTTTGACATTAAAGATATACAAGAGGTGGAATTGTTACTACTACTGCATTTCAGAGAAGGACACGAAATTATTCCAGATTTGGAGAAATGCAAGATACACAAAACAAAATGCAGTATGAGAGTAAAATACTTAATTGTCTAAACACAGGCATGCCTGTGATGCTCCGAAGTAGCTGAGATAGCACATGTGGCTGGTAGATATAGCACCACATCTACAGGAGATCTGCAGTGGTGCACAGGCTGGCTGAATGACCTAAGAGTGCTACAAGTGGGATTTAGAGCCTCTGCATAGGCAAGAAGATCCGGCATCTTGATCTTTCTTGGCTATAATTGGAATTTTAACACTGCAAACCTGTAGACATCTCTTTTTGTTCTTTATTATGGATTCTGAATGCTCCCATATTCGACCCGGGACCAGGATTTATTAATAAATTGCAATTTTGAGAATGGACCCATCTGATATATTTAGAGCTTTTGTGAATTTCTGCCCTGTTCTGCAGCAGGTGAAAGGATTTATCTGGTCTGCCTGGGATTATCTGACATTGTTCACCTAATAAGCTTTTTGTGATTGAAGGAAATTTCTTCTCCAGTATTTTTTTTGCTTCTGAATTCATATATATTTGCCACTAAATGGAAAGCTTTGTTTTGCCCAGTATTGGTTGTGATAGAGTGTATTGAGATCTTATGAATCCTGTGAAACACAAGGTTAATTTAGAATATCACATATTCCTTTCTCATCTTACAGTCATTTACCATGTTTTCAGTAGCCCCAACCCCAAATTGAACTGAGTACACCTGGTATTTCAGGAAATTTGTGTTCAATCACTGTCCAGAGTATCTTGTTGGGGAAGAATTTGGAGGACATTTCTCCGTTAACACAGCTCATGATGCTGAATAGAGGCACACTGTTAGTCTTGTACTCACACAAATCTAGGAGCACTGTGAGACTGATTTAGGTACAGAGATTGTCCCCTACATGGAATTATATGTCTACTGCATTCAGTTTACTCAGACACATTATGATCAGTGAAAAGATATGCCAGTCTTGCCTTATAAGGAATCATAATATAATAATTTATTTTTCTTTTCAAAGATCTCTCTCTGCCTTGTCTCAAATATCACCTTAATTGTCTCTAGACAACTATCTCCACAGGTTTATTTCCTGGAATTAAAATATCTGTATCTCCTTACTAAAACTGGAGTTTTCATTTGCAGCTAAATGATTTTGACTATCACAGGCAGAGGATAACTGAAATATTGAAGCATGATTGTATTCTTTAGATGACACGAAAATTTTTGGAAAATAATGTAAGCTTTTAATAAAAGAAATCACAGAAACATGAAATGATTAAGGTTGGAAAAAAACCTGTATGCTGGTTTTGCACAACAAAAAAATTTGGGGAAGAAGAAGGAGGGGGACATTCCAGAGTTAGGGTGTTGGTCTTTCCAAGTCATCTATATGTGTTATGGAGCCCTGCATTCCTGCGGATGGTTGAACACCTGCCTGCTCATGGGATGTAGTGAATTAATTCCTTGGTTTATTTTGCTTGTAAGTGTGACCTTTACCTATTACACTGTCTTTATCTCGACCCATGAGTTTTCTCATTTTTACTCTTCTGATTCTCTCCCCCATCCCGTTGTATGGAAGTGAGAAAGTGTTTCTGTGGGGCTGAGTTACTGGCTGAGCTTAAACCACGACAACCTCTGAAGATCTTGTGGTCCAATTCCTCTGTTTAACCAGGGCCACCTAAAGCCATTTGTCCAGGACAATCTTTAAACACTGTTTCAGTATCTCCAAGAACTGACGTTTTCAAAATCATCAAATGTGAAAGTTGTGCCAGTGCTTGGTCACCCTCACAGGTAAAAAGTGCTTCCTGATGTTCAGAAAACCCCTTATTTCATTTTGAGCCCTTTGCCTCTGATCTTGTCACTGGGCATCACTGAAAGAACCTGGCTCGATCTGCAGACTCTCCCTTCATATATATGAAAAACAAAATATTTTTTCTTCTTGAACTCTGTGTTAAATTTATGAATACTTTCGACTTTCATTCCAGAGCTGTTATTCAGCTCTGTTGTTAGATGGCACATTTTTTTTCTGCAACATATCACAGACATACAATGAAAGCAGTCATACTTATTCAAAATAAGATGAATTTTCCATACATGACTACGTACATTATATCATGACATTTATCAGTTAAAAATAAACTTAATTCATCAGCCAAAGAGTTTAAATATATTTTTCTGTCCAATTAAAATTTTCCAGTGCAGACCTATGACCAAAATAAATACCCCTTCCGAAGGTATTTGATAAATTTTGTTGTTCAATGTTTGAATACTACATTCAGGGACCTTGGCATATCTGCATTTCTGAAATAAGAACAGGATTTAAGTGCATTACTTTGTAAAAACAAACAAACAAACAAACAAACAAAAAAACCAAACCCCACAAACAAAAAAAAGGACCAAACCCAAAATACTCACAAAACAACCAAAAAAACTCCACAAAATTCTCTATTTAAACCTTCCTTTGGATTTGAGTCATATCTGAAGGCGGGGAAATCTGCATAAATAAAGCTCTGAAAACATCCCAACCTAGTTTGCCTTGACACAAATGTAAATTTACAGGAACATGTTTATAAAGTAATACAATGACAACCAGTCCTTTTATGAGCAAACGAGCTTCACTATCTTATTCTTTTCCAAGAGGAAAAGAATGATAGACCTAGTATAAGACAATTAATAGACATCTTGTTAGACTAAATATTAGACAACAAAGAGCTAGTTTGTTTTCTGAAGGAGTGGTGAGTTTTGGAGAACAGAGTTGTGAGAGTGCAATAGAAATAAAATTTAAAACACCAACAATTCTAATATTGAATTGTGCACATTTTTCATCTGTAAAAGAGACAGTGAGGAATTTTTACATTGCATGACTCACTAAACTAATTAAAATTCCAACTCTGGAAGAAGGCTACAATAATAAAATTTTAGTTAACGTTATGTGTTTATTTTACCATAGCATTGTATAGTATGGTAAATTTCTGGTTTGCTTTGACTTTTTGCAAGCTAATTTCATTCTCAGTTCTTGTCTTACAGATTCTTAAGCAGTTACATGACTAAGTGATGAACACTAGTGAAACAGTATACACATCAAATCAAAGAGTTCTCCAATAGGAGATTAAAACCCAATAGTTCTAGCAAGAATTCTGCTCATTTGCTTATTGTATATGAAATCATTAAGGGTTCTAACCAATGCTTTTCCCTCTTTAATAGACAGTTTCATATGCAATGCATATAATATTATTTACAGGACCTTACCTTGCTTTTAAGGCTCTGTGTAATATGGTGTCAAAATATTGCCAGTGTTAAGATGTAATAGACACGACATGTGAAAGGCTTTTTTACGGAGTACTTCAATAGCCTTAAGGTCTTTGATTCGTTTATATAACACAGTGGTTTAATGTGATCCATTTCTAAAATTCCATGTTGCCTCATGTTGATCTCGTCACTATTGTTCAAATGATTATTAATAATTCCTCTTATTATTCTTTTCCTGTACATTCTAATAACAAAGGTTGTCCAGAGTGGTGATCTGAAAAATAAAAGCTAGACACGATCCCAGTATGGGGGAAATGGAATACTTTATTGAACACGAGAACACTATTTTAAAGGCCTCTGGTGCTGGACATGTTAATGAAGAGGACGAGCTATTTAATTAGGGAATTACACAAGTTCTTACTACCATTGCCCAATAGATTAAATATTTCCATCAACCAAGATTACATAGGGGGAAAGGGATTAAAGGGGTTTAGACATGGTCTAATACAATCATCTCAAGAGTCCTTCCTGATTTCTGCTGGAGCCAGGCTTAATCCGTAAGGAAGAACTTTAACAGGTCTTGTGAGAAGGGTCCAGTTCCTTCAGATCACAAGATTTTTGTCAGCCCTTGTTTTCCAAGGTTTGTGATTCAGATTTACTGAGTTTCCTTTTGCTGAGAGCTGGTTTTTGTCCCCTTCAGTCCAGCTTATAATTGCCTGTAGCCTTGTTCTCTTTTTTCTAGTGACAGAGATTGTGTCTGCCTTTTTCCAGTCTTAGGTACTTATTTCATCATGTATTTAAGTCAGATATTTTAAACAAAACAACATTGCATTTAGATATTTGTGTAATAAGTGGAATATTTTTCATTTTCAGAATTCTAGATTTTTCTGCTCATTGATGGTTCTTGCATTTTTTATTACATACATAATACATAGATACTGTTTCCATGAATGTGTCCATTAACTCTTTAAAGATCTTGTTGTTGTATTATAGTGATAATCCTGCTCTTAATTTCTTTTAGAAAACCCATATTTTTGGGTTAGCAGCATTTATCTGTTTCTGAGATATTTCCATTCCTGTCTTATCACTGATTTTTCTAAAACCTCTGCCAGACATTCTCTAGTTTTACTTTCACTCTGTTCATAATAAGAACATTTCAGTCCTGTTTATATTTCATTATCTGAACTTGATAATATAATTATTGCTGAGCTTTTCCCAGCTTAATATCTGTGATGATTAAAGCAAAAAAATAAAATTACTATTAATGTTTATTCCTTTTAAAAATGTTTCCTTTCCTGTAAAACACACTGGTTGTCTTAGTAGAGTTAATTGCCTGCATGTCTGAACCACAGTACTTATTCTCCAATTTTCAGAGACTTGAGGGGAGGAGTAGCATATTCCTTTCCTGATAATGGATATGTTCTTGTTTTATTCAACGTTTTTAAAAATAAGAAAGTAATTTAAATTAAGAAAAAGATTGTTGCAGTGCAGTCAATATAATTTTTATTGTTTTACCAGAGAAAAAAACTATTTTTCATGCACAAAAATATCACTTTGTTCTCACTGTTCTTTTCCTTGTTTCTCTGTAGCTGTCAGTACTCTCACTCTGGAGAGTATTATTTCCATGGGACTTAAAGATATCTTCTGCTTCATACTACATTTAGGGAATATGAATGAGGAAATCATGTCCAAACCATTGCTACAAAGAAAGAATGAAAAAAAAATCAAGAAGTTGAGACTTCCAGGTCAAAATTTCTATAAATTAATAATAAACCAGTGTTTTCTTCATAGGTCTGGCTATCTATTCTAATCAAAATGGATGCATGGGAAAGCAGAAAGTGATCTCATCTCCTGGGTCACTGAATGCTGTTTAATGCTTAAACAAGTTTACTACACAACAGTAAAAGCCAAAGAGTAAATATATGGAGAAGCAAGTGCCAAGGATGTTTGAAAGTCTCAGATGCTGGTGAACAATTCATTAGTTGGACAGCCCGTGCCCTTTCTGTTCTAACTGTCCATGGCTGACACATGGACTGAAAATGCAAAGAGTAGCTAACACAATGAGAAAAGAAAACAACTAAATTTGATATAAATAAAAGTTCTAGAAAAATAAATGTTTACAGCCCCACATTTGAGTACAGTTTTCACACAGATTTATGGTTTGTAAAAAAACCCAAACAACGTCAAATGGTACCCAAAATAGAAGAAAAAGCTATGCGAGCTTATCCAAGAAAATTGCAGTAGATAGAAAACTGATGAAGTGACATTTAGACATAGTTTGAAAGAAGAGCTTTCAAGATCAAAAAAAATCCATTATCCTTTGAGGATTATATACAAAATATTTGATCTACTTGTCATGCACAGGATTGACATCCTATCTTTTGACTCACAGCATGGGGTATGTCTAGTTACTTTCAACATCATGTTATTTAGAAACTTTTTATGAGTTTTATTTAATTTAAAAAGTAACAATGTAAAATCTATTAATGATAAAATAGCCTAAAATATGTGAAAGTTTTTATTAAAAAGGTATCAAACAAACTGTTTATATCACCGCAAGATCCCCTCAAAGGAAATAATACAAATATGAAGACTTAAAAAAAAAAAAGATAATACCTTTACATCATTCCAAGCCTTTGCAAAAGAATCTACTACCAGCTCAAGTGCACCTCACTGCATGTAACTTCTAAAATACGTAATGAGATGGTTGTTAAATAATACTATCAACTGTTCATGACCTTTGACAACAGTTAATCTTTAAAAGCAGCATACTAACTTACATCTGCATGAATGACAAACAGAGTAAATATTACTGTGGACATGGATATCAGTGTGTACAAACATAACACATTGAGTGGAATGATTTCCCAAGTGAATAGTCTCTTTGTATCACTATGTTAAACAGTGGCTGTCAAGTCTTAACATCCTTCTTTAGTAGAATTTCCTTGTTTCACAGCAGGAAAATAATCTATATATATCTGATACAAACACAATTTTGTTAATTTCTGGTTTTAACTCCTTAGAGAGGCACAGTATGAGCAACAAGATAAAAAGTAAGAAGATGAAAATGAAAAGTATAAATCTGTTGTTACTGTCCAGAGCAAAAGAGATAACAGTAGCATAAGAAATAACCAATAGATTGTGGATCAAGTCAATAAGACAATTCGAAGACAATACTGCTTTATTTCCTTATTACTGAAAATGTAAAAGCATTATAAAGTTAAAAATAAATGAGAATCATCACCATAGATTTCTGACACCAGTATTAATTTTCAAAACTTATTTCTGTTTAGAGCCTTTCCTAATACCTATAAGATGGTACTAAAAGCCAGAGAAGCCAATGAATGCGTTGCCAGTGAAGTTTAACTCTGATAGAGAAATGCAGAATATAAGTGAATAGTACTAATCCACAAAGGAAAAAAATATCATTCTTTTTCAAATCAGCTGAAGTATATGATGTGGCAGTTCAAGCCACATTAGAAATCCAAAATCCAATTTCCAGGCTTCCCCACCCCTTCCCACAATTTATCTTAACACCGAAGAGAAAACTTTTAGGTAAGAGGCTTTTATAGGGGAAGGGGGAAGTATTTACATTTATTTACACAAATAAATATACTGTACAAACTAAAAGCAACTATATATATATTACATTTCTATCAGTCCCTTCGAAGCTTCTCCTTTTAACTTTAGTCCAGGAAAAGCCTTTTTAGGCTGATAAGTAACCAGTCTCTCCCTCGTGGGAGTGTTCGGGGCCCCTGAACACTCCCTACCAACCTTCAGCTGTTGGCTGCAGTTTTTCCTTCTTCATGAAGTCCATGAAGATAGCTTTGAGTCCATTCTCCTTGATTCTGTGTCATCTCTGTTGCGTGGTCTCTCTCTCTCAGTTCCATACATCGGTTCTGTAGGCTGCTGTAGTTTAGTCAGTTTATCAACATCCTCCGAGTCAGTTTTCGGCTGCCCCCGGTCAAACTTCAGCAGGGCAACTCCTGAGCCCTTTGGCCCGTCTCCAATTTCACCTGGGATTCTTCTCCCAAGCACTGAGCTGTTTAGTTATCAGCCCGTCCACTTGACTCTGTTTCAATGTTGAGCCTTACATCCAATCCCACTTAAACAGTGAGAGAGGAAAAAACAGGCCCCTTCTGCAGCCTGGCTGCAAAGGGGGGAAAGAAGAAGAGGGCCTGGCCTCAAGACCTGCCTCTGTCTCTCTCGCTTACCAGTTGTTTGTGAATCGTGTCCTTCACAAACACTCACTCCAATGCTGTCTCTAACTCTGGCCTAGGCAGAGTTGGGGATCACAGGGCTCCCCTCTCCCCGCCAGGGGAAAAGAGGGAGCCCAGCCACCCCTTGGCCTTCTACACCTACATGCAGCAGACACCAACAGAAAAACTGTCAACAGTTTCCAGTGGCTGTGTATATATGATTTTTAGAAGTGAACAAGACGAGTGGTGATTGGCTCTCCAGGGAACACTGCCCTGGCACCCAATCACCTCTGAGTCCCCGACTCTTGGGGGGGCCAATCTTAACCCACGACAACGGTTTGAAGAACATCCAAGATGAACTTAATGGTCAGTGAAAAAGTCACACATAAATTCACACTCTGCCTGAATTTCAAGAAGTACAGGAAATGTATCACTACAAATATCTTCTCATGCCATGATTTGAAGAAAAGTCAAGAAAGAGTAAACAAGAGTAATGTGTGTAGGAAGACTCATTGTAGCCAAGATTATAAAAAAATATATCATTTTATGAGCTCATCAAGGCCAGGAAAGAAGATATTATTTCCAGAATTCTTTCAAAAATTTATCTGTGAATTGGTTTTGGAAGTGAAGCTGTTAAGCAGTTTACTAAGAATGTTGCTAATGACAGCTATAATGAAGTCAAGGAACCTGTATGAAACAAAAACGAGTTCAACATTTTTGGTTGTAAACGAGTGCCTGCACGCTTTTCCAAAAGTTGAAAGACTCCTTACGTACATACCTACTTCAATACTATTGCATAAGTGCATGAGTTATAAATATAACTATTCAGTGTAATGCTGAGTTCATCAATTCAAACCAACAGAGGATAGAGTACAATCAACTCTAATAATATTAATTTTAGGTAGATCATGGTATTCCTTGTAAAAGGAGAACTTATCTGATATATATAATCATGTAATATTCTTTTACCATAATGAAAATAAGAATATTCCCCAATATATGTATTAAATTAATATGTATATACTAATACAAAGAAAATATACAATACTCAGTGTAAGATTTTCTGTATAAATATATAATATGTAATAATTTGTATAAGATTTTCTGTTTAAGGAATTTCTGATAATATAAAAAATACAAGTACCAGTACTAGTGCAACATAATCCTTTTTTTTTATTTAATGGGGGAGAAATTATCTATATTTTTAGTCTACTACTTCTCTAATTAAAAAATGAAATTTACATCACATATAGCATATCTCACTATATTATTATGTTCTTTACAAGTAGATGTTAGTATAATTGAAATTAACTTAATATTTTAACAATATCATATGGTGTATTTAGAGTGCTTACTAAAAACTATGCTATAAACTTTGTTTAAATTTCTAAGAATCTACTTTCTTCAGGGTGCCATAAATAGTGAGGTTTGTTTATAGTTTTTGTTGTTGCTTTGAAAGGTGCGTGTGCAGAGCTTTCATCCTTAAATATTTATGAATATGATGCTGTTATTGAGGACAAAATTCACAATGTTTTCTTGAAGAACAATTTTATGAAATTATTTATGAAAAATCGTATTCGGTGTTGGATAAAGCCGCAAGCAAGCCAATCATATACTGCTTAAAAAACAATAAATAGCAAATTGGCCAAAAAGAAAAGTCCCAAATAGTTTTCTTTTTCTTTTAATCTATTTTCTTTTTTTTTCTTCAACAAACAGATGAAGGCGAAAACCAAACTACACAAGTTTCTGAGGGACTATATCCCATGGGAAGGATCCCACATTGGAGCAGGAAGGAAGCATGAGGAAGAAATAGCAGCAGAGATACAGTGTTACTAACTGACCACAACTCCCATAACCTAACCTGAGGGAGGAGACAGAAAAATTAAGAGTGAAGGGGGTTAAGTGGGGAGTAGGGGGAAGGTACTTGTAGTTTTGTCTTGGTTTCTTGCTATCCTGTTCTGCTTTATTTGGAAGTAAATTAAATTAATCTTCACAAGTTGAATCTACTTTGCTCAAGACAGTAACTGAAGAATTTTTTTATCTTGACCCATGGAATTTTCCATCTTACTTTCCCCCTCTGTCTTGCTGAAGAGAGAGAGTAGAAGAGTGACTGGGTAGGGGTCTGTTAGCCAGTCAATGTTAACCCAACACTACCCATCTTGGTCCCTTCAGGAGCCAACTCTCAAATATGCTGATCTCTCTAGCAGCCAGCTCAGGCTTATGGCCTCCCCAGTATTTGGCTCACAAAACTCTTTTTCTACCACTGATGAACACAGAACACAGAAAAGAACACACAGAATATGCTGAGCTGGAAGGTACGCACAAGAATCATCAAGTCCAGCTCTTAGCCCTGCACAGGACCATCTCCAAGAATCACACCATGTACCTGATTGTCCAAACGCTTCTTGAATTCTGCCAGGCTTGGTGCTGTGACCACTTCCCTGGGGAGCCTGTTCCAGTGCCCAATCACCCTCTGGGTGAAGAACCTTCTTCTTATATCCAGCCTAAACCTTTCCTGACACAACTTCAGGCCATTCCCTTGGTTTCTGTCACTGGTCACCACAGAGAAGAGATCAGTGCCTGACCCTCCTCTTCCCTTCACAAAGAAGTTGTAACTGCAATGAGGTCTTCCCTCAGTCTCTTCTTCTCTAGGCTGAACAGACCAAGTGACCTCAGTCACTTCTCATATGGCTTCCCCTCAAGGCCCTTCACCATCTTTTTTGCCCTCCTTTGGACACTTTCAAGGAACTTAAGATCTTATACTGTGGTGCCTAAAACTCACACAATATTCAAGGTGAGGCTGCCCCAGAGCAGAGCAGAGCAGGACAATCTCCTCCCTCGACCAGCTGGTGACGCTGCGCCTGATGCCCCCAGCTTGCAGTGATTGCCCACAGTGACCTACACAACCACAAAGTGCATATATTCTAGGTTTATAAGCAGACAGTAAAACTACTCAGTTTTCAGAAGACTTATGCAAAGACTTCAGTTGTCTAAAGGGAAATTATGCATCAAATTCAATTCTAAGAGATATTTTTCAGCTGACACAAATAACATTCTCTGTTTGTCCTTTTTATTTCTACCAGGTAGTTTACTATGACTCATTTTAAGGGGAATTGTAATCCTCTTTTCTCTCTAAAAAAATAAACTTGCTGATAAACTTGTAAGCAGCATGACATTGGACAAGAAATAACTTGTTAAAAATGCATACATATGTTTGTTAAAATGAGAACTCTCTAACAAAACCCATCACAGCTTTTCTGTTCCCTAAAATTTTCCACTGCTATGCTTAAATATTTCTAACATGAATTTATGAGAAGTCAGACAATGGTAATTGTAAGATATAACCTTCTATCCAGAAACCTCAAAGTATTGAACAACCTTACAAACCAATTTACCAACTCTTAAGACCTCACTAGTATGAAAAAGTGTACAATGGGCTTTAATATTTTCCATAACTTACCAAATGCAATCAGTATAAAAGAAAGTTGTGAGTTCCTCTACAAGCAAGGTCATGTAAATTTATGAAAAAAAATAATGAGCCTTCCCTTATTTCAGTTCAAGTCAAATATGTGGAATAATTTTGATTCTCTTTAAAAGTTCTTCTTTTAGGAATAAACATTGTAATAATCCATTAGATTCAGGTTAATTCTGTAGAACAAATCTGGAGACAAAGAGACAAAGAAAACCTGGCAGAGAAAATTTTGAGTAAAACATTTATCCAACTTGTACATGCTTCTAAACATCTGTGGTCAGTTGCTGCATAGTTGTGTTTTCATCTTGGCTTGTACTGGCATCTCTAGAACTACCAAATAAGTCAATGGTACATGGACTTTAAAAACTGTACAGTTCAAACCAGTACAGCAAGCTTATAAAAGGCCCTTCCCAGAGCTTATGCTCTCAAGTGTCAGAGATGTATTTTTAATGCCTTTTTTATCTGCATTTCTTATGCTATTTTTTTTTTATATTTACAATACAGTTGTATGAATGAAAGTCAAGATAAACAACTTATGCCTGTAATATTAGATATAGTCTCCATGATATTGTTCACACTGATGGTGCCTTTTGCTGTTTTTAAATACCTTTTAAAAACCATTACCCTGATTCTGTATTGCAGGGCATTTTGGGTAGACATTTATATCTGTGCAATGTGAATGCAAACTGCATGTAACTTTATCAGGTTCTGATTAGAGCATTGTTTTGTTTAGGAGTAACTCCCTTGAGGAGGGACAGAACTGTGAATTATCATGACAATCATCTTTATGAGAAGGGTAGAAGAAGTGAGTTTGTAATGAGATTATCATAATGTCCCGTATTTTATACATTTTTTTTAAAGTCTCAGGTTCAAATGGTTTTAGTAATCTCATTTCCATTAAAGCAGTTTGGAGTCATGTGGCTTTAGTACCACATGACACTAGGCAATGCAGGTGAAATAATTACTAATAGCATAATTACATAAGATTTCACAGAATCACAGAATATTCTAGGTTGGAAGAGACCCACAAGGATCTTCAAGTCCAACTCTAAGGTGAATGGCCCTTAAATTGTTTGCAGTAAATGCTCTGTCTGTGTTATATGTGTAGATTTCTGTGTGTTTAAAATCTGATTTCTCCCTGGTATGAAAGAAATTAAAAACAGTAAGTTTTGGAAAAATTTTTATAGTGAGTGTGAAAAATGTTTTGATGCTGGAAGGCTATTAGCCACAGAACCCTAATAAAACTACAATAAACAGGTACACTAGAATGTTTGGTTTTATAATTAAGTGATAATAGCAGTATTGTGCTACTTTATGAGGTTATAATCCTGTTCCCAAACTACGAGGCTGAAAGATGAACATTTTATTCCAAGACTAGAACTACATTATTGCCTCATAAAACAGTGCAGCAACACATTATCGGTAGGATGTGGCTAGGATTAGTGCTGCTGTAGCTTTTTGTATTTTTTAACTGTTTAGAGTAAAATTTGTTTAGAGTTATACATAATTTATGAATACCTGTGGTGAGATGGTAATGAGTTTGAAACTGGATAAATAAGTAAAACCGCAAAAGACTGCATGAAACAGTTCTGTCAATTACTACTTTGTAAATATATTCACATAACTTTGAAAGGAAAGTAAAAAACGTGAGTAATAATAGTCTTTTTCTGTTTTCATACAACTGTGGGACTATTGACTTACACTATGCCTTTAGTCACTTACTGAAGTAAAATGCATAATGCAGAAAATGCTGCCTTAGGGTTAATCTGCAAGCATCTATATTTTGCATTACTCATGTGAATAGTCATAATGGAGTCAATGCAGCTATTCAGATATGTAAGTTTACCCACATATATTAAAAGATTCAGGGTCAGGAACATAATTCCTTCTTGATCTTACTTTAAACATTTTGACATTTGGAAATATGAATAAACCCTTCTTGTTATCAATGTAAAGCAAAATGAATATATATGGAAGCAGTTGCTGACTGTAGATTATTCAGTTACGTGGGGTAGAGTTACACCTGGCTAATGACAAGTGGACAAAGTATGTCACACACAGAGAATGACCTTGCTTGTTGGCTGTAGGCAGGCTACACTTCATTCTTAGTCTAATACTTTTCTATTTCTTTATTTAGATTAGGACAAAACTCTTATCCTTCTTCTCTATGCTGGAAAGCTACTTTGTTATACCACTTGTGTGCTTGTACCTTCATCAATTCTCTTTTAATCAGAGTTCTTCAGTTATCTATCAATTAAATGTCCCAGAAATTACCAGTTTCTTCCCTAGCTTCTTTTCAAAATGTGGTGAATACCACACTGGTCGAAGAGGCATAGTAAAAATCTATTCCCAGTTATAGTGAAATGTAGTTTCTGAATTTAAATACATATTTTGTGCATTATGGTATCTGTCCAGTTCATGAAAGATTACACTACAAAAATATTTCAGAATAAAAATTATGCAAGGAATAGCTCCATTTGAGGACTTTTTTCAACATCAGATCAAAAGAATAAAAAGCATTGGACAATGCTCCAACCAGCCAGCATCCTTGTTGTATGTATGCCACAGAAATGTCTCTGAGAACAAATGTGAGTCTCACAAAGTTATGTGTTTATTTTCCTTGTGTGTGACCTGAGCTGCACTCCCTAGCTAGTATTTACCATTCTTCAGTCTTTTTCCCATGACCAGCTTACTCAAACTGCACATAGGATATAAAATTTTCTTAGAAGTGGAGCCAAGCTTCTGCTGTGGAAACCAATTTTTTCTTCAGCAAAAGCAAAATGCTGCAGTTTTTTCATGCGTGTTACTGCTGACACTGTCTCTTTTCACCTTCAACTGGATACAATAAGATGACAGTGTCATATTTCAGTATTTGTGAAGGCAATAGAATGATTTGCCTTTTACATCACTGTCTAACTTTAAATAATTAATCCTATACTATCCCTGTGAGGTTGATAAGTATTATCCTTCTCTTATAGATGAGGCAGTAAAGACCAAAGACTAAATTCTATTGACGTCAGCAGAGGGTTATTAAGGATTTTGTAGAAATCCTTAGTCACAAAGTTAAAGAGTCTCTAGCTCCTAATTCTTTGGCCCATCTTATGTTCTAAACTAACTACTAATAAACACATTTCAGTGCTTCTCTTACAGAACCACGGATCGTCCCCAAATATACTGAATACAAAAGGGTATAATTTATCCATTGCATCTGATTTTCTCCAGAAGGCTATAAAGATATGAACTGCAGAACAGTTTCCTCTCTTACAATTATATTTTGCTTCTTTTTGCCATTGAAGGAAAAAGCAACACAGCCTAAAGTCCATTTATGATTTAGGAAAAGTGAGAAGCTATTTTAATCTTTTGATTAATCCTTTTTACGATTTATCATTCAATTACTTTTATGCTATGCATCATTTGCGTATGGTAAGATGTAATACATGCTGTTTGGCACATAGTTAATGCAGGAAAACAATAGAATTCTTAGTATTTTAGCATGTTATTCAAAAATCATCACTGCAATCTGAGCACCAGCTGCTAGACATCAAGCCGGTGAGACAATGACATATAGAAAGATGGTGATGTAGATCTGTAGAAATTTGATTCAACATATAACAATTTTAATGAGAAACAACTAATTAAAAAAAAAAAGGATTATATTAAGTTCAGCTGACACAGGGGGCCTGAGGAAAACACCCAGAAACCCAGGAATTGTCCCTGGCCTAGAATTATTTGGGAGGTTTGTAATTGGCCAAAGAAAATTCTGAATAATTTTAGAATAATCACTTGAAATCCAGCATCCAGCAGCATTCCCAACTTCAATCTAGAAGCATAAACATAGCCAAAGAAACAGCTGTCACCATACTGTCAGATAAGATTCTGTCCACATTTTGCCTTCCTATCCAATTATGACTGCATGAGTAAATGCAAGATAAGATAGGAAGATCACTGGTTGAAAGGTGTTACAGGAAGTAGTGAGTGGATCTGCACCTCTGTATGTGTGTGCAATCAGTTAACCAAACTGTTTCAATAACATGAAAAAAAAATCAACCAACCAACCAACCAAAATACTCAGGTGATTACTCAGTTTTTGGATTTTCTCATAATTACTGATCATTATTTCTGATACATTACATTTAAAGCATAATGGTGGGTATTTCATCCTACCTCACGCTGGGTATCTGCAAGCTAAATCTTCATACTGGTCATCTAGACTCCCTGTAAAAAAACTAAAGGAAAGAGGGGGGGAAAAAAAGGAATTTTTAGACCATGAATTCTTTTGTTCTCGAGTGATTGCTAAAATCAAGCAAAATCAGACTGCGTGGAAGTACCTATACGTGCAGAAAGACCATGAAGAAGAGCTTATATACAGGATAATTAGAAGGTTGTAAATATCTAAAGGTAAATGAAATTAATTTCGCTCAAGGAGTCTAGGAAGTGAGATAAGATTGTCAGGGTACTTTGAACAGCAGAGGGCATTGCTCCGACAGAGCTGGGGCCTTCCCTGACTCCTCTTTGTTTCTTGGAAAAGGTGTTTGGCTCATGCTTCCAGGACTTGCAACTGGACCCATTTTAAAGAAAGCATTGTAGTAAGATATCTGGGGAGTTAAGACTTATTATTTGTCCAGTTTATAAATCTAAGGAGTCTTTCTGCTGTGCCTTTTGCAATCGGACATGCCTATCTCATATTGGCCTTTTTAGCCACCAATGTGCTTGCAACAAATGTGGGTAGAGCCCTTCCCAAATCTTTGTTCGTGAAGCCTAGCCATGAAAAATAAACTAAAATTTGGTACACCTTTCAGTAGAGTGTTTTCATCAAGCCTTTCTGTTTTTCACAGTTCTAACAGTTATTACCTTTCCTCAGTTTGTCTCATTTACATAAACACTTGTATTATGGAATCTGCTTTGCCTGATTTTCCCATAACCAGTTTTTATATGTCTTCAGAATTATTTCTGAGAATTTTTTAACCTAGAGATTTTGATTTATTATCCCCACAGGTGTGTATATTCTTTACATAATAAGGGAAATGTCAGTCCAGTGAAACATGCAAAATATTCTAGTACACAGAGGAACATACTGAGATTCACAAAAAAGAGATTTAGTTTCAGACTTGAGGCAAATCAGCTAATCTACCCTATAGGGGAAAGTGGTAAAAATAAATTCAATACTTTGAGGTATTCGAGGTAAAAATATTTAAACGTGCATTTATGACTATGAATTGAAAAGGTGTTTTCCAAAAAATCTAAGTCCCCTAGATATGGACTAGGGGTGTTGGAATAAATTATCATTAAAGGTCCCATCTAACCCAAACTACTATATGATTCTATGATTTTGTGACAGGTGGAGTTCACATCATCAGTTACAGCATTATGCAGAGAACCTAAAATCTTGGAAAATGGAATTTACTGGAGCACACCCCAGATCCTTCTCTGCCATGCAACCTGATCATCTCTGGAGAAAAAAAAAATCATACTGGTTGATCTTCTTTGAGATTGGATCAAGATCAAAGATAGTGACCAGTCAAAAGATTAGGTCTCAATTCCATTTTCTGGGACACTTTTGCTATAACAATCTACTGGAAATTGAATATTTCTTACAGCTCAGACACAATTCAGTTACTGATACTTGAGGCATAACCACATGTGAACACAACCATAGTGACAGCATGTGTGAACACACTTAGCTCATGACAAATGTAGGATAAAATGAAGTAGTTCAGTCACAGTAAAATGCTTTAACCCTATTGTTTTTCTATGGGCAATCTGCACTAAGGAAGAGATACAGTTAAGTAATTGTTGAGTAACTGTGGATGTACAGTCAGTTTTTAAACTGCTGTAACTTCATTGGACACCTATAGCTCCAGAAAGTTAGTACCACAAGAGAGTCTTTATCTCTTGGTAAGCTGTGAGATAGGATCCTGAGTATAAGCTTCCAAAATAGAGTATACTTCAGAATTTGGTTAAAAAATACTAGATCCCTGCTCATAGAAAAAAGAATACAAACCCATAATTGCTTAATACGTATGAGAAAGAGCTCTATGGTATGGCAAGAGCATATATCTAATTTCTACAAATATACATACGAGTTCCATTGTTCTAGTTTATGGCAGACATCCGTTATCATTTCAGGAAATATTTATCATACATAGTGTACTCGAAACACAAATAATTTTTGAATGTTCCTGACCAAATCATGACAATAAATTTTAAGAAGGAACTCAACATATAGAGTATTTCAGGGAAAATTTAGTATTATGAAGTTAAATTCAAGGAGACAGTGGCGACCATGGCAGTGCTGGGTTAACAGTTGGACTCGATGTTCTTCAAGGTCTTTTATAACCATAATTATAATCATGATAACAATGATAGGAATGGTAAAAACAACAACATTCACAGCCTTCTTGAAATGTGGAAATAAATTTACTAAACTCATCCTTTCAGGATAAAGGCCTTAATAGGAGTAACACGACAGAGAGGTATTCAGAGAAGGTAATACTTTGTTCTTGAAAAGCCTGGATGTTCTAGTAAATGAATAGAAATTCTGACTTTGACTACTCTAAAAGAGTAAAGACTAGAGAATTTTTTATTTCAAAATAATTTCTAAATTCCTTATATTTACACATATTTATTTATTTATTACATATCTGTATTAAAAGCAGGTTTCAATCTGTGGAATTCTTTCCTTCTACTCAGAAATATACTGTAGCTGAGAATGTAAAAGTAGAAATAAAACATATTTTCACAAGATTTTAATCTTAATTGTCATTTGTAGTTCCATGAATGTGAAAATCCCTGGGCTCTAGTTTTCAATGTAGTTAGATTTAAACTAAAATAGATATTTTGTACAATAATCAGTTCACTCTTTAAAGGTGCACTGTAATGAAGCATACTCTTTTATTACCCACTAATTACAATTAGAGTTCAAAATTCCACTATGATTAGCCTTTGATTATCACAGTGCTTTGTGAATAACAAAATAATGACTCCACTTAATTGCTAATAGCAAACCATAGATAAAAACAACATTTTTTTTAACCATGCAAAAGATGTAAAATAAGAAATAAGAAAAATCATGCTTACCTTTATACGCCCTTTTAACACCAATCAGTAAAGCTTGAATATGCCTTCATTTGCATCAAAATTCCATTCTGAAAAAACATCTAGTTGTATTTGGGCCTAATCATTGTCGCAATCTTTATTTAGAACTGTATTGTTTGTGTTAATATTATAAATAATATTTTTTCAAATTCATTAAGAAAAATTATCAACACACTTTTTATTTATTTACGGACATTCTGCTTAAAGGTTTAAGGGAACTCTTGCTACTGTACCTGCTAATGTTGCTTAGCTGTAAACTCTGCAGTAATTAACAAGACTCACAGACATCAAAATAGTTACACGGACCATTATAAAAAGCCAGATATTTCACATCTTAGGGATTTCTTATATTCAGTGTAAACTGTCCTTTCCTTCTACGAAATAATAATAATTAAAAAAGGTTTTTTCAGCTATTTAAAGGTTGTTTTTGTGATTGTCCTAAGAACTAAATTATTGCTTTTCAAAGAACACACATGCAAGCTGTCGTTTTCTAAGCCAGATTTCATAGAATGGTTTGGGTTGGTAGGGGTATTCATCTACATCATCTAGTCTAACCCCCTGCCATGGGCAGGGACATCTTTCACTCCATCCAGCCTGACTTTGAACACTGTCAGTGATGGTGCATGCACAGTTTCTCTGGGCATTCTATTCACCATCCTCATCATTCTGTCTCACCATCCTCATCATAAAAAATTTCCTCCTTATGCCCAGTTTAAAATTACACTTAGTTTAAAACCAACTCAGTTTAAAACCATTACTCCTTGTTCTTTCACTACAGCCATTGGCAAAAAAATCTTTCTTCATCTTTCTTATAAGCTCACTTTAAATACTGTGAGGTCACAATAAGGTATTACTAGGTCCTTCTTTTCTTTGTGTTGAACACTCAACGATTGTTCTAGTGTTGAACAATCAACATGTCTCTCAGCCTGTCCTCAGAGGAGTCGTATTCCAGCCCAGGGATCGTGCAAGACATTTCACTCGGCCCTGTTGAATTTCATGAGTTTCACATGGCCCCATAGTCTGTCAAGGTCTCTATAAATGAAATCCATTTGCTTTAGTGAACCAACTGTAGCACTGAGCTTGGTGTGGTCTGCAAATTTACTGAGAAGGCACTATGTTATTAATAAAGATATTAAATAATATTGGTCCCAATGAAGACTCTTGAGGTGTGGTAGGTTGACTCTATGTGATTATGCTGTAGAACTCAATGTCACAGAAAATCTTTGAAGTCAAGGCTGCATTCAGTTTCAGATAGATATTTATGATGATACAAAATAGTAGAGTTTGAAATATTGAATGAAAATAAAAATTTTCACAAACTGTGTATTTGTGGAATAAGACTAAACCTCCTACTTTAGTTTTCAGTATTTTCTAATCACAGTAATTTAGCAGAATAAAAAGCATGAGGAAAGAGCTATCTTACATCTGCCTGTTGAAGGATTCTTACTACAACTACTAAGATACTGCTCTTCAATTCAATGTCTTTCATCCCAAATCCATATTTGAAAGACTGATAAAAATATGTCATATATACTTATACTACAGGGAAAAATCAAATTCACTTCAACCATCAAAGTAGCAGACTCCTGTTTTTCAGCAACTTCCAGAAATCTGCTTTAGATTTCTAAGGAACATATCAACCTTCACTCAGTTCTTTGAATAACAACATGTAAATAACTTGTCAGTTCAGAAAATCCAAAAAAGGTATCTCCTTGTAAAGTAAGATACACAGGTATCCCCAGAAATGCCAAGGCAGTGGAAAGAATTCAAAAGGTTATTCAGAAGGCCAGAACACGAAAAAACCCCACAGTGCTGTTAAACACTGGGCTCCAGGGAGAAAACGCAAGTTCCCACCCTCTCCAGGGCCTTTAGTATCCTCTCTGTTTCTCCCCCGCCTTCCCGAGGCCTCTGTACATGTCTGTTAGGGTTACCTCTCTCCGGCACAGCAGAGGGAGATACAGCTCTCTGCAACCCCCTCTGCACTGCAGAAGGGGAAAAAAAAATCCAACCCTCTTGAGAAGGCACTTTGCAGGCTTCCTAAGTGAAAACGAGTTTCTAGGTTTACTGCTACAAATTCTTCCAAAAGCACAACTATTCCTACATTCCTTTACAAAATAGGAGAACCATCTGTGTTTGAATAAACAGTCTAACCAGCATGCATTTTCACACAGCTCTGTGTTTGCCTACTGCCATAAAGTATCATGCTTTCCAGTATGCATTACTAAATGTATTACTGCATGATTTTGTGAAAATGGATTAAGAATCAACTTCTTATTTGTCCAGAGAATCCCATAAAACAAATTATCATTAAAAAAAAGTTTGATAACTTACAAGAATGTAACCCAGTCTAAAGTATCATAAATACATAATTTTGTGGATTTTGGGCAAAAAAAATTATTTTATTTGAAAATAAATATCCAATAACATGGAATCTTTTCAATGAATTTAAATTGTCAGAATTAGAGTATCATCTTTTTAGTTGTCAACATTCCTCCAGTGACCCAGATATGTCATGTTCTGAGTATCTAAACACAGGGTTGAGCTGTGGATCTTCCCAATAACAATTTTCTTCAAAGCTTCGCAATGAAATGGCAGTAAGCAATTTTTAGAACTGTCTACCATGAAAAAACTAGATACATAGGAAAGAATATATTCAAAAAGTGGAAAGCGAAGATATAAAACATATAAAAAGAAAACTTCGGAATAACTTCTTTTATTTTTTCTGAAGGAAAACTGCCATTTTAAAAAGCAGGTAAACTGTTTTATGCAACTGATAAAGTAATGGGAAAAATTATAAAACAAAGATTCATCACAGATCTTTGAGTAGCACATTGTCCATGGTCCTTTTAGTGAACTAAAGCTTCTCCTGAGTAGAATAGCCTGTTAATCACTTATACCTAACATACTTGCCCTCAGACTTCTACTGAGCTATGGAACATAAGTTGAGAGTATTGGTCATTATTTTCTCATGGTATTGTATTGGGAACAAGAGTTTCTCTTTTTTTAACCAGACCTTATACCTACCATATTGAATAGAGAAGGTCCAAAAATGTCTCTAATTTAAAATTTGGTGGAGAGCATGAAATGGAAACAGATGTTCAATATGGTACACAAATCTCCATTAAATGGATCAACCTTTATTATTCATCTATCCTAGTTGTAACTCAAAGGATTATATCAATCTTATCATCATTTATATCTATGTTGACATTACATTTCGTTCACATAGCAATTTCCACAACAATCACATGATTCTTGAAATGAATATTTCTACATATCCTTGCAGACTGCTTTTATGGTTGGTATATATGTATATAACTAAGGAGAAAAGTTGAGAAGACTGACATTAGATGTCTTAAAACAAAAGGTGAGTAAAAAGAATCTAAACAAGCAAACAAACATACATACAAACTCCTAAGCATTTCTTTCTTGAAAACACAAATACTTCATGAAATAAGTTCTGTGTTTCTCTATCTTGTCTCATGATCATGGTATGCCATCTCAAAAAAAAGACCGTGTCATAAATGTTTTCTTCCACTGCTTTGTACATATGATCTCACAATAATGTAGAATCAATTTTCAGTTTGACAATATTGACTGAAAATTCATTAAGGGTATGCCTCTGGAACTTGATGAGACCAAGGGTTATCCCTTGCTAGAAGAAAAAGCTAAAAACTCACATATTTTCTATAATGATATGTCATGATGCCAATTATTGACAAGAGGTTTTAAATAATACACTTTCCTTCCAGATATCTGGAATTTAGGATTGTCCCAAATTATGAATATTTTGGCCAGTCTCAATATACAGTTTTTCTCTGTGGTATCTCCAATGGTTTTTAAAAATTTCACATATTTTTCTTCAGTTATGTGATAGAAACTGCTCTCAACAGAATCTTAAGTACTGCAAATTTCAGCAGAAGAGAGTATAATCAAAATAGTTTTTCTTCATAACTGTATTGCTTAAAACCACATTCTTATTCTCCTTGCATTTCAATCCAGTTTGCATTGAAAATAACTAATGTTACACAGAGGTCAACATGTCTTTCATACTAAATTATAATTAAGTGTAATAAAATATTAATATCCAAAGCTAAGTGAGAGAAAAACATTTATAGTCCACTTAGTGCTTAAAAAAAAATCAAGAATTTCTACATAAATTATGACTCTTTATCACTCAAGAGCTCAGTTTGATCTCCAAGTAACAAGACCAGAAAAAACAGTTGAAGATTTTCAGCTAACAGATTAATTTAAAGCACACATATACACACATAGCAGTTTATACTTAGAAATAGAAAAACACAAAACCCCAAAATCTTTCATTCATTTTAAAGAAAACCTCAAACCCTTCTGTATTTCAACTAGCATCCTTATTCTTAAAATGATTTTATTATTAAAGTGTGCTGTGTTGACTCTGGCTGGACACCAGGTACCCACTAAATCTACTCTATCACTCCTCTCCTCAGTTGGACTCAGGAGAGAAAATATATTGAAAAGCTTATGGGTTGGAATAAGGACAGGTAGAGATCACTCACCAGCTACTGTCACAGGGAAAACAGACTCAACTTGGGGAAATCAATTGAATTAATTACTCATCAAACCAGAGGAAGATAATGAGATAAAATCAAGTCTTAAAAGCATCTTTCTCCACTCCCCTTAACTCTCTCCTCCTTCTACCTGGGCTTAACTTTACTGTGAATTTTCTTTATCTCCTTCCTTTTAGCACTGCAGGGAGATGGGGAATGAGGGTTACAGACAGTTCATCATACACAGTTTCTGTCGCTCTTTCTTCCTTAGAAGGAGGATTCCTCACACTCTTCCCCTGCTCCAATGTGGGGTCCCTCCTATGGGAGGCAATCTTCCATGAACTTCTCCAGCTTGGGCCCTTCCCACAGACTACGGTTCTTCTGACCCATGTGGATCCTCCCCACAGTCCTTCAGGAACAGACCACTCCGGTTCAGGTCTACCATGGGGTCACAAGTCCTGACAGTAAACCTGCTCCAGCATGGGCTCCTTTCTCCACAGGTCCACAGGTCTTGCCAGAAGCCTGCTCCAGTGTGGGTTCCCCAGTCACAGTCCTCTTCACACATCCACCTCCTCCAGCGTGGGCCCTCAGGGGCTGCAGATGGATATCTGCTCCACCGTGGACCTCCGTGGGCAGCAGGGGGAGAGCCTGGCTCGCTATCATCTTCCCCATGGGCTGCAGGGGAATATCTACTCCAGCACCTGGAGCATCTCATATCCCTTCTTCATTGACCCCGGTGTCCACAAAAGTGGCAAATTCACACACAATCCACCCCTTGTCCCTTCACAATTACAACAGAAGTTCCTCACTATGTCTCCACTTCCCATCAAGCAGGTGATATCCAACCACTTACTAGGAAATAATGCCTCAGGACACACAGCATTTGCTCTGGAATACAAATATTGCAAATAACTAAAATCTTCATCTCAGTCAGACCAAATACACAAGATGAAAGTCAGCACATGTTTTGAAGCTGAAATTACAAAATCAAATCTCAAATATGTTATTTGCAAAGAGAGTAAGCAGTAAAAAAATTACTTCTAAGCATCAATAAACTAAGAGTTGACATGTTATCAATACATTAAAAATAGTTAAATAATTTCCAGAATTTCCCTTAGCTAAAAGTGTCTTTTATTTTTCTATGGTTTCTTTTTTGTTTTTTTTTATAGTCTTGGGACAATCACTTTAACATAATGCTTGAGCTTCTCTATAAAAGTCATGAGATTTGTGCTAAGAGTTGCAATCCAATAAAAGTTATTATGAAGTTTATTTAACATTTGAATTTTTCAGATGACCAAAAAGAAAAAAAAAGACTGTGTAGTTTCCTTTTGTGTATGTTTGCATATGCACACAAACTTTGTTTCCAAATAGTAAGGACTGTCTACCCTAGAAGATAAAAGTACATTAGGAGTGAGAGGACAAATAAGATTCATAGAGTTATAGACTGGTTTGGGTTAGGAGGGACTTAAAGGATAATCTAGTTCCAACCTCTTCACCATGAGCAGGGATGCCATCCAGTATATTAGGTTGCCCAGGGACGCATCCAACTTGGTTTTGAACAATTCCAGAGTTGGAGCATCCACAGTTTCTCTGGGTAACTCATTTCAGTGTCTCACCACTCTCATAGGAAAGGTTTTCTGGTTTATACCTCAACTAAACCTGCCCTCTTTCAGCTTAAAGCCATTATCCTATCACTACAAGCCATTGTAGTGATAGGATAGCATAGCATAGCATAGCCTGTCCTATCACTACATGCCATTGTAAACAGTCCCTCTCCATCTCTTGTCAGCCCCCTTCAGGTACTGGAAGGCGACCTTAAGGGATCCGCAGAGCCTTCGCCAGTCGGAACAGCCCAAACTGTCAACCTGTCTCCATAGGAGTGGTGCTCCAGCACTCTAGTCATCTTCATGATCCTTCTCTGGACACATTCCAAGAGATCCATGTCTTTCTTATGTTGGGGACCCCAGAGCTAGATGCAGTACTACAGGCAGGGTCTCACCAGAGCAGGGTAGAGAGGAAGAATCACCTCCTTTGACCTACTGGTCACACGGTTTTGATACAGCCCAGGATTCGTTTGGCTTTCCGGACTGCGAGCACATGCTGCTGGGTCATGCTGAGCTTCTTGTCAACCAACACCCTCAAGTCTTTCCAACAACTAGTTCTGCCAGGGCCATGTTAATTCCCTACATGACTAACTCAGATGTCTGTGCAGTGTTCCTGGATCAACAGCTTTGAAGAGATGGAGTAAATACTTGAATATCCTAAGACAGAGACAGGCAAGTCTAGCCTGCCTTGCTGGCTATCAGCTGATAGAGAAGGAGGCAATAGGATCTCTGATGAAAGGACAGGAGTTATGCAGATAGACTTCATGAATCATGGAACTGCCTTTAAAAATGTTGGGAGACACTGTGGATAAGATTCAAATTAAATGACAACCCAAAGGGAATGTATCCAAACTCAAATTATAGTGAACTGTAATTTTAGCACAAACTAATTGCTTATAACCGAGGTTGTTTGACTGCAGATTTTTTAGTGCATACAGCATTTGTCTAGGAAAGGAAATGCACCCTCTAAACAGGCTGAAAAAATTTTGATGCACTTGTGATTCTGAATGACAAGACTGTAATATATTTTGTGAGGAGAATAGTTTCTATTATTTTTACTGAATCTGTGAATATGAATACAAAAATATTCCAACCTGGAGGAAAGAAAGAAAGAGGAAACAAAATAAAAAAATATGTTCCTGTGTAATAATGAACATTCTATTTTATTGGAAAAATTCACCAGGGCAGGGGGTGGAGTGGGCAGAGGGGTACCAAAACAAATCCTTAATGACATATGCTCTATCTTTTGTCTTATATTTGAATCTCTGTAGAATTCAGAAAACATGTGCACATGTAGTAATAAAACCCAATTTTTTCCAAACCAGTTTCATTCTACTTTTACTCAGGTGTTTCTGTGTAATACTCTGATGTACCTTATTGCTAAGAACTGAGTACTCTTGTGTCTGGGTACCAGGATGTTAGTCTTCCAAGGCTGAGATATTGAACTTTTATAGTAGTATTTCTCACCTCTAATCTTTTAACAAGCCCTCTAAAGGCTAACATTCAATGAAGTGTTTATTTTTTTGAAAATTACATTTACAAGCACTATCTATGTCAATCAGTGTTATGCTTTCTTTGTTAATATGGAAGAAGTTAGGTTTACCCTCTCATTAATGTTGGCAATGCTACCTTCTGGTGTAAACATATTAGCATGCTCACCACTGTTACTAACCTCACTGTATTTATATGACCACAATCAGTCTCTATGTACATCTCAGAATATCCAGCTGGGGAAGGATGGCATAAAACAGAGAACAAATAAAATCACATTTAATTTTAGTAAAATATTTGAGATTAAATTTACATTCTTTGCTGTATAATGAAGATAATTACTACTGGTTACATTCCTCAGTGTGTTTCTTCTCTGATGTGTCATATTGATTGTTTTAAGGATTTAAATTATACTTAGAATTTAATTAATCTGTTTACTATATTTCTTAATATTACTTCTGCTCAGATTTTTCTGTGAGCCCATAGCAATTGACCATATTTATATTTATCAATTTTTATTCTCTTTTAGGTTTTGAAAAAAAAATTGGAACTGGTATAAAAAACAGCACTAAAACCCCCAAACTTGTCCCCATAAATTACCTGCCTTATCAAGTTGAATTATTTTAGCTTAATAAGCATGGTGCCAAAGTTAATACAAAAAGTCAGGAAGTATCTCAGTGAACTTGAACTTCAGTCCCCCTTTTTTGTCCACTGACTAGATAAGTATTTCCCTCTAGTTGGTCTTCTTCCATGAGATGCTACAGCTGCATCACGTCTAACTAGAAATAATTGCCGAAACAAGAAGATTGCACTGAAAAACTGGATCAGAATTGAGATGACTGCATATATGGTCACACTTGGATTTATGCATAATGGTTGTATAACTGAAATGTTTTTGGGGAGATTTGAAGAGAAACTGAAAGAACTACTTCAGGCAGAGGCTGAAAAATCAGCTGTAGGAAAGAAGAAAATGCCAAATATCTGCAATTTAATCTTGTCTTTATCTACCAGGAACTTAACCTGATGCTGGCAAGGGATTTATCCAACCCTAAAATCTGGACTTGATAAATGATGCACACAAATATTCTTCTAAGCACACGCATGTGCATACACACACAGAGCTACGTAGAGAAGATTTTCTGGGAAAGGGAGGTTTGGATCACTCATGAGAGTATGGGAACTAAACCAGCAGAGATTATTCTCATGGAGAGGGAGGAACTGGAAATTTTTCCAAACCATAAGGGGACAAGGGCAAAATTCTAATCTGTGAAGTCGTAACTTCTCATTTCTCTATTCATTACTGGAGAACACACATATTGTTTGAACCATATACTTTGAAACAGGTGCTCAGCTGCACGACAAATAGTCTTCTATAACAGAATTATAGAATATGGAAAAAAGATAATATTAATGCCTTCAGAAATTAATTGTTGAACTCATTTGCAGTATAAATTATTTCCTGTGATACTGATCCTCTAGTCTTTCCTTAACCACTCTAAATTAAGGCTCAACAAACTTCAGTACTTTAGAATACAACTACCCTCTGTCATTCAGCCTGTTTACTCTCTACTTCTGTTCATGAGGAAAAATTAAAATGACTCCCCAGGGACACTCATTTTCCAGGTAAGTATTCACCCAGTGGTTTTTACACCAAAACCAGCATACAAATTTGTATGGGTACAAAACATATAGATGAAGACATATCTAAGATAAACAGCACAGTTACCCTATCTTAATCAGAAAGCTTCTCAGCTTCAGTTAGCATTGTGAAACAGTTATTTCACATCCAAAAGGCATAAAAGGCCTATTTTTTGTAAATATTAAACAAATTGCATAACATACAGACTGAGAATGTTGTTGGATAATGAAGAAAACCAGGCTATTGGTACATTACAACTTCATACTAAGGACAAAATCATATCAGTCCTTGGTGAGAAATTGCTCTTATAATCTGGTTTTTCATGGTTCTCCTCACGGTTAAGCAACAGGACATCAAGTACACTCCTAAGTGATGTGTGAAGGGGCACAACCTGATTGCATTGACCTCAGTTAAAGACTGAGGAACCAATCAATTTCTAATCCCAATGGTTTATGCAGGCATCATAAGTCAGGAATTGCTGTGCTCCAATATTATATTATAACCTTAGATAAAAGAAAATGTAGTTCTGAAGACATATCATACCTGGTTTTTATAATTAAAATAATGCACTTCTGATTTGACAGAAAAGCACCAAAATTGGACACATAGTGTACAGGTTTACTTTAGCATTTTTCTTTTGTGTGGTAGATAATTTAGTGGTAATGACATATCAACGTTTTAGAGCTGTTAATAGTTTAAAGAAACCCCATTCAGTTCCAATTTTGCAGAAAGGCAAAATTTTGTGCTGAATTTCCCAAGAATTTTTAAAAACAAAAAATTTACAATTACTTAAAATTAAACAATGCAGGTCCATCTTTGGTCAGCATTTGGCATCACATTTATTGAATATCTAATGTTTAGCAAATATTTTTTAGTCTTCTTTTATTTAAATATATGATAGTAAATTGCATATCATAATGGATTCATTAATTAACTGGTTTAATTAAGGGACCTGAAGTTGTAAATAACTCAATAATTCATGTATAAGTACTTTTATGACAGAAAACTTTGGTAAAAAACAAAGAGAAAGGCAAAATTAATATTATATATATTTTGGATTAGAAGTTCCAGATATAACTTACAGGAGCTGTAAAAAAACTTGTGGTCTATATTTCATGCTCTAGAAATGGTGTGAGTTATTTTCAATTGCTCTACCAATATAAGCAGCAGAACACCTTGGGAATGGGTTAACATCTGTCACTCACCCCTGTTTTATTTAGCGATTGGTCTTAAGCCAGTCCTAAAAATTTATGTTTTTCGTAAGACCTATCAATTTTAACTACCTCTTGCAGTGATTCATGAAATGGTTGCTTACTGCTATTCTTTTTAAAAATAAAATGATTTTGAGTTACTGCTTGTTTATTCTGTGTCTTTCCTCAGTGTAATTCCTATATGAATTACAGACAGGTAAAGTCAGGAAAACATAGTGCTGGATTTAGTCTACTATATTGAATAAGTGAACACATGTTATGTTTGAAAAAGCAGAGTAGTTCTGATGAAAATTTCTAGACTTGGCACAGGGAATAAGACTGTACAGGCAAGGAGAGAGTCACATATTCATCTTTCTCACTGAACAGCAGGAAAGAAGTACGTCACAAGAATAATACCACCAACTGCTTGAGTCTTTGAAATTATATGTGGAAAAAATAAAACTATACAGAATGCTAATTGCTTAAAAAATACTGTTTAAAACATTAATATTGACTTTTTCAATCTAATCACTCCAGTTGAGCTACGATTATTCTTAATATGTCAGTTGTGAAAGTTTAGGAAGTAAATTTATAGGGGAGAAAAAAGTGTTATAATCAAATAGGATGAGTCTACTTGAAGACACAGTTTAATGAATTTGAAATTTGCGGTGGAATAACACTTAACAGAGTCCAGCAAAATGAATTGTTGCTGCCTGAGCCCGCTTCTCCCTCAAATTCCAAGTCATTTGATCTTGGTTAAGTTTGTAACATTAAGGGGATGCTTCATCAAATTCATTTGAGACAAAAGACTAATTAAGATATTCCTGTTTTTTTCATGTTTGAAGTTGGACTTGAGCTTGAAGAAAAAGCAGTAGTTTGCTTAGATTCGATTTTTCAGATCTGTATGCAGTGTTTTAGCATAAGTAGAGCTTAAAGAACCTACATAAGTACTGTAATTAAATATGCTCTCATAAGTATTACTGAAATGTCATATTTGGAATTATAATGCTAATCAATATAAAAGTTTAATTTAGAGTAATTTTGCTAAAGTACAAAATCCCATATTTGCCTAATCTTCTATTTAAACTTTACAGAAATGACTAGAATCTACTACTTAATTGTCATTGTGCTATTCTCTAGCTTAGCTGTCCTACTTTAAAACTTTAATATTTTCTTACAAAAATGAAGTTGACCCTTTTTAATCAGCTTCTTTTCAAAGATCAAATATATCTATAATATTTTCTCACTTTCTCTGATTCTGCTACCTGTGCTTATCAAATTCTGTTTACTTAAAATTAACTTTGACACTGAAAGAACCTCACCCTTCTACATTTTAAAATATGTAGAAAACTGTGTTTATTTATGTTTTTCCCAACATGTGCAGCCTTATTATTTTGATTGTACACTATTTTCTGATCATGCCATACAGTTTAGGTATCTAATATGTAAATCCCTCCTTTTGGTTTGCTTAGAAGCAGAGAAGAAAACAATAAGTCTATGTTCCTTTATGAATTTTCTTTTGAATCTGGTGGCACAGAAAAGTAGATATGATCCTAGATTTTTTTAAAGGATGTCTACTAGTCTATTCTCATTTTACATAGACGTCATCAACTCCAATTATTCATACTTAATATACTTTAATTCATTCTAAGATGTCTTTTGTGGTGAACTAAACAACTCCTTCAAAAATTCCCCAAGGCGTGGAAGAGCTGATAGTGTACATAATACTGCTGTTGTCCCATCACACATGATCAACTTCACTTGTGAACTGACCATCTTGTGGATCCTTTCTGGATGCTTCGGGAGCAGCTTTCTAGGATCAAGGCATTACCAAGGGTGGCAGCAACA
Organism: Corapipo altera; assembly: GCF_003945725.1. Taxonomy (NCBI): domain Eukaryota; kingdom Metazoa; phylum Chordata; class Aves; order Passeriformes; family Pipridae; genus Corapipo; species Corapipo altera. Next base: position 2,209,446 of record NW_020884883.1, on the reverse strand, counting down.
CCGTGAGGCCAACTGGATCCTGGGGAAAGCAATGCAGAGGTTGAAGAGCTATGCTATGTGTGCCTGTTCTCTGGTGTTTACTGAAGTGTGGATGAGGCAGATGAGCCAGGGCATTTGTGAAGAGATGAAGTGCAAAGTGACCTGGGGTACTTTCATGCTGCCGTGTATTCCTGCTGATATACAGGATGGTTGACTTTTTTTCCCCAACAGACTTGGAGTTTTCTCAGAATAGAGATTGACCCATCTGGTCCTAGAAGCACAGAGTACTTTCAGACCACCTTCTGAAAGATACAGAAATTTAGCCCCAAAGAAAAAGTTAAAAACCAAAAACCAACAAAGAAAATATACCCAACCTTGCAGGTTTCCTCCTATCCCTTCCCAAGGACAGGCTTTTAACTTGCTAGATGAACAAAGCCATGTACGGTAATTCTGGTAGAGATTTTGAATGCCAGGTAGGAAATTTATTTCACAAAGCTTATTGATTTCTGCAGACAAATCTCTTGAAATACTGTAGTCTCTACAAATCATACTGGCTCTGGGACTTTCTGCCTTTAGGTTATAGTCCTATACAATCTAAAATTCCTAGTCCTATTTAGAGGAGGTTCTGCAGCAAAACACATTAAATCAATTTGAAATTAACAGAGGTAATTTTAAATCCCTTAACGGAGGTGAAACCATTCCTGATTTATGTCAGTACAATTGAAATTGGAATCAAACTTTAAATAATGGAGTTACAGGAGAATATTATCCCACAGGAAAGCAAGACAGATATCAAACAGAGAAAAGGTCCAGCCATGTGATCTACTTGGCAGCTGTGTGGAAAAATAACCTGCCACTGAGTCTAAATTGGTATGGCTGGAAGACGAACTTTCTTGTGTTCTTGGAAAGAACATATTCTTTGCTCTCAATCTCATTTTTGTTTATAAATTTCAGAACTTTTATGTTCTCAATCATTCTAAAGATATTGTTTGCTAAATATAGGTCCACAAAATTCAAATAATTTTAAATATATAGTTTTTTTAAAAAATTACTGTTTAGTTCTTAATCATAGAATATCCATTTTCATGCTTTATTATCCATATTGTTGTGATTCTATATTGAATGAAATAAATTGATGGTGGTAAAGTGAAAGATAATATAGTAAGTGACAATGATATAGGACTCTAACCCATAAGACAAATGCTTACAAAAGAGTAAAGACTTTTCTTTGTTGTACACATGACATAACCCTGGATTTTAACTTCCGTGTCTAAACTCATCTGAGTGGAACATGAGGGCAACCCAGGTACACCAGACATATGGATTTTCTGCGACTTCTCACTGCACACTGACAAGGTTTGACTGAGGGCAAAACTGGCAGATGGCATGGGACGAGCCAATTTCTCTTTGTGAAATGGAAAGAATCGAAAGAAGTAAGAATATTTATTTATTTTTGCCATATTATTCATAAAATAATGTTTCAACTTCTCTCAAACAGTATATTCCTCCTACACAGATGTTCCCCAAATACTGAATAAAATTATGTCTTTCAGTGAAAAATTCCTCAGTGGGTATAAGAAATACTTCAGGAACTCATCTTTGAGTTCCTAGCACAGTACTTCTGAGGCTTTATATTGACCTGTAGGGGTACTAGAAAGAGATGGATTTAAATACACAAGTATTGATTCATCATATAGAGTTTTATTCTAAAAATTGTGTTATACAAAAATATCATAAAAGCAAAGATCTTTTGTTTTGATCAGTAGATGGCAAGCTTGCTACACTCAACTTTCAGGAAATCTTCTGTTAGTCTTTAACATAAAACTGTTATGTTATATTATTTTTTATGATATCTAGAAACTCATAATATTTAATTTGATTAATAAAATTATTTGTATATAACATGCTCTGTAGGTGATATGACTTTTAAAATAGTCTGAAGATAAAGTATAATTAATATTATATGGGCTTACTTTCCTTGGCTTGTTTTTAGCTTAAATGACTTCTTTATTTAAGTTTTTTATTTTTATTTGCAAAAATAACTAATTTATTAATGATAAGGTATTCCCTAATGTTTTTATAATTTCTGTATTTTAGCATTTTTTCTCTATCAGAAACTTTGCTCAAAGTGCTTTATAGGGATTGCAACACACAGACAACAATCAGGATTTTCTTTATTACTTTTCACTTCAAAACACAAAATAGCAATAGGAATATGTTTGGTTTACCACATATCTGCACTAATTTCTTGGGTTTCTATCTTATCTAGTAGCATGTTACCCCTACTTTCATAGTCAGTGTTTTTTAGGTGGACTATTGTACCTAAAGGGAGAAAAGTAAATAAAGTAGATAATATGAATATAAGAGAATGCAAGGAGAATAAAATTCTTAAAGAAATGAGTAAACAGGATTACAGGAGGTGCTAAACAGACTGTGAAACCAAAGTTTTAATTGTCTTGGGCCAAAGTGCACACTGAGTTAGTTCTTCTCATGCTCTGTGGTAGTTAGTCTTGTTTTCTGTCTTGGATATTCCACAATGAGCGTAAGGAATCTGTTTTGACTGTAAGTAACGGAAATTACTCTCTAATATTAGCATGGAGTTGTTGCAAGATTGGCACTGAAGTTCAATACACAGTTTTAGGAACAGAGCCACACGTTACTACCTGACTTGGGACTTCGTGTTCCTCTGCAGGAGAAAAGAATACTGTGGGTTTTGAAGATTTTTTCTTTACTTGTTTGGTGTATACGTGTGTGCGTGTCTGTGCATGTTTGACTGTGTTTGCTTTGTTTGTTTTGTTTTTTAAAGGGAAAATTTCCATTAATATGTAACACAAAAAAAATCAAACACAATTGCTTTAAGGTGATAAGAAAACACAGTAAAAATTATACTATTTGGAAAAACAGTATAATTTAAGTAATGAAGAATTCTTACAGGTATGTATGATGTACAGGGATGGAGAATGGAAAACAGTACATAAAAGCTGCCAAAACCAGGACAGTATTTCAAGGGATAAACTTTTCAGTGTCCATGGAAGAGGAAGTGGGATTTCTGGTGGGTTTTTTTAGGTCCTATAAAGAAATGAAAGTCTTCCCTGTGGATTTGAGGCTAGAGATAACTTAACCTAAAAGGGAGACCAAATAATTCTGATTAACAAGCTTATTTACAAGCAACAGATCTGGTTCACAAAAATTTTTTAAAACAGACGCTTGTTTGCATTGAAAATATGGGATGAATTTTAATGTGTTAAGTTGATTCTTTGGTTGAAGTAATCTGAAGCTGTTAACTATATTTTTGCAAAACTGATTGCATTCTCACTCTGTCACTACAAGGTGCCTCTGCTAGTCCATCTTCTGTTATTAATACAAGCTGAGACCATGGAACCTCCATTTTATATTGGAGGTTTATTATTTTATTATCTCCTCATCAAAGAAATTGGGATCAACCACACATGTAATCTATGTGGCTAGTAAATGGGCAAAAAGAATAATACTTTTCAGTATAATGTGAAATACTCTGGTGTAAAGTGAACTGAAATTGACAAGGAAAACAGAACAATATACAGAAACACAAGCACACAAGCTTGAAAATCCATAGGACTTAAACATAACAGAGATTTCACAATTAAAAACTCCAAGTTACAGCTTGTTAACATGCCTTCAAGAAAATCCACTATAGGTTTGAAGGTTTTTGGTGGTCTTTTTTTTTTTTCCAAGTGTACCCTTTTCCAGTGTAGCACAAAATGATCTTCCATGATATTTCAGCTGTACTGGAGAAGCAAGTAGTGTATCAGAGACAAATTATCACTTCTACTGCAAGGCAGCCTCAGTGACCTTTTGTGTTTCTTTCTTGTTACTTTCCAATTACTATTCATCACCACAATAGGATTCTCTATTCTAGCTTTATTTTACATAAAACAAAGAGAAACAGAAGATTAAAGACCTTGATTTTATAATATATAGTTCATCGTATGCAATGGACAAAAATAATGTTTAACTGTGATCTATTTTATATCGTTTTTCCTTGTGAAATGAGAACACTTAAAAGTCCCCAACTGAGAAATTCCATATCTGAGAAATTCCCTACCTGATATACAAACAATTTGCAAAACCCACAAATGTTTTCTATCAAACCCTTCGGCTAAACATAAACCACATTTAATATAAAGTTCATAACACTCATTATGTCATTTTGAAAAATTAAAAAAAAAACCAACAAACTACTAATCTTTTCTTGGAAGAAGATTATATAAAATAATTTGTTCACATATACACACAAATAGATATGGCTTCTAAGACAAAAATTTTAGATGTGCAATTCTATGTAGTTTTTTCCAGTGCCCTAGTATATGTAGGGTCCACTGGGGACAAATTTCTCGTTAGTTTATACTTGTTTACCTCCAGTAATTCCTGTGTAGTTTCAGAGTTGTTCTGACCCATGCTAATAAATGAAAGCTATATTGTGAAATTTGTCAAAACTGTTAAATGTTTCATAGGATAAATTTAGAAGAAAAAGACATTTTCAAATATATTTTTGACTTTTAGTTGCTATAGTAACACCACATTTCTTTTTTTGTTGTACATTTCTTCACAGTATACTCAGAGGTCTACATGACAGAACAACAATTTTACAGTCTACAATTTAGTCGCAAGGAAAAGATTTTACCCCGCTGGGAGAACATGATTAGACTGGAGTTTACAGAGCATCTAAAAGTTTGGGGTCTGTCAGCATTTCTGACTTAATTTCAGGGGTTTATGACCTACTTATAAAACTTCTTTTATAAGTTGTCTCCTTCTAGAAACATTCTTTAGTATTTTGAGTAAAAAATTTTAAAATCCGTTTCACAGCCTAATTTATAGGTAAATTAAAACCCACTAAACTAGACTAGTGACTTCTGATATCATAACTGGTTTTTTTGTGTGTGTGAATGAGATAAAAAGCCGATGGAGAGAAGAAGAACACAGCATCAATAAAATGCAGAAATTGATGTAATTGAGCTGTTAACAATTGAATGTCTTCCACTGAGCCTCAGAATATTTTTAAATCTTCATGTATATGTTATAGCATACCTTCCTATTTGGCTAACAATGAGAACAGTACCTCCTAATATATATAATATGTATTATATTAAGCTGCAAGAGTTTAAGATTTGCTTTCAAAAGCAAATCAGACATTTAGTTGTCTCACAAGTAGTTAGGCTCTTGATTCTCATTCAAATTATTAGGGGTTTAGTGCTAAAACATATAATGAAGATTTGGGCTGCATATACAAACAAATGCTTAAGAATAAACAAAAAGGTTCAGAATTTTCACTGATACTTATGAAAACCTGTGATCTTATCCGGTTTGATGTTTCTGAAATTTTAACCAGATGTCTATTTGGATGATTAAGTGTACAGATCCTTTCTGAATCCATTCTAACAGGTCAAACAGTATATGTACTATTGTACACAGCTGATGTCTGAAACTTTTTAGCAGGAATAAATAGTTTACATCCAGGAAACCAATCAGTAAACCATGCTCTGGAAGCTTTCCATAGTTAATATGACATTTCCATGTTTGAAGCATAGGCATGGCTGCTCATGCGTGATCAGCTGTACTCCTTTTGGGAGCAGTCCAACACTTTGGACAGAGATGAGCAACAGGCTGCTACAAGTAGTGGGTTTCCTGAAGTAGTTACCTAACTACAGTGCAAGCATATCTTAGGTTCTTAAATCACTTCTTAGACCTGGAAAATATTCTTTTCATTCTCAACTCTTATTTTCTTTGTAAAGTGGAAGGATATGCTTACATAAGCAGACTTTGGTGGTTAATTTTTCAGTTTAAGAATTATCTCATTAACAGAATAAGCATTTTTGAAGAAAATCTCAGACCCTACAGACAGCTCATGTAACACAGATGTTTTACTATGGACTCTTCTTTATCAACAATGAGAATCAAAAGGGAGAAAGAGTTCTTTTGTAGCCTGTTTTACACAGTATCTAGGTATTAGGGAAAATCTTTTTCTATACACAGCTAAATCCAAAAAAATTTCTGGTTGACAAGATTTTGCACGAACTAAGTATGCTATCCTACCTCCATAAGCTGAAGGCAGACTATGATTTCTATCTCTAAAATCTGGGCTGCAGAGACTTTTCTGTCCTATGAAATAAAACAAAAGTAGGAGTCTGAATAATGCAGCATTTCAAGTGATTACCAATTTTGAGCAGATATCTAATATCAGATATTGAGAGTTCATACTTGCAAAGTCTGACAGAAGAGAGCCAGAATATCAGTCAGAAATGGCAGCACAAGATCAGTCAGGAGCATATATCTTCACAGCTGCATATTAGGCTATTTAGTGAGTCCTTCCTTTACCTGAAACATGGCTCCTAGGCACAATAATAGCACAAATAGCAACTTGTGCTCAGATGTGTTAGATTAGGCATATGCATAGTAAAAAAACCTCCAATATTAAAAGCCAGCAAATTAAAAATTTTGTAGAAGGAATGATTCTATGGGACATTCCTGCTATTCCTCTCATCAAAATGTTCTGTTTTCAATGAGATTTTAGAGTTCACACTTGAGTGAAGGGAAAGGGACAAAGGAGTCACAAGATTCCTGTTTTGCTGCTGTTGTTTGAATAGGAGGCTATTCATTAGTGTTTTACTAATGCTTGTGATGGCTGTGTTTTTGCAGTGGAAAAACTCATCCTATTATAATAAAAGCAGGCACAGCATTTTCTGAATACTGTATACAGCCACCTTTAGAGGATTCACCACTTTTTTCCACCTACTGCTTTCTTTTTTGTTTGTTTTTAATGAAATTCTGACTTTTTGCATTATTGTGCTAGAAGTTTCAACTAGACATTTACAAACTAAAACCCTGTTCCTGTTGAGTCCCCCTGATCAGATCAGCAGAGGGGACACACAGATATTTCTCAATTATAAACCCTGTGATCTGAGTGCTGATGGATACTATCAGCTACTCATGACAATTTCAATAGATGCAAGTGCTGCTTGGTTAGCACAGTTTCAAGCATCCTTGTGCTGTCTTGATATATCAAGGAAGAGATAGGGTCAAGTCACAGTAATTTGCCTTGGTTTTGATTAAAGGACTGTAGAGACACAACTTCATCTAATACAGCTCAGGAACCCTCTGAAGACCCAAACACTCTCAGAGAGAGCAGGACACAAAACTCCGTCCTCCCCATCTTCATGAATAATACAGATTGCATTCTTTCTAACTCTACTGGCCCATGAAGGGCATCACAAACTACTTCTTTGAAAGTACCATAATATATACAGAATATCAGCAATTAAATGTCAACTAAGCTATGTGCGAATCTTCTGGATTCAATATTTCTTTTTATTCCTTTCTTACAGATTTATTTTCCCAATTTGACTAGAAAATAGAATTTACAATAGCAAAAGAACTGTAGAAAAGAAATATTAGGCTAGTCACAGAAAATCAAGGGCAAAAAGGAAAATATTTTTCCTCATTCCTATAAGACTGCTTGGTTATTAACTATTCCCTTAAGACAGTGTTCTGGTCTTTAATGTGACTATAAAACCTATATCTTGGGATTCTTTCTCAGTGACCTCAGTCTTTCATGATCACATTTTCTGTTTTCCTTTTCCTTTCCTTTTTTTTTATTTTTTTTTTCTTTCTTTCCCATTTGAGTGTCAGTTGCAAGAACTAAATTGGCCTTATGATTCTAGAGACAATTTAAGGTTTTTCCTGGTTACAGACAAACACCAGCAGTGGAAATTTTGCAGTCCAAAGGGTAGCCTTGATTACAGTAGAGAAGTCTCACTGGACGCTGATATCAATAGCTAGGCTGCAAAAATGTGCATGGGGTCACCATTTAGCCTAGAGGATCTCAAAGTGTAGTGTAACGTTCCAACAGCATAAATAAGAAATCATCAAATAGTACTGCACTGTTAGAAAATTTCAGTAAGCAGAGATTGTGGTGTTGTATGCCTGACAGATGGTATGAGAAGAAAAAAACCTGACCTCAGGCTATGTTTGCTGAAATGACAGTTAGAAAAAAAAGAAGTGTACTTTTATTGGGAGGAAAAGTTATAATAAATTGTACAGCCAACAAGTGACATCCAGAATCTTTTTCAAGTAAAACACTGAACCTCTGAAGTCACTCTCAGGTAATGTCTGTTTCACTCACGTTAGGCTAAGGGAATAAACTTCCTTCATTCCTCTGCTTTGTTGCAGACTGCAACACAGCCATCCACATTACAATTTTTGTTCTTCAAGGAGAGATTCTCTCATATCTATTAGTGAGGAACAAATAGTAGTAATGAGGTATACAGGATGAGAAATCAAGATTGTAGAATTGTGGAGTTGTTCTAGGTAGATTTCTTGCAAGTGAAGTTGTTCCTAAATCCTGCAGAGAAAGAGCTATGAGATTGGCAAAGTATTAGTCTATGCACACTGTGTTCAGCAGCTCCGGGTTTTTGTAGGACCATTGGGGTGTGCTTTAAATGGCACAATCTAGTCCAGTGTTGGCAGACTTTCTGTCCTTAAAAAATCCTGTATAACTGGTTTAAAACAAACTTGCAGAGAAAGAACTGTGCAGATCCACCATTGGGAACATTTCCCAGTACTATAATTTCCTTTATTAAGAGTACTCTGTTAAGAGCTCTAAATAAGAAAGTTAGTTTCAGTTCACACTCTGAATAATTTTTAGTACTGAAAATTAAAATTGAAGATCCTACAAAAATTATCTTATGTTAATTCTACCAAACATGCCTAAACCCCTGTGCTGTAATGGTAGCTGCACTGAACAAGTGCTTGGAGGAAAAGGTTCTGATACCAATTCATAACACTCACTCCACAATCCTCCATTTCTGTGCTCCACAATCACGGTGACAGACATCTTGTGATTTCATCAATCTTCTTATCAAATAATTGTATATAAAAAGGAAAATAATGAATTCTGAAGTGTGTCAGGATTCACTTATCAGATGATGACCCAGACAGCTTTAGAAAATGATTCTCCATCTCTATGGAGGAAGAAATTATATAGAAATATTTTTTGCCAATAACAAGACATTTGTATGTACGAGAGTCAGTCTGAAGACATAACTATATCCCATATGTTTCATGTTTCACCATTTTTCAGTCCTTCTCTAAAGCAATATGACTTCCTGCAGTACTTCATTGATCTGTTTAATTAAACTTTCTAGTATCTGGAAGAGCTGGAAAAGAGTTGGCTTTCCTTCCATAGAAACAGACCTTTAGTGGTAAAAACCAAACCTAATTTATTTTTTATAAAGGCTAGATAACTTGAGTTTATAAATTCCATTGGCCTTGTGCTCCCACTTTTGTGAAGGCCAGACTCTTACCTTGGATTGCATCTGTTTCCATACATTGCGGTATTGGATATTAGTTTGTTGCAGAGTTCTTACCTAGGGAGTCAGATACTTGATCTAGATCTTCCCATCTTCAGAACTACCATATGTGTTGTCCAGGACTTCTTAAGTGGGAAACATAAACACAGTCCTTTGAATATGGGAATTCTCTTACCACTGTCTGGAAAAATGAGGTATCTTTTATTGATTCTTTTGTTTTATCATAAGTTTTCATTCTTGTCTATAAAGCAACCACTCTAAAGAAAACAAGTGTAAAGCAGCCATACACTTTAAACTTTTTTAAGTCTTTAAAGTAAAGAACTCTTGAAAATGAGGAGCAGAACGTATACAAAACCTCGTACTAACCTGGCACATAATTCAGTGTTCTGTTTTCGAATCCAAATAACTCTCTGCTATTCTAAAGTTCAGCTTCAGCTTCCCCATTAACAGTTTCATCAACTGATTGTTTTAATGAAAGGAGACATGGTCATTGTGTTTTTAGTGAATATATTCTCTTTGAGATTGACCATACTTTATGGATCATTTTCTCCACAAAACAGAAGCTGGATTATCGTGTTTCAATTTTGAACCATCATAAGAGCATGGGTACAATCTAGGCATCAAGCTGATAGGACCACACTGTTTTAAGGTTCCTCATAACTCTAATTTAAAGTGCAGAGAATTTATGATCCAAAATAAAAGTATCAAATCATTCATACATCTAAAAAGTAGGCATACAGTAACTTTGCTCGGATTAGCAAAGTCCTGACGACTAAATTCCAAACTATGAAATTCATAGCTATAATAATCTGTATTATTCTGTAATGAAATTAAGGTACCTGAAGAAAAATTCATTGAAGAAACTTATATTAATCCTATTAGAAGGAATCTAACACAATGTGTACATTAAAGAGTGATGAGAGAATACAAGCAAAAAAGCGACATTTCTAAATATGTAAACAATTTCTAAACCCAAAAATTTTATTTCCAAATAGAAGAAGGCCGCAGGACATAAGAAAACACAACAAAAGCAATATTTGTAAAAATCAGGAGAAAGAAATACTTTGTTCTGTGTAACAGTGATTTCTATTCTTTCTAAAGAGATTATCTATGGCAGCAATATTCTTGTTTTAGTAGAGATTACTAGTATTTAGCAAAGAATGGCTAAATTAAACAAAATTAATGTATAAAATGTATCAGTAATTCTAAGTTATTCATTTGGGGGAGGGAAGAGAGAGTAGTGTGATGGTACGATAAACCACGTTTCATAGTGCAGTTCAAAGATGTTGCTATTAAGTAAATGGTTATTTATCACATAGTTATTTATTCACCTGACTGCTGCATATGTTGAAGAAATAGTATGTCAGTATGTATATGGAACTAGTCACTCAGATAAAGCCATGGCATTTAAGAGGATGTCAGAAGCTGAGGCTCAGATCTTTAGGGAAAAGGTCTCTATTTCTCTCTACAAACATGAGCTGCTGTCATATTTTTCCTGGCTTTTCCTCATAGCACTTTATCTTAATCCACATTAGCCCAGTGTATATCTGTGATGTGAGATTAATGTAGCAGTATTATAATTAGTAATAGTAATTAAAATCCAGCATTTCACAGAAATGGTTGATTGTGTTTTGCATACTGTACATTTTATTCTCCCCTTGTTATTTCAGCCAGCTATTTGACATGCACTGAATTTCCCTGCAAAAGCATTTTCTTTTTGCAGATTGAAAGATAGAAGGTTTTATAAATGGCTGTCAGTATGTAGGGAACTGCTAATTGCATAATATGGTGCTGCAAAGACAGTTAATTTTTCTATTGAATGCCATAAAGTAGTTTTTGAAAAGGATCAAAACAGGAAATCATGATGTGGATTTGGAAATCACTTCTGAGGCAAGCAGGATATATATGTGGAGACGAATGCTGATGTGAACCCCCAGCTTTCTACAAGTCAGAATTTTCTTTGGGAGAGAAAGAGAAGTTTCACTGATGGGAGAAGCTGTGTCTGGGCTACCCCGTGTGAAGTGTGGTTATATCTGAGCCTTACAGGGCTGAAATGAGTTCTGGGCTGTGTGTGGGTTGGGAGACATCTCAAAGGAGGTCAGTCGTGCCCATCACTGTCCTCAGAGACCTGATTGCATATAAGTGGAGCCTCTTTCATTAGCTCTCTGCAAAGCAAAGGGTAAATCACCAGAACAAAAATTTAAAAAACAAATAGCGTTTCAGAGTCCAAGTTCCTCTTTAACACAATTCAGTGCCTAAGTAATCTTCTCATGAGGAACTTGTTTGTCTAACTTGTATGTAATCCCTAGAACCAGAAAGGAACCTTTAAGACAACTGAAATTCAAATATAGCAATATACTTTTTGGATCTGGTTATTTAGGCAAAAGGACAAAAATCTCTAAATTATATTCTACAGTCTTATATACTTGATTAGCAGCCTTAGTATCTAATATATAAATATTTTGGGATAAGAAAGTACTTGTTATAAATCTAATCTAATGCAAAAGAACCTTTTTTTTTTTCTAAATATGTTATTTTTATACTCAAGAAAAGAATTTTTTATTTATTTTTTAATTTATTTATCCTTTCATAACAGTTTCTGACAATAAATGTCCATGAAATACAAGATATAACTATTGTATTTGTAATTAAAATTGTGTGCAAGAAAACTGACACATAGTTGAAAATTATCTGACTGAGTATTATCATCTGTATTATATCAGACTACTGGGATTTTCTGTATAAGTTAAACATCAACCTATAAATTATTGGAAGAAATTATGTAAAGCAACATTCTAAGTTGAAAATAAAATGCTTTTGACTGTCTTCTGATTACTCTCACATGTGCCTTTTACCCCCTGGCATAAATAATGTGAGGCTTTGATTCCATTTTTCTGTCTTGCTCTTGGTCTGGCCTGTTTGGACTCTAAAATTTGTCAGGACTATGACTAGAAATGGAAGGAAGATGGTGTCTATGGTCAAAGCTTATCCGTGAGTCATAGAGCTTCACTGAGCCGTTAAAATGCATGCAAAAATAAATGAAGTTGCATATTAAATGTAAACTTTGCCTTTTTTCTATCTTCAAAAAATAGAAATATTTTTGGGGAATAAAATCAGCACCCCAATAGTAGGAATTATCTTTTGATGCAACTCAAATGTGTTCATGAAGAAAAAAATTGCTGCACAAACTATATTTTGAGAGTAAATTATTGAAATCACTAAGCAGAAAGTTGTTGGCATTTTTTCATATAAAATAATTTTTAATACTAAAAGAAAAAGAATAACTATTTTTTATGGATTATACATAACTGTAGGAAAATCACACCCGTAATATAAGCAGTTCTGAGTCTTTTCGCACTTGGTAGCCCGATATGTTTTATTTTATTACCTTAAATCATATTGGCAGTAACCTTCTAAGAAGGTTCAAAGGTAAACTTAAGTATAACAAAACATTCTTTTTCCAACATACCCGAATTATACTAACATATTAGTCTAATAACAGTTTTGTGTCATTATAAAATCTGTAATTTATGGTGACATGCATTTCATGCTCCCTTTTTTCTGGTGAAAAATTGAATGAATATGACTTTCTAGTGGTCAGCAGATTTGTTACAAACCCATTTAGAAAAATAAATTCAAGCAGTTTCACTAAAGTATTTCATTAAATAATACCTAATTATCCTAGTGTTTTCTTTTTGTTTGAATATTGGCTATTTAAGTTTTTCTAATATAATTAAAGTGATTCAGAGTGTAGTAAAGGATAGAAGAATTTTGTGAGGCAAATAAAATGTAGTGAAACTCAATTCTAGATTTATGTCAGGTATGAATTTGGATTGATAAATTGACTGGATAAAGCAGATGAAGCAAAGATTCTCTTGAAATATAAATATACCATACAGAAGAGGAGACAGCTAGTACTTCTGCTCTTGAAACCCAGGTACTCCACAGTAAGAGACAAGGAAACATTTCAGCAGACATGGGGAATCATTTTCCCCATTAACTTTCCTTCCACTGTCCCTCACTGATAAGAGGTTTCTATGCTTATTTCACATCACAAAACACAAAGTTAAAGATCTCTTTTAGGTGGTTATTAGTAGTGACTGTAATCCTCCAAAATAGCCGCCCTTCTTAGATTCTTAGTATGTTTAAATTCTATGCATTTGACTTACCAACATTGCTCCTGTCAATAATCATGTTTGATCTGCTGCTGTACTACACAATTTGCAAAAGGGTAGCCTGCAGCAACTGGAGTATTAGGGAAGAGGGAGAAGGGTTATGTTATCAGTTATGCTTCAACCAACTATATCTCAAGGAGGTCACAACAAAATGCCATAAAAACTACAAAAGTTAGCTGTGGGCAATTTAATGAAATTGTGTTAGCCATCAAGTGAGTTCTAAAGACCCTTTTCACTTGCCTTTCACTGCTTCTTTTGTTTTGTTTTCTTTTGTTTTGGGTTAGGGTTTTTTGTTTGTTTTATTGGGGTTTTTGTGGGGGTTTGTGGTTTGTTTGTTTGTTTGGAGTGGGGTGGGGTGGGGGTTTTGTTTGTTTGTTTTTTTATATATTTTGCTTCAATACTTGTGATCCAGTATAAAAGGAAAAAAAAAAAAGGGAAAAAAAAGAGTGAAAAATCAAGCTGTGCTATGTAAACCTCCCTCAGTTGTGAAACAGTTCTAGAGAGGTCATAACAGTTGAGAATCCCAGAAGGACTTGTTACACAGTAAAGTATCACAAGTTCAGTCATGAAAACAATGAAAAAAATTATTTTTAATAATACCATCTACTGAGAGTAAAAATTTTCCTCTGAGTCGATTAAATGCCCAAAATCTCAGCTGCTTTCAGACACAAAACTACTGTTGTAGAGGTTCTGATTTTATTCAGAAAAGCTCCCAAATATTTAAAAGTAAGTCATTCTTGTTTGAGTAATAATTCTACAGAAGGGAACCAAGATATATGTTTTCTCCAAAACACTGTTTAGCAGATACTGGGGGGAGAGGAGTATTTGAGGGTGGGGAAGAGAGTGGCAAGGCAGAAATAGGATAATTTAATTATTTCTTACACTTTCCCGCTAACATAAAAACTATAACTGTTTAGGTTATGTCCTTGTTTGAAAATGTCTTGATTTCAGCATGTCTCATCTCTGGTTGGAAAATAGAATCTATTTATTTTATTGTAAATAAATCAGTTGTTGTATAGTGCTTGCATCTTGACTTTTTTGTTTTGTGACCAGATTGCCTCATTTTCCTGAAAAGTTTAACCCTCCATTACTATCTGTTATTGCATCTAATACAGCTTAGCACTAGGAATACCTTGTAGATAGCCCACAGAAACATCATTTCCTGCCATTACCCTGATGGGTTATTCAATAAGTATAGCACAAGTGACCTTGTCGTTTCCATATTTTCACATGCTCTTTTCATCTGAGCACTAATCAAAAGACTCTGTTCTTCCAAATCTGGTAAAGACATCTTTATCTTAGATTCTGAGCACAACTCAGACAATAATAAGAGAACTGTATTTTGATTATTTATTCCAGAATCCAATTTCACATTTCAAACGAGTGCCTATCTAAGACCAATAAGTTTCAGTAAAGTGCTGCAGTGGGAATTAGATTTAACAATATTTCAGTACTAGCACTTCCATCTAGTAGTGACAGATGATTATGCCTCTTAGATAAATTCTTTCAAAAGAAATAGAGGAAAAAAAAGTAAATTAGTAGTGAAGCTTGAACAATCTTTTCCTAGACAAAATGGGAAATTTTGTCTAGGAAATTATGTACAATTGTGTACATCAAACTAAACACAAGAGCAAAAGTAAATTTTCTAAATGAAGTAAATACATTTTCTTGGGAAATTTATGTGCATATGATATTACTGTTATATTTTATTTTCATTAAACTAATATTCAAACAAAGCTTAAGTGTGAAAATGTCATTGTACTAGGTACTCAACAAAAATATAGTAGAAGATGGCCACCATCTTCTGTTTGTTTCCTTCTTGTAGTATGGGTAATGTCCTTTAAGTGATTTTGTTTTAAAAACTTAGACAGTCTCCTTCAAAGAATGTAGTAATCTGACTAAATGTATACAGCTGTATCTGACCAGCCTGTATACACTACATTTGCTTTCTACAAAGGAAGAGAGAAGGACCTGACAGGCCTGGTAAACAAGAAGTTAACCATGGACCGACAGTGTGCCTTGTGGTCAAAAAAGCCAAATGGTATCCTGGAGAAGAGCAATGCCAGAAGATTGAGGGAGGTGATCCTGCTCCTCTACTCTACCTTGCAGAGACCACCAAGTTCTGTGTCCAGTTCTTGGGCTCCTCAGTTCAAGATAGACAAGGAACTACAGGAGGGTCCATTAGAGTTCTATGAAGATGGTAATGGGACTGGAACATCTCTGTTATAAGGAATGTCTGAGAGAGCTGGGCCTGTTCAGCCTTAAGAAGACACAACTGAGAGGGGATTTTATCAATATATACAATATCTTAAGGGCAGGTGTCAGAAGGATGGGCCAGATTCTTTTCAGCGGTGTCCAGCAATATGAGGAAAAACTTCTTTACTGGGAGGATGACTGCGCACTGGAACAGGTTGTCCAGAGAGGTTTTGGAATCTCCTCTGGAGATATTAAAAACCTGCCTGAAGATGATCCTATGCAACCTGCTCTAGGAGAACCTGCTTTAACAAAGGGAGTGTATTTGATGATCTCCAGAGGTCCCTTCTAACCTCAACCATTCGGTGATCCTGATTTTGTTTTCTGCTATGTGTTTCATCTTAGTCTCTGGTTAACATCTAAACTAGGTCCATTCAAATCTGACTATCTGTTTCTCTCCATTGACTATAAAATGAACCCATGTTGAGTAATTCAAAAGTTTGGGCATATTCTTTAGGCAATGAAATCAAATGAGTCCCTCGAATCAGACTCAAGGCAATTAGGCAGATGATGTCTCTGGAGCATTAGCTGTGTTTAATTTTGCTGTGCTAATTTGAAGTATTTGTCCCTCCTTTGTGTTTCAGGATTTTGCCTTTATGATATAAATCTGCAGAACGGAACTTTTCCTCACCCCACAGCCACTCTGTCAATGGTATGCAAATAATTTTTGTTTTTCCAGTTCCACAGCTCCAAACCAACCCAGCCCCTTGACTTACAACTGCAAATAAAGCACAACTTGTCTGCTGAAGATTTATAATTAAGTTTTTCTTTATTGTTTTTAAGACTGGAAATCAACATTCTCTGTGTGATCTGTCACATTTTACATTGTTCAAGCTTCATTTATCAGTGATATCAGATTACATTTTAAATTTCTAAAACTAAGCGGCTTATTATAAGGAGATAATTATTAATAAGCACATAATGGTACTGTACCTCATGCCCTTACTTCCTGTTCAGTATTATTTTACTATGATGTGTGAAGAAATAAGATCTGAGAGAAATTGAGTGATATGTTTCCAATATTTACATTAATATTTTAATGATGCATTATATTTTATGGTCTGTAGTACCATATAGTCTAGAGTTTCATTTGGCTAAACCCAGTGGAACTGCACTGATAAGGTAGATGTCCTATCAGTGCAAGGGTAAGCCAGGCTCACTGTGCTTACTACAGCAATTACACTAGCTGATTAAAAACTACCTGCATCTGATGAATCAGGATGGTGTTACTCACTTTCTTTATCTTAAGAAATATTTTTAACTACACCTGGTTAGAAATTGAACTGGGTCCCTAAGCAGTGAAATATTGTCAGAATTTCAATAGCTCTAACAAGCTATAGGAATGCTAAGAGCTGTACAAATTATTTGTCCTTTACTTTCTTGAGACTATCTTCTCCCTTTTATGTATTTTTTTTTTAAATTGCCTTTTAAATTTTCAGACATATCCTATAAGGATGCATCTTTTTCAGCTGAAGTATAGACTGTTTCATTATGTTCTCCGAACTGTTTTGTGGCTTGTTTTATAAAAGTCTTTTATCCCTTCTTCTCTTGTGTACTAGTCATAATTCCCTTCCATTACAGGACTTCAGCAGTAAGTTGTACCTTTCAGGTTTGGCATTCTTTTTAAGACTGTCTGAAATAGTCACTTCATGGTTTGTTGCTTATTAGGATTAATTTAGTACTGACCAGTTGGGTCCCTCCAGAAGCACTTGTCTGTCAAGGGCCTACAAGTCTTGATCTTGCATGTGAAGCTATTTCTACACAAGTGGGTAAACTTGCATACATTTAGATATTCAATCTGTTTCAAAGAACTCTCTCCAAACAAGTACTGGTGCAGTTCTGGAGGATGATATGAATCACAGTCTTCTCCTGGCCACCAAAATAGACAAAACTCTTCTTTGGTAAGAAAGTGTTTAACAGCATGGATAAGAAAATATGATGTGCCAGAGAAAGTACTTACATTTTTCATGGCATTGGTAAATTTACCTGATATTTCATTATGGATATGGAGACAGTGGTTTCCACAGGACAATGCCATGAGACTGCTGGATGTGAACTAAATCACTGGGGAAACTGCAGAACTGCTCTGGGAATGTGTTCTGCAGATGAAGAAATAAATTTTTTTGAAGGCAAACAAGATCTCATAAAGAGATTATTTTTCTCTGAATCTCAGCATTTAAAGTCCTGCTCTGCTAGATGCTTTGTGTTGAATGATATTTCAACTTGGACCCAAGCTGACTGTCCTCTAACTTGTTGAAAGATAATTCACGGTTGACTACACTTCATAGTGAGGACCCGTGGTGGTCTAGTGGTTAGGATGCAGCACTCTCCCTGCTGTGGCCCGGGTTCAATTCCTGGTCAGGGAACTCCCCCAGGCAGATGGAGCTAGTCAGCCCTGTAAGGCCATCCATTTAAGAAAAGGTCACTCTAAACAAACCTACGTCCTGAGGACCTCACTGCCACTGTCTAAGCTCACTTGGCCCCAGCAGATGAACCTTAGGATTAAAGGGTGGGCTCAGTTCAGCACACACTGTGTCTCATCTAAAAAATGCGCTGCGCAGGCTTGAAGGGTAATGACCTTTCCCAAATCTTCGTTCACAAAGGCTGGCCGTGATGATGATGACACTTTGTAGTAGTATATCTGATTTTAATGTTTAAAAAAAACCCTCTTCCTTTTCCATTTAGCACCATGGGAAACAAAGTGTTTAATGACAAACTCATGCCCATGTGAGTTTTGGTGATTTTCCAGATACTAAATTATTGTGCTACATTGTGATCTATATACAATATATTAGCATGTATTAAAGACAGGATGATAACTTACTAATTGTTATCCAATATCTCTGTCACAAACAGGTACATTAAAAAAAAAAAAAAAATTCCCCCTAGAAGGACATATTTTTTCTGCTGCATTCTGTATTACACCAGAATTTCAGGAAGGCATATTTCAGTTTAAAGAGTTGTACCCTGACTACTTTTAGTACTGTGTTTATTCACAATATTATAAATAAAGTGCTATAGAAAATGCGTTCAATCTACAAAACATATATTCTTCTACCTCTGAATCAGTTAGGACAAAATCAGATTCACAGGAGAGGATTCATCTAGCAAAATGTGCATATATGTCATCAGAGATCTACTCTATGTAAATTGCACTCTCTTTAATTGGGGGAGAAAGCCAGGCATTTCCAGTGCGTGATTTATCAGACCGATACAAGAAGTGTCCTTTAAAGTTCAATGAATCTTACAGAAAGTGATTTTTTTTAGCAATAAATTGCAGAAGCAGCTTTGATAACCTTCTCAAACATAAAAAAATCAAATTAGAGACCTTTACATTTCAACAGATGAAACATTCACGTTATTTCGTATTCAGTTGTGCAAAGTTATTTCCATTTACATGGCACAAAACTTTAAAATCTCAAAGATTTTAAATTCTGCTCAAACAATTATTACATTGATTTTAAAATATCAATAAAAAGTAAAGACTGTTGTACAATAAAAGTACTTAAGGCAGGGTATAGACTGGTAGTAGATTGGGGGGCACATAAGAAGCATGAAAGAATGTGATATTTAAGAGTAAGTTACTCCATGCTGTGTTCCATCAAATATGTTTATACCTGACAGAAAAATTATTGCATCACAGCTGTAATTTCTAGCACCTATTTCTGGTGCTATGCAGTGTTGAGCAGTGCATTATGAAAACAGAAACAACCACTATAGCTGGGAAAAGCATTTTGTTGACAAGTAAATTTTTGTAATCTAAGCTTTTCTTTAAGATTTACAAAAGTATAATAAGAGCTGCTAAAGACATGAGAAATGACACAACTTTTCTTCAAAAACAATATGCAATTATCATTTATTTGACAGGGAGGTACAAGAAACAAGAAAGACCAAAAGACACTTGGGTGACTATTTAGGTGTACAGGCAGAGTGCAAAAATAGATAATCTTTAATCCATCTATGATGATTCTCAACAGTATACTTAAATTAACTCTCATTTGGTATTGGTTTTAGGACATGCATTATTTCTCTAAGGAGAAAAAAACTTTTCACAGGAAAAGTCAAACTTCTAATTATAAATATATATAAATGAGTATATCTAAATGAGGTACCATATTCATATTTCAGAAACTTTCTTTGACACATATGTGCAATATATTGCACATCCAAGGAACCTTGCAACTCTAAAAGATGCACAGGCCAAAGTATCGATACAGTAGAGAGTTTAAACAACATAATATTCATTATCTAATGGCTGTGATTTGAGCATCTTTCACGGTTCAATAGGTGCCCAGTTTCCAAGCAATGTGTGTGGAGAATTACATTCTCCAGAATGAGATCTGCAAAAAACAGTAATTGACAACTGTAGAAATAACTAGACTTTATAAAGAGATGATGAGTACGAATATCCTCTGACTAGTTCTTGCATATTATACTAAGTGCCAGGAGGTGTTACTTTCTTCTATTGATGCAGTTAAAAGCAGAGACTGGTTGTTAAATTATTGACTTAAGGCATAAAGGGAATAAAGAGTATTCCTTGTATTTTTAGAGTCAACTTTTGCTTCAGTTTCTGACAGACAACCTTCTCAGTCCTTATCTCACCGCACGGATATTTTTTACACTGAATTTTGCAATTTTCAGAAGACTGCCCAAACGAAAAATCTGTAGTCTTTGAGGGTGAAAACAGGCTGTAATGGTAGAATAAAAGCAGATCAGGACTAGTAATTTTCTCCTCTTTATGCAATTCACTTCTGGAGAAAATTATTAATAATCCATTGAGCTAAAGACAAAGAAGAGAAATCTTTAATCTTGTGATTAGGACCTAAGGCAGGATTCCAGACTTAATTATTTTTGGTACATTTTTCATCTAACAACTGATGCATCAAGTGCTTCAGTTGACCTCAAAGGTAAATATCCAAATCAAAAATCCTACTGTAACTTGAATTTCCTTATACAAAAGAGAACACTTTACAGGAAAGCTGAAAAAGCCACTAACGAATCACAGTGTTTTTTATGACAGACTCTTTGTGTATAACTGGACAGGAATGTAACTCTTTATCTACCTAACTATAGATTACATTCAATGCTACAGGATTTCGTACTCCCTGGTCTTGCAACAAGGGATATGGCTAGCATTGCATTATTTTCAGCTTGTCAATCTCACAGGAATAGATCTTTATGTGTGTGTGTGTGTGTGTGGTGACTTTTGTTATTGATAATTTCTATATTCTGTTTCTATGAATTTCAGTTATACAAAGTTAATGAAATATGTCTTGTGCTTGGAGAAGTGAAGAAATACCTTGGCATTATGCAGCGTTTAATTGTGAACAGATCTTGAAATAATCTATCTTCTAAATTTTTTATTGTTTCTTTTGAAAACTTTCATTATGCCAGAGGACTAAAACACCAGCCCTGGTCTGTATTTCAAAACCACAGAGAGCCTTTGATTGTGCTGATCCCCAGACACTGAAGTCAGTGAAAATGAAACTGAGACAAGGAATTCAACTAAATTCTGGTCCTTGAAGTCATATGATAGCAGGTTTCACAAATCTAGTCTCCCATATTGTTGAAGAAATGCTGTGTTGCATAGTAGTTCAGCTGGAGTGTTTCAAAGCATTGTACCTGGTAAACAATATTGAATACAATTGAGAGTTTGCTATACAAGAACTATTTGCAGAGCATTACAGGGACAAAAACAACCATAAGTGCTGCTGAGTTGGTTTTAATGTTTTGTCCTAGTACAAATTTAGATTACATTGTGGGTGGAATATTAGCTTTAATTATATAGATATGTAAGGTTAAATCTAGCTTAATACTTCGCATGCTTATAAGAAACTAAAACCTTGCTTATGAGAAGTAGTTGTCTCCAGTTAAAATATGCAAAGGCAGGTGTTTTCCATTTCACCAAGACTGCTGAGTATTTGAAGGAAAATTGAATCCTGTTTTGCTCAGGAGTGATCCTAGTTATGTGTGACTTGCTTCTAATAGCCAGAAGATAGACTTGCAACTTTTAGGTTGAGAACCTACCAAGGGTTCACTATATCTTGATTATTGAATGATCTGAGCCTTGGAAATGCAAGTGAGTTGGTGCTTATTGGTTATGAATAAAATGCATCCATGATGTTTGAGAAGATAACTCCTATTACATTCAGCTTCAGTTCTGTTGTAGAGTGCAGGCAGTCAGAGTTAATGAAGCAATATATACTTCTCTATAGCTCTCTAGGGTTGGATTTGTCTGGACTAATAAGAGAGATGTGGAAGGTTCTCCTAGTCTACAGAAGAGTGGCAGTATGAATTTTGAGGAATTCATTATAATTCATATTGTCCTTACTAAGATTCAGGTTTTTTCTAGTAGTACTTGAGCTATCACCTCTCCCTTTTTATCCTGCCTAGGGTGTCATGGTAAAGCATGTTACTGTGTATGCTATCAAAAAATTGGGGTGGATGGAGGTAAAATATGTAAATGGAGGAGGCTAGTGAACACTTGGAACAATTGATTTTATTGTCAACTCTTCATCCAGTGAGTGAAATGTCAAATCTGAGACCAAATTTTGGTGAGACTAGACGATTGCCTTAAGAGTCCTTCAGATGCCATTTGACAAAACTAGTAGAAACTGATGGAGCTCTGACTCTAGAGCTACCTCAGATTTATTTTTATTTCTTGACAGCTCAAGGTTTTGTTCTTGACTCAACAATAGATGATCCAGGAAAACCTAATGTGTTAATGTCCTTGATTTTGAAGTCTGGGATCAGTTTATGGACATCAAGCTGTATATGTTTTTATACTAAATGGAGAATAATGAAAAGTACACCATTTAAACTTAGATAAATTTCATGTTCATTACTGCAGTGCAATAGGTAAATTTTAGTTAATAATAACAAACAAACAAAAAATATAAAAGAGCTATCAAAAGATTTTGTCCAATTCCCATTGAAAAGCCATCCAAACAGGTCAACTGTAAACCGTTGTATGTTTAGTCCATTCTTTTCATTTAAAGAGACATTGTTGATCCTATTTTGCACTTGTACACATTTCCTAGCTATTAAAAAAAAATGCAAATTATATTTGTTGTTAGGATACAATGAATAATTCATTATCAGCTCAATATTCAATTAATACCATCACTTACAACCCATTGGAAACAGACATTGCTAACAAGTTAATATGTGTTGAAGTATAGAGTAAGCTGCCTGAGGTGTAACTGAAAATGAATAAATGTATTAAAAGCACTAACTAGCATTCTGGACATTATTGTGTTGAAAGCCATTGCGTTGAAATGGAAAATAGTGAAGTAGTCCAAACATTACAGGATTTGGCGAGCACTGCTATTCCAGAATGCAGTGGGAGCAGGTGTCCCAGATCAGATCATTCTTCCAGTGTACCATTATGCCATCTTTACTGAAGAAATTGCTAAAACAGGGTCAGCCTCTAGAGGGAAGAACCTTGCTGTTGGCTCTGTGATAAACCATGCTTCAAAGTCCTTGATTTTTGAACTCTTCAATCAGGCTCAGTTCAGTGGCTTAATAATAAAGGATGTCTAGAAATCATGATGAGGCAAAGGAATTGATGTCCTTGGTGTTTTTCTTGTCATGTCCTTGCCACAAGTAGTGGGTTTTTTTACAATTTTGTAAATGTTACCGCAATGTTACCAGAATTAAGCATTATTATAAACCAAACCTTAAATAATCTTTCTCATTTTGTACTGAAATATAGAGTAAGGAAATATTGGAGATTCCTTGATCAACCTGTTTTTGTTAATGAACATGATTATATAATTGTTTTTATAATTTATATACCTTTTTAAATGTTGCATTTTCAAACAACTTGTATGGTAGTAATACAGTAGACTCCAAGAAAATCTAGTCTATGAATTAATATGCTTGGAAGAAAGAGAAAAGAAGTGGATCAGCAGCCAAGAAAGTACAAGTAATTGTTCAGAAGAACAAACAAACTTAAGGTGCTGGGTCAGTTTCAATCTTGATTGTACAAGACAGAACATATTGAACAGGCTCCAGCCTCAGTTTAACTACGTAAGTATATAAGAGCTGAGCCATATGATTATTTAAGTCAAGTCAGGAACATAAATAGTTTTAATTAAAGCTCCTATAAATCATTACAAAGAAGAATAAAGAGAAAACATAGATCCACTGCTTCATGAGAAAGACGAATTTAATGAATCATGATACAGTGAAGACTGACTCAATTGTGACTGTTGACTAACACAGTCATGCATAAAAGAACAGCAAAATAATAGAAACACAGGTCCAAATAAGAGAGCAGTAAGCTAAAGACTGCGTACTTAGTGTACACATTCCAAGTCAATATGAGTACTTTAAATTCACCTTAAACATTTGAAAGAATGATATGAAGCAATTTGATCTGTTATTGATTTCCAGAAATGCAGAGAAGATGTACAAGGTCATACAATGTAGGACAATTTTAAGGAAAACAAAATCATACCAAGAAAGTATAAATCAGTAGGCTATTTTCAGCATGAGGAAAGATAGTGGAACATATTCTTAAGTGAAAGATTTATAAGAATTACTTAAGAAAAATTAAAAATTGATATGTAGAAAGTAAATTATATCATACCAATCTAATATCTCTAGTCAACAGAGTTAAAAGACTTGTGGATGGGAAGGAAACATTAGACGTGATATGTCTTGACACAATTTTAGAGACAAAATATTCTCTTATTCTCAACACCAAACTACGAAGACATGGACCAGAGAGAGTTAGAAATAAATTTCAAACTTTCTGAAAAGTACTTACCAATAACTCAATGTCAAACTGTGAGATTCAATTGGTATTTTTTTTGAGTACTGTTTATTAATTTCATTAATGACTTGAATGATGGAATACACAGTGCACTTCTGTACTCTTGGTACAGCATCTCCTTGTGAAGGAAAACAGCATTAGAATTCAGAATGACTTTGGGAAAGTATTTGATATCAATACAAATAAATTCTGTAAAGTTAAATTTATGTTCAATACTTTTTGATTAAGAGATCCAGAGTATAAATGCAAAATGGTGCTTCAATGGCTAAGCAGTCATGTTATGGTTAAAAAATGATCTGAAGTTGTAGTGGGCTACAAATAGAATGAGTATAAGCAATGTGATAAAAAAGGGTAGATAAAATTCTGAAATGTATTAACAAAAATGTAATAAATAAGGCATGAGAAAATTATTCTACTCCTTTTGACACTGAAAAAACCTTAAGGAGTGTCTTTGGGGCAGAGTAACTTAGGTAAGTTATAAAATACTTTGGAAAGCCTGGGGAGAGTGACAAAAATGCTTTATCATTTTAATTTTCATCTAGAGTGATATAGGTGTCATGCAAACTGTTTTAATTCCAAAGACAGTAATTCAGTGGAATATTATACTTATTATACAAAAATTGTAAAATATCTTTCAATGAAGATTTTTAGAGACGTATTGTGAAAGGATTTGGGGTCTACTGAATTTGAAAAGACGAAGAGGAATAACCTCATGAGAGATTTGTATTTCTATGATTCTACAATATTTTGACTTACTGTCATCTTGCCCCTACCTCTGAAATGTCCATGTTTCAATGATGTTCTCTAGTATTTAAAAAATTTATGAAGAGCCTTTTTGATTAAATCTGCTTTATATTATCACCATCACTGTGACCTTCTAGATAATATAGGACAGAAAGCTACACCACTGATTCCTGTATGATATGTACTTTGTTACTGAAACATATTTGAATTTCCTATTTGAATTCCTCAGATGTAGTAATGCCATCAGCAAGTGGCAATTCTGTTCACTGATGCACTTGCATCAAGACTACCTTCAGCCTTACAGAACCCTTACAGAACCACTTCAAGTTTATCTTATTTATCTAACAAAGAAGTACAAGACAATGCTACATCATAGAGTGGTATAAAGATCAGGACAGAGAACAAGTAGTCTTACACTAGTGATAGGTTCAAAATACTATCCTGCACACTTCTTTTTAAATAAGAGTATCACTCTTAAGAGTTTTTCTCAGCTTTCTATTGTGATACGCTCTGTAATTTTGCTCTGTTTAGTCTCCATCTCTTAAGAAGCCTGGGCCAGGAGGAACTCCCAATAGGAAAAGCAATTTAATATACTGAGTAAAAATTTAAGATACTGCAGAGCAAGGTGGAGGATTCTACAGCCATGTGGCAAGAGGCTTTGGTTTAAGCAAAGTTCGAGAGTATGATAAGAACTGGGCAGGTCATTGCAAATCAAAAAGTTGGCAACTTGACTGAAACAAATGTTAGATGCCAGAACTCAACAGAAAAGAGGGGGAAGGGAAGGAAGAGAAAGGACAATTGTTTATGATCTTTTTGGATTGGTCTTAGTCATTTTGGGTTTTCAGTCAAGAGATGCCTAGGAAAATGAATGGGAATACTTGACACATTGCATGGACACCATATATTGTCCTAATTGTTTTCAGGTAAAGCAATTTCCTGACCTTTTATCATTTGTGTATTTAACAACCAATACTGAATCTCTCTTCCATGTTCTTATAAGTCACTCTCTGAATCCTAATTTTAAAATATCAATTAAAAAGAAATCTATTTAAAGTTGTTCTACTTTATAATTCAATAAAATATACGTTTTATGAGCTCAAAGATTCTTGTTTTAATTTTGGTTGTATAAATTTCACCTTCACAAATTATCCTGACATTTTCATGGTCCTGTGCACTAAACAAAGGAAATATGGCCAGAGATAGTTGAATATCAAGTAAGAAAAGTAAACACACACAATGATGACAGCTGGAAACTCATATCTAATTCAGATGAAAATGGGATCATCTAAACTACCTAAATTACCTTAACTACCAAAGCTACCTAAACTACCTTTTCACTAGTGAATGATTGCTCCTGATATTAAATTTTATGTGTGGATTTAATCTAGAAAACATAATATTTAATTTTTCTTCCACATCTTCTGGTTTTTTCCTTATTGCAATGGATTTCCTAAGAGGTTGTTGTTTCCTGGTCCAAAGCTGTGTAGCTATTGCCATATATCTCGTTTACTTCTCTTAATACCTGAGAACCCTAAATCTATGAATAAAATAACCTGGAATACAGCAGAGGTAGCAGTTTACTATTTAGTTTCTCATAGGCTGAAGCTGGAGAGAAAGAGTAAGAGAAAAAAGGAATTTAAAAATTTCAACTTCTTTACATTTTAGTTTATTTTCATTTACTTTGTTTTCTGCATAGATAGAAATAAGAGATACATGAAATAAAATGATTAAAAGAACATGGTTATGTGGTGGGAAGCTGAACACAAGCTTCTGAATTTGCTTAATTTTTGTAAAACTGTTACTGAACAGTAACATCTGTTCCTTGACTGTAAATATAATAAAAGCTATCTTGCTCAATGCTGGTATAAAGAAAATTAAATCAAGATGCAGTAAAACCACACATGTTTACTCAAGCACATTTTGAAAGTTGACTGTTTTGTTGAACTTTTTTCATAAAATTACAGGATGTTTTTGGTTGGAAAGCACCTTAAAAATCATCTAGTTCCAACTCCCCTGCCATGGGCAGGGCCATCTTCCTGTCCTGTTGCTGACTTCTTCCTGCCCATGTTGCTGAAAGCTCCATGCAACCTAGTCTTGAACACTTTCAGGGATAGGGTATCCACAACTTCTCTGGGTAACTTGTTCCACTAACATCTAAACCTGCTCTCTTTCAGTTTGAAGTCATTCTCCCTTCTTGTGGCTCTACATGCCCCTGTAAGAAGTCTCTATTTTGTAGGCCCTCTTAAAGTACTGGAAAGCTGCTCCCTGAAACCTTTGTATCTCTGGGCTGAACTGTCTCAATCCAAGGTGTTCCAGCCCTCTGATCATCTTCATAGCCTTCAACTGGACCTTTCTGATTTTTAATCCTTGGATTAGCTCAGAGTATGAGAGGAATTCTGTCTTGGGCAGAATGACATGCAGTTCATCACTGCTACCCTGTGAATATAGCTCTGATAGAGGAGGAAATCTGATATTTGGGTCATCTTATGCTGACTTACAGTGAGCAGATAAGGATCTTTCTCCTGCCTGAGGAAGTTCAGGATTAGGAAGACAATTAGTTAATGGAAGCTCAGTCATGATGAAACAGATGTAGTTAGTGTACATAGTGTGTACACTACAGTGTATATACAAGTATGCCATTTTCACATAAAATAGGTAAAAATAGATATACTGATTCAATTAGTATCATAACACCTTTTATTTTAGCCACTACCCTAGGAAAGAATCCAGGAAAAGCAGTGAGAATAACAGACTTTTTTGGAAAACATAATTTTCAAGGAAAGAGTGAAACATGGTTTATTCTTAAGAAAGGTGTTTGGTTCATTGTTAACCCTCTTTCAGATTTGTGTCCTGTTCTTGTTTTATCCTATGATCCACTTTTTATTGCAATGCAAGTGTATTTTTAAATTTGAAATTAAATACTTGCTGAAACTGATGTAGACTTTTCAGAATTCCTCAGTGATGAAATAGAGGAACAGGCTACAGGGCTTCTCTCTTAGGATGATTAACTCTGGATTGAAGGAGAAAGGAACAGACCAACACAAAAAGAGAACAGCAAGATGTTTCTAATCCACATATAAAGGAGAGAAACAGGTCTGAATGAGAAGAAAAGAGTCGTTACAGACATCACAACACATATTTTCCAGCTGTTTTGCCACTGTGAGAGTTGTTAGCATAGTTAAACCAAAACATCCATAAGATGATAAGCGGTAGAGTACATGGATTAAATAATTCTCTTACCTGTCCTCCTTCTCTATCAATTTTACATTACATTATTTAATTATATATTTAAATTTTTTCAAAGGCATTTTCAAAGTAGATACCATAATGTAAATATTTTCCAAGTGTCATGCATTCTCTGCAGAGACAGTTTCTTCTCAAACCTTGAAAGTTTTTCCTCTACAGCCCCTTTATAATGAAAGAGTAATGAGTATTGTCATTCAAAATAATACAAACTTTTTATAAAATGATGATTATAATTTGCATCAGAATCACAAAAACAAGAGTTCTTGTATACTCGATAAAGAAACACATATGATTTGTGTAGCTTAAAAGATATAAAGAAAGAAAAAGGAAGAAATACAGAGTAAGTCTGAGAAGGGTGAGAGGAAGAGAGTGAAGAAGGAAGGACAGAAGAGACTATTTAGCTTTCATTCATCTTAACAGATAACGTCTTGTTTCCCATCACATTCTACAAATTTTATAGTATTTATAACTAAAATAAGAGGAAAATAGACTTAGTTATTCCAAATAACAAATACCAGAATTATGTGTAACAATATATTCTTTATACAAAAAAACGGAAATCATCACTTTTTTTAAAAAAATAATTAAACATTTCCTTAAATTGTCATTGTCTTTAACAAGGAACACACTTTGAGAACTTAATTTAATATTTGATATGTGGTTTTTTCCTACTGCTGCTACTTATAACCCAGGTAGGAGAAATTGGATGTATATATATAATTGCATGTGTATATATAAGAAGTACTTCTACTTTTAGTATCTTTTGTTTAATATAAAAGGAAGATATAAAAGTATAGCGCTGACCATTGAGAAGACATACCATATACCCTGTTCTTTACCCTGTGGATATTACACTAAATAGATTTTTTTTTTTTTTTGAGATAACACACAAGTTTATGCAACTTTTGGACCAGGAGAAGACCATCTGGACTAGCTTTACTGCTTTTTATGTAGATATCTTTTGTAGTGCTAATTGCATAATTTAGTGTAAAACTTTTACTTGGAATATTAATCTGCTTTTCTTTCCATAAAGACATCTCGATCTTTATAAACTTAAAGGTATGTGAAGATGTTCAATGATATATTTTAATCTACAGGTTACTCACAAACTGTCTTTTAGGAAAAAACCCTCAGCAACTCATCTTTTAAAAATGTGTCTCTGGAGAAATGCTATATCAGAAAAGTGCATTTTTCTTCATGAGAATATCACTTAGCTAGATTCCATTGCAGAGACCCAAAACAGTCCCATTAGGTTGTGACTCTCAGAAAACCTGTCAGAGAAGAAAATTCAATGGTATATTTCTGCAAATAGATAAAAAAATATGATTTTGACTACCATTTGCAATATGAGAAACAGGCAGAAGAGGTAAAGAGACTACCAGGAAAATTATTGGTCACACTTATCCAAATATCCCTCCAAATATCACTAGGATCCACACTTGTGGTTTCACAAGTACAGGGGGCAGCTCCTGATCCATAGCAGATGTGGGTCATGTTGGACAGTAGGGAATGAGATTTCGGGTTCTTGTAAACAACACAGTGCAGCTTCTTGAATTAATATTACAATGAGAGTTGTGAATAATTAAAAAAAAAAGTAAGAAAAAGGAATAATTATCAAAATAAATAAGACTAACATAAATTAAAAACAGTTGTAAAGTGCACAGGAGAATAATTCTATTCTGTTTTGACAGAAAAGGGGGTGCCTTTTCACACAGTTTGAGATACACAAAGTACTGGAAAGGCAACAACCTCTCTGCACCTTCACGAGATGATGAATTAGCTATCCAGCCTTTTCTGTTTCAAAACAGGTTGCAAAGGAACCATGACTAGCACCAAGCAATGAATGCAGGCAAATTCCCAACCTCCTAACTAGTTAAATACCTATATTAAGACAGGTGATGTTATTCAGGTGATATGAGAACAAATGGTACTGCTGCAGTTATGTGATCAGGTTCTGACCACAAGATTTCAATTATCTGAATTATCCCATCAATGAGGGACCATGTGCTGCAGGCAGCATGAGGAGCTGGCACTTACATGGTTTAAAGGAGCAACCAAAGTCTTCTTTACATTCATCTTAGCCTTTCATGACCATTTAAAATTCTTCAAGCTTACTTGGGCCATTCTTTGTACTGTACATAAAGAACTAGGTTTATATACAGACTCAAGTTGAATCTGGCTGAAAATACTTTCTTATTGATTTAAAACTATTGATTTTCAAAGATAGGATGCAAACATTGCTTTTTATTTGAATGAAATATATTTGGACCTGTTTTTCCAATGTTTTTGTGTAACAAATTTTTACTCCTACGACATTTCTCCCTATTTATTTTTTAGAAGGAAAAAAAATCTACTTTGAAAAACAAAATTCCTCTCTCCAGAAGACTGTAGTTTGCTGTCTAATAAAGCATAAACGACTGGTGGACTAATCACAGTTACTTTACAAAGTAACTGTGCTTTCTACTCCATTGTAGAGCTTTACTACTCTTGTAAATTTCTGAAACTGTCTATGAGAGAAATCGGTAGACAATGTTATAGAATGATAACCTCTACATGTACTTGAAAATCCTAATATAATAGATGATAGTCCCAGAATTCTGTGTCTGCCCATTAGTGTATTCTATTGACCCTTTCCTAGTTAGCTCTTTTCATACTTTAGGGAGAAAATTAATATTTATCATGTTCCTCATGAAATCTAATATAAAAACCCCTTGGATATTATAGGTCTTTGTGTCTTATTTATTTCTTAATATGTGAAAACTGCAGATAGAGAAAAATAATCTCCAGATATTTAAACGTACTTGAATAAGTAATTTCAAGATAGTATGTTCTGGCCAGTGAGTTTGTTACCACCAGAGTTATGTGAAGCTTAGTTAATTATCTTTGCAGATGCTCACAGAGATGCCTCATTTAGAGTCAAGTTGATTCATACACGTCAAATTTCAGTGAGCTTAAAAGCTGTTTGTAACAGAGTTCACCAAGGGCTAATGAGAACAAGTTGGTTTCAGACTGAGTTTCATGAGTTTCTGAAAAGGATTATGTGATAGAATAGTCTAGTTCTTTAGGATAGAACTGTTACAGTATATGTAACTGTATAGGTACCTTGGTTTCCCTAGAAAATTTTTGTATTTTATTCTTTGTGTGTTTAAAAAGTATTCTGTTCCCAATGCTTCTGTTAGCCATCTAGTGCCTAGAGAAGAAGAAAAATCTGTCTCAATCAATTACTTGGTTCCAACTTTTACTTGTGTTTGTTTACTTTTCAGTCTTTCTTTGATGGAATGGAAACTAACCACCAGAGTAATTATCAAGAACTATGTCCTCTTCTCCACTGATTTGTCTTACTTTGAGTTTAGCTGATTACCACCACATCTGTAGTTAGTAAGAAATCCTTTCCTAGGTAAAAAAGGCAGTTGTTTTACTTTTGGCTTGTTTGATGGGCTTTTTCCTTCAACCTAGGAGCTCATGCACTTCAATTTCCTGTTGGGCAATGCCATATCTCTTTTACTACAGGAACCTTGTGAGGCAATTGTAACTTTGATGCCTTTGATCCCTTTTGTTCAGATATCTGGTACTGGCACTGCACACCAATGTCTGTAGAGGAATCCTACCTCAGGTGTCTCTCTATAAAAGTCAATGGAATTTAGTCTTCTGATTTTTTTTTTTTTTTAACAGAAATTACTTTTTTGGTCTTCCAAGTACTCATTAATGTTTTACATGACATAAATTGCCTACTTACCATTGTATTTTGTAATCCCATCTTCTAATATGAAGCTTGTTTCATTATGCATGAAGTGAAATGATTGCCCTTTATTTTGGCATTTTAAAGATAATATTGTACGTGATTTTATGAATACATATTAATTTTTTTTGGTTTAAAATAATAAGGTAGTTAAGAACAAAATGAGACTAGAGAATGTTTTTGGATTATAGTAGAAATTATATCTATTCTGAAATATGACACAAATGTTCTAGAGGCAGAGGTAGGTAGTTCAGGAAGACCAAAACATGAAATGTGAAATAGTAACAGTTTGAGAATAGCAGCGCCCACGAATTTGAAAGTTCCCAGTTCCACACAGACTTTCGAAGTCATCAGTCATTGCTAGATGATAGAAAGGTTCTTTTTTAAAAGTTCAAATCGCACATTGCAGACACAAAAACTCAGGAAAAAAACAATTCTAGATAAATATAAAAACTACTCAAAATTACATCTAAGAAAATTATTACTAGCTAACTATTAATTGCATTTAATTATTAAAGCTTACAATATGAAGAATTTTAGATGTGACTTTGGAAGGTCTGTTAAAGGGATTCTTTACATATCATAGAGTGTTTTTCATGCACTGTATTTCTTTGTTCTTCAATTCCAAACATTTTGCCTCATAGTGTCTCTATCCAGATTTTTGACAATGCTAAGAGCACATTATTGTATTATAGCATATTATTATAGGTGTTAAATGAAATGCAAAAAAATATTCACATCTCAAAATTTGTTGTCATAAGTAAAGTACTTGTTTTTCATCTAATGTACCACAAAATAGTCCACAAGGACTGTCTGAGAGTTTCTTGTGTATTTATTTTGGTAGTACAATTAGATCAGTCTTTCAATGACCTATTAAATCATTATGCTAAGCAATTCATTTAGACAGTCCCTAACTGCTATGTATTAATAGCCAAATCTCTTGTCAAAGTCATCCTAGAGCTTTTTACTGCATTTGATTGACAATATTTACTTGTTTTTTGAGTTTATGAGAACAAGTAAAGCAAAAGGGCAAGTTGGACCCTCCTAGAAGCAGGAAGGAGAACTCTCTCTTGGGCAGCTGTTGACCTGCTTAAGGAGGAGAGCATGCCAGGGGCTGCAGAGGAGCATAGAGGAGGCAGATTCTGTGAGCACAGATCACAGAGTCACAGAATATGCCGAGTTGGAAGGCACCCACAAGGATCATCAAGCCCAACTCCTGGACCCACACAGGACCATCCCCAACAGTCCTATCGTGTGTCTGAGAGTATCATCCAAATATTTCTTGAACTTCTGTCAGGTTTGGTGCTGTGAAGCAAACATATGGTAAATGAAGACCACTGAATTGAATGGAAGATTTAATGATTCACCAAGAAGGATATAGCAGACAGGAGTTACTTTTTATTTACAGTATGACCCTTTGAATTTTGTCTACTTTTAAATTTAACACTTCTAATTCATAATCTAAAAACATTTATTTTATTTTTTGGGAGTTTGTTATGAAGGCCAATGCAGATGCACGGACGAAGTGTCAAGCCACTGACCTCCTGTCACATGGAGGTTTTACTCTTTTTGCCTTAAGCCACTATGACCTAAAGATCTATTCTTAATTGCATTATAATATTTATTTTATTCTAAGAGAATTTCTTGAAAGGAATAAATTTGATTGAGACAACCATAAAGTTTTCATATCTGACATATGTGACTACTGTGAAAATCAGCTTAGTGGTCGTTGAAGATTAACCCCCCCGACTCAAGGCTCATTGTACTGTTCACGGTAAATAAAATTTTGTCTTTTTGATTCATGCCTGTCACAGATTTCAATTGTTGATTCAGATATCACATTGTGATAGGTATGTACAATAGTCTCACAGTCATCACAGCAGCTTGACAACCCATCATTATGAAAAACAAAAAAGGAAAACAAAATCTTTGCTTTTCAAGATTAAAAGAGGGGGTTAATTTCCTCTGAAAGGGATCAAGTTGCAGGAAGCATCAAATAATATACTTAATTACTACTGGGGGTTTTTGTGTCCCACAGAATTTGTTTAATAATATTGACTACCAAAGTCAGTGAACTTAAAAGGTTTTGAAGAAAGTATTTTCTATTAAATTCTTGTTTTCCATATTTGCACTTTGTTGGGGTAGAATGAAATACTGTGTTTTTCACCATAAAGGGGCACATATTGACTGTAGTACCATGACAATTTGCAGCTTTCCTGAAACTGAAAATTCCCAAACTCCTAATTCCTTGGGGGTTTACATATAAAATGTCATTTACATTAACAACCCAAATAACCAAGTTTGCCATAGTGTTCATAGAATCATAGAATCACAGAATAATAATGTGTTAAGGAACAATTGGCTATCTTCAACTCTGTTTAGACACCCAGTGACAAATTTCACTGCTAAAGTGTGTCAAAGTGTAATCTACTGCCTCTGTTCTTTCCTACAGTTTCCTTCACTTTCTGAAAGTATATTCAACTTAGCATAAATTCTTATTTTGTGATCCTGATTTTAGTCTTTTCCTTAGAAGGTGGTTAGTCCATTTTCATATCTCTTGGAATTGTAGCTGCAACTAGTTATTTTCTTCTGTGTTCTCCTTCAGTTCTAGATGCCTTCAGGGTGTTACAATAAAAGCAATAGAATATTTCTGTAAGAAGGACCTTAAAATAGATATTCCAACAGCTAGATCACTTCAGGGCTGACCAAAAGTTAAAGAATATTATTAAGGACATTTTCTAAATTCCTTTTAAACACTGACAGGCTTGGGACATTGATCACCTCTCTAGGATGCCTGTTCCAGTGTTTGACTGCCTTCTTTTTGAAGAAATGCCTATTTATATCAAGCCTAATCCTCCCCTGAAGCAGTTTGGAATCATTCTACATGTCAACTACCAACCTACAAATTTCATCTGTAGTATTAATGTTAGCTACTGCTAATATTTTGGTGTTGTCTGGTTTTGGAGTTTTGTTTGGTTTTTCTGTTTTGGGGTTTTTTTTCTAGTAAATTTTCTAGTACGAAGAACATTGTACAGTAATTGCACTGAAAAATAGTTCCTAATATCTCCAGAACCACTTCATAAGTATGAAGGCTGGCAATGTAGTTCTGCTTCACATTCAATATACTGGAATGAGTTTTTCTCCTTCAGTGAAGTTGTGGTATTGTACAGAAAATATTCATCAACCTTCCCCATCCTCATTACTGCCCAAGTTGTTAATGGAAGAAAGATAGGGGGGAAAATCAACTTCAGGATCACCTTTAACAAAGTTAACATACCATTCCTCTTAAAGAATGAGTTTCTGTCTTCAACCTTCATACCTTCTGATTTAAACTTATTTGTTAAATCTGTTTGACCATTTAACTTACATCATTGCCTGTGCAGGCTGTTCATATATTCTCTGATTCTTTCTATACCTACTGTTTATTTTGTTAAGATTTCTTTTATTACTTGGTTTGCTTATGGCTGTAAATGAAGAGAGAGTAAGAGTTTGCAGCACACTGAAGTTATTTTCATCTGAGATTGTCTGTAATGCTCCAGTGATGGTACAGTTCTGACTCAGTCTATTTGGTATTATGGCACTAGGTTTTTGAAAGAGTTGGACTGTTCACTATTTTCTTCTGGATTAATTTAGAAGTATCACCTACAGGTTTTCTTTCATGTTTTCTAAACTATTTCCCATGAACACCCTTTAAGGCATCTTTGGCTGAGTTTCACTTCCAAAGAATATATACTTATGTATCTCCTGGAGATACTTCCCACTTCCTATAGTAAGGTGTGACACTTTCTATATTTTAACTTGATATTTTATGTTACAGTCAATAGATCAAATGGGCATTTTGAAACATAAATCTCACTAAGTCCTCTCCCCCAAAATAAACATAACTCAGGCTCCTGGGTACAATTTAAACTTGAATTTCATAGATGAGACAGATACACAAGTTTATGGAAAGCACATGCAGGTCAGTGACTATAAACAGCCAAAACTGAGGTAATTTAGAATTCATCGTGATGATATAAATCAGCACAATGATTCATAGGTACATTTTTCACATTTTCCACATCTGTTGCTTAATATTGCATGATCATTAGTCAACATGGCTCATCAGTTGGTTTTCCAGCATTTATGGTATTTGATTGATCAAATCAATAAGTTTGTTTACTCCATTCAATTTGGCACATTGCTTTGATTGTTATGAAAAAACAAACACGTACTTTGTTTTAGTATTCAGTTTAGCATTATGGAATAATTCTTAGTTTAGACAAGATATTCACCAAGTTAGCCAGACTCCTTTAAATGGCTTTGAATTCACTTACACTTGCTTCATCTAGAACTTCATGACATAAAATGGGCCTCTGCTGACTATGGAAGTTCTTACTAAAATATAGTAGGGAAAAGTTCTAATAAAGTTTAAAAGAGGAAGTGTTTTTTTTGATTGAAAAATATATTTTGTGACAGAATGTTAAAAAATATTTAATATACTTTTAACAATTTTGTTGGTATAAATACTGATATGAACTAATATATAAATATCTTGGTCTCACTTATCCCCTTTTACTATGG
This sequence comes from Corapipo altera, assembly GCF_003945725.1. NCBI lineage: Eukaryota > Metazoa > Chordata > Aves > Passeriformes > Pipridae > Corapipo > Corapipo altera. The sequence continues at coordinate 2,172,624 of NW_020884883.1, read as the reverse complement.
TACTTAACACTTATTTAGTATCTTTATTTTCCAAGATGCTTTACAACTGTTGGTAAACTAAGTGTAGGGTTTTACTTACCTGTTATTGGTCATCTTTGTGGTCCTGTGAAGGGGACAAAAACCAGCTCTCAGCAAAAGGAGGCTCAGTAAATTTGACTCACAAACCTTGGAAAACAAGGCTGACAAACATCTCGTGATCTGAAGAAATTTGGACCCTTGTCCTGAGACCTGTTGATGTGCAACCCTGAGATATAAACCTGGCTCCAAGAAGAATTGAGAAAGGACTTTTTGAGATGATTGTTAAAACCATGTCTAAACCCCTGTAATCCCTCTATCCCCCATGTAATCCTACTTGAAGAAAAATTAACTAATTGGAAATTGCAGTAAAAACTTGTGTAACTCCCCAGTTAACATAGGTTGTCCCCTTCATTAACATGTCCAGCCCCAGATGCCTTTAAAATTGTGTTCTCGTGTTCAATAAAGCATTTCAGTTTTCCCTATACTGAAATCGTGTCTAGCTTTTATTTTTCAGACTGCCGCTGTCCTGTGTGCAGTTGTACTGGTTTAACTGAATTTCTTGTGACATGGGGATGCACTTATGCTAATATTTCCTAAATTGTGGGGAGAGGTTCACTAATATCTGTGAAGAAATTTGAAAGCAAAATATGGTTTAATTATCCACAGACCCTCCATTCAGTTTAGCTTCCAATAAAATTGAAAGTATAGTGACTTTCTCCTGCTTGCTGAAATCTATAATGAAGTCAGTAAAATCAAGATTATTTAGAAAAAAATTGAATACACTTTGAAGGGACACTTCATTTTCTTATACCTTATAATCAATTTTAAAACATGTTTACATATGCTATTTTAGTTTCTATCATAAGAGTCCAAAGATTATTACCATCTCATTACAACTAATACCTACTTGGTCTTTCCCCCAAATTAATGCTGGAAGACACTGTGGCAAAAAGTTATTAAGTGATTGCTCTGATTGCTCATTGAAGTTGTAATGGGTTAGTTACAATATTATGCATTCACTACCCCAATATTACTTAAATGTTTGAAAGGTCTCAGAATCATAATTGAGTTGACAGAATGAAAAGGGCATTTGTAACAAGCAGGAAGGGAGTAAGTGAAAAAGACAGAAGTCAAGACCTTTGTAGCCAACTGAAAGACAAGGCCAACTAGAACAGTTGTTGCAATTGTAAATGTCAGTCCCAGATGTATTATGAACTGATGCATCAAAAAGAATACATATGCTTATCTTGGAATCATGTTTAGGAAAAAAAAAAGATATTTTTCCTCATTTGCACATTTTTCCTTTTTACACTTTTAGTTTCTGACTTGAACTTCTGAGCTAGTTATTGTCATCCAGAGCTGAGACCAAATAAAAATGGACATGTACTCAGTAGGTTGTAATATATGACTATGGAGAAAATGTTTGTGTGAGTAACGAATTCCCTCTTCTTGAAGTCTGACAGGAAAATCTGCTCTATAAACCTTTATTCCTCAGCCTGCCAGTAGCTGAGACAGTACATATCTGTCAAAGACAAAGTATCTAAAACTAATTACATATAACTCTAAATCTTTATTTTCTCCACAGCACATTTAAATTTGTACTAAAAAAAAAAAATCTTCTAACCTTTTCTCCAACTTGTATGTTTTACTGTGAACCAAAAAGGATGTCTTAGAAACTGGCAATGTTAGCTCTGTAAAATATAAACAGATATATTATCTGATCATATACAAAATGTAGAAATAAACACCACCCTCCGCTAGAAGATATTTGTTAGGGAATATACACAGATGTTGTGAACTCAGTAATATGACAATTCTAACTTGAAGTTTCATTTTTCTGCTTAAGAAGTCAATTTGTTTGGTGAGGAGAGAGCTCTAGATGTTTTTTGATGCTTTCATGATATAATAATAACTGTATTTTTTTGTGAATTTTATTAATTACAAACAAGTAATTGTTAAGTCCTTAAAATATAAGAATGTAGTCACACCTGTAAAGCAAAAACCTAGTCTGGGAAATTGAGTCCTGTGTTGTACTCAAGGGTACTCCATTCCCTAACTTCAACTGTATATAATGGAACAAAGGCAGTTCTCACACTAAACAAAACAAGAACTACCAAATAGGAAAAAGAGAAGTCATTACCTCCAGATGTATTTTGCAAGATCCTTCCTGAATCTGAAATTCAGTTTATGGTGTTTATGCTTTAGAAAAACTATTTACAAATTGGAAAGGGTTCATAAAATGTATAAAAATTTACCTTACAGAAAAAGCTAAAAAGAGTCCAAACCACTCAGTTTATTAATTGAACATTATTAATTGGTAATTTAATCATTCTGTAATTAGCTGCTTAGGAACACTTCTGATATTAGACAGAACTTCAACCTATCACACAAAAGTATAGCAACATAAATGGGATGGAAGAGGGTTAAAAATAGAATGTGCAATTTAAATCACGAAGATGTTTAATCGTTTTCTAGTAGCAATGGGATACACTCTCCATCACACAATGTCTTTATATTTGAACATCTGTCATCTTTCTAAAAGTTAGTCTCAAGAAGCTATGGATGCAGGAGCTATTACTCAGAAAACTTTTGCCTGTGTTATGCAAGTCAACCTCAATGGTCATATGTTCATTTTGGTGTCAAACATATCGAGGTTCTACTAAAAATGGAGACAGAGTGAAATTTCTTTTTTTTCACTTTTAAATTATTACTAAAGGACTGCCTCCTAGGACTCTACCTTTTTATTCTTTGTGTATTTTTTCTTTCTGTCTCAGCTATGAAACCTACTTTGTTTTGACAAATGACAGGTAATGAGGATCTAGTTAAGAAATTAGAAAAATCACAAATTACTTCAGTAAATGTGACTGACTAATGTAGTGGAAAGCACATGAAGGAACTGGAGTGAGACTGCTTTAGAACTCTCTTAATCTACGCATATTACACTTTTCCAAAGCATAAATGAGGATATCAATTTACCATTATGATATCATCACAGAAAATTTCAGATGGTTTACAATAACTTTAGCATTACTGTAGCTGCTATCTCAAATACATTATGTACTCAAAAAAGCTGAAGTTTTATATTTATTAGTAATTCCTTTCATGGCTATTACAGGTGCTATAAGACACTTCTGCAACTTTCTCTATTAGATTTTGGCAGATGACTGATAATTCAGGCTTTTTCCTCTAACACAAATACTATGTTACTGTCATTTCCATGGCATTTAGGATGTATTTGTGCTATCACACAAATACCAAGTCGACCTTTCCATATGATATTTAAAGTATGTCTCAGATTTCTCTTACCTGGTTTTAGATTTTGTTAGACATAAGGGTTTAACCTCATATTACTTAATTGTATTGATACATATCACAGATTCAGCTCATGCTTTTATTTCTTAGTAGGAGTCCTGATCCAAGAATCTATGTTATATATGAACAGGGCTGGAGGACATTATAGCTATTTTGCTTAAGAGTAGACATTATAAGAATTACTAGCCTTCAAGATGAGGCTGAAGCAAGGCTTCAGATAAACAGAATGATTGTTTTTAAGTGCATATAATCATTGAAGAATTGGAATTTCTTTTTTTTTTTTTTTTTAATTCAACTGCGCATGTGTAATAAATAAAATCCGGTTAGAGTAGGCATTCAAGCACTGGGCCACTAGTATCCCTGCTGTTTAGCATCACAAAGTCAACAAAATATAAAAAAACCCCACAAATAAACTGTTTGTAAAGAGTCCTGTCTTAAAAAATATATAAATTAAGAACAGATTATCAAGAAAAATATTTATTTTCTTTGATTCCTGTAGTATACGGGAAATTTGTATTTTGGGTATATAAGCGCATATATGTGCATAAATAGCTCCATTGCATATCTAATTCTTATCACTATTTTTTTTCCTGTAATGTAAACAATGTCAATACAAAATTAAGCAAGTTAACTATTTGGGATATAATAGGCATTCTAAAATTAATCAATATCAATAATGATTTAAAAATTAATTTGAATGAACAGAACAGAGTTCACATCTCCTTTGACAGGTAGAATAAACAGTGCTAAAGCTACATATGTTTCCAAAAACACATGAACATAGCAAAGCTAAGTGTTCGGTTTCCTCCAGAAAATTCCTTTGCAATAATATTTTAAAGACTCAAATGAATAAACCAAAGTTTTGCTTCAGACAACTGAATGTATTTTAATGTAAAAGCATCTGAAATATTTATGTATTAAACCCAGATCTGTTTGACTGATTTTCTGGTACTTTCACTCCTGTGTGAAAATAAGCATGATCAAGTTCAAAGGAGGTAACTCTAGTGCAATCCCAGATAGGTATTAGTTTTGGAAGTACTTGAAACTGTTGATTGGCATTTTATTTTCTTTTCTAATGTAACATAAAAATGTTCATAGAACTCATAATGGAATAAGATAGATTTGCCACTTGTGTGCTCTATGTATTATACATTTATATTAGTAGATTATATAAAATAGTTGCTTTTTCACTATCTATTGGGTTGTTGATTTCTGTCCTTTTTACTCTTTCTACCTTCTTTTGGAAGTTTCAATAAGTGGACTTTTCACTGAATCCTAAAATTCTTTACATGGATTCCTAGTACAAAATAGAAAATGCATCTATAAATAATGAAATGAGATAGACCACTGATTTACAACAAAATAAATGGCAGTACTAAATGTATATTGACTCCTACATTTGTAATTGGATCTATTAATAATAGATGTTAATATTAGATTAAAGAAGGGTTACATAAATAATGCAAACGTGCATTTGAAGGAAGGGCAGTAAAACTTAGAACTGGAATTTCCACATATGTAGAAGTCATGAACCTGCAGAACTGAGGTTAAGACTTCCAAAGAATCCGTGAAGTTCCAGAGCAGACACAGTCGAAAGTGGGATTTTAGACTCAGTGTTTTCTGTGTCTTTCTGCTCACAGCACTTTCTTTTAACTCTGTAACTCTTCTACTCTAGTTTTTATTTTACCAAATATTTATTTTCTATGATTATCAGTGAATGGTCAACAATATGTGAGAGGAATATCAAAAACTCACTTTCTTTATATCATGTGGTGTAGGAATCTCTGTATCTTCTAAAACCTGGCCCTTGTGCACAACTTAAAATTCATGACATAAAAACTGTTATCTGAAACTGTTTTGCCTTGAGTTGAACTGGGAAGCTCTATTCAATTTTGAACTGTGCTGCAAGGGTGGTTTTCCAGCTGCTGCTGCTGATAATAATAACAATAATAGTATAATTTTCACTTCTGTTCCATATCCTCTTGTCTTTACTTTCCAAATCTTCTTTGATTCATGTCAGATCCTCGCCTCTGTATAGATATTGCAGATTCTTGCTATAGCCCTGTGGTATGCAATCCTCACTCTGTGAAGGAAACAGTTCTCATCTAGGAGTGAGAGGCAAAGGAGTCATCTTCCTTCCATGCTAGACTCCAGTTCTTTATTCTTTATCAGAAAAGGATAAGATGTTGATCTTGACTAATTTGAGAGGTGAGCCTGTGCAAACCTCATGAATTTCAACAAGGTCAAGTGAATGGTCCTGCCCTTGGGTAGAGGTAATCCCAAGCGCAGTCACAGGCTGGGTGGAAAATGGATCGAGACTAGCCCTAGGGAGAAGGACTTGGAGGTGTTTGTGGATGAAAAGCTAAACATAACTTGTCAGTGTGTGACTGCAGTGCAAAAAGCCAACTGCATCCTGGGCTACTTCAAAAGCAGCATGACCAGCAGGTCAAGGGAGGTGATTCTCCCCCTCTACTCTGCACTTGTGAGACCCAGCCTGGAGTACTCTGTCCAGGTCTAGGGTCCCCAACACGAGAAAGGCATTGACCTGCTGGGATGAGTCCAGCAGAAAGCCACTAAACTTTCTACTTCAGTGCTTCTCCTATGAAGACAGGTTGAGAGAGCTGGAGTTGTACAGGTTGGAGAAGAAAGGGTTCTGAGGAGACCTTACAGCACTTTCCAGTACCTAAAGGGGGCCTATGAGAGAGCTGGAGAGGGACTTTTCACAAAGTGATAATGATGCCTTAGAATTTTAAGATTTGTAGCAAATATGGATTTTTAGTATGGCTGTAAAGTTCCTCACACTTTAGACTAGCAGTTGACAGTCACCAACCCTGTTCTCATGCTTCATATCGAATTTTTTAAGTTCCTTAAGTCTGTCTAATGTTCTTCTCAAGGGAGAACACATCTTGTTTAGGACATATGCACTTGGACCAGAAAAATAAGATATCATTGTAGCCAAAGCAACCTTGAAGTCCCAGAAACCTTAGAGAAGCTCCAAGGACAATGTGAGGAGGAAGAAGATGAGGAGGAAAGGGGTCTTGAGATCTCTGCCTCAATTCCAGGGAGGCATCCCAAGGGGGCAGATCTGGGGACGATCTGGGGGCAAATAGTTCTCAAATTGGATAGATTGGTATTATAAAACTGTAAAACCCCTGGACATGGGGGTGTGCCTATGTACTGTGTGGACCTGAAGACCTTCATTAAAGAACTACTCTCTATCTTATCTATACTGATATTGTTTGGAGAATTTTTCTTCTATTTTAGGTATCAATAGGACAAGGAGAAATGGCTTAAGGTGAAGGAGTGGAGGTTTAGATTAGATAGCAAGAAGAAATTCTTTACCATAAGGGTGGTGAGGCACTGGAACATATTGCACAGAGAAGTTGTGTATGCCCCATCCCTGGAGGTGTTCAAGGCCAAGATGGATGGGTTTCTGAGTAACCTGGTCTAGTCGAAGGTTCCTTGCCCATGGTATGGGCACTAGATTTAGATGACCTTAAAGGTTATTAACCTTAACCATTATATGGTTCTTTTATATGTTTATATATCTATATATTTATATATTATTAATAACATATTAATAAAATATATTGATCAAATATTAATTAACATCTTAATATATTAAACATCAAGTACTATATAATTAATTAATAATTAATATATCATTAATTATTCTATTACCAATATATTAATATATTTATTATATATTTATATTATTGTCTGTGAGTTTCTGAGGTCTGGGTTTTGTGGTTTGTTTTGTTTGTTTGTGTTTTTTTTTTTTTTAGTTTTTCTGAATAAGGAGATATCTTAACCTTGTACCTGTATTTCTGCTACTACTTTGATTGTTTTCTCCTCAAATTCTTTTTCCCATTCGTTGACAGCTTCTACTTTGCTATGGATCTTCCTATGAGTTTGCTACAGAAAAAAGTTTCTGATTTACAGCAGAATAAGTGATATCAAACTTGAATTTTTAGAATATTTATTTATACTTTACACAAATACAGGAGAAGCATCAAGAGTCTTCAATGAATGTTACAGTGAGACTTTTAGGATATATTTTAAAAGTGCAATATTCATATTTCTAATTGGAACATGCCAAGACTAAAATGGAGTTTAGCATACCAGTGAAAGATTAGACTAAATAAAGCTGGAGGTACCCATAAACATCCTTCCTTAATTCAAGAGCAATCCAAATAGGAACACAAGATTTTTATCATATTTGTTTAGGAGTTTATATTAAGACTTAAGGCTTTTGAATGTCTAGGTCTTCGAGGTGTGAATGATATTCAGCTTTACGGGATCATACTTACTAAAATATGTCACCCAGTGTCTCAGTGATGTCTGCCAACCTGAAACAGAATATAATGAGAAGGATATATAATGAATACTGATGATTGTAAACTGCATATAAACAGTTTAGCAGATTATTAAGTGAATATATATTGTGACACTTCCTTGTTCATTCAAGTATGGTAAGTAAAATTTATATTTTTACTAAGGATGTGCTTGTTAGTAAAACTGTCTTCTCAAGGTTATGAAGTAAGTCAGTTCACTATGAATAATTCAGCTTTTACAATTAGTATAAAATGGATATCTATATTTGCTGTGATATAGATGCTGATCTCAAGAAGGAACCAAACCTGATGAAGGGTTCAGAATGCAAGTCGTATAAGGAGTGGCTGAGGGAGCTGGGGTTTAGTCTGGAGAAAAAGAGACTCAGGGGTGACCTTGTCACTCTCCACAATTACCTGAAAAAAGGTTGTAGCCAGGAACATGTCCGTTTCTTCTCTCAGATAATAAGTGAGAGGAAAAGACAAAATGGCTTCAAGTGTTGCAAGGGGAGGTTTAGGTTGGACATTAGGAAAAATTTCTTCACTGAAAGGCTGGTCAAGCATTGGAACAGGCTGCTTAGGGTGCAGAAGGATGACTGAGGTTATAAAGATGACGGTATGGAAGTTATACAGAAAAATGTGGTTGTTATTCCCTGGATGGAATGTGGTCAGCATATCCAACCTCCCACACATGATACAGTCTAAGGGAACTAAATGGAGAGTGGAGTGGAGTGGAGTGAAGACACCACAGCCAGGATCTGTCAAAACCCTTGCAGAGGAGGGAACTCAGTGGTACTTTCCAGCTGATAAGCAGCACAGCACTTGAAAACCAAGGGACATAAAGGAAGATGTCTTGCTCTTGAATCAGCAGTTGTGGTGAAATCACTCTCCTTGCGCTAATGCATATTCCTATCCCAAGGTTATCTCAGGTACTATCCCAAGATACCCACCCCCCAACATACAACTTCCGATCACTGAGGTGTATGACTAAAGTCATTCAAACTCCACCTAAATATAAACAAACGGTACAAAAATGAGTTGAAAATGAGGAGAAGTTAGGGAAGACTCCACTGGAACTTCTGGGATCAGTCAATGGGCTGAAACTATCTTCTCCCCTGTAGTGATGCCCCTATTGGGTGAGAAATAGACTCTACGTTTGCTCAGTGATTATCTCAAACTTTTACTGGGAATTAGAGCTTGTTAGTATATTACTTTGAATTAGTATATTCTATGAATTTATTTTTTCAGTCAAAAATAAATTCTCAAACCTTAACCTGTCACGATTTAATTAGTAAAGAATATTACTGTATAAACTGTTAATGCGAGTCCTTCAAGGGCTCTGGTAGTTGCTGGCAGTGGGTAAAGGTGTGGAGATCCAGGAGGGGTGTTTTTTGTTTAGTGTATGACCTTGAACAACTCAGTTGGACTGCCTTCTGATCCAGTGAATTGTTCATTTAAGGGTCCCTATAATAGGATGCTGACAGAGTGGCCGGCCACAAGGGTCTCAGCTTCCCTGGCACACTGACAGACTAATCAAGCACTAAGGGTTTTGAGTAAATCTTGCCTTTTCATATGGCACAGAGGAGTAGTATAATGACCGTCCTGGAAAGTGCTTAAAAAACATGGAGATGTGGTGCCTAGGGACACAGTTTAGTTGTAGACTTGGCAGTGCTGGGCTAGTGGTTGGGCTCAATGATCCTTAAGTTCTCCTCCAACCTTATTGATTCTATGATTCTACAAAGGCTGATGATAAGGCTTCAAAATAGAGACGCCTAAGAACCTCTGCAAATAAATATCCATAGCGGTGTGGTTGCTACTGTTGCTGGATACAATCTGTTCTCTAGATGATACATATAGTCACTAAGATGCTGATGTTTAGCAAACTGTATATATATAAGGTATTTATATAGTGTCAGATTTGAGTACCATAGCATACTTCAGTTTTCCACTGCATTGTATTTCCTCTGCTCCTATTCAGTAGCATTTTATTACTTATTGTGAAATGAATTTCATTTTGGTTCTTATTGTTGTTTTTAATGTTGGGTGTGAGTCATCATTGTGCCCTTATAGCCCAAAAAGCCAATCGCATCCTGGGTTTCAAATAAAGAATTGTGGACACTTGGCCAAAGAAGGTGATTCTCTCACTCTACGTCATTCTTATAAGACCTGGCCTGGAGTAAGGTATCTGACTCTGAAGCACTCAGCACAAGAAAGAAATGGGTCTGCTAAAGCAGGTCCAGAGAAGAGGCACAAAATTAATCAGAGGCCTGGAACACCTTCCTCTGAAGAAAGACTGAGACAGTTGAAGTTGTTCAGCCTGGAGAATAAAAGGCTTCAGGAAGGCCTTACTATATAAAGAGGGTTTGTGAGAAAAACGAAGAAAGACTTTTACCAAGGTCTATAGTGACAGGACAAGGGACCATGCTTTACGGTTAAAAGAGACTATAGATTGGACTTAAAGAAGAAATATTTTATGACAAGGGTAGAGAGACATTGAAGCAGGTTGCCCAGAGCAATTATGGGTATTCCATCATTGGCAGTGTGCAAAGTCAGACTGAATGATGCTTTGACAACCTGTTCTAATGGAAGATGTCTCTGCTCATGGCAGAGGAGTTGGGCTATATGATCTTTGATGGTCCTTTCCAATTCAAACTGATCTATGATTTTCTGATTCTATTAAATTTTTATATAATTTTTAATTTATTTACAGAAATATAAAATCTGTCTCTAAATCTTCATGTACCATAGTAATTTATTAAAAGGATCTCCATCCTCACAGCTGACTTGTGTAACCACCACAATGCAATACATCTAAATTCACTAATAAATAATCCAGAATAGTCCAAAGGAAATAGACACTTAAATTCTAAGTAATTTAATGAGATATGTGTGCCTAAAATCTGCAAGGTTTTAGAAAATCCCTGTCTGAGAAAATGTTTGAGATTCCTTAAAATGCTCTAGCTTAAAAACACAGTTCAGCATGTTCAGCCATTGACAATAGCTCAGAGAACTAGACGCTGATCAGATTTCATCTCTATGAAGAATTTCTGTGGCATGAGCCCCTTCCAGAATCAAATCACAAATACAGTCCATATTTTCAAACCTAATGAGGTTCAAGGGTTAAAACTGAGGGAAAAAAGCTACAAGATAACAACAACCAAAGCCAAAATATGTCTACCTAAAGTCATACAAAAAACAGAAACAGAACTCATGAGTTTCACTCCAGTATTACGAATGGCAGGAGTACCAAATATGAGCTCAAGCCTGTTCTGTAAGATGTATAGAAAACATGTAACTACAAAACACATTCAAATTATTGAAGTGAAATTAGTGTATGCTGTTCCTATTGAATTAAATGATAGTTACACTTTGACTAGAACAAGGAGGTATCATTACTTTTGTATGATACATCTTGAATGTGTACAAACATACAATGCACAAGCATTAGTATGAAAGGAAATGAATTAAATAAATTTGATAGCCCATGCAATCAAAAAATGTGAATGAATTGCAAAGTGAAAGTTTATAGTTTTCTGCCCACAACTGAGAATGCTAAGTTTTGATACACATTTACGGCTTTAACAAATGAGAGATTGATAGTGTGAAGCTGATTGCTATTCCAATCACCACTATCCTTGTCAATTTTAGCTAGAACTCTCTTTTGCTGTCAGGATCAGTTTATATTCATGGGTGTCATAGTAGCTAATGACAAATGCGGACAGCACTGAGATATGGTCAGTATAATTTGCAAACAGTGACCTTGATTAAAGATTTGTCAGTCTTTCTACTTATTAATTTCCTTCTCTAGCACCATTTCAAGTTAAAATAATATCAGAAATGGTTAATCCAACCAGTAACATTTTTATGAGTAAATATATGTCCTTACAATAGATTGATATTAGTTTACATAGGATTGTGAATTTCTCAGCCAAGTCAGTAGTGAAATAGCCTGGAATGAACTATTTTAGATCTTCCCTAGAGTCTTCTTTTTTCAAGTACTTTGTGTGTTTATAAAAGATGCAGAATTGACACAACTCTGAAATTAAATCTTCAATTTATTTTTCAGCCATAGAAAATACAAGTTAGGCACTGACAGTCAAAATCTCTATGCACAAGGTAAGCACTATCTTAACTTTCACTCCAAGGGGCCAGCTCTGCTAGTGCATGTTTTAGTTCTCCAACTCAGTTAATCTTTAGATCTTTCTGCAGAATCTGCCAATGAGGTCATGGGTTCTGTTGTCTCTCTCTGTAATGTTGTCACTCCTCCATCAAACAAGGCATGATTGATTCATTTAGCAGGTTCATTTACAAGTATTTTTTGTCTATCTGCAACACTTTTATTCCAAGTAATGACTCATATGTCGGTAATTAGTGTCTTTATTAAATTTGCATAGTATTTTGTATATGAATACATATACATGATTATACATAATGCATATATGCATATATCTATAATATATACACATATGAATGTATGTATGTATGTATGGGTACATCTATTTAAAATGTACAACCAAGTAGTGTTAACAAAAACAAACGTTGTTTGTATAGAACATTTCTTTTGCAAAACTGAAGATAAACAATATCATTCATACAGCAGCCATCACATTTTCTTTATGGTTTATGTGATCTCGTACAGGATGCATTATTTGTGAATTTATTAATTTACAGTATAATGTAAAAGAAGCAAATAGATAAGGGTATAGTCCTGGATATGTATCATGTTACATTTGAACTGCAAAGTAACACTGCTAGCTGTGTCATATTTTTGAACAGAAATTTACCACACAAAGTTTATGACTACTAGGTCAGATCCTGAGATAAATCAGTGAAGCTCCAATGGTTTTTGCTAAGCATTAGTTATACCAGCAAACTTACTTATACCAGTAGAGTCTACAACTTACTAAATCTAAATACTTGAGTGATTGTTCAATATACGTCCATTTAAATATACATCATTCAGCTAATATAGTAATACATTTTTGTGTTACACCTTCATTGTACACCACTTAGCCAGGTATAATAGATGAAAGAATGATTGTAGAGAAAGCCACTCGACCAAATGACTCTCAAATATTGTGAAGAATGATTAAGTGCTTATTAAAAACCTTCACAAAAAGGAATGGGGGAAAGAAATGTTCTTTATGGAATGTTTTATTGGTGAAATACAGTATTTTGCATAATATCTTATCAAAGTCTACATTATAAACAAGGAGCTAAAACCACTTCAGAGAGGAATTACATTAAGAATGCAGATGGAGGGAGAAATTAAGAGGCAGATGTAAAGGAAAAATATTTTTACTGTGGCTTTTCAAAAAAAATGAGCTGCTGGTAGGCTTGATAATTAAAGATAGGCTCATGAAAGTAAGAAACCATTTGACATAACTGAAAAGGAGAAAAGGTCTAATATATCATGCAACAAATGAATATCATCACAACATAAACACATATCCAAATTGTTTCATAATTCATGGTCCTTGTCTTAAGTAAGATAAAATTTCTTCTTCCCTTACTGTTAAAGCAGTTAACAGTGGAGATACCTGTGAGTTACTTAGGTAATTCATATCAATGACCTGTTCAAACAGTTCTGCAGAGTTCATAGCATATTTTGAAGGAGAGCAGTTAGAGATAATAAAAACATTATTGGATTAGATCATCGAAGCCTATGAAAACAGGCAATGTGGCTTTAAACTCAAGCAGGCATTCTTGGTCTCTCATGCCTCTGCTTAGCACTGGTCCTCTTCCTGATCCATTGGCTTGAATTCCTGGCTTTATCTTGGACCTATCTCCTCTCTGTGGACTTGCCTGGCAACCACTGAATAGTAGATGACCCACTGTCCTCCTTGCTCCAGAGCCAGGGATCTGGCAGAGTAACAAGGCTGCTCTCTCCTTTCTGCTCACCTTCCCTTGACTGTCAGACCAGTCTGGCTGCTGTTGGACATGTGGTACCTGACACCATGAGCTATAATTGAATTGACATTTCACTGCTCATTATTATTGGCATCTGTCATTTACAAGTAATATACCAACTGAGGTCTTTTTGTCAGAGGAGAGAAATTTGGGTAATATGTTGGCGATACAGGTTTTTGGATATTTTTCCATCAATTACACTGTTAGTAATACATAAGAAAAATCTCTTATCTCTGTCACAGTGTATATTTTTCACTCCATATGACAGCAATCATGTGAAGACAGGCTATATACTGTTTTATTTTACTTTTCTTCAGTATCAGAGCAAATACACCGCATATCCACACTGTGCTTAATGTGTCACACTTCATTGCTGTAATCTCATCTACTAGGCTGGTTTCAGCTGGTACATTGCACTGACCTTTCCTTCCTGGGATTGTATTTTTGGTAGCTGTAAACAGAAATTATGCTTGAATAAAAGAAAGTGAGTAGTATATCTATTGTATGTGTACGCAGATAAGCCTACACTGTGGATGCTTAATGAAAAAATGCTTGAGAGGATTTCATTTGGACTTTGGACCATGTAGGTATCAATAGTAAACAGGAGAACCTGCATACTTTGGCTTTTGTTTGTTAGCGCCCCTTGACCACATCCTATATCAGTATAATTCATAACATTTGAGAAGATGGAGACTGAGCCACATGCTCATAGATGGTTAAAAGGAGCTGTGCCTGCCCTCTTGACATGTTAGATCCTGTTTGCTCTGACACATTATAAATTATAAATATTTTTTAAGATCTCAGAGGTCTGGACAATTATATAAACTAAGAAAGCTTATATAGTTATCAATACCAAACTGACCCTTCCTTCCTTTGAGTTTGCCCATCATAGACTACTACTAAGTGTTGGGTTTTTTTATTATTTACTTTTCTTCTCCTATATCTATTCTTTTGCTACTAATAAACTATATATTTATTGTACCTACCACGTTCAACAGTCAGACAGCATAGCAAAAAAATGCGTTTAGGATAAATTTCCATTAAAAAATTAGTGTAGAATTTTCTGAAGTTATTTTCCTTGTACTGAACTTACTGTTATGAAACAGGCAGTAACAGGTAAATAGCCACATTTCCATAGAATATTACTGCTTTGAAAGTAGCTATCATCTTCTATGCCTTATTCGGTAGACTAACACCTGCTTAGCTCCTGGAGCACGTCACTATTTTACCAAGACCCAGCTGATGTTTATTTCCCTTTGCCATGTGTTTTAAAGGGTTTTTTATTTTCTTTAAAAAGATTTAGGGTGGAAAATATATCTGATGAAATTATAATCATTATGTAATTTTCTTTCTCTTATACATCTCAGATCTTTCTTGGGCAGCTGCCCAGATGCAAACAAACAAACAACTAGCTCCATTATGTTGGCAATAAACATTTGTAATTTGAATAATAATTCCAAAAGGCAGAGCTGATACAAATAGAGTGCATTATTTACTTACCATAATGCCTTATTTCCAATGATTTGGTAAAGACTTCAACAGAGTAGCATGAGCAGGTAGTATTAAACACTAACCTTGACAAATACTGTCTGCAGCTGGAAAACCAACTACTTTTAGTCTGAAGTATTTTTTCTCAGGAGTGATATCTAAAGTTATATTGAAGAAATAGGATATGTCATGTCTTTTTGTGTGATTAGACTATGTCAGCTAAAACTCAAGGTGGAAAGAGTAATTGCATGGACATTTTTCTGTATTTAATAATAAAGATAATGAAAAGGAACAGATTAGATAGCTACTTTTTTAAGTTGTGGGTTGAAGGTAAGTTTTTACATTTTATTTTTTGAAATCTAAAATGAACAGAACTGTTAACATAACAAGCAAAAGTAATCATGCCTTTCCCTCACTAAGTAATAAGCAATCTTTCTCAGTCAGAGATGGTGTTATGTTGAAAAACATAATACAACTGAATCTATCAAATCAAAGACCAAGTAGTCTTTTAGAGCCAATGGAAGACATCAACCACTGTCCTTGAAGTCCCAGTTTTTCAGAAGACAACAGTACTAGGAAATTATCCCAGATGCATTTACTGGAATTGGTGAAAATATGCAGACAATACAGACTCAATGCTAAACCACTTTTGTATTCTCTGTCTACCACTGCAAATAGGGCTGAAAACAATTCCCTTATCATTCTGAAGTCTAGGTTTCTCCAGTTAGACCAAATTTATATGATTCAACATATCCTGTGTTTCATTTTAGCTGGAGTAGGAAATGAAATGGAGAGCTAGAACAAAGTCTTTATAGTGGCACTTGAGGAATAGGAGTGACAAAATAGACAATAACCAATAACCAAGGATCAGGCAACCAGGCTAACACATGGGTAATTTACTGTCGAATGATTCCTATGATTTATGAATAAGGATCAGATGACCTTATTCATAAAGCTGAATCTTTGTGTAAAATCTAATGTACAGTCCTTCTGCCTTGCTTTATGGATGTGAGAGTAATTATATGTATTTTGTCTATATAATGTTGCACTACATATAAATATCAAGCTCTTGAAAAGAAAATATAAATTATATGTAATTTAACATGTAATTATTTTTTTTTCTTTTTAAGACTCAGAAAACAGAAATGACATTGGCTAGGTCCCATTTCTTTTACTCTAGGCAATACTGAAAGGAAGAGAAAATAATGTTTATACTAAAGTTCTGGTATAGTATCTGCAATAATATACTGTCATGTAAATTTAATGGTCATCATACTCAGATTTGTGCATATGCTTAAGGGGATATCAAATGCAGTAAGTATATTGCAGTTTAACAAAGTGAAGTCTTATAGTCTGTTCATAACATTGATTATTTCTGCAGAGAATTTAATTTGCAAATACCTTAGATATGTTTGAAGAAGTGTGAAGAAAGATATACAAGCCATACTGTGAATAAGTGGTTAAAACCCCCCTAACATATACTTCAACTAATTGGTTTTCTACAGAATCAGGTAAGTTATGTTTTTCCCCATTAAAAAATGATGGTGGAAAACTGAGAGAAAGAGATAAATATTATTTGTAAATACTGTATGATCAGGTCTCCAAAACACTTCATTAAAACTGCATGAATGCTATTATAAATGCATTTGTCAAAGAGGTAGCTTATACTTAATGAAATAAGTTTAAATACAGATATTGGCAGACAGTCAGTCATTGTTTGGCTGCTTGTATAAGAACAGCTCTTGAAAAATCTCCTTCAATTCCCATGGCTTCTGACTACACTTATAAGACGCACTCATGCTTGCAGATATTTAGTGTTCTACCCAGAACAGTGGGAGACAAGCCTGAATCTTATTCCTTATTTAATTTGAAGTAGGCGCTGACAGTAACCTTTTACATATATCCTTGTGAGAAGCAAGCACTGAAGCCTGAAGTTCTTTTAGCTTCTAGTGACAGCTTTTCTGGTATGTCTTCACAATGTTCCTCACGCTGAGTTAACACACAGCTTGACAAAGGGTCTACAGCTTAAACGTGATGTTTTAAGTCTTGTTGGTGCAGTTTTCTATTTGTCAACTCAATAGTGGAGCATTTGCTGAAATTTATTCTTCTATTGTCTGGAACTGTTACAGACTCGTTCAAATGCTGACATTTCCTTTGAGATGGCAGCAGATTGGTGGCAGTTTTCATTAGTGTCCCAAAAGAAAACACAAGTGGTACGGTACAGGCATGTAAATTCGTTAAGATTTTCCTTTTGATTGCTTACAGTTGTAAGCTGCAAACTTTTCTGTGCTGTAGGAATTTAGAGACATGAAAGAAACTGGAAAGAGAGAGAAAATGAAATTGCAGAATTACAAAAAAAGTATAATTTTCTGTCATTAGGTAACAGCAGAAAATAATCTTTTGTATTAATTACCTGTATTTCTCTTAGTATGTAAGCTTAACCACACTTAGAAAAAGTATAGATCTCTTCAAATAAAAAACCTGGTATTGTTCTGTCAAAAGCACTGTAAACAAAATATTTAAATATTAAGAAAGAAACTAGATATAAATCTTTCATATTCTATCCAGTTCTTTTACCTTTAGTTTTGGTAATTTCCCCCCTCTTTCTCTTAAAGGACAAACTTGAACCCAACATTTTTGATGTTATTTTATTGTTCTGCGTTCTTCACTGCCTGATCTTATAACAATAGGCAATAAATAGATTATTGTGACTCATTAGAAAAGTGTAAAAACTTTTTAATATCTTAGAGAGCACATAGGTTTAGAAATTGTGCCAATGTGTAATATATTCTTGAATAATCTTCTCTAAGAATTCACTATTATTTTATACATCTTCATTTCACCTATATGCCTTGTGCCAAAACCAACAATAAAAGACAAACAAGAACTACTTATGATCCTCATCAATGCTATGGACAATGGGCTGGAAAGCACCCTGCCTACATTTGAAGGTAAGACAAAACTGGTATGAATGTCTGGAATGCTTAAAGAGGGCTGACATCCACAAGCACCTCAAAAGTCTAGAGAAATGGAGCAAACAAGAATTTATTGCAGTTCAACGAAGACAAATATGAAGTTTTACACCACAGACTCCCTGCAACAGCATAGACTGGAAACAGACTGATTAGGCAGCAGCCCTGTGGAAAGGGTCCTGATAGAGAATAAGCTGAACATCAGTCTTAATGCACCTTTGCCTTTAAGGCTAATGACATACTGGCTGCATTAGCAAAAGCATAGCCAGGGGCAGTGCTTATTCCTCTATGCTGCACTCAATAGGCTGGATATGGAGTGTTTTGTCTGATTTTAAGACTCTCAGTACAAGAGAGACTAATAAACTGGAGTGAATCCAGTGGAGTGCTGCCAGAATGATCAGAGTCCTGGAGTACCTGACACATGAGAAGAGAATGGGGGAAATGTACTTGATCAGCATTCAGAAGGCTGAAAAGAAATCTAATTACAGTCTATATAATTGATAATAGGGGAGAAGATGAAACTGGACTCTTCTCTGTGATGTGGAGATAAATAAGAAGATACAATGACCACAAGTTGCAGAAATGGAAATTCTTCATGTGTGAGGTCAAGCATTGAAACAGAGTGTCAAGAGATGCTGGGCCATCTCCATTCCCTAAGATTCTCAAAACTTGACTAGTCATGTCCCTGAGAAGCTTAATTCTACTTTGAAGTCAACTCTGCTTTGAGTAAGTAGCTGGACCCAGATGACCTCCAGAGCTTCATTCCAAACTGAATTATTCTATGCCTCTCTTATTTCGAAAACCGTTCAATACTAGACAGGTTGTAAAAAAATACAAAAAGTGGGACAAGAAAGCTCAGAAATTTATTAAGACTGGAAGAATCATTCAATCAGCTTATCTGGTTGCCAGTTCATATATCTTCTTGTGAAATACAGTCACAGTACCAATAACATTTGTTTAACTAAATAATATTTTGCATTCTGCACTAGAAAATCTTTGTGGTTAATAAAACTCAGGCATTTCAGAGAAAAGACCAAGTAAATTTAAGCATTTATATGTATTAGGGAGATTAGTAAGTTCTGCAGCATTGCAAAACAACAAATTAAAGGGAGTATTTAACCCATTATTTTTCTTTCCACTTTGATTTTTATTTTCAAATATTTTTTCAATTTTCCCTTTTACATTTAATTGAAAAGGAAAAAGAGATATCAATTGTACTTCCAGTAATAAAAAAGAACAAACCTTTGGAAATAGGAATATTTTAGATATTTAGAATGCAATGTAGTGTCTGTGTTCCATAATTCATTATATCTGCTATAATCATTCTATGATCTTATGTATTTTGTGATGGCATCAGTTCTGTAAGACAGTATGTATCTATTAATATCTTCGTAACTACTGTACAGTTTTCTTCCCATTCTATGTCAAGGTGAGGAAACTGTGTTACATCAAAGTGAACATGATTTTTTTAAGGAAAATATTTGTTTCCAAATTCTCTCTTACTTTCCTACTGATGCCTATAAAACATACTCTAAATATATGCTGAATTTACACATACTTTTTAAACATTACGTCATCTTTTACTGTCTTATATGTATAATACTCTGCAGAAACCAGTATTAATAATACTAATACAAATAATTGTTTCTATATTTGCTGGATAAAAATTTAAGGGATAAACAAAACTTATATCCCTGCCTTAGTAAAAACTTTAAGAAACATAGTGAGTTGTAACATGTAAGCAAGAGTAAGTTGACTCTGTTATATCATTAACTGTACTAAGGGGTAAAATCATGTTTGTTGACGGAATAGGCAAAGCATGAAGCAAATTAGAAAAAAAAGTAGTTTCTGAGTTTCCTGGCACCAGGCAGTTTATATGTAAAAATCTGTGTTCTGTAAACAATTTCTAGCACTGTAATGTCTTATATTGTTTTAGAGTTATGAAAAAGAGAAAAAAGAATGACACAATGAGCACAGTCAAGTTTGTCCTATGTGGTAATATTTCTTCTTTGACAGCATTACTTTTCTCTATTAATTCTAGCAGCTTAAACTGTATTTGAACTCTTGAGGGTGGTCAAGTAGGGGAATGAGTTGTTAAATTTAAGCTACAAAATGTATACATGTTAAATTAACTAATGATGTAAATACAATTAATCAAACAAAATCTCCTGAGATAGTCTGTGAAGTCTGAATCAAAGAGAGTGTTTGAACTGAACGATTTGTACTGGATGTATGGTTGTCCTTGTTTGACTTATTGGTGATTAATGAGAGGAAGTCATTAGTGGCTGGAAAAGGCAAAGGATTTTTTTGGCATGAGGTAGGAATATTTCCTGCCTATTTTGTTTTCATCTCTCCACTTCGAATTATTTGTTATGATCATGTTTTATTTTTAGTTATACAATCACAATAAATTGCTAGAAATTACTGCAAAAATGGAAGGCAGAGTCTCACTCTACTGCTACAGTTGAACACAGATTCTTTTATTCACAGCAAGTGTAGGTCCTACTTTGATGAATTTCCACTGCATTAAAGCATCCATTAAAATATTAATTAAATGCACAGTGGGAAGTCTTGACTTGACTTTAGGTATAAGCAAGCACAATGCCTTATGACTAACATCCAGTCTTTACCTGTTATGATAAATTAAACCCACTGTAATAGGTTAGCAAAGGGAAGCTTAATACATAAGTTACAGGACAAAATGCTTTTCCTCTTTTTCTGCAGCTCATAAAAGATGTAGGCCGCCGAGAAGAGTAGGTTCTTGACAGCTATCACAGTTATTAAAGAACAGGTTACGGGGCCAAAGGGTCTGTAATCTAGGCTTAAATTCCTAGGGAGTGAGATATATAATGCATATGAGGTGTTTGTGGCACAATATTCTTTCACAGTTTATTGGATGCAGTTTTTGTGTTTATTTACAAAAATATTATTTGCATAATTTATTTCAATTACTCATGATATATCTACCCTATTAAGTCATAGCTGTATTTTTGACCAGTGTTAATGAGAAAAAAAGAGAGGAGGCTGAAAGCTTTCCTGCTGTTGTCATCAGCTGGCAGACATTTAACAGAAATACTAATTTCTCAAGGGGTTTATTTCAAATAAATTAACATTGGAAGATCTTCCTCACTGAAAAGGTAGGGAAACATTCTGAAACTCTAATACTGGGAACAGGATACCCTCTTTTGCTTTCTCCCTCATGTATGGTTAGAGAACGCAACTTTTCAGCAGAGGCTGGGACCAGGTCTGGCAGGACAAAGGACTGACATAAGCCATTGAGTCTTGTGGAGAAAAAAATAATAGATGATATGGCAGAGAAAGCAAATTGCTAATAAAATTCTATATGACATCTGTTCAGAAGCTATCAAGGAATCTTACACCCTAAGGTAGTCATAATTTTTGAAGAAGTAATAGGACAATTAGACAAATTGAAGACATGTTACATGGAGTTTTCAGCTGAGCATGTGCCCATACAGATGATGTCATGATGGACATAGACCT
This sequence comes from Corapipo altera, assembly GCF_003945725.1. Taxonomy (NCBI): domain Eukaryota; kingdom Metazoa; phylum Chordata; class Aves; order Passeriformes; family Pipridae; genus Corapipo; species Corapipo altera. The sequence goes on along the minus strand of NW_020884883.1, from coordinate 2,151,092 downwards.
TAACCTAATATGTTGATTAAAGAAGTAATTGGAATCTGCTGTCATGGAAAATTTACAGAGTTAATAAAGCTATTATTAAAACCTAATTAAACTATTTTGCTGTATATTGTCTCTCTTTGCATGTATCCAGAAAGTTGCATACTATGGAGTGAGACTGGTAATTAAGCTATATTTATATAATGATTTTATATTATTATACTCTGTTTAAACCTACCAGAACAATTCCCAGATTTTTTTTTTCTGAGAATATATGCATATTCATATGTATGTATGCATATTTACCTGCCTGTAAGAGTTTGGGCATGCCTGTTTTCTATTCTGATCATGTTGCACAAAACTGTTCTCACACGTTATTCACAGTGTTTACAGCTTTTACAACTATTTAATATATATCATATATATTCATATATATTAGAATTTTTCTTATTGGCAATAAAAATTCATGCATAAAACTCATGACTTTGTGAAGAAAATACACACGGAACTATGAACTCCATGTAAAGTATAGTTTGTTTGCTCTTTGCTTTGATTGCTTTTGATATATAACTTTATCAAATTGTTTCTCAACAACGGATAAAAATTGTCTTTCAGAAAGCTTGAGTTAGCATGATTTCTCTATAAGTAGACAGTACAGGACAATAAGAATCATCAGATTCGTTTTTCTGCATCTTCCCAGGACTTCTCATCTGTTTAAGCTTACAAGAATTTTACCTGTTTATCTTGTTCAGGCATGCAGTTAAACCTTCTTTGTGAAGACTTAGTTTCTTCTTCCAGGAATGAGTGAGATTTTAGAGTCATACTTTGAATTAATTTCCCATCTAGGAAACTTTTTAATTTGACTATTGGGTCATCATTGCTTCCAACTCTTTCAAGTTTGCCACCTCATTGATACTATGATTTACTACTGTGTACTGTTCCTGCCTTTGATTGATACAGTGCTATAACTAATGTCTTGGCTTGGTACATAACAGCAATTGATTTCTTATGCCCACCTATTGATTGTCTTTTTTTATTTATCTATTTCTATTATTATTATTCTTTTGAACATGCATTTAAGCTTCAGAAGTTTCTGATCATGTTAGACAGAGTCCAACTGCTTATTGCTGAATTTTTCTTCACGTATATATGTTTACTAAGACAGCATGGTTTGTTCTTTCATTACCTAATTTGATTCTACCTTGTGATTTGACATGCTGCCTTTAATATAAGTCCAGATCTGAGTTCCGATTGCTGACCATAGGTACCAGTAGACCAGCTGGGTGGATGACTTTGTTGATTCTACATAACTAAGAGTATGAGATATTTCATATACCTCTCCCACTAGGTGAGAATCAACAATTGATTTGGCAGGCGAAGGAAATACCTAGAAATAAAATTTTACTTGACAGCTGTTCAAAAGCTATCAAGAAATCTTCCTCCACAGGGTGAAGAAATATTTTCTGAAGCAGAAACATGACAACTAGATGAAATGCAGCTATGCTACATGGAGCTTCCAGATGAGTTTTTCTTCACTGCCAACAAAAATTTATTTACAGGATGACATCAGGAGCAAAACCAGCCCCATTTACAAAGGGAGACTGTCTAGCTGCATGAATGCATGATGTGATATGGAATCCAAGCTGCTTAAGAAGGGAGGTGTTACTATCCCCATAGTCCTTTAATAAATTGCAAATATTTCATTTTATTTTGTTTAAAACACAAGCTAAACCTCCTATCTTTTCATAAGTAATTCAACAGCAGTCATGCAACATGTTACAGGCTCAAGAGGATATAATATCAATAGCAAACATACTTTATGCTATAGATTTTTAGACCATAGGTAGATACTAGTTTAAAACATGACACGTACATATGTTTGTACAAGTCCATTACTTTCCTTTCTCCCTCTCTTCCTTCGTACCTGAAAGCAAATCCCGATCAAATTATGTATGCACAGTCTCCAACTCTACTAATCCTCTGCAGGTACTAACCTGCCTTGCTGGACAGCAATTCCTGTGACTGGTGTAGTTGTTTTTAGCCAGCCTTGGTAACTCTTCTCCATTATCATTATTGCCTAATAATTCACACAACTTTAAAACTTCTTTTCAGCTCTATGACCCAGAATTAGATTAGAGATTCTAGCTATTCAGAAGTCTGTGGGCTTGATAAGCTTTGATTTGTTTCTCTACTAATCAGAAGAAAAGAAATCTTATCTTGAGTGTTGTTCTGGTGAATTAATTCATACTCAGATTAAAAAACAGTGCATGTTTTCCAATGAAATAATGAAAATAGTATCAGATGTAATGCAGTAAACAATGTTAGACATAATACAGTAGGCAAAGTAACCCCACATACCTCAAGATATTCCATTTATTTTGTGCCTTTGATTCATGAAGTTTCCAGCCTCACGTTTCAAAGTAAAACCTGTAGCAGTATATTTAAGATCACCTGTACTTCATTATACATAGTTCATACATAATTTACAGTATACATGTTCATGCATATATGGAAATAATTATTTGCCAAATCAGGATGTATTAGACACAGAAGACATTAATTTTGACCTCTTGTACCTTAATGAAAATTCCCAATATTTCAATAATTTGCACAACTATAAATCTACATTTTATATTTTGCTAAATCCAATTTCTGAAACTGTGTGTATTTGTGATTTCTGTTTATACCTACATGTCTAAAACATATGGAGTAATTCTGCAGCCTCTGCAACCTTCACTTGTTGAAGAAGAAGTTTTCTATAAGACAGTCTAGTGATATATTTCGAAATTGCAGTTGAATTATAACATAGATATATGAGCCTTCTCATTTCAGAAACAGTTCATTTCTGCACTATTCCTGAAAGACTTTTCAGTCTCAGAAGTAAGAATTTAATAGAACTGTACCTCACTGACAGAACCAAACAGAAGATAGTAGTAAGACAAACAGCATTTTAATTTTTACTAGGCTGAAATTGAAACTGTCAATTTGTTGCATTTCCAAATTTAAAATAAGCACACCTGAAAATGGGATTTTATAATATGCTCAACAGAATTCAGCTTAAAAAATCCTATCACATTACTGCCAGTGACATTTAATGACAAGAATCAAATATTGTGTATTGATCTTTAATATCATAAGCCTTGCATAGCTCAAAAATAATTTTGTGAAGTTTTTGCTTATTTTCAGTATTAATGTTTTGCAAAGATAATTATGTTTTACTATTAGAAAAACCTTTCTTTTGATGGTTTATATAAACACAAGTATTAAACAATATCACAGAATAATTTGCAAAAGTATGCCATTATTTCTCCTTTTATTTTGAATGGAAACCAGGAAGCAATAAGAATTTTGGAGCGAAATTCCAAAGAGTTCATCTAAAACATCCTTTTTCTATGAGCTAGGTTGAGCCGTTACAGGCTGGATCGAGTAGTTGAGTCCAATGGTATGAGGTTCAACAAGGCCAAGTGCTAGGTCCTGTCTTTGGGTCTCAACAACCCCATGCAGGGTTACAGGCTGGGGGTAGAGTGGCTGGAAAGCTGCCTGGTGGAAAAGAACGTGGAGGTGCTGGTTGACAGGTTGACAGCCAGCTGAACATGGACCAGCAGTGTCCCTGAGGTGGCCAAGAAGGCCAATGGCATCCTGGCCTGTATCAGCCATAGTGTGACCAGCACGACCAGGGCAGTGATCATCCCCTTGTACTTGGCACTGGTGGGGCTGCATCTTGAGTTCTGTGTCCAGTTCTGGGCCCCTCACTATAAAAAGAACATTGAGGTGCTGGAGTGTGTCCAAAGAAAGGCAGCAGAGCTGGTGAAATGCCTGGAGCACACATCTGATGAGGAGAGGCTGAGGGAGCTGGGGTTGTTCAGTCTGGAGAAGAGGAGGCTCAGAGGAGACCTTATCACTTTCCACAACTACCTGAAACGAAGTTGGATGAGGTGGGGGTCTGCCTTTTCCCTCAAGTAATTTTTCCAGAAGGCTGAAGAGTGCAAGATTGATTTAAATTTGTCTAGAAGACATGGAGAATGGAAAAAGGTCTGAGTTAGTTGTAATTTCTGTGTTCAGTTTTAATAATCAGAGGATTTTTTGTCCTATTACTCTTTCAGAAATTACTCCACACGTGCAAGTATCCAATGTTATACCTGTTCCTTTCTCACATACAGTAAATAATGTTTTGAATATCCAGTGTATTTCTTCAAAGCAAGATCTGACTGCTAATAAAGCTGACACTTTTGTAGAGGGCATTAAAATCACATAATTTCAACTCAGGATGTAGCTTCTGATTCACTAGTAAACAGAGAAAAGATTAAAAGTAGTTTTAAAGGGATGATAAATCTCTAAACAAAATTATTTTTCAAATCTTAAATTGAAGTTATTATCGTAATTAACTTATTTTTCCTCAAATATGCAGAAATAATCTGCATTTATTTCTTGAAAGCATTCATTAAAGTTCTTAGTAATGCTTCTTTAGCTTTATAGAATTAAAGAAATTATACAGGATTTTCTTTGGTTTTAAGCTGAAAGGAAAAGATCTAATGAAAAAGAAGCTGTATAACATGGCAAAATAATGAGTGTCTTTAGTTCAAAGGAACATACATATCTATGCACACGTCATATTTAGTGTTATCTTAACATAGTTCATTTGTGTTTCCATATCATATTAACTAGCAAGCAGGTTTTGATCATTTATGATTGTTGAGGTTAATGCATTTAATTAAAGCTAAGAACTCATTTTCATATCAGAATGTAACTCTTTATCTGCATATTTTGTTCATTTTATATTTGTTTTAGTGTATCCGAAGTTTTTAATGTATCTTCTGAAAGTCAATATGTCTGCTCTCCATTACAGAATGGAGAGTGATTCATTAGCAAAAGGCAAGGAAAAATACAGTAGAAATTAATTGTTTAAATGACTATCTGGATTTTGTTAAACACTATTCCAGTATTCTAGTGGAGTAGTATAAACTGGTTCTTAATGGCTCAGATTGGGAGTGAAATGGATTTCATACATTGCATGAAGATTACTGAGGGGCTTTTTTGGCTATGAAACTTAGCTCAAATTTTGTTTTAGAAGGGGTTACACAGAGACTGGAAAACATAGGTTTCTAAAAATGATGGTAAAGTTTCTGCCCAGGAATTAGCTGAAGGGAATAATTGGAGATACTTTGTATTATGCTATTGATATGTCATAACTAATGTTTGCACCACGTTTTGAAGAGGAAAAACACAATATCTGGTATTAAATTGGTTTTATAGCACCTTTCTTTATTATTGAAATCAAAACTCAGCTGACTAGAATTTTGACCAGATCACTGGATTCTGATCTCTGCTAATCCTGAGATGTAGTCCCTTTTCAAAAGGAACTAATGTGAGACTTCCCCATAGCATGATTAGAAGAAACACACATCCTTGTCTATCCTACAGTGACCTTAAGCCTTTCATTGTTCTGAAAGTGCTACATTCACAACTTTAAAGTCAGCATTATTGGGATGAATTAGATTCAATGGCTAGTCAAAAAGTAGTCAGTAATAATACAAAATGAACAGTAAATAAGCACATTCTAATGTAATTTATCTTCTGTTAGTTTTCTTTCTACAAACTAGGTTTTTTGCTGACAAAATAAAATGAGAAAGTCACCCATGGATAATCTTTGATTGAGAAATAAAAGGGAAACCTCTAATCCTTTAGAGTCTAGTTCTAACACACTATTCATGTTGAAAAGTTCCTTAAACTGTAAATAAACTCAGTAGGAGGCTTAGGTCCCTATTTAATTTTAAAATCAATATCTATGTGCATTTTAAAAGTAATTAGTGAGCAGTAGTTCATGATTGATTAGCAAAAGGTATGGGAAAGTAGACAGTAATTCTTTAAATGAGCATCGGAATTTTGTTAAACTCCAATATTCACTCATCATAAGATTTTCTTCCTGATGTAGAGAAAAAGAAAAACATTGAAGTGCTGTTCCTTTGCTGGCTTAGAGAATTAGAAGACTAAGGAAACAGGGAAATTATGATAAACATAATGGAAAAAAAGCATGAGAAGGAAAGAGATAGAAAGGAACTCAGTTTTAAGTAATGTTTTTTGTTCATTGTCTCTACAAATGAAAAAGTGCTAATGTATATGTATAACATATGAACTACCAATTTGAGCATGGAATTAAGACTAACATATCATGAATTTCTGAACTATAGCCCTAATTATAGAACTGATTTACATCTCCAGGTTAAGTAGACCTTTTTGGTGAAATTCATTCTCTTTTCAGAAAGCCTGAACATTCCACCTGAATGTGAATAGGTAATGCAGACATTCAGACACATAAACTTCTCTAATTCTCAACTTATTTGTAACTTCATTTTATAACTGAAGTAGTGGTGTGTGATACAACCATTGTGTTCCTGAACTCCTTCCATGTTACTCTTTCCTTCTAATCTATGTAAAATTATCAGTATTGTCTTTCTTGTACTTAACTGGAGTATTTACACCTTGCACAACTGCTACACCAATTTTCTCACTTAGCATATTAGTAAACCCCAAGACATACAGGAGCTCTTTTAATTTTTTCTCTTCATGTAAAGCAGGTCTAACAGATGTCTAAAATTCATCTCACATCAGTTATGTTAGCAGATAAGACAGGATCCAAAAGATCTAAAAATAAAATAAATTAGTTTGCCTTTTTTCCTGTCTTTATAGTTTAAGGTGTTCAGCTTTTATTACTACTTTCTCAGTTCAGCTACTCCGTCTTTGGAATAACACTAATCCTACAATTACCTTTCTATACCTTCACTCCTTGTCAGACACTATCCTCCTCTTACCTTTTATTCTTTGCCATCAAAACCAGGAAAGTTTTGCTGCCAGGGCTCTAAGCACAGCCACAGTCTTTGTCACCGCTTCCCCTCCCAGGAGTTTCTGCTGTTCTCAAGTTCATCTTAATGCAATGTATTCATGTAGCCTGGGGTCAGACTGTGGTGGAGACAGCTGTGTGAAAGCACTGTAATAAAACTTGTCTAGGGACTCCTTACCTCCCTTGGGACATGCAATTAAGCTCAGACAGTCACTCCTACTCTTTCTCTGAGCTTGGGTCTGTATACTCCTATGCCTGGCTTTGCACCTTGCTGATTTCGTAATTTTGACTTGCTGATTTGACTTCACAGCTTGATCTTAGACCTGCCTTGCCACTATGGACTTGCATGGCTATTATTGGACCGTATCTGATTCAGGTTCCTGTCTCTAGACATGCTATCTCTGCTCACTGTGGGACTGCAGCCTTCCATGGTGAGGACACCGGTCCTGCCTGATTCATTGAGACCCTCTGCTCTCAGCTGGCCTTCCTTTCAGAAGCAGCCTGTCCTTGCTGCACCCTGACACTACCTTGTCTACATTTCTTCAGTATGATGTCTTAATTCTCCACTCTGCTGTTGTACATTTCAACAGCACCTTTTCGCTTCATTTCTGCTACATATTGTCATTTTGTTGCCAACATTTTCCTTTTATCTTGGACTCTCCCCCTGTGCTAATGCAGTCATGCATTTCATTGCCCCATTTGAGATTTACCTGTGACAAGGATGAGATAGACATGTTTCACTTCTTCTAGCTGTAGAGCAGGAATTACACATCTGATTCAAAATCTGAAAATGTGTTTGAAGACAAAAAAAAAAAAAGGTGTTGGTGCATGATTTAATTAATTTGAAACTTCTTAATGTGAAGTTTTAGCAATCTACATGAATCTGAGTGTAGCAAAATTTTTGATTATATTAACGTTCTGATAAGCAAGCTTAGTAATAAGGATTTAGACTATTGGGAATAGACCTGCAAAGCAATAGCTAGCAGAAGATGTGTACAGAAAGCTTAGATATATAACTTTTTGAAAGATTACTTTGCAATGTGTTTGATTTCCAAAAATGCTTCTAGTGTGAAGGAAAAGTAGAAAACCAGAAATCATCTGCAATGAGTACTTGCAAGGGAGTTTTCTTCTTTTATTATTTTTAATTATATTTGTTACAAAATTTTAAGATTCAATCATTTTACAGGAAATAGGAGAATGAAAACAGAACTCTTTAGAAGAAAGAACAACTTTTTCTATAACTAACAAGAATTTTAAGTTAGTGTATAACCAGATACTACCAAGTATCCTAAGCAGATAGTTAGCTACATATTTGCTCAAATCCTTAGTGTCTTCTATATGCATTCATAAATAAAGCATTGCAGTGATGAATGCTGCAAAGACTAATTTTAAAGTAGTAGACACCCTCACAGTGGAAATCAATAACTTAATTAAATGCCCAAACTACATGGGAGAAATTGGCTGCCTCAGAACTGTGTTTACAGTGCTGGGAGCCTGTGCAATTAAAGGTGAACATCTTGCCCCTTTAATGTTGATTTAGTGTTATATGATTTTAGGAGACACTGCGATTCAAATTGAAGAAAACTCTCTAAGTGGGCACTATCTGTTTTATAAAACTGGTATCCTAAGTTATCTTTGAATTTATTTTTTTGGTGGATATAGTGTCAGACTTTTAAACAATTAATTAGTAGGTAGAGCACTTACCTGTGATATAGAATTCTGATAATTCTACCTTCTGGTGAGACTGAAAAACCACAGTCTAGTCTCATTGTCTTGCAATTTTTTTTCATCTTTGAGTTATATATTATAGAAAGGATATAGATTTTGACTGAACTTCATCTACGTTGTTTAAAAACCCTGAAAAATAATTTAACCAGAGAAGGAGAACAAGGTTTAACATGACAGTGTCTAGTAGCTACAGTAAGATGGGAACAAGACTGCACAATATTTGTTCCCCAGCCTGATTACAAATTTTGTGTGGATACGGCTTTGTGCAAAATACATGTCTGGTTTTTGGCATGCGGTGAGAATCCATTATGCAATCCAGTCTCTAAAATTCCAAAACTCGGCAGATGTTTTGCAGAATTCAACGGAAAACTCACTGATCATGGGCAGGCATTAACACCTCTAGAGCAACACACCATTTTCTCAGCTGTGTCAACATGATACTGATGTCACGTGTGGGAGTGGAAGGCTTAGACAAAATTTATTAAAAAGCCCTACCATTGAGTCATAAGGTGCACAAAGGATTCCCTTGCTTTCTAAACCCCTTCTCAGAGAGGGGTCTGGGTGCAGCCTTGGATCACGTCAACAGTTTAAATTTAAGGAATTACAGAGGTGTAATTGAACCACTTTTGTCCTGTAGGTTTTAATGATTGGCAAAATGAGAATATTTATATAAAATAACTAATTTATTATTACAAATGATGAGAAAAAGAACTTAATCAGAACTATTTACTACACAATATAGAGGCTAAAACTACTAGTAGTATAGTATAAGATAGGATAGTGCACTATATTGAAGCAATTATTGAGACAATTACATTAAAGTTAGCAAAAAGGAAATAGAGATTTGATGTAACTCACACCAACACCTGTGGGGAGATCTCTTTCTTTCAGCCTCGAGGAGTATCCTTAGGGGGTGTCCCCAGCCAAGAGAGGAATCTCCACACATACACCCCGAGAAGGGTTGTGTCAGAAGAACCTGACTGCAGGAGGGGGAAATGGACTTTTATAGTATAAAGTAATTGACTGCTAGTCACACATTTACAGGCCAGCTACCAGCTTATCTGTCAAATTCTGTTTCAAAAGCAGGATGTGTATTCAAAATCTGGTGAACCAGGATGGTTTTAGCATAATTAACACTAAGACAACACCCTGGCTTCAGCAGCTGGTCTTGCATGATAGCTTGATGGTTTGCATTGTATGCATTTTGATTGGATTTTAGGTCTTGTCAGGGTGGGCTATCCTGCCACAACTGAAGCCACACTGGAAGTCACCTCAATGAATTGATCTTATTTCCATATATAAAGGTGCAATAGACTGTGCAGAATCAAGTGACTAATCCTAATAGGAGGCGGGTGAGCAAACTTTGCAATGTTGTTTTTTATTGAAGTCCCGGGTATCATTATATCATGGCTTGAAATGCTGCAGGTACGAACACAAGTAAAATTTTATATTCCTGGGGAATTTTCAATAATGAAAGATGCCTACAGAAATTGGGTCATTTCAGATTTCAAAAAGTGGAATTTTGAAGACCTGAATCTTGATTTTAGGATCTATGTTTTAATATAGATCATCAGAAATTCAATTTAACTTAAAAAACCCCCAAACTGCTCAGCAACTTGATACACCATGCCTAGCTTGTTTCAGAGTTTTCTTTAATATGAAGTATTTAATACTTCATCTAAAGTTAGAGAGCTGGCAAGACTTTGCTAAGCATTATATTTGGAATCTTTTGTTATATACAGTAACACCAAATCTCGTTAGCAGGTCTGGGAATTTGTTAATTTCTAGAGATTTCAAAAATAGAATTTTTTTTTTTTGTAAACTCATCATTTTTCTGCTCTTCTTTCCCTCATTTCTCCTACAAACTTTTATTCAGAAAGTGTTCCAACATGGCATGAAAAGATTCTCAGATGTGCTCATTTTTCGACTTTCTAATGGAATTAAAAGTTGAATTAAACAGTTATGAATAATTGTACTTTGTCATAATTTTCAAAATGTAGTTATCTACCTAAAAAAATAAAAGATGAAGGTAGCACGTTGTTGTTCATTCTAAGTGGAAGAAAAAGTATGCAAAGATTAATGCTTAAGTTCAGTACATTACTGGTCTGATTATATTGCTGGTAGTATGATCTCATGGGTTATGATTATACTATGAACTTCTAAATGGTTTATCAATTACTTTGCTCAGTTTGATGTTGTAAATAAATACATTTTCTTTCAAGTGTTAAATTGCTTGAATTATGATTCAGTGATGTCCCACAGAAGACAAAAATGGGAAATGTGATCTGTTAAGCCATTTATGACATTACATGTTCACTGTCAATTTTTGTGTCCAGGTCAAGAATTCCTAGTTAAATTCCTTGCATGTATTACACTAATCTGAAAGATCAATGTGACTGACAGAAGTATGATTTTCTTTTTCATAACTGGTTGATATTAGCAAATACGAAAAATATGAAAATAATTTAGGGCAATGTCCATTACTAATGCATTGAATACCGTGGCAACATGTTTCAGAACATCTAATTCCTATTCACTTAGCTGATGGTTAATGTGTTGACACTGATTACTTTCGATGCTTTCCCTATTTGGCTTTTATTGAAATAGCTCAATGGAAAAAAGTGTTAAGCAGAAGAAATATAATTAAATGTATAGAATATAGGTAATTTTGTTATGTGTTTATCTATGCCTCTTCTAAAATGTTTATGATTAAATCATTATTTGTGTTTTCCTTATTTGATCATTTTGCAAGTCCGGGTCATCTAACAGAAGTATAAATTTTTTTCTCTGCAATTTCATTATAGGAAATAACCCAAAGGAATAATTTTTTTTTCACAGTTGCCTTCAACCCAAAAGAGGACAAACAAAAGTTTTTAAATGATTAGGACTTCAAGAGAATATTGTCTGATAGAACAAAGAATGCTATTGAACTTTAATTTAAACTTTTTCATTAGTTTAGTTATGTTAATAACATGTATATAAGAGGGGAAAAAAAGGCAGAATTTTTTTGTTAAGTCATGAAGTTTTGAAGCCACAGGTAAAGTAATGTTGAGATGGTGAAGAGTTACATTTCCTGAATCATCTGCCTCATAATGGTTGCAGGAGTGATATGGAATTGTCTTTCTCTCATTTATCTTCAGAGATGTTGTTATTCAGTTTCCTACCCTATATGTTTGGGTTTTAGGCTTGTGCGAAGAAGTGCTTGTAGCCTCAGGTCCCACTCCCTTTACTGGCAGTTAGACCCTTATATACACATGTGCACACAGAATGAGGAGCCCCTCACCCAGGAAAAGAGTTAAAACTTATGTTTAATCAGGGAACAAGCCAGACTGTGTACTGATTGTGTGTAGTGATAACTGGCCAGCCTCTTTTATCCCTTTATCTCTCTATTTTCCTATGATTGTTCCTAGCCAAACCACCCCAATTCCTCAATTGTTATTTGTCCCCTGAACACCAATAGTCAGTTTTGCACAATCCCCGAATACTTTCCTACATAAACCCATGGTAAACCCCATACCATTCGTGAGGGAATACACTCAGTCTGCAGGGTGACCTGGAAACGGTCACAGATGACTCCTGGCATAGTGTGTTCCCTGGACCCTGGGGTGAGGTTCACCTGAAAAAGCTCTGGAGGAACCTGGGGTAGGATTGAGTATCTAAGTGGGGTATTCAGGCAACCAGTAGCTGGTCACAAGTAGTATTCCCCAGGACTCACTAGTGGTGTTAGTCCTGTTTAATGTCTTCATCAATGATCTGGATGACAGGATCACATGTCAGTTTGAAGGGGATACCAAGTTGGGCATGGGTGTTGATCTCCCAGAGGGTACGAAGGCTCTGCAGAGGGGTCTGGACAGTCTGGATTGATGGGCTGAGGCCAACAGAATGAGGTTCAATAAGACCAAGTGCCAGCTCCTGTACTTGGATCACAACAACCCCACATAGAACTACAGACTTGGAGAAGAGTGGCTGGAAAACTGCCTGGTGGAAAAGGGCCTGGGGATGCTGGTCAACAACTGGCTGAACATGAGCCAGCAGTGTGGTCAAGAAGGCCAATGGCATCCTTACCTGTATCAGCAAGATTGTGGCCAGCAGGACTAGGGCAGTGATCATCCCCCTGCACTGGTGAGGCTACACCTGGAATCCTGTGTTCAGTTTTGGGCCCTTCACTACAGGAAAGATATTGAGGCACTGGACTGTGCCCAAAAAATAGCAACGGAGTTGGTGAAGGGCCTGGAGCACAAATCTGATGAGAAGTAGGTGAGGGAGCTGGGGTTGTTTAGCTTGAAGGAAAGGAGGCTGAGGGGAGACCTTATCACTCTTTACAACTGCTTGAAAGGAGGTTGTAGTGAGGTGGGAGTCAGTCTCCTTTCCCAGGTGACAAATAATTGGAGAGAAGAAGCTGCTACAGGTTGTGCCAGGGTAGGTTAAAACTGGATATTAGGAAAAGTTTTTTCACTGAAAGAGTTGTCAAACCCAGGGAAGTAGCTGAGATACCCTGGAGATATGTAAAAGATGTGTAGATGTGTCCCTTAGGGACACAGTACAGGTGTGGACTTGGCAGTGCTGGGTTAATGGTTGGACTTGATGATCTTAGAGGTCTTTTCCGACCAAAATGGTTCTGTAATTAAACAGTGCTGCAATGAACTGTCTTCCATTAATTTATTTAATCCTTCTTGAATCCATATTTAGTATTCATTTCTTTAGATTCCTGAAACAATGAGTTTCACAATTTAGATGGAGCAGAAGGGGAGAACTTATTACTTGGTGTAAAAGTTGTTTCCAGCTTATTTCACCAGACATCCCATAGATTTTATAGACAACAGTCATACCCCCCCTCATCTTTGCCAGGGTAGGCTGAATAGCTATATCTGCAATATCTTTCTGACATTGCTGACATTCTGAGAGCCCATATTTAACTTTTCTTTCCCT